>NC_050578.1:157942079-158651863 GCF_011100635.1 Trichosurus vulpecula | reverse complement strand
CTTAAGTCATTTCCCCCAACCCTCTCATTTTACAGATGACAAAACTGAGGCCCAGAGAGGTAATGCCTTGCTTGAGGTCTCAAAAGTACTTGATTTCATTCAGTATGAGTCAGTCAATGACAATTCATTAAGTGCCACCTAGATACCAGGTACCATGCTAAGTGCTAGGAATACAAAGAAAGGCCAAAAAAAGTTTTTTGGTCTCAAGGAGTTCACAGTCTAATGGGGGAGACAATATGTAAACAATTCTGTACAAACAAGATAAATAGGATTAATTGGAGATAATCGACAGAGGAAAAGGACTAGCATTAAAGGGGATGGGAAAGGCTTCCTGTAGAAGGTGATATTTTAACTAGAACTTGAAGAAAGCCAGGAAATCCGGGAGGTGAAATGGAGATAGAGAGAGAGTTCCAGGTGTGGGGGGGCCAATGAAATTGCCCAGTATCAAGAGATGGGGTTTTTTGGGCAAGGAACAGCAAGGAGGCCAGTGTCATTGGATCAACCAAGGTGGAGGGTGAACTTGTGAGAATACTGAAAAAGTAGGGAGGGCAGATTGTAAAGATGCCAAAGAGAGGATTTTATATTTGACCCTGGAGGTGATAAGTAACCACTGGAGTTTATTGAGTTTTGGGTAGTAACATGATCAGACCTATACTTTAAGAAGATCACTTTTATAGTCAAATGGAAGATAGGCTGAAGTGGAAAGAGACTTGGGGCAGGAAGACCAAAGAGCAGACCATTGCAATAGTCTAGCATGAGGAGATAAGGGAGTGCAGTAGGATGCTGGCAATGTCAGAGGAAAGAAGGGGTATATTTGAGAACTGTTACAAAGCCAAAATTGATAAGACTTAGCAACAAATTGGGTGAGTGTGTGTGTGTGTGTGTGTGTGTGTGTATGTGTGTAAGAGTGAGGAGCTGAGAATGACACCCAGGTTACAAACCTGGGTGATTGGAAGGATGGTGGTACCCTTGACAGTTATAAGGAAGTTAGGAAGAGGATGGGGTTTTTTGGGGAAAGATAGTGAGTTCAGTTTAGGAGTTTAAGATGTCTTTGGGACATCTGGTTTGAGATGTCTGAAAGGCAGTTGGAAATGGGGGACTGGAATTCAGCAGAGAGGTGAAGAGAAAAGAATGGGGCAAAGAATGTGGCTCAGTCATGTTGTAGGAGTTGGGAATCACAGATGGACAGCTTGAGTGTTGCACTGGTACCCACTCTGTATTAAAAGACCTGAAGAAAAGCTTGTAGTTCATCAGGAAGATCTTTTATGAAGACATTATGGGCAGATATGAACAAGGGTCACATTGGGTAAGAAGATGAAGATGGATCTGTGGTCTGTACCACTAGGTGGACTATCTACATTGTTAAGATCACAGAAGGAGTGCAATATGTGTTCCCATTTAAATCTATTACTTTGTATATCGGAGCATTCTTTAGATAGTCAAAACTGACATTTCTAGAGCATTCTTAGGCTTAGAAAATACCTCACAACCACCCTGCGAGGTGTGTAGGATTTTCTCCATGCTTAAACAAGGAAACGGCAGCTCAGAGGTGTGACTTGCTTATTATCCTACAGCTAGCAAATGTTTGAGATCCAGTTTCTGAGGCCAGTGCATCTTTTGACAACTCCACGCTGCTCCTTGTTGAGTAAAAGAATTAATGGCAATGGTTATGTCTCAGATGACTGAAGATGAAAATTAAGTTGAGCACCCTGCTCTCCCTTTGGGTTGGCTAGATTGTGCACCTGTCAACACCTGTGTCCCTGAACAGCCTTTATTGAATACACGTTCACCAGTAGCTGTTAAAAAAAATTCCAAGCAACAACTGACTTAATTCTCCTACTTGCTTTCTCTAACATAATAGTTATCTTTCTTTGTTAAAGAAGGGTAGATTGGGTGGGGTGAGCGCTTAAAGCAGGGGGTTCTTAATCTTTTTTTGTGTTGTGGGCAGGCTGGTGAAGCCTATGGACACAGAATGTTTTTAAGTGCATAACATAAGGTACAGAGGATTACAGAGGAAACCAATTATATTGAGATAGTTATCAAATTTTTTAAGTTCACGGAACCTATGTGAAGAACTCCTGTCTCAGGACAATTTTTTACCTTTTAATGCTACTATTAAACCTTGAAAATTTTGATAGTTCCCTGCCATCCCTTGACTACCGAAGACTGTTATGGATGTCTTCTCTTTCTTCCTTTATCGAAGAGAGTGTTAATTATCTGTTAAAATTGAAATGGGAAAAGCAAAATACACTCTTGCATTTCTATGCTAGAATATGAAAAAATTTGATGAATCCATCAAACCTTAACCTCAGAGATCTTTGGCCATAGTAGAATTAAAAGAAGCAAGGTTCTTTTAAAAATATATTTTATTTTTTCCTCAATTATATGTAAAAATTTTTAATATTAATTTTTTTAAGTTTTCAGTTCCAAATTCTACCTGCCCCTCTCCCTCCCTGAGGTAGTAAGCAATCTGATATAGGTTATACATTAGCAATCATTTAAAACATTTCCATATTATTAATTTTGTGGGATAAAACTCCAACGAGAGAGAGAGAGAGGGAGAGAGAGAGAGAGAGAGAAAGAGAGAGAGAGAGAAAGAAGGAAGGGAAGAAGGAAGGAAAGGAAGAAAGAAGGAAAGAAAGAAAAAGGAAAAATAGTATGCTTCGGTCTGTATTCAGATGCAATCAATTCTTTCTCTGGAGGTGGATAGAATTTTTCATCACGAGTCCTTTGGTATTGTCTTGGATCAATGTATTGCTGAGAATAGCTGTCATTCACAGTGTTTATTGTACAATATTGCTGTTACTGTGTATGGTGTTCTCCTGTTTCTGCTCACTTCACTCTGAATCAGTTCATGTAAGTCTTTCTAGGTTTTTCTGAATCATCCTGTTCATCATTTCTTATAGCACAATAATATTCCATTACATTCACATACCACAATTTGTTCAGCCATCCCCCAATTGATGGGCATCCCCTCAATTTCCAATTCTTTGCCACCACAAAAAGAGCTGCTATAAATATTTTTGTACAAATAGTTTCTTTTTTCATTTTCAGATCTCTTTGGGATACAGACTTAGTAGTGATATTACTGGATCAAAGGGTGTGTACAGATTTGGAGCTCTTTGGGCATGGCGCCAAATTGAATAGCAAGATTCTTAATAAGTGATATTCTCAGAGCTATCATGTTGAGAGGGAGGCAGAGACAGAGACAGACAGACAAAGAGAGGAAGTGTCATAAGCAATTTAGGAATATTTTAGACATAGGACCTTACATCTGGAAGGTTCATGTAGTCATTTTACAGATGCGGAAACTAAGACCAAGATAAATTAAATGACTAGCTCAGGGTCACATAGATAGTTCCCCAGGTCTTCTTTTTTTCATGTTCAGCCTTTTCCATCCAATCATCCCCACAGACTTCTCAAGCTGGAATAGCCTTCTGTGAGAACTGCTTCCTTCTTTCATCATTGAGTTCTTTCTGGGGTCTCCATTTTGTGGAGGGGCCCCCAGAAGACCTTCATTCTACCCCAGATCCCATTCTTGGTTTCCATACTTCAAAACCATGCTCCAGCACTGAGTCCCATTGTCCCTTTTCACCCTCTTTCCATCTCTCTTTTGTGCCTTGTCTTCCCTCATTAGAATGTAAGCCCCTCAAAGGCAAGGACTGTCTTTGTTTATATTTGTATCTTCATGTGCACAGTGCCTGGCACAAGGCAAATGCTTAATAAGTGCTTCCTTCCTTCCTTCCCTCCTTCCTTTCTTCCTTCTTTCCCTCCCTCCCTTCCTTCCCTCCCTCCCTCCCTTCCTCCCCTCCCTCCCTTCCTCCCCTCCCTCCTTCACTTCCTCCCTCTCTTCCTCCCCTTCCTCCTTCACTTCCTCCCTCTCTCCCACTCTCCTTCCTTCCTTCTTTCCTTCCTTCCTTCCTCCCTTCCTTCCTTTCTTCCTTCCTTATTTCATCTTATCTTAGATGATCTCTGAGGTCTTTTCAGTCCTAAAATTCTATAAAATTCCAACATTATATTATATCATGAATCAAACTCAAACTAAAAAGACATAATATTGATTTTATGCTAAGGGCTAACTCCCTCAGAAAATATAATAAATTTTTCTGTGCCAAGAATGGAAGTACTTCCAAGTTGTTTCCAAATGCAGGTGATCTTTCATTTATATTAACTACTCAACACACAGTTTAAAATCCATCAATCTCACAATGTATTCAAATGATCAAAATCGCAAATTGAATGAGAAAGTGAAGAAACTGGTGAGGCTTGGACACCTGATATACAAGTCTGAGTTCAGTTGTTCTGTTGATTTCAAGTAATTTTACGCATGATAAATTTAGCATGCCTTATGTCATCACTCATAAGAAATGCCTGTTCTTTCTAAAAATGATTTATAAGCATGGACTTTCCACTCTTATTATTATTAGTTTTTAAAGTTATTCATGCTAGTGGATTTCATTATCTTCAATAAAAGGTTTTAATTAAATATAGTTAAGAGTAACCAAGATTTCTGGAGGAAAAAAAAAAGCCTAACTATGTGCACATTTGAATTATATCTGGTATTATCCAGATTTAGCTTAGGAGTTTTCTTAGTGACCTGCATTGATTTTAAAGGCCTGCCCCTGTGTTTAATAATATCTGGCTGATACAAATAGGTTGAAAAAAATAACACCATACAAATGTCAGCTATTATTTCATCCACCGAATTCTATCAGGTAAATGTTAGGGAGCAGAAGGAAGAGATGTACCTTTATACTTCTAAACTTTATAGTTTGTCCATTGTTTCAAGACCTTGTTTCACAAACTATACAAACTGCTAACTTCAACTTCTTTTTTTAAATGTTTTTTTATTGATGTCTTTTGTTGTCATTGTTTTTTTTTTATATCACCAAAATTTCCCCTGGTATTCCTTTCCGTACCTTTTCCAGATAACCATCCCATAGAACAAATAGTATTTCAAATTCAATTTCAAGTTGTATTGGAAACAAGATTGACTTTTATGATTTATATTTATTTTGGTACAGCCTTTGATAACTTGGCTGACTTCCAGGATATCTTGCAAGATCTGTAACCAGAGTTGTAGCTAGTTCAAGTGATTCAGTGGCTCCAGCTTTAACAGTTTATGACTGCACTAAGACTTTTGGGACTCCATTTGGCATCTAACCCTGGCCCTTCCTACTCTTTCAGTCTTTCTATACTTTATTGACCTCTATGATGCAGCTACATTGGCCCATTTGCTGTTCCTCAAGCATGACACTCTATCTCTTGTCTCTATTTTTGTACCAATCATCCTCCACTCCTGGAATGCTCTCCCTCCTCATCTCTGCCTCTTAGTTTCCTGGGTATCTGTCAAGATTGAGCTCAAATCCCACATTCTTCAGGTGGCCTTTCCCAGTCTCCTCCTCTGCTAGTACCTTTCCTCCTGAGCTTACCTTCTATCTGCTCTGAATACATGTATTAGGTTCGCATATTTTTTTATGTACCTAGTTACTTAAATCTTGTCTTCTCCATTAGAACATAAATTCCTTGAGCATAATCAGTGCTTTTGACTTTCTATCTATCCTCAGTACTTAGTAAAGTGCAAGGCACATATAGTTAAGTATTTGAAAAATGCCTTGACTGGCTAGCTGACTGAAGATCGTGGAAGGTATAGGACAAAATAGGGCAGAGGTTTATACCTTGATCCAAAGCACTAGGGTTTCTTTCCCTAGCTTGGCACTGAGTAGAAAGAAAGTTTTGATTTGGTTTTGATATTCTTAATAATTCTTAGAAGCTTATAATAGCAGAACTAGACAAAACACAAGACTCAGGACCATTTACCCTAGGCTATGGAGTCAAGATTCAGTGGCTTAAAGTGATAGGCATTTCAGTCAAGTTTTTGGTCTTAGAGTTGAAAGGCAGAGTAGAGGCATGGACTAAGGGGATATCAACCCCCTACCCCCATGGACCCTGCCTCTGGTGGGAGGAGGAAATATAATCTAGGGAACAGCCCCCATACCCTTCAAATTATAAAAGGGGAGGGTTACTATCTCAAATATATATCCAAACTGTGCCCCACCTCACCCTCTGATAGTTGTCCAAATATAATTCTATACCTCATTGATAATTTCAAAACATACAAATATCTGGCTGAGAGAGATTGCTTCAATGATATTTACATATCCAAATTAAGGGGTTAGCAAGTTGCCTGAGATTCAGCCTTATACTAATCACCTTATTTTTTGTCATTTTGTTTTTCTGTATCTTAATTTTCTCTTTTGTAACACAAGCACAGTAATTTCTAATATGTGATTCAAACTAGAAGAAATTTGTATGATAATTCCTCAAACTTTTTGTTTTCTGCAACAGACAAAAAGTTTTGCATCTGTTGAAACCAAAGGTTTGGCATCATGGTTACTGCTTTTTAAAAAATGATCAGTTAAAGCTTTTCCAGGAAAACCTCTGCCTGGGGATAGTCGATTTTGTGGAAGCATCTTTGCTTACAGCTTCCTTAGTCCCTAAGTGCTGCCCTATTTAACCAAATGGAAAATGCTTATCTGTTGAAACATGGGTCATTGAAAAAGACATTGAAGGTCATAAAATGTTCCAGTTAAAAGGAACTTTTCAAGATAATATCTTACAGAATATAATAATCAGAGCTTACATATAAATAGCTCACACAGATATACCCCTTTTAAATTTTAAATCCAACTCTAAGGCCAGTGCTCTTTGAGTTGCAACTATTTTAAATATTTTATTTGCTGACTTTGAATAAGCTGACAACTACTATATGCCAGGCATTGGATTAAGTGCTGGAGAAACAAAGACATCAATGGAATAGTTCCTACCCTGAATTTCTACTTTACTTAGTTACTCAGGGATTAAAATAGTGTCTTCTGGAGTGGTTTCTTAGTACAATATTGTTGTGTACACGGGCCAGTGAACAAATGCCTGCTTAATGCCGAATCCATCTTTTTTTAAATTTTATTTTGGTTTTTAAAAATATTTAATTTATTTACTTTCCATTTTCAACATTCACTTCCATAAGTTTTAAATTTTCTCCCCCTCCCTCTCCAAGATGGCACGCAATCCAATATGGGCTGTACACATACATCCCTATTAATCACATTTTCACACAAGTCATGTTGCATAGAATTATAATGAATGGAAGAAATCATGAAAAAGAAAACAAAACAAAAGAAAAAGAGTCTGTTTCACTTTACATTCCGACTCCATAGTTCTTTCTCTAGATGTGGATAGCATTATCCATCGTGAGTCCTTTGGAAAAGTTTTAGGTCCTTGCATTGCTGAAAAGGCTAAGTCTATCAAAATCAGTCCTCACACACTGTGGCTGTTACTGTGTACAATGTTATCCTGGTTCTGCTCACTTCACTAAGCATCGGTTCATATAAGTCTTTCCAGGTTTTTCTGGAGTCCGCCTGCTCATCATTTCTTATAGCACAGTAGTATTCCATTACATTCATATACCACAACTTGTTCAGCCATTCCCCAATTGATGGACATCCCCTTGATTTCTACTTCTTGGCCACCACAAAAAGAGCTGCTATAAATATTTTTCCCATTTTTGTGCTCTCTTTGGGTACAGCCCTAGAAGTGATATTGTTGGGTCAAAGGGTATGCACATTTTCATAGCCCTTTGGGTATAGTTCCAAATTGCTCTCCACAATGGTTGGATTAGATCACAGCTCCACCAACAATAAATTAGTGTTCCAACTTTCTCATATCTTCTCCAACATTTATCATTTTCCTGTTTTGTCATGTTAGCCAGTCTTATATGTGTGATGTAGTACCTTAGAGTTGTTTTATTAGCATTTCTCCAATCAATAGTGATTTAGAGAATTTTTTCATATGACTATAGATAGCTTTAATTTCTTCCTCTGAAAATTGCCTGTTCATATCCTTTGACCATTTATCAATTGGGGAATGACTTGTATTCTTTTGACTCAGCTCTCTATATATTTTAGAAATGAGGCCTTTTTCAGAGACACTAGTTGTAAAAATTCTTTCACACTTTTCTGCTTCCTTCCTAATCTTGGTTGCACTGGCTTTGTTTGTGCAAAAACTTTTCAATTTAATGTAATTGAAATTATCCATTTTGCATTTCATAATGTTCTCTATCTATTGTTCGGTCATAAATTCCTCCATTCTCCATAAATCTGACAGATAAACTATTCCTTGTTCCCCTAATTTTTTTATAGTATAAGCCTTTATACCTAGATTATGTACCCATTTGGATTTTATTCTGATATAAGGTATCAGATGTTGGTCTATGTCCAGTTTCTGCCATACTATTTTCCAGTTTTCCCAGTAGTTCTTGTCAAACAGTGAGTTTTTATCCTAGAAACTGGGGTCTTTGGGTTTATTAAACAGTAGGTTGCTATAATCATTGATTACTGTGTCTTGTGTACCTAACTTATTCCACCAATCTACTTCTTTATTTCTTAGCCAGTACCAAGTGGTTTTGATGATTGCTGCTTTATAACACAATTTAAGATCTGGTATGGCTAGGCCACTTTCCCTAGCATTTCTTTTCATTAATTCCTTTGATATTCTGGACCTTTTGTTCCTCCAAATGAATTTTGATATTTTTTTTTCTAGCTCTATAAAATAATTTTTGGTAGTTTGATTGGTATGGCACTAAATAAGTAAATTAATTTAAGGTTGAATTGTCATTTTTATTATTTTAGTTCAGCCTACCCATGAGCAACTGGTTTTTCCAATTATTTAGATCTGACTTTATTTGTGTAAAAAGTGTTTTGTAATTGTGTTCATACAGTTCCTGGGTTTGTTTTGGCAAGTAGACTCCCAAATATTTTATAATGTCTACAGTAACTTTAAATGGAATTTCTATTTCTATCTCTTGTAGTTGGGTTTTGTTAGTCACAACAACATTTGTTAAGAGGCTACTATGTATAAAGCACCAGGAACATAAATAGAAAAAGGAAACAGTCCCTGTCCTCAAAGAGCTTACAGTCTACTGAAGACTGGCATGTAATACAAGTAAGTATAATACAAAGTAACTGGAGGGCCTAATAGAGCACTAACAATAGGGAGAAGCTCATAGGCTTCACCAAGGAGGTCGCATTTGATCTGAGCCCTAAAAGAAGAGGGGATTCAGAGAGGAAGACAGGAGTTAAGAGGTACTTGCTAAAAGAGGAAAGAGCCCTGAATCTGGAGTTGAAGGATCTGGGTTCAAAGTCTAGCTCTGTTTCTTGCTGTTCGTGAGACCTTAGGCAAGTCACCTAACCACAGTGGACCTCAATTTCCTCATCTGTGAAATTAAAGAGTTAGATTAGATGACCTCTAAGGTCCCTTCCAAGAGCGGCTAGGTGGCGCCATCGTGTAGAGCGCTGGGCCTAGAGTCAGAAAGACTCATCTTCCTGAGTTCAAGTCTGACTTCAGATCCTTGCTGTGTGGCCCTGGGCAAGTCACTTTACCCTGTTTGTCTGTTTCTTCATCTGTAAAATGAAATGGGGAAGGAAATGGCAAACCATGCCAGTATATCTGCAAAGAGAACACCCCAGATAGGGTCAGAAAGAATCTGACATGACTGAAATGACTGAACAACAAGGTCTCTTTTAACCGTAAATCTATGATGCTATAGAAAGGGAACTCATCCCATGCATGAGCAATGGATGGCCACAGCAAATATATGGAGGTACTTAGGAGGCACTCAGTAGTCTAGTTGGGTTGGAAGGTGAGGTTGGGAAAGAGGAGTGGTATGAAATAAGGCCTTCAAAGATAGATAGGAAGCAGTTTTCAGGGTAAGTGCTGGGCTGTGGATTTTGTATTTTTTCCCCCAGAAGCGATAGGGAATCACCAAAAGCTTTTGATCAGTGGAGTGACAGGTCCTGACCTGTGCCTTAGGAAGATTATTTAGGTGGCTCTTTGGGGGATGGGCTGGACAAGAGAGAGACTGGCAGCAGAGAAGCAAATTAGGAGGGTATTGCAGTGGCCCAGGTGAGAAATGATGAAACCCTGAACACTAGTGATGGTTGTGTAAGTCAAGATAAGGGGACTGGTGAATGAAATGTTATAGAGGTAGAAGAGATAAGACTTGGCAAGTGATTGCATATTGGGCGTGGTGAGGGAAAGGGAAGAGCCAAGGATGACCTTGAGTCTCCTTAGCTGTAAAAAAAGATAGCTATGGCATGTTGGATAGAGCACTGGAGTAGGGATCGAAAAGCCTGAGGTTCAAATCCCGCCTCTGACCCTTACCTTTATGGCCCTGGGTAAAGGGCTTCACCGTTCTGAGCTCCAGTTTCCTTATATGTAGAATGAGGGGGACTGTTAGAGGGCCTCTGAAGTCCTTTCTGGCTCTAATTGTAATCCTGTGACACTTAGAGGATCAAATGAAATTAAGCACGTGAAAATGCTTTGCAAAATGTGAAGCATTATACCAAAATAACCTATGGTTCAGGGCTTCTAAAGCATTCTGGGCTCATATTGATCCCAGGCGCTTGACTCCAAAGGTGGCAAATCTCTCTTCCTTTGGCTTTTTGTCCCCTCTTGGATTAATCCAAGAAAGTCTTTAAAATAAAACTTAGTTATAGGGTTTCCCTTTAATGTTGATAACTGAATCCCTTCCCACCAAGCTACTTGGTGGACAATATGAGTATCAGGTAGAGGACAGCTATTTATTTCTTCCACCACAGAAACTTCATTAGATGCAAAGGCCCCTCAGGTGCGCGAGAACAAATACAGGAAATATAAAACACTCCAGTAGTCCACTATGCTTATTATATGCCTCCTGGAAGCTAAAGAATCTTTGTATGACTGCTGAGCAGATATTTCATGCTCTCCTAGGACATGCACTATCTGAGTAACTCACAATGTTCAGGTCTCCTGGCCAGCCAGGGTATGCATTCTTTAGTCCTTCAGGTGCTGGCTGACTCTGGTAGTGGTCTTCTTCTACCTGGAGAAGCATGCTGTTTCAGTCACCCAGTGCTGGGATCCTGACTTCTGTAATTCCAAATACTCAAGAAACACCAAGGCTGGAAGCTTTCATTTCCCAGGGGCATCACTTCCTGGAAAAGGAAACAAAAAAATGCACAAAGCAGTATTCAAGGATGATAGCTCCAGCTCTACTTCAAACTACCATTTCTATTGAGTAGTTTGGGAGAAGGGAAGAGAAATCTCCCCACCCAATGCAAGGGAAAGAAAATACTAGCAAAGGGTGTCAAGGTAGAGGAGTCCCCAAAGAGAAGAGTCTCTCACTCTTAAGGGCCACAAGGGTGGAAGGATCCTCCAACAAGAATCTGTACCTCCAAGTCAGTCTCTAAGCATCTTCCATGCAGCCTCCCAGTCCTGTGGACAGATCAGGGGATGGCTATGTCATTCTAAAAGGGTACACACCCTTCAGCAAGGGACCAGAGTTCACATCTAACTCCTTGGAGGTGTTCCAAGCTAACAAAGACCCACATTCTGTAATTACATCAAGTGGATTGGGAGATCTGTAAAACCAAGCAAGGGTTCCCCTTATCACCCCTGCTACTTAAACAAAAACACATGCCGTTATTATTTTCACGAAATAAGGTCATTAATATTGGGACCATGGATCTAGAGTTGGAAGGGATATCAGATATAATGTAATCTCAACCCTCATTTTATAGGTGAGGCAAGTGAGTCCCAGGGAAGTTCAGCGATTTACCCATGGCCACATGCCTTTGCTATCATTTGGTATCAAGGTCTGGCTCCAGAACCAGTGATCTTTAGGCAGCTAAGTAAGATGATGGATAAAGCTTCAAATCCAAATTCAGACACTTACTAGCAAGTCACTTAACCTCTGCCTGCCTCAATTCCTTCAACTGTAACATGGGGATAATAATGGCACCTACCTCCCAGAATTGTGAGGATCGAATGAGAGAAAAATCGTCAAGCCCTTAGCACCATGCCTGGCGCTCGTAAATGCTTGTTCCCTCCCCTACCGTGCTGTCTGCTGGCTAGACATGTTTATTATTATCATAGAACTCTGATGGGAGCTAAGAAATACTTAGTTGCCTGTGTGGAAATGCTGAGTAACCAGACAACATTGTTGTACATCATCTCGAAGATGCCTCTAGGTGGTGTGATATATAGAGTGATGAACCTGGGATCCGGAAGACCTGAGTTCAAATGCAGCCTCAGGCACTTACTAGCTATGGGACCCTGAGGAAGTTATTTAAACTCTGTTTGCCTCAGTTTCCTCATCTGCAAATTGGGGTGATAATAATAACACCTACCTCTGAGCTGATAATTATAAAGCCCTCAGCATAGTGTTGGGCACAGTCTGAGCACTATAGAAGTATTAGCTATTTTTATTATTAACTGAGTTCATACCCCAGTTTTCTACTCACCTCGCAAGAAAGGACATGAAGGAGACTTTGTCTCAGCCACATATTATGGAGTCTTGCAACATACTTTGTATTTATTTTTAGGTATTTCAGAATCCGAGGATTCATTTTAGGAAAACTGCTTCTTCTTGTTCTTCACATACGGTGCACTTCATTAAACCCAATCTGGAGCTGTCAGGCTGCCAGCAAAGTGATGCTGACATTGTTTCATAGCAACACTTAATGATTATGCAGGTAAGTGTGCACCTAATCTGCTTGGATATTTATTTATCCTCTCTTGCATATTCCTCGCCCTTTATCCCTCTACCCCAAAACACTTCACTCTAAGGAGATCAAGGCAAAGATTTTGTTTGGGCTTTTCCTCTTCTTCCCCCCACTCCTGCCACTACCACACACATGGTCCCTGCCCCCTGCCCAATCACCTATTCTCTCTCTCTCTCTCTCTCTCTCTCTCTCTCTCTCTCTCTCTCGCCCTTTCTTCTCTCCCTCTCGCCCTTTCTTCTCTCCCTCCCACCTCTCCTTTTCTCTCTGTCTCTCTTTCCCTACCTTTCTCCACTTCTTTCCCTACCTTTCTCCACTTCTTTCCCTTCCTCCCTCTCTCCCTCCTCTCTCTCTGTCTCTGTCTGTGTTTCTCTATCTCTGTGTCTTTCTGTCTGTCTCTCTGCTTTGAAATAGCTACAGCTCCTGGGGCTGGCAGCAGAAGTTTCTATAAGCAGAAGGCCCACTGTCTTTGCCAGGATGAACGGAGGGTTCAGATTAAGGAGTAGTCTCTTGCATATTGTTTGGGGTAGGGGAAGGGAAGAACTACCCACTACAAGATCCTCAGGGCTCCCAATTATCCCTCCTTCTTATTCCTTGACTGGGTTTTCTGAGTTGCAGTTGCTATCTTGCCTCTCATACTAAGGAGAATTCATAGGTAATGAGCTAGAATTGTGCCGTCTGGCCCTCTCTCTCTGTGAGTAAAAATGCAAACACCTCAAATGTGAAACTTAAAAGGAAAGGAAATCCTAACTTTAAATACTACCTTTCATAATTTTGTAGACTACCTCTCTTGCTTTCAAATATATACAGACTTTTCCCCCCTTTCCACCAAGAGCTCTTCATTTTGTTGTTTTATGGATCTCTTTGGCAGTCTGGTGAAATCTATGGACCCCTTCTCAGATAATGTTCTTAAGCGATTGAAGGAAATCCCAAAATTCAGTTAAAAGTTAGTGAAAATAAAGATGTAATTTTTCCCCTTACAACTTCATGGAACCCCTGAAATCTATCTGTGTACTGAAAGGGTCTATTGACCCTAGGTTAAGAACTCCCATTCTATGCAAGGATCTAAAACAATTCCACATCCAGAGAAAGAACTATGGAGTCTGAATGCAGATAGAAGCATATTATTTGTTCTTCCTCTCTTTTGTTTTGTTTCTTCTTTCTTGTGGTTTCTCTCACTGCTTCTAATTCTTCTTTACAACATGACTAATATGAAAATATGTTTAATGTGAATGTATATGTAGAGCCTATATCAAATTACACACAGTCTTGGGGTGGGGGGAGGGGAAAATGGGCAGGATAATTTGGAATTCAAAAACTTATGGAAGTGAATGACGAAAACTAAAAAATAAATTTATTTTAAAAATTTTTAAAAGAAACTTAACAAAACAAATGGGGAAAGGGATATCAGTAAATAATTTTATAGAATTTCTGTTATTCTGCTGAATACAGTCTGAATGCTTTTCAAAACCTTTCCCCAAAGACAAAAAGAAAGGTGTTCTCCCTGGGTGCTGCTAAACCAGATTAAAATGTAACTGGGAAATATTTAACAGAATTAAAAAAATACAATAAATCATAAAAGGAACTCCCATTCTAGATTAACTTGATTAATTATTAAAAGAAGGGCAAAATGTCAGTTGAGTCCAATCAGGATGATAAATCTAGAGCTAGAAGAGACCCTAAAGGTTGATTAATCCAATCTCTCCTTTACACATGAAGAAACGATGGCCCTTAAAGGTACAGTGACTTGCCCAGGGTCACACAGGTATTACGTTGTAAAGTTGAGATATAAACCCAGGTCTTTTGTCTCCCTCTCTCTTTCCACTACTATTCTGCCTTCCTAATTGACTTTTCCACTTGAGTGCTCTCAAACTTTTAGTGAGTCAATGTCCTTCAGTAAATGGATAGAGGTAAAACCCTTTTTCTGACACAGATAAAATCTTGATACATCTTAGTAGTGTGTGAGTTACTAAGACTAAAAAATGCATTACCTGGTGGCCAGCTTTCTGGTGGCATAGCAGAGGTATCAAACTTATGGCCCACAGAACATCCAGTGCATCCTGAACCGGATTAAAATGTACTTCAGAAATATTTAACAAAATAAATAAAAATATAATACAACATAGATAATGTTAATTTGTGGTTTTCTAAGTCAATATATTGCCCTCAAGGAGCTGTTTCTGTTTGAGTTTGATACCACTGGCATAGAGGACAGAACATGATTTGGGGTCAGGAAGAACTGATTTCAAATCCTACCTCAGTTACTAGATGTATGGCCTCTCTGGGTCTTAGTTTCCTCATCTGCAAAATAAAGGGGTTGGACTGCATATCCTCTATCTAGTTCTAGTTGACTGTGTAGGCAGGCAGATGACAAGCCCATGTACTAATTTACCCAGTTGTTTGGACAACAACAAGATTTCTCCTACCCGCATTGTACTCATATCTTTTACTGACCACTTGCTCTAATTAAAGAAGTTGGCTATAAAAGGAAAAAGGAGGGACATGCCAGATATGACAGATATGACCTCTATCATAGTTCCTTCCAGCTCTCAATTTAAGACTCTATGATTTTATTGTGATTGTCTCAGAACTGAGCAAAGCTTTTCTTGGATAAGCAATATGAAGTCTGCTTCTGTGGTTGTCTTTGAAACATTTCTAGCTTTGTGGGACCTGCCAGACCTCATCCCTCCTAGCCTAGCCTTCCCAAATTCAGAATTATCTCCATGCCCTGACAAAGCATTGGAGGAGGAGTGTAGAGGAGTGCCTATAACTGCAATGCCAAGTGGACTTTCAAGAGTGTATGAAAGGTCCAGACAGAAAGAAATGAGAGTTCTGAGGAAGAAAAAGGGATTTCTGGTGGGGAGAGGGGTGATGTGGCCTATGGAGATGGATGGACAATATTTCAAAATGTGGAGACATGAGGAAAGAGGTAACCAGATTATTTGTCATTGAGTCATTTCAGTCACATCTGGCTCTTCTTGACCTTTTTGGGGGTTTTCTTGGCAAAGATACTGGAATGGTTTGCCATTTCCCTCTCCAGCTCATTTTACAGATGAAGAAATTCAGGCAAATAGGATTAAGGGGTTTGCCCATGGCCACAGAGATGTTGTATCTGAGGCCAGATTTGAACTCAAGAAGATGAGTTTTCCTGACTCCAAGTCTGGCATGATATCCACTGCACCACCTAACTGCCCCCAAATATTATGTGACTTATTCTGAAATTGGAAATCTGTGAAATCCCAGTTTGATGCTTTTTTTTCCTCAGGTGATCCAGGTCAGTAACCTTGGGAGTTTATCAATCAATAAATCAATAACCATTTATCAAATACCTACTATGTCCCAGGCACTGTGCTAAGTGCTGGGAATTCAAAAAGAGGCAAAAAACAGTCCCTCCTCCAAGGAACTCGTAATCGAATACTGTTAATCCTCCATGGCAACAACCTGGGATAGCATTTTTTTTAAAAAAGAAATCAGTAAAAGAAAAGCTTCTTTAGATTGTCAACCTGAAAGTTTGGTTAAAGGAGGCAAACAAGCTAGGTGATATGTAAATTCATATTGTTTATTTCCTTGAAGCTAGTAGATACATACATGTATGGAGCCAGACAAAATCTGACTGCTTGAACAGAAGAATGAGAAGGTTTAAATACATTTTTACAACAGTCGCAATTCAGCATGTCTTGTTACTCAATTTTATGATCTCCATGTATGTTTAACCATGATACAAGAAAACGACTTTTCTAAATTGAATAGGTTGTAAATACAATAAGATAAGAGAGTTGACAAAGTGTCCATAATTACAACCCAGGATCTCTGTATTTAATTTACCATTAACATGCCATAACATAGTATATGCCCATAAAAGAAGAAGTCACATTGTTAAAGATAGTGTCTTGGTTAAGGATCTCATCCTTACTGGCTAATAGACAGGGGAAAGAATGCTCTTAAGTCAGCCCGATCTGGCCTTGTTGACATAGGAAGAGGTATTTTCTGAGTTTACTCAGAGAACAAAGAGGTTGTTAGGTTCAGACTATTCTTCTGGTTAATCAGTTCAATCTCACCTCTGGTTAATCAGTTCAGGCTCTGGCCCTTATTGAAGTTGCCAAATTGATATTTTTTTTTCCCTAAATTAACCCATTTATTGTTGGACTATGGACTACAGGTATTTGATAAGAAGATTTTACTGGTCTTTCAATTCCTTCAGTCTTCTGATGGCAGATTTGACTGTGACTGTAGAGGTGGTATTGTAGGTCCATGCACCAACAGCTACAGTTTTCATACAGGATCCACAATGCCAGATACCCACAGCCCGTCTCTTCATTTTGGTCTTGCCACAGAAGGAGCAGGTATACTTGGCATGTTGGCTAATTTCAATTTTCTTCACCATTTTTCTGAGGGATGCACCATAACGTGTTCCATATTTACCAACAATTCCAACCTTCTTGGTGCGTTTAGCCATGTTACCAGTCGCGTGGCTGGAGCTCAGAGAGGAAAGAAGATAGTGCCAAATTGATATTAAATGATCATCAAGATCTTGGGAACCCTGGGTTTTAAACACTAAGTTTGACTGCTTCCCTGAAATGTTAAGAATTAATTTTTGCATACCCTAGAAAAAGAAGTCAAGGGGACTAAGGTCTGTTAATATTCCAATTAAATAAATAAAGTGTTGTTGAAAATTTTTGCCTATGTGTCCAGACTTTAGGGACACCCTGTATGTATTTCTCATGTCTCATCTGCTAATCAATGTTTTATAATTGGGAGCAATATTGGCTGCAACAGCTTACCTTGGAAGATGTTTTGCAATAATTTTAATTTTCCTTTTTCTTCTAAAAATCAGAATTTGCAGCACTGTTTCAGTTCCTCTACTATTTGCTTTTAAAAAGTTCAGAAATTTTGTTTTTAAATGTACCATCTTTGTTCACGAATGACTTTGTAACTATGCCAAAAACTTGAAACTATTTTGAAAAAATTTGATAACACGTGTTGTACATCAGTATACACTAATTAAGCACAAACTGGAGACAGCTATCATCTTATTTACATATTTATTTATTGCTTTAATAACTATATTATTTTTTCCCCAATTACATATCAAGAAAATTTTTAGCATTCATTTTTACAAGATTTTGAGTTCTGCCTCCCTCCTCTCTACTCTTCTGAAAATGGTAAGCAGTTTGATATAGTTTATACGTGTGCTATCATGTAAAACATATTTCCATATTCATCACAGTTGTGGAAGAAGAGACGGATCAAAAGGAAAAAACCCACACAAAAAATAAAGTAAGCAAAAAAAGTATACTTCAATCTGCATTTAGAGTCCATCAGTTCTATATCTGAATATGGATAGCATTTTCCTTTGTGAGTCCTTTGTACTTGTCTTGGATCATTGTGTTGCTGAGAAGAGTTGAGTCATTCACAGTTGATCATCATACAATGTTGCTGATACTGTGCCTATTTACATATTTAGGATTTGGCACCTAAGCTTGATTCATGAATATTTGTTTCATCATCAGGTCATTGGTTACTAAAATGTTTGCGTTCTTACCTGTCCCACCTTTCTGATTTTATTCCATTATCTATAACCAGTATTGTTACAAAAATTATAATAAAATAACTAAGAATATAAAAGGACAGCAAATATTTTATATGTGTCTTGTTGGGACAGACCAACAATCAACAACATATGTGATTGGACACTTTGAATGATGGGTTGTAAACTAATTAATACCCAACTTTCCAGTCACATAATCAATTTCACCAGTCTCTGACAGGTCCTTCAGTGGTTGAATATGCACGTTACTTGAGAAACAACAAGGAGAGCATGGCATATGGATGGGTTTCCTTTTTTCTTCTTGTTACCTTAGGGTTCTGAAGGACACAGTTTGTGAAAAAGCCTCTATTGTCTAATGTAAAGGAGACCCTGCTCACCTGAAATAACTTAAAGGTATAGCTGAATGTATATAGGCAGTCTCCACTTTTTGTAACGTTGTTGTTATTGTTCAGTCCAGTCATGTCCAACTCGTTGTGACCATATTTGGGGTTTTCTTGGCAAAGGTACTGGAGTGGTTTTCCATTTCCTTCTCCAGCTCATTTTATAGATGAAGAAACTGAGGCAAACAGGGTTAAGTGACTTGCCCAGGGTCACACATCTAGTAAGTATCTGAGGCTAGATTTGATCTCAGGTCTTCCTGACTCCAGGCCTGGTACTCTATCCACTGTGTCACCTCGCTGCCTTTTTTTGTGATGATGGCTTCCTAAAAATAGCAATCAAAAACCAGCTACATAAAACATATTGCATTTTCCCATAAATTGAAGGTTGTTTTCCTGAACAAGGACCTGGCATTGAAAAAAATCATAAATACGACCATGTTGCAAAATATGTTACAAAAGCAAACATATGGCGTCTATAAATCTTTATAATATTTTAAAATAACAGAGTGATGCTCTTAGTCCCATTAAATAGCCAATTACAAATTGACCATACATGGTGACCAAATGTACATAAAGTCCATATACTTTGATGCTTATCAAGATTACATTTTATGGTACAGTCAAGCACATAATAAGTATTAAAGTATCATGTTATAAATGTGATTTTCTAACCTTATTGTTTGGGCTATAGCAAATATTAAATATTTAATTGCTAATACTTTCACTGGCCGCCTTAATACTAGAAAGGTGTTGTAAGGATGACTTGTGTAGTCCACGTTCCTTTAAAAAGCTGATAAGAGAAATTTGAAATGATACCTTTTTTTTTTCTTTTGGAAAATTTTCCTGGTGCAAGCAGAAACACGGAAAAATCATCAGACCTGATCTCAAGCTGGGATCAATCTTAAAAACAAAACTTACCATTTTTAGCAGCTAAATATTTGAAGGCTTCACTAGGGGCTTTAGTTGTAGGGATTTGGAGAAAAGTCTTTCTTGAATCTAGACCTCTCGCTTGTCCTTTCTCTTTTTTTGGTTGTCCTTTTTTTTAAAAAAAAATTTGCTTGTCTTCTTTCTTCTCTTCAAACAAAATCAAGTGGAAAGAAGTCACAATGGAGGGTGTAGAAGTGGGGAAGGAAGGACAGTTACCATTTGTCACTTTTGATTATGGGGGAAAAGGATTTTTTGGTTGATAGCACTGACATGAGCCTCAGGATTTTTGTAACATTAGTTAGCAAAGTCACTTTTATCTCTTTGTATCATATATTTAAAGTTGTAAGGAATAGTTGTCCCTTCTTTCAGTCACTGGGAGGGGTCAAAAGTAGAGTCTGTTTGAGTGAATGAGTAAAGGTAATGAAAAGCGAAATATAACATGTGTTAATTTAGGTAGTACAGTTAATGAAATTACCCAGCAATCATACTATCTTTTCACGCAGAAAGAGCATCTTTATTTGGTACTTTTCTGCTGAATAGAAAGTATCACAGCAACAGTTCTGAATTAGAGTGAATGCTGTGGACCTGTGAGTTCTGGATGGCACAGCTATAACTATAAAATTTGGTGCTGTGTCAAGAAACTCGCCAAATCATTTTTTTAAAGACAAATTCATTTGGGGAGACTCCAGGACAGTGAGTGCCCCATAAATTGTCTCTGATAGAAGTGACCCATGATGACTGGTACATTAAGAGTTTCCTGCTGGGAAGATCAAGGAGTAGGGGGGAGCTTTGGCAAGAAACTCACCCGGAGTTCAGATGGCAGAGGGGTGATGAGAAGAGGTGGGAAGAGGTCTCGTAGACTGTAATCCTCAGGGGTGGGTTTTGAACCCAGGCCTCTGACTCCAAAGTCAGTGCTCTTCCCATTGTAGCTTGCTGTCTCCTGTTTCAGAGGTATAGTGGGAAAAACAGCTGTCCTGGGAGTCCAGATCCTGTATTCTCATCCTAACTTGGCCATTAATCGCAACTCTCTGGGCTTCTCTTTTCTTAACTGTAAAAACAAAGTAAGACTAGTTGATTTTTCAGGTCCCTGTCACCACTAAAGATTCTATAATCTTCATCACGACAAAGACCTCGTAGTGTTCTGAGTTTGTTTGGTTGTTTATAGAAATTGGAAGAAGGATTAATACTGATTAACTACCTGATTTTAGTTGTTATGTTTTGTCTTCTATCTCCGGGTTCGCAATAGCAACAGCTGGCCTTTTCTCCTTGCGCATGTGGGCTGCAGAGATAGCTGGGAGTGTTTTGGCAGTCTGTACAATTGCCATGTGGCCTCAACTTCTTGGCCGCCTCATTAGCTCAGAGATGAATCCTGGGAGGGCCATAACCACGACATTCTTCATTCTTGATTTTTTTTTCTGTGCCTGGTATATAGCTTTTAAGTATGTACCAGGAGGTATCCAGGCTAGAGAAAGTCTGATGCACTTTTGGGTAAGTGGTACATGTGAAATTCTGCAGTCAAGTGGCATCTCACTGATGTCTCAGGCCATGACCAAAATATAGCCCTTCAATAAATGGATTTGAAATGGCTGACATCTTGCTTTTCTTAAGTCAGTGGCAAACATTTATTAATTGCCTACTATGTGCCAGGCACTGTGCTAAGTGCTTGGGGATACAAAGATGGTCTTTTTCTTTTAAATAAATGGGAAATTTGCATGATAAGGAACAAAGTGTAATTTAAGAAAAATCTTATTAAATAGCTAAATTACTGTATTAACTATATCCTCTGTTCATTGTGTCTCAAAAGTTACTATTATGACTAGCAACCTCTAAGTATTTTGTTGAGTTGTGTCTGATTCCTTGTGACCCTATGGATTTATCTATAGGGTTTTCTTGACAAAGTGATTTGCCATTTCCCTCTCCAGTGTGTCCTCGTTTTACAGATGAGGAAACTGAGGCAAATAGGGGTTAAGTGACTTGCCCAGGATCACACAGCTAATAAGTTTCTGAGGCCGAATTTGAACTCAGGTGTTCCTGATTCCAGACCCAGCACTCTATCCACTGAGCCACCAACTTAGTATCGAGTACATATAATCAATATGTACTTTTTCAGTGAATTTACTTTGATAGTCAATCCATAGCAAATGATGAAAGAACAGCCATAATTTTTTTTTAAAAAACCCTTTTCTATTTATTGTCCTACGCTAGGGGAAAAAATAAACCCAAGATAAAAATCCATCAATGGCAACATTGCTTTGATGGAAGAATCAGAAAACAAAGCAAGAAAAAATATTCTTGATATCGTGCAGGGATGGTTGTACTACTAAGGTTAGAGTTATCTCTTATCTCCCACACTGTGATTTTGTGTGACCCACAGAATTTATCCTTGAGTTTTCATTTAGTATATTCCTCTGAAAACAGGAGAAAGGATCTGTGTCTTTGTCAGTGCGGAGAATTCCTTGTATAAAACTCCATCCACCAGCAGATGGCAATATGTCTATGACTTAGCAAATAAATCTCAGGAAATATGAGGTTATACACAGATGGAGGTATATATGTGTGTATATATAAGTGTGGTGCGATAAATAGTGTTGAGCTTGGTACTAGGAATGACTCTAATTTCAAATTCTGCCTCAGATACTGACTAATTGTATGATCATAGTCAAGTTACTTAGTAAATTTTAATAACATATAAAAGATGCATATTTTATACTTTTTCCTTAAATATACAACCAAATACTAAATATATGCATTTTAAAATCCTCAAGTCATCAAATAATCATTTTTTTCTGTTTCAGTGATTATGAACTTATGGATATTTAAAAAAAATTTAAACTATCTTAGGACCAAAGATTTAGAGGTGAAAGGGACCTCAAAGATCATCCTGCTCTGCTCCACCCCCTTATTTTAAAGATGAGTGAAACTGAGGTCCAGAGACAAAGGAACATCAGCTACTAAGTGTCACAGCTTGCAACTGAACCCAGGTCCTCAGGCTGTTAAGCTCTGAACACTTTCCCCCACACCTTGCCGCCTTCAAGAGCTTAGCTGAAATTTCAGGTCATTTTCTTGTTTAATTGAATTTTCATTAATGGTATAACAATTGGCCTTTACCAGGAATCTACAAATTGAATTCTGTCATTCATTTCACATATAAATAAAGTGTCAAAGACTCAATAAACTGAAAAACATAGAAGAAAAAACCACACTTGCCCCAGGCTGAATCATTCCCAATGCTGTCTTCTCGCTAATAGCCTCATACATTGGTATTCCTTTGCAAAAAGAAAAAAAAAAAGAAAAAAGAAAGAAAGAAAAGAAAGGAAAAAGAAAAAAGTTTTCTCGTGTTTTTTTTCTTTGCAATAATTTACAAACATATCCCACCACTTAGCCTACTCTTGCAATAAAAGAAAACAGTTAAGCAAAACGAATAAACATCGAGTCTAACAACATATCATATTCCATATGGATAGTCCCCCTCTTCTCCAAAAAGAGGAAGGATATGCGTTGTACGGGCAGGTAGGTGGCACAGTGGATAGAGGGTCTTAGAGTCAGGAAGACCTGAGTTCTAATTATGCCTCAGATATTTACCAACTGTGTGATCCTGGGCAAGTCACTTACCTCAGTTTCCTAATCTATACAGTGGGAATAATAATACTACCTACCTCTCAGGGTGGTTGTGAATCCAATGCGAAAATTGTAAATTGTAAAACTCCTAGCACAGTGCTTAGCATACAGTAAGCACTAGATAAATGTCAACTATCGTTATTATCCATTCTCTTGGACCAAGATTGCTTATTCTAATTCATCAGACAGAATAGATATAATTCATGCATTTATTCATTCATCAGATGTAATTCATGCATTCTTTTTTATTGCAGACAACATTGAGACACAACCGCTGAGAATTTGACATCAAATGCTGACTTTCTCCAGCTCTTCACATAACCTGAGATGTTGGGACATGCATTGCTTGCTCTGTTTTGGTTTCTTTCAGTTGTATGTGCCCTCTTTCACTCTTTCTTCTTGTCTAATACTCTGCTTTTTTCCCACTCCAGCTTGCTTAGGGGGTCTACCATGTGGAGAAAGATAATGAAAATAAGATCTCATGAATATTTTATTCTATTCATAATTATACTTCCTCAAAATGTGATGAATGGCAGGTTAGCTTTTTTGCAGGCACTCTCTCTCTCTCTCTCTCTCTCTCTCTCTCTCTCTCTCTCTCTCCCCCCTCCCCTCCCCTTTCCCTTTCTTTCTCTCTTTCCTTTCCTCCCTCTCTTCTCTTTTTTCTCTTTCCTTTTTTCTCTCTTCCTTTCTCCTCCTCTCTTTCTCCCTCTCTTTCCCTCCCCCTTCCTCTCTTTTCCCTCTTCTGACTATTTCCTTATCATCAGTATTTATCATTAGCATTATATTGAGTTAGTCCCTGAGCTCAGGACCAATTCAAGCACAGAGCTTGGCCTGGGATTTTTATATCTTGTTAGAAATTATAATTTATTTTGAACCTATCTTGGTCCTGGAAATCCCAAGCCTGAATTAGTACTGATATTGTAATACTAGCTAAATGGTACCACTGTGATCTAAAGCATCCTTTATCCTCTTTTCCAAACTAGTGTCGTATATTCTAGGAAATCAAGTGCTCTTTTGTATAGAAATTATGGTTTTTCTACAAGTGTCTCTGAAACATTCTCTGGCATATATCAGGGATTTAAGGAGGCACATTAATACTTCCAGCTTTTAGGCACTTAGAAACCCCATTGCAATCTGCTTATGGGTCTTAAATCTTTATCTGGTTGATTCCCAACCCAACAGCTGCTGTCCCACTGCCCTGCCCCATGGATAACTTTGCTCTTCCTTTCTGCAGCAACACCCTTCAATCAGCATCTTGCACCAGCTCAGCCACACTCCCAGCAAAAGCATAAACTTCTGGAGAAACATCAGTCCTTCCTCATTAGCAAACAGTTGGGGTACTTTGGAAATAGTCTATTATTTCTATAGTGCTGGTTGAATGATTCTCTCGTGGCTCCCTGAATGCCAAATCTACAAGTAAGGGACTAGCCTAGGTACTGAGAGAGATGTGGTTCAATTGCTTTGTATTTTCAAAGTTTGATGATTAAAATGAAATTTCACCCATAATCTTGACTATTTGTATTAGACATAAAGAGGAATGTGGGTCAAGATGCATTAAATATTTCCTTTCAGGGGCATTAGTGTTAATTATTGGACTAGATCTTATTGCAGGGCCTCTAAAAAGCCTTTAATCAATTCTTCAAACAAAAACTAATTCTAAAACACTATTTAGAAAAAAGTGAAAATTACCTGAAATTATGTATATTATTTTGCTTTGTTCCTAATGCAGTTAAGTGGATTTTATAAAGGAATATTCCAGACTGTTATTTCAGACATCCTAAAGGTGATGGTGGTTGATTGACCAATTAGCTTACTTCCAGTTTCACCCTTTTTCTCTAGATATTGAATTGGGCCATGATCTAGAATGAAGATAAACAAGGACTCCAAACATTAAACTTACCACTTCTTTATTATTCAGAATAAATTTAAACCTGCTGACTCAAACCAAAATCAAATTAACATGTATTGAGCACCTTCTATGTATTAGGTACTATAGGTATGTAAAGATATATAAGACTTGGTCTTTGCCATCCATATAGCCAAAGGCAAAAGACAGAAAAGCGAAAAGTCTAATAACAACAAAAGATTTAAGTAACTTCAATAGAAGAGAGGTCAGGAAGCACATGCACATGGCTCCCACTTAAAAACATTTCAGTGTTCAATTCAACATTTATTAAGTATCCACTATTTGTAAGGCCCTGTACTATATCCTGGAGATGCAAAGATAAAAAGGAAACTATCCCTTCCCTTTAGGGGTTTGCACTCCCCTGTAAGGGGTATATGAAATAGGGCTGGAAATATGTTAAGGGGAGTATAAAATAAGGCTGGAGTTGAAAGCCAGATTAGGGAACAATCATCAGCAGGAGGGAACCCTGAGGGTGGTTGATCAAAGGAAATGGTCAGATTTGTGCTTCAGGAAGATCATTTTGGCAGCTTCAAAGGAATGCTGTTAGGAAGATAGTTGAGCAGTCCAGGTGAGAGGTAATGAGAGTCCAATCTAGGCTGGCAGCTATTTGAGTAGAGAGAGAAGGGGGCTGATGCAAGGGATGGAGAGGCTGAATCAACAAGATGCAGCAAATTATTGCATGTGGTGAACGAGAGAGAGGCAAGAAGAGTCAAGGACAACTGAGAAGTTACAAATCTGGGTGATTTGGAGGGTTAGTGTTACGCTTATCAGAAATAAAGAACTTTGGAAGAGTATTGAGTTTAGTGAGGAAGAGGGAGATAATGAATTCTGTTTTAGTCAAACTTGAGATGCTTAGGAGACATTCAGGAGGAGTCATCCTGGGAGCGGTTGGTCTTACATGACTTGAGTCCAAGAGAGAAATGAAGGCTGGATGTCTAGATTTGGGGGTCATCTGGTTAGAGCTGATTCCTGAGTGGGTAGAAGCTGATGAGTTCTTCAAGAGAGAAGAGTATCCAGGATAGAACCCCAGTGAACACCCACAGAAAAAGGGGTAAGAGTTGGACAATGGTCCAGCAAGAGATCCTGTGTTCTAGCAATGTCTGAAAACCTCCATATGGAATTAATGAGAAAATAAGGAACCTACAAATAAATACTGATGCCTCTGTTTCTTTTCTGACCTCAGAAGACCATAGCCCTTTGTATTTAGGTCCTCCTGTATAGCCTACTCTTACCTCCTCCCCACCTCCAGCTATCTCACTCTATGTCTACAACCCCTTGGGGTTAGTGGTATTGGGGAAAAGGTCTCTAGAATGGAAGAGGATTCCCATCTCCTGCTTTACTGGCAAAATGAGCGAACACCTGTAGATGGCAGGGTGAGGGGATGAAGTAGCTTGCCGAGGTGCCCAAAGTAGGTGATACCACCTCCTGAAGGTGCTGGAATGATCAGGGGGGTGGGAGGGTAGTAGCCTCAGGTACAATTGAGGGGGCATTGAATAAAAATAAGGGAGTGGTGGAAGGACAAGGAAAGAAGAGAATTTTGAAAAACCTTTAGCACGTGTTTTATCTGTTGTGTAACAAAGTTAATGTAGTGATATCATTATTTTCCAAATAAACACACAAAATGCAAATTATAACCAATCAGTGGTCAAGTCCACCAATAGGTCTTAACAAGCAAATATTGGCAGGTGAGCATCTCACATATTCTTGGGAAGTCTGGCATGCATCTGCAGGAATATGTGAGTGTAATGACTTGTTTACAATTACATACTACACAGTTGCATGATGTAATATCACATTGTTAAAATTTCAATGCAGAAAAAATCCCCACGAATTTACAATAAATTATTAAATTTAAAATGTGTCATTTGAAAAACATTATATTTTTTGAAATGATGCAGATTTCGAAAAAAAAAGGCTGTTAAAGAGTTAAAGAAAATAGATTTCCAAGGGGCACTGAGTAATTTTTTTTTTTTGAAAAGGAGATGGTAGCAAGGTGGCGCAGTGAGTAGAGCACCAGCCCTGGAGTCAGGAGGACCTGAGTTCAAATCCGGCCTCAGACCCTTGACACATGTACTAGCTGTATGACCTTGGGCAAGTCACTTAACCCCAATTGCCCTGCCAAAAAACCGAAAAAAAAAGAAAAGAAAAGAAAAGGAGATGGTAGGCCAAATAAGTTTGGGAACCTCTGCTCTAGGACTATCCTGATTTGGTTTGTATGCAAGAGCTTCCCCAACTAGCGAAACTGTGGTGCTAAGGCTCTCCAACTGGTAGGAAGAGTTGGGGATAAAGGAATTTATATATATTTATAGCCTTTATATAGAACTTTAGAGTCAGAGGACTTACAGGCAGGTATTCTATAACTCAAATCTAAGGCTGTACCAGTGATGGAAGCCAAGGTGGAAAGATACGGATAAGAGTAAACTAAACTGGATGTAGAAGAATTTGAAATGAGGGGCAATGCTGTGGTTTGTTGTAGAAATGCCAAAGTGAGATGAGGAAAAACCAGGCAGGAGCCTTGCAGCTAGAAACACCCGTCCAATCTAGCCATTGTTGGCACCAAACCCTCTGAAGCATTAAGCAATGTTTGGAACGTTGGTCAGAAAAACCTTCACCCAGATAGGGAGAGTCTAACTCAGCATTCGTTTTTACCACCTTGGGGGTGGGTATACTTCTTCAGGTTGGATGAGGGGAAGTCATTCTCCTGGCCCCATCACTTTAGGCTCTTCTTCGTGATAATTAGGGGTAAGAATGGCTGCCAAAGCCCCAGAGACATCCTAGTCACCCAGTTCTCAGAGTTTTAGTTGCTGGGATAGTAGGTGGGGAACAGTAACCAATATATGGATGGTATGATTTCAGGAAATACAAATGTATATGAGTTGGATGATTTCAGCTCTAAGAGCTCCTCAGATCGTCACAGAGGGGCAATTGGTTTCTGCAATCGCTTTGGCACAGGGTAGAACTTGCACATGGCTGATCAATCAATCAATGATTATTTATTAAGTGACTACTGTATGCAGCCAGTGTTGCTTTGTCTAGGCTCTGGGGATACAAAGATTATTCAATATGTGTATGTTGAATCAACAAAGGCTTGCATGGTGAGAGCTTGTACAAAAATAAGTTGTGTATTCTGAATTTTGAATACCTTAAACTGAAAAAATCTTAAGTGAAACTTGTCCCCTGATAGAGGCTTTGGTAAGCTTGGGTTTGTATAATTTACCCAGCACTTGTTTTTTACCCTTTCTGCATCTGTATTTTTAAAAAAAGGAGTCTTGTTAGCAATGAAGGCAACCACATTTTCATTTTATTTTCTATTGCCAATGAAATGTTTTCACAGAGATGAGACATAAACAATTTCTCTAAAGTTAAACTGATGAAGGGGAAATCTTGTTGCAATTTCCCTCTGCATCTCTGTAATAATAATAATATTCTTGAGAGAACTTCTTTGCATGAAGATTCATTTCTTCTGGCTCTGGAGAGTTACAAGGCAAGCCATGTTTCCCAGGGGCTTGTATCTTATTACCGCTACATGATTTTTACAGGTTTGAAACATGTATGCACTTCCTCCTCATCAAAATTATTCTTGAAACTTTTATAAAATATCATTAACCAGAACACATTCAAGCCTAAAAACAATCCTTCTTGTGTTAGTCCCGTTGAGTCTTATAAGCTTTCTGTCACCCCACCCCTTTTTGTTTAGTTTTATGGACACTTGTTGGTATAGGATTGCTGGTGTTAGGACACTGATATAAAACTTATGAGAAGAAATTAGGCAAGGGGTAAGTAGTTGGGGTTTTTTTTTGGCTTTTTTAAAAGCATATTTTCACCCAAATCTGACAGGTATTCGGATCCAACTTTATTTTTATTTTATCTATAGTTGGACCTGAGTCCTAGCTATTGCCAAGCGTCAGGATTCCCTCTGGGTTTGCTCTTTGATTTGGAGAATGTGGGAGGATAATACAAACTCCATTCTAGTACTGGTGTTTGGCAGACAAGGCTAATGCTATCATATTGTGTTCTAAAATAAATTTGGTCCTATGTTTTGTCTTGAAAGACATTATTTGGCTTATTTAAACTCATCATAAATAACAAGCCGTCTTACAATAATAATAATAGCATTCTCCTGACCTTATTCCCCAAAACTGTCAAGACCACCTTGGGATTCATTGATCAAAGACACCCTGTGGCCAATTATTGGTTATTCAGAGGCCCATTATCTCAATAGATGATGAATTTTGGAGGTTTTTCTAGTCTTCTCCATCTTGCTGCCTGAAATTTGGCTATTTCATCATTTTGTCAATAGCTCCTCAAGGAAGGAGGGGAGAAGGGGAAATGCTAGTAAATATTATGTTATTTATTATAGCTTTAGTAGAAACATGGGATTGATATGTCAATAATTGCTAAAAATGAATGAAGGCAACATCCACAAATGTCAGCAATCTATTTCTTGTATCATATTCTGTAGCGAGAGAGTTGTGTGTTATTATTCCTTATTATTTTTCTCTCTTCTGCCCATTAGTAACTCTCATTGTGTTGCTCTAATTTTCAATTAGGAAGAAAGGATTTTGGGGTAGGTTGTATGTGTCTGTGTGTTTGTGTATGTCTTACTCTCTTTCTTCTTCATGAAGGGAAGTAGCCTGAAAACCTGGAGCAAAGTTATTTGAACTGTTTCTTTCTTTCTTTTGAGGGGGGAAGGCAGGGCAAATAGGGTTAAGTGACTTGCCAAAGTTCACACAGCTAGCAAGTGTGTCAAGTGTTTGAGGCCACATTTGAACTCAGGTCCTCCTGACTCTAGCTGCCCTTCTTTCCCTCTCTTTCTTATTTCTTTCTTTCTTTCTTTCTTTCTTTCTTTCTTTCTTTCTTTCTTTCTTTCTTTCCTTCCTTCCTTCCTTTGTTCATTTCTTTCTTTCCTTCTTTCCTTCCTTTCTTTCTTTCTTTCTTTCTTTCTTTCTTTCTTTCTTTCTTTCTTTCTTTCTTTCTTTCTCTTTCTTTCTTTTTTCTTTCTTTCTTTCTTTCTCTTTCTTTCTTTCTTTCTTTCTTTCTTTCTTTCTTTCTTTCTTTCTTTCTTTCCTTCCTTCCTTCCTTCCTCCCTTCCTTCCTCCCTTCCATCCTTCTTTCCTTCGTTCCTCCTTTCTCTCTCTCTCTCTCTCTCTCTCTCTCTCTCTCTCTCTCTCTCTCTTCCTTCCCTCCTTCCTTCCTTTTTTTCTTTTTAAACTATTTCTTGCTATATTAGAGAGACATTGTGCTGGCCCTGGAGTAGGAGACCTGAGTTTGAAGCCTGGTTTTAACACCTATTAGAGGCAAGACCTTGGGCAAGTCACTGTAACATCTCTGAGCTCCTCAGTTTCCTCATCTCTAAAATGGGCATAATAGAGCTTACTTATGCATCCCTTATAGCATTGTGGTAAGTATTAAGTGCCATATAAATGAGTTATTGCTATAGTAATCTTTTTAATGAAAAGTAATTGTTGAGAATAAAGAGCAGGCCACTTCTTTATCTATGAAAGTTTAAAAAAGGGACTAATCCACTGTTTCTAGGACATGTAATCAGAGTTATTTTTCCAGCAGTAGGGATACCTGTAAAGTTTAACTTCATTTGCAAAAATAATGCTATCTTCCCTTCCCTCTCCTTATTTCCTATGGAGTTTTGAGTTGCTTTTCTAGTAATGGTGATGAAATTGTTCTAAACCTCACACTCTCTTGTTCTCTTGCCCTGTTGAATTGTGGGTATATATTTGTGAAATGGAAGACTAAAGTAAAAATAGCCTTGGCTATGCTCCTGATCCATCAGAAGATGTAATCTTGGCCCCATTACCACAACAATATTATGATGTCATGGTCATATTTGTATTTGGCCAGGCTAGAATCTTCATCCTTTCGTCAATAAACTGAGTCTCATCTTACCCACCAATGAACCTTCAAAACAAATTTTATCCTTGTAGACTGACTCTGTCCCACCTCTCAGCTGAATGTCAGAAAAGCAGATAAATTTAAATATTCTTTCTTCCCTCATGAATAAACTATGTAGTGAATGTCTGGGTTTTTTTTTTTATTAAATATGGGCACATGTCATAGGGGACTAATAGTGCTTGGCATTGTAGGCCTTTTCCTGTAACCTTAGTACATGGGAAAATGTGGAGAAAAAAGAGAGAAGAATGTTACACTGAAATTGTCCATTTATATTAATCATAATTTGCCATTAGAACCAAAGAATTCTCAACCCTGGTCTGGCCTTTCTGGTTTGCATATGACAATGAAGATTGGCCTTATTTAGAACAATCAACTCATTGACTCAATCAAACAGGTATGTTTTATTAGAATCAATGTCTGTTAAGGAGTAACCACAGTTCTTTTGCTCTGACTAAGGTCAGTTCACTGAAGGAAAAGACTTGCCAGGCCATGATCTACTCTGTTCTCCTAACAGTAAGACTGTTGCCAGTGGCTGAAGGAGGAGTCAGCTCATTCTATCTTTGATAGGGATTCAGGCAAGAACAGAGAACAAAGCTTCTTCACATTGGGCCATTGGCAAGGATTCCTAGTCATGACATTTTAAATAGAGATACGTGTACAGGCAGGATCAGCGGCAGCACCTTTCTGTTTCTAGGCCCTCTGAATATTTTCTGCTGGACTCAAAGGCCTTAGGGAGCCTGATAGCAATGCTCATTTAGTAAAGCATAATGCTATTCAAAGTTCAAAGGGCTAATTTCCCTGTGACTCAGTGTCCCATAGTGTTCCTTTCTACCATGTGGCTCTCTTAAAATCTGTGGGAGGTTAACTTTCAGGTCAGTTTCAAGGAAGATGGAGCAAGAAAAATGATGGATAAATTTGTTGTTCCCAGTGACAGTTGTATATCCTGAGGCATCTCTGGTTACTTTTATGTTCATTGCAGAGCTGTCTCTGATTATTATGCCTGTGTAGTGCCCATCATAGGTCACCTTCTTTTCTCTGGCAAGGACCAGAACCTAGCATTCATCTTGCTGCCTTGGAAATATTTGTCCCACTAAGTAGTATTGTTTATGAGTAAGTAGACAATTCAAGAAGGGTCTTACTTAGGACAATTTCTATTTACATAGTAAATGTGGCACTAGATGCCATGAATACTTATAGGACTCTGGGACTACTCTGTAATTCCCAAATGTGGTGTGTTATTTGGATTATCAACTATCTGAAACCTCAGCCTGAGCCCCCACCAATACCATCTCTGTGCCCAATATACAAAAGAGATATGAATCCAAGAAACAAAAGGCATTTAACTGACAGAAAAGGAAGGTAAATAATAAGAAATTAAACTAGGTAGTAAATATTCTCTGTATCTATGCACACATCTATACCTTAAGGAGAGTGCTTTTCAATTTCTTCTTCAAATTGTGCCCTTGGAGAAAGGCACAGTTAGTTCGATTCATAGCACTGCTAAAGAAGCTTAGAGTCTGTTGCTATATGCCTCCTGATTTTTTTTCCTCCACTCACAAGGAGGCATGTTGGAGCAACGTGCTGCCTTAGAGTTGTTTTCCTCTCCATTTGGCTCTGTAATCATCACACCATAGCTAGGCTGTGTTCTCTGGTATCTTCTTATGTTCTCATGGCTTTCCAGTCCCTCAGTTGGACATGGCACTCATATAATTCAGGTTGGTTCTCTCTGTTCTCTCTCCATGGAGCTACTCTCCTCCAAGGTCATGTTGCCTTCTCTCTAATTACTGTCTCATGAAGCTTCTCTGCCAATCTCTCAAGTCTGTGTCACCTGTGCTTCCTTTTCATATAGATGCTTTCCTTTGTCCCACACATCTGCCACCTTCTTCATCTTCTGTGGCTTTATAATACAATCCTGTGCAGGCAGGAAAAAGGCAACGTGGGAGTCTCAGATTCTGAGAGCTTTCTGACTTCCTGACTCCATTGCAATGTGGGCCAACTAAAGCTGTCCTGTGGAGCACTCTTTAGAAACAGAAGCAATCTCCACCCATATTTCTGAAAGTGTATGGTTACATAGCTAGAATTTCTTAACAATGATTCCTTACTCGTCATGGAATCTGATAAGGTCCCATAACTTTTATAGCATCCTTGCTGTCTGAAATGGAAAAACAGAACTTAAACTCACAATATTACTTTGATCTCACTGAAATCAAGGACATTTTTACCTTGCCTTCAAAGTACTTTGCAATCAAATTCAGGCCATGTAGAAATGTAAAGAACACTTGGAAATTCAGGAGTTTATGTGGCTCAATTGAAAGAGCATGGAAATTAGGAAGCTGTGATTCTGCCACTGACTCCATTGGTATCTAACTGTCAATCCGTAAATGGTACATAGCAGTATTTGTCTTTATACAGATAATACAAGCAAAAACACTTTTAGAAGAAATGTGCTTCTGTATATAAATTAAAAGTATTATTATTTACTGCTTTATACTTTTCCCAACCAAAAAGCAGTATTTGGTTTGATAGTGAATTCACCATTAATTTGTATTATGAAATTACTTTTTGTGGCAGTACATGAAAGTGGTATTACATTTAAATCTTATACATCTTAGAGTTTCTGCTTAAGCAAAAATTCCTTTACATTGAGTTTGTTTAAATTTAAGATTATTTTATTAGTTAATCTCAAGTGCTTTTAGATAAATCTATTTTCAAAGTTTTAGTGCCATGGTAAAACCTCTCCTCTAGTTAGACCTGAAGACTGGACAATTTTGTGGCTTTTTGATTGTGGTCTGAGCATACCTGATTTCCTCATGGCTTTGATCCCTTCTATCAATCATAATTGACTTTTAATTTTTTTTTTAATTTTTAACATCCTATCCTTATCTTGCCTAAAGCAACCATTTAGGATCCTACCACGGCTGGCATCAGGACTCCTACTAGGACTGGGCTGTAGCCTGGCCCACCTCTGCTATTGTCCATTTCTCAGCTGTCTAGACATAGCCTTGCTCATCCTTTGGTCTCTCTCACCTGTGGCCCAGTGGATTCCCATGGTGTTCAGGGAAGGTATGTCCTTTGAATTTTGGGTAAAGAGAATTTTGATCTTTTTATTTTGAAACTTAAGATGTGTCTATGGTTTGACTATGATCTCTAAACAGGAAAGTCTCATTCAAAGCTTAGGTTTGTGTAACTCCATTTTATTAACTCATCAGGAAACTATTTTGTTCCTTGATTTTAAAGCAGAGTTTTAAAAGTTAGAAATTGCTGTGTTAATTTGGTTTCATGTTAATATAGTTAATCCCTCTCATTTTCTTTTCCATCAGGTTCAGATTTCATAACAATTTTGGAGAGTGATGACTCTAAATCCTTCATAGGGAACAATTACTTAACAATGTGGCTCGGGGAGAAGATGGGCTTTTATATAGATTTTGGTCCAAGCACAAGAGATCACACTTGGGGGGTGAGTGTCTCTTAGGAAAGGGAATGATTAAGGGGAAATGGTGGAGGCATTTCCTTTAGCATTAGGAAAAGGGGAGGCATGAAAGTGGGATAGAAAGTCTAGATCACTTCATTCCTCTTTCCCACCATGAGCTTGGTTCAGTCACACTTCTTGGGGAACTAGGAATTGTTAATGGCTAGATAACATCATGATTCTTCCTCCATAACATCCCTTCCCTTTTCTTCACTCATGCAGCAACTACCTTAGTTAAATCTCTTATCACCTCTTGTTGGGACTGTTTTAAGAATTTTCCAATTTGTCTACCTGCTTCTAGTCTCCCTTCTCTAAACCATCCTCCATACAACTGCCCAAATAATCTTATGGTAGCTTAGTCCTACCAATCATAAGCAGCTAGGTAGTACAGTGTTGGACTCTGAGTCAGGAAGCTGTTTAAATCTTACTTCAGATGTTAAATAGCTGTGTGACCCTGAGCAAGTCACTTAACTTTTCTCAGCTTCAGCCTTCCTATCTCTGAAAAGAAGATAATAATAGTGCCTCCCTCTCTGGGTTGTTGTGAGGAAGAAATGAGATAATAACATGTGCAAAGTAGGCTGCAAAGTCTTAACATGTTATATAAATATATATTATTATATATATATGTTATATATGTATACATATATACATATATATACATATATATACATATATAACATATATATATGTATATATATAATTATTTCCCTGTTCAAGAATTTTCAGTGGCTCCCAATTACTTCCAGGAAAAAGTCTAGTATTTAAAGTCCTCCATGATCTGAGACCCACTTACCTTTCCAGATTTATTTCATAGAATAACAGCTATGCACTTTCCAGTCCAGCCAAACTAGACTATTGGCTATGCTCCAAACCTAACATTCCATCTTTTGCCCCCTTGACTTTGCACAGGTTGTTTCCCAGCTCCCCCCTCCTCTCACATCCCTCTCCCACTTCCTGTCTGGAATGCACATTATTCTTATTGCCAATTCTCAAAATCCTTGGCTTCTTTCAAGACTCAACTCAATTCCCACCTCCTGCTTATGGGAAGCATGTCTTGATCTCCAAGGTCATTAGTGTTCTTTTCTTCCAGATTATTTTGTAGCTTTGTACGCATTGTGTCACCCCAAGTAGAAGTTCCTTAAGTGAAGGGATTTTTCATCTTTGTCTTTGCATCCCTAGTGCCTAGCATGGTGCCTGGCACGGAGCAGTTAGTTAATTAATGTTTGAATTGATGTTAACTTGAATGATGTACACAATATAATGTTGCTCTGACAGCTCTCACACTGATGTAATAAATGTACTTTTGGGAGTTTGGTGAATATTTGAGCATCCTCTCTCATGTTTGTTCTAGTATTTAGTCTAGACCTAAGAGTTCATTTGGACCACTTAGTTCTTATTCTCTCCTTACTTCATTAAAAAATATCCTAAAAGGAGAGAGTTTGACTTTGCTTCTAGCTATCGATCATTAAAGACTTTCATGTGAATGGAAATGTATGACACCTTAATTATAAAAATACTATTCTACCGAGGAATTTTTTAAAATGTGTTTGCCTAAATATCCTCTTCTTAGCTTTAGCCAAAGAACTTTCTAATCAAGCTATAATTGAAAGAGTTTGTTGCCTGCTTCCCTGAAGAAACTGCTTATGGCTATGGTTATTTCAAGTGGGATCCTAGGGATCCCTTTAATGAAACTGGAGGCATTTTTAATTATACTTCCGCATGTTCAGCAAATCCTGTGGGAACCAGACTATATGAATTTGGTTTGGGTTTTGCTTGGAAAAGTTAGAAGATGTAATAACCGAAGAATAGGCTACAAAGTTTCTGCTAGCATCCATCCTCCACAAAGTCTCCTTGTCAAATTAAAAGTTTAAGTTTTAGTAAAATAAGTTTTAGAACAAAAGCTGTATAATAAAGGTCTCCAGCTGTTCCTACAGGAATAGAATCAGAACCACCTTCAGAGTAGAAACACAGAGGGAGAGAGACTGATTATCCAAATGATGTATTATCCAGGTCACTTCAATTTATAACCCTATTTTTGACCATTTCACTTCTTGCTAGAACTTCCACTGAGGGCTAGAAGGGACAGGAAAACCTGAATTCAAATCCAGCCTCAAACACTTATTAGCTGTGTAAACCTGGGCGAGTCACTTAACCTTTGTCTGTCTCAGTTTCCTTAGCTGCAAGATGGAGATAACAGCACCTACTTCTCAGGATTGTTGTGAGGATCCAATGAGATAATATTTATAAAAATCACTTAGTATGTTACATGGCACCTTATGGGTACTATGTAAATGCTTATTACCTTCCCCTTCTCTACCTCCCAGGGTTGTTGCAATGATTTTTAAAAAAAGAAATAATATTTGAATATCACTTTGCAAACCTTAAAATCCTGTGTAAATGTTATTTATTGTTATTATTATTGTTACTAATATTATATTTCTAGTACCTTCAGCATAGTAGGCACTTAGTAGATGAATATTGAATTGACTCAAATTGAACATATCTAACTTGAATTGAGAAAAGTAATGACCGTGACTTAAGTCTTTGCATCCCTGGCAATTAGCACAGAATCCCTGGCACAGAGTAGGCAGTTAACAATGCCTGTTGATTGATTAACTGAGAGTTCTCAAAGATTGGTTTGGGTGGCAGGGCCAGGTATGCAAATAAGAATTTGTCTTATTAATCAATCATCAAGCATTTATTAAGTGCTTACTACATGCCTGGATTTATGCAAAATACTAGAGATAGTTTCCTCAACTATAAAATAGGGAAAATAATGGTTGTTGCAAGGGCAAATGCAGATAAATATCTGTAAAGTGCTTTGCACAGTGCCTGGTCCATAGAGTAAGTACTGTATGAATATTATTGTTGGAGCTATTATTATTATTTGCATTGTATTGTATTATTGTATTGTATATGATATGTATTGTATATTGTGTTATTATTATGTTTTAAAGAAAAAGGAAGAACAGTCTCTGACCTCAAAGAGTTTGTGTTCTAATTGGAAGAAACCACATGTACCCATATGGGTGTATACAAGATTCCTACAAAATAGTCATGAGGTAGGCACCGGCTGCTGGGGGGTGGGGAGAGGGAAAAGCCTCCTGTAGAAAGTATCTCCTGAGCTGAGTCTTGAAGGAAGCTGGAGATTCAAAGGCCCTCAAAATGAGTATCCATTTGCATTGTGGAAGTAATAAGTAGCTTAAGTGCATAGCTGTTTCTGAGAGAGGGTCTGGTTCCCGTGTGCAGAGAATGAGAAGGCAGTCAATTATTTTAGGTAGCGAGGAAGAGACTTTTTTTTTTTTAAAAAAGGTCATTTTCTGTTAGTGTGTATTTATGTATGTGTACAAGCAAGCAAAAGAAACTTGATTTTCATTTTAGTGATTGCCTTCTGGGCAGGGAAGGGCAATGTAACTTTAAAGACTGAAATGATATCAGCCCAGTTATATTGCTACATTATATTCTGTCCCTGCAATATATGTTCTCTGTCATTTGATAAGGGAAGGCTACTTCCATTTTTTAACACCCCCAAAGTGTGCAGGTTTAAATTAAAATTGTTTATGTAAATCTGTTGCTAAACCAGTAATGCAAATTAGATGGATTTTGTGCATTATAAATGTTGCCTTTTGGGCAGTCTCCATAGCACTTGTTAAAACAGAGTTTATAGCGCTTATGGTCAGCAGGAACACAGAGGGACCTGGTTAATAGCAGCATTAACATTATAAGCGGGCAAGCAAAAAGCTAATCTGCATGCTAAATAATTCCTTTACTACCTTACTGTTCTTAATTCCCTCAAATGGAATATTTCCAGTTTAATCTATCACTTGTAAAAGCATTTACTTAATTTTATCATATTGGCACTGATCAAAATGTAAATATTTCTTCTTATCTCAATATAGGATTATGGCTTTGTCAAGGTATCCAGTTGTGAAATCGGATCACCACCCTCTTCCATCACCAATGGGGGAGACTGCTCCAGCCAGACTACTTAGACTGGAGGATTTTGTAGTTACTCACTTTGGAAATGATGAGTATGTGTATTTATTTTGTTACGTGCTATATAGAGAGACCAATAATATCATTAGCACATTTCCAGGGTACTTTTTTTTTTTTAAAGAAACAGGGATGCCTGAGTGGTTTGAAGTGGTTGGTGGCTACCTAGGCTTGAAGTTAGGAAGACTGAGGCTTAAATCCTGCCTTTGACACTAGCCTTGTGACCCTGGGCAGCCAAGTCATTTCACCTCAGTGGACTTCAGGTCACTCTCTAACACACTTTCTAGGTCATAGAAGGGTTGTGATCTGCACAGGTGAAGCAAGCCCTCGTACCAGGAGTTTCCCCATAACGACCAAATCACAGATTAATTGTGTCATTTCTTTGCACTGTTTTTTCTCCCATGCTGCTAGTTTTTAATTTAAGCATATTAAAAAGATAAAATATGCTATAGACAGTCCTTACTTTGTGGGGAGAGGATAGGCTACAATACATTCCTGGAGATTGTTGTAAAACAGTTCGTCATAGAGCAGATTGTGCTTTCTAGTAGAAACAATTACAGTAATGTCAGTTATAATTGGGAGACTAAACATCAGGAGTAAATCACAGAAGTCAAGAAATCCTTCAGAATAAGAATACAGACATTTAAAATAGTAAAATATCCCCCAAGTCCTATAAAATGAACTCAATTAGGCAGCTAGGTGGTACCTAGCACTGGCCCTGGAGTCAGAAAGACCCAACTTCAAACCTTAATAGCTTAATAGCTATTACTTAATAGCTTAATATTTAATAGCTCTGTTACCCTGGGAAGGTCAGTTAATTCTGATTATCTCAGTTTCCTCATCTGTAAAATGGGGATAATAATAGCCCCTACCTTCCAGGGGTTTTGTGAGGATGAGAAGCTGAGAAATTGCAAGCCTTAGAGCATTACATAACTGCTAGTTGTTGTTGCTGTTACTAACAGCACCATCATGCCTACTGCGCACAATGATTATACAAAGAACTCTGAGGTAGGAAGGGTGAAGCTAACACATAAAAAATAAAAATCTTGCTTTACAAATTTGACTTAAAACTTCAAAGCTTCAGGAAACATCAATTCAGCCCTTAACTCACAGTGGCTTTGCTTAACTCCTTAAAATTTAGAAGGAGTTTTAAGGAAATGACTCATATCTCTTTAAAAAAAAAGCTTAGAAAGCACAATATAATTAAATTGAATGGCATTTAATTATAATAACAAAGCTTAGCCTAAGAAGTGGAAAGCTTCTAGTCTCTGGAGGCAAAGGCAAAGGGTTCAATTCCTCTCTCTGGACTGTGGCATCAGAGGACCTTGATTCAAATCTCAAGGGGGTGATTTAGGGCAAATTGATGGACCTCAGTTTCCCTATCTCTAATATGAGGGGGTTAAACTAGATAGCTTTTGAGGTCCTTTCCTTCTTTTCTTTGAGAAGTGGAAGACAATAGGTGTGGAAGGAATGTGATTTTGCTGAATTGTTTTTAGCGTTTTCATTTTTTTTTTAATTATAAGGGAAGTCTCACTGCATCAGGGATTGGGGGCATATGTGGAAGTGAATATGAAACAAATATGATACAAAAGGAAAAGGTAATAATAAAAAATGGCTACCTAGAGAAATTTGAACTGATATCTTCTTTTTCTCTTAAATTTTCATGTGTTAAAAACAAGTACTCAAAGTTATTTCTTTAAAAAAAAAAGATGTGGAAGAAGGTGGGATAAGGCAGGAGATTCCCCCACAAACAATATAAAATGACTCCTCAAAATGAACTTTCAGTGGCAAGAAATAATTAAAAGTGGGGTAAAGTAGTTGTTTGCCTAAGACCACTTGGTGGGGGGGGGCGGGATGTCAGGGTGGTAGTTTGACCAGATTGAAGTGCAAATACCTCCAGGTAGATATGGCCAAATCAACAAACAAGCCCTGAGGAGGCTATGGCCCTGGCAGAAACTTTCACATCCCAGATAGTGGGGGGGGGGGGGGGGGGGAGAAAAAGGGGAGGGGAAAGGGTAGGGAGGAGGTCAGACAGCTGATCAGGTGAAGACTGTAGGGCTCTCTGCCAGTGCTGGATGTCCAGCCCAGGTGCACTGACCCGATCTGGGTTGCAGTCCTGGGTGGCAGTCAGGGGGGAGGAGGAGTGCTGGTGTGGGGCAGCTGGTGGTGGCTGTGGAGAGGAAACCCTCCTCACAGTTCCAGGGCAGAAAAGAATGCTTGTGGACCAGCCCGCAGGCCAGAAGAGGAGTAAACACCTCTCTTTTGATCATACCACTTTGGAGGAACTGAGAATTTACAGGTCTCTAGTACCAGCAAAGAGATCCTTGCAATCCCCCTCTGATCAGGTGCTTGATCCCCACACTGTCTATAGGCTGAGAGTTCCAGAAGCAGTCACCACTGTGGCAGTGGCCGCTGCCACCCTGGGGCTGGGGCTGGGGCTGCAGCAGTTTCCAGACTTCTCAACCCACAAATGCCAAAGACAGCTTCAAAGGTCAGTGGGAAAGTTCTCTTACCTAGGTAAGAGAGGAGCATGGTCTGGCCACAGGTCCAAAAGCTCACTGATGAAAATAATTCCTTAAAAATTAGAATGGAGCAAATGGAAGCTAATGACTTTATGAAAAATCAAGAAATTATAAAACAAAACCAAAACAATGAGAAAATAGAAGACAATGTGAAAGATCTCATTGGAAAAACAACTGACCTGGAAAGTAGATTCAGGAGAGATAATTTTAAAAGTATTGGACTAACTGAAAACCATGATTTAAAAAAGAGCCTAGACATCATCATTCAAGAAATTATCAAGGAAAACTGCCCTGATATTTTAGAACCAGAGGGTAAAATAGAAATGGAAAGAATTTACCAAAGACCTCCTGAAAAAGATCCCAAAAGGAGAACTCAGAGGAACATTGCAGCAAAATTCCAGAGTTCCCAGGTCAAGGAGAAAATATTACAAGCAATCAGAAAGAAAGAATTCAAGTATTGTGGAAACACAATCAGGATAATACAAGATTTAGCAGCTTCTACACTAAGGAATTGGAGGGCTTGCAATATGGTATTCCAGAGGTGAAAGGAGATAGGATTAAAACCAAGAATCACCTACCCAGCAAAACTGAGTATAGTATTTCAGGGGGAAAAATGGAATTTCAATGAAATAGAGGATTTCCAAGCATTCTTGTTGAAAAGACCAGAGCTGAATAGAATATATATGTATGTGTGTATGTGTTTATATATGTGTATGTATGTATATTTGTGGACATATGTGTATATGTGTAGACAGAGGGCACAGGGTGAGCTGAATATAAAGGGATGATACCTAAAAAATAAAATTAAATGTTGAGAGGAATGTACTGGGAGAAAGAGAAGGGGAGAGGTAGAATGTAGTAAATCATCTCACATAAAAGAAGCAAGAAAGAGCTTTTATAGTAGAGAGGAAGAGGGGGAAAGTGAGAGGGAACAAGCGAGCCTTACTCTCATCAGATTTGGTTTAAGGAGGCAATAACACACACACTCAATTGGGTATGGAAATCTATCTTACCCTACAGGAAAACAGGGGGGAAGGGGATAAGAGAGGGGAGATAATAGAAGGGATGGCAGACTGGGGAAGGGGCAATCAAAAGCAAATACTTTTGTGGAGGGACAGGTCAAAGGAGAGAATAGAATAAATGGAAGGTTGAATTGCTTGTTTTCTCAATGAGGGTGGGTGGGGAGGGAGGAAGGGAGAGAATGTGGAACTCAAGGTTTTAAAAATGAATGTTAAAAATTGTTTTTTCATGCAACTGAGAAATAAGGCAGAAAACAGGCAGTCGGGTATAGAAATCTTTCTTGCCCTACTAGAAAATAGAAGGGAAGGGGACAAGAAAAGGGGGTGGGGGTGGGAGTAATAGAAAGAAAGGAAGATTGGAGGAAGGGGTAATCAAAATGCATACTGCCCTGGGGTGGGGGGAGAAGAGAGATGGGGAGAAAATTTGGAATTAGAATCTTGTGGAAGTGAATATTAAAAACTAAAATTAAATTAATTTAAATTTAAAAAAAATTTTTAAATCAAATAAGAGAGATTGAGGAAAAATTAGGGAAAAAAAATAAGAATAATGTAAGAAAATCCTGAAAAGAAAGTCAAGCAATTGGAAAAAGAAGTCCAAAAACTTACAATAGAAAATAACTCCTTAAAAATTAGAATTGACCAAGGGAAAGTGAATGACTTCATAAGACACCAAGAAATAATAAAACAAAATCAAAGAACAAAAAAAAATGGAAAAGAATGTGAAACATCTCATTAGAAAAACAACTGACCTGGACAATAGAATGAGGAGAAACAACATAAGAATTATTGAACTACCTGAAAGTCACAATTTAAAAAAGAACCTAGGCACTATACTTCAAGAGAGTATTAAGGAAAATTGCCCTGAAGTTTTAGAATGAGCGAGTAAAATAGAAATAGAAAAAATCCACCAATCACCGCCTGAAGGACATCCCAAGATGAAAATTCACAGAACATCATAACAAAATTTTGAAGCTCTCAGCTCAAAGAGAAAATACTACAAGCAACTGGAAAAGAAACAAACCAAAACATTTTAACTACTGTGGAGCTACAGTCAGGATAACACAAGATTTAGCAGCTTCTACAAGAAAAGACTGAAAGGCATGGAACAACATATTCTGAAGAGCAAAGGAGCTGGACTTGCAACCAAGAATAACTTACTCAGCAAATCTGTGTGTTATCATGAATGGAAAAAGATGGAAATTTAATGAACTAGAGGACTTTCAGGTATTTGTGAAGAAAAGACCAGAACTGAATGAAATTTGGCATACTAGACTCAAGAGAAACATAAGAACGTAAACATTAGACACCAATTATAAAGAACACAATAAGTCAAAATCTTTACTTCTTATGTGGGAAAATGTTATCAGCAACTCTTAAGAATGTTATCATTATTTGAGTAGTTTGACAGCATACATAGATAGAAGGCTTGGAGTTGAGTTGAATATGATGAGATGACCCTAAAAAATAAAGTTGGGGATAGAGAGGTAAAATGGAGCAATTATTTCATACAAATTAGATGTGAATGGAAGAACTGTTACAGTGGAGGAAGGAGAGGGTGGAGGGCTGGTAGTGCTAGAACCTTACTCTCATCAGAACTGGGTTAAAGAGAGAATAACATATACATCTAGAAGGGTATAAAAGTATTAACTTACAGAGAAATAGGAAGGCAAGGAGACAGGATAAGGGAGGGACTTTTAGAAGAGCATGCAGATCAAGAAATAGGAAGGTAAGGGGAGAGGATAAGTGAGGGATTCTTAGAAGGGGTGCAGATTAAGGAGGCAGTGGTTAGAAATCAATTAGACCTTTGAGGAGGGGTAGAGTAAAAAGAGAGGTAGAGAAGGATAAACAGTGACAAAAATAGGATGGAAGGAAATACCCAACTAATATTTATAGTTTTAAATGTGAATGGAATGAACTCACCCATAAAACAGAAAAGGATAGCAGAATTTAATTGTTATTAAAATACTTTTCATACAAATAAAGTCAGATTTAAATAATTGGAGGAATATTAATTATTCGTGGGTAGATAGAGACAACATAATAAAAATGACAATCCTACCTAAACTAATCTACTTAGTCAATACCATCCCAATTAAACTACCAAAAATGATTTTATTGAGCTAGAAAAAAATAATAAAATTCATTTGAAAGAACAAAAGACAAAAATATTAAAGGAACTAATGAAAAAATGTAAAAGAAGGAGGTCTAGCAGTACCAGATCTTAAACTATATTATAAAGTTGTAACTATCAAAACTACCTGGTACTGGCTAAGAAATAGAAAGGTAGATCAGTGGAACAGCATAGACATATAATACACAGTAGTAAATGATTATAGTAACCTTTGACAAACATAAAAATTTAAGCTTTGGGGGTAAGAATACACTTTTTGGTAAAAAAAAAATTGTTGGGGAAACTAGAAAGTAGTCTGATAGAAATTGGGTACAGATCAATATCTTGTACCATTTACCAAGATAAGGTCAAAATGGATACATGAGCTATATAAGGGGAAACATCATAAGAAAACTAGAAGAACATGGAATGTATTATTTATCAGTCTTATGGATAGGAGAAGAATTATGAATAAAGATAGCATTGTGAGATGTAAAAATGAATAATTTTGACTACGTTGTTAAAATGCTTTTGTATAAATAAAATCAATGTAGCCAAGATTAGAAGGACAACAGAAAATTGGGGGAAATTTTTATAGAAAGTTTCTCAGATACAGGTCTCATATTTCAAAGATATAGAGAATTTTGTCAAATTTATAAGAATGTAATTTCTTAATTGATAAATGGTCAAAGGATATGAACAGGTTGTTTTTCAGTGTCTATGGTCATATGAAAAAATGCTCTAAATCATTATTGATTAGAGAAATTAAAATTAAAACAAATTTGAGATACCATCTGATACCTATCAGATTGGGTAAAATGATAAAAGGAGAAAATGATGAGTGTTAGAGGGGATGTGGAACAATTGGACATTAATACACTGTTGGTAGAACTATGAACTGATCTAGCCATTTTGGAGGGCAATTTGGAATTATGCCCAAAGAGTTATGAAATGGTGTATGCTGTTTCCCAAGGTCATCAGGGAAAAAGAAAAAGAACTTATATCTTCTAAAATATTTATAGCAGCCCTCTTTGTGATGGCAAAAAACCCGGAAATTGAAGGGATGCCCATCAATTGGGGAATGGCTAAACAAGTTGTGATATATGACTGTTGGAATACTACTATCTTGTAAGAAAAGATGAGCTGGTTGATTTTAGAAAAACATGGAAAGACTTGCATGGAATAATGAAAAGTGAAGTGAGCAGAACCAAGAGAATGTTGTATACAGTAACAACAGCATTGTTTGAAGAATAATTATGAATAGCCAAGTTATTCTGAGTACTATAAGAACTCAAATCAACTACAAAGGAAGAGGCTATCCACCTCTAGAGGAACAACTGATAATTAGAAGGTTTGCATAGTATGGGTTTACATATATTTATAAATCTGTGTCAAACAGTGGCTTTCTCTAGTGCGTGGTGGGGAAGGAGGGAGGGAGACAGTTCAGAACTTAAAATGTACCCAAAAATAAATAAAATTAATTTAATCCCCTCAAATTAGTCTCAACAACAATAACATAAGAATAACAAAAAATTAGTATCTAGGTATTTTAAGGCTTCACTAACAATTTTTCATCATTAAGGTTTTGAGGAGAATCTCTTTAGGCTGTCTCTCTTTTTTCATCTTCTTTTCTTTGGTTGTCTTCCCCTATTCCACCTCCATTCTTTTTTTTTTTTTTTGGAGTGGGGAAGGCAGGGCAATTGAGATTAAGTGACTTGCCCAAGGTCACACAGCTAGTATGTGTGTCAAGTGTCTGAGCTCAGTTTTGAACTCAGGTCCTCCTGACTCTAGGGCAGTGCTCTATCCACCTCCACTCTTTTGTAAGCTTTGAACTTGTGGAAGAGAGGAAAAAAGGACCCTCATCCTCTTTGATGTTGTGATTATGGGAATATTTCTGTGCTGATTTGGGGATGGGGAAGAAACTTCAGGGTTTTTAATTTGTTTTTTAAACAAATAGGAGACTACTTCTTTTCCTGGTTCCGCTAACTTGGCACCTTGGCTACAGAAATCATATACTGGAAAAGAGGAGAAAGAAGGGAATCAAAAATTTTCATTAGATAACTCAGAAATAGCAAAATCTAGAAAATCTGCCTATAAGTAAAGTCTGCCCAAGTTAGTGCATGGGCAGTGCAACAAGTTAGGTGCTTAGGGAGACTCATTAACTTTTCCAGACTGAGCAGGTTGCGGGGGGTGGGGGGGTGTTGTACAGGATTGGTATTATATAAATACTATTACATAAATACTTTGTAATGACATATTTTTGTTTGTCTTTGTGGCAACACTTGATAAGTGTCTCCATTCTGTATAAATATTTAAAGATTTCATCTTTAGGCTACTGTAATATACAAATATAAAATCATATTAGGAACGGATAATGAAATTCTTCTACATTAGCTGATTCAACAAGAGCTCAATTGCAGCCCTTCTGCATAAAGGATTACTTAATATAGAATAGGAAATGGTAATTTTTAAGCAAATACTTTTAGTAAACATCATTAGTGCAGTTGGTTTTACGTTACCTAATTAATTTAGGCCAGTAGTTAATCATGTGTATATACGTATATATGTATATATATATATATATATATATATATATATATATATATATATATATACATATGAAAGATACATCTGATCATGCTTGTTGAGTTACTTTACTATTTCAGGTTTATCTGTAATAAAAATACAGAAAACTATCAAAAGGTTATTTTTCAGTGTTTTGAGGCTCCATTCTCACTCTCCTATGAGGCCTGCCATATCGCCTTTGGGGCTTCTAGAGGCACCCCCAGAGGTTGTGGGATGTCTTTATTTAATATTATTAGCTCAAGCCCTGATTCTGGTGCATTTCCCTCACTGTTACCTGTGAATAATTAACTTCTTACCTCCATTTAACCAACTAACATCAGTTAATTTTTACTAAAAGACATTTACTAGGAAGATATAGCAAGAACAGAAGTTACAAATATTTTCTCCAATACCTGGGAGCAATATCTCTCTTATAATAATTTTCTTGGTCCTTTGGGAGAGTGGGCTCAGACTCAGCAGTTTCCACATAGACTTCTTTCTATAGAGGTCACTTCTAAATACAGCAAGGCCAATGGATGGAGAAGTCCAAATCTCCACTGCTTGGCTGGGTCAAGCAGATTACTGGATGCTTTATTCCTTACCATCTGGCTCTCAGAAAATCCTGGCATGGACTCCAGCTCTCAGACTTCAGTTGCTCAGTCTCCTTATCTTTCTAAGCTCACAAAGCCATAGCTCTCTCCACTCTCCTTCATCTGAAAACAGGAAAGGAGAGACAGAACAGAAATAGAAACAACAAAAGGGCCATATGCTATTGGCTTCCTGCTGGCTTTTAGTGAGAGATGGTCAATCACCTCTCCCCAACCTGGAGGTCCCTTATCCTCCTTGGTTAAACTTCAGCCAGCCCAGAAAAAAGAACCAGATTGAGAGAGTCTCTTTGGCTAGCTAGAACATTTTGAACCCATTTCCAGTTTTATGACCTATCGCAAGGATCCTCTTCATCACAGGGTTTTAGGTGGACCAGAACCAGTTATACAATGTCTATGCATGCTCTAAAGTCCATGTGGGTACTGGAGGATTGCATCAGTTGAGCATGATGCCCACCTGCTTGATACCCTCCTCCCTCCCCACCATTATATCAGTGAACTTGGATCAGATAATTCTATCACTGTCTTCCACTGAAGATTTTCTCCCCTTTTGGGACGGCTGGGTGGCACAGTGGATAGCATGATGAGCCTGGAGTCTGGAGGATCTGAGTTCAAATTCAACCTCAGAAACCTATTTCCCTAAGTAGGGATAATAACAGCGCCTACTTTCCCAGTGTGTTGTGAGGATCAAATGAGATCACAATTGTAAAGCAATTATCACCTGAGTTCAAACCAATATGTATTAGGTAATATAAAACCAACTGCACTAAGGATGTTTACTAAAAGTATTTGCTTAAACATTACACAAAGCCCAAAGTCCTTGGCACTATGTAAGGTTTAGCTATAATAACAATTTTTATTACTATTTTGCTGTTTCTTATGATGTCCTCTAATCATCTGAAATTGTCAACTCATGATTTTCTGGGTCCAATTTTTGTTCAAAGGCCCATCTTGTGTCTAATAGACATTTCTCAATTATCTTGCTCTCTTCTGGGAATACCTTAATGTCTATACCCCTTATTTAGCAGCTAACATATGTTAACATATACTATAAATTATCTTATTCAGTGGATATTCTGACTGTAAGCTTCTTTAGGGCATGTCTTAAACACCTTTGTGTCCTCGGAGTCTAGCCCAATGTTCTGTAGACACTCAATAATCCTCAATAAATCAGCAAGCACTTATTAAATCACCTACTATGTGCCTGGCATTATGTTAGGCACTGGAGACACAAAGGCAGAAGTGACACTGTCCCCGTCCTCAAGGAGTTTGCATTCCTTTGGGGAGAACACATGTACATATAAGATTTATACAAAATGGGCAAGCACATAAATAAATATGTAATATGTGTTTAAAATAAATACAAAGTAATTTTCCTGGGGGAAGAATACAAGCATCTGAGGGGATAAGGAAAGAATTCATGTAGATGGTGTTGAGCAGAGTTTGTAGGAAACAAGGAATTCTAAGCAGAAAAGGTGAGGAGGCATTGCATTCCAGGCATGGGAGGATCCTCAGCACAAAAATAAGGAGATAGAAAATGACATGTTCAGTGTGAGGAGTAGCAAAAAAAGCCCAATTTGGCTGAATCGTAGAATGCAGGGAGGGGAGTAATATATCAAATAATTGGGAAGGTAAGTTGGGTAGGCTTTAAAAAGCTAAATATTGGTGCTTTTATTTGATCCTGGTGACAATGGGAAGCCTTTGGAATTCAATCTACACTATAGCAAAATTACTTAGATACTTGAATGAAAGCCATATTGGAGAGGGAGAAAGAGAGTTGAGGCAGACAGACCAATCAAGAGACCACTGCAGGGGAGGCGATAAGGGTCTGATCTAGGGTGGTGGTCCTGTGAGTAGAGACAAGGGGATAGATGTGAGGGAAGTTGTAGAGATAGAAATGATAAGATTAGGCAACTGACTGAATCTGTGAGATGACAAACATTCTCTCTCCCTCTCTCTCTCTCTCTCTCTCTGTGTGTGTGTGTCTGTCTGTCTGTCTGTCTCTGTCTCTCTCTCTTTCTCTCCCTCCCTCCCTCTCTCTCCCTCCCTCCCTCTCTCTCCTCTCTGCATATTTCAGGGATGACCTGGACAGCAAGCCCCAGGCACTTGCTATTTCAAACTTGCTAAAGTCTAGCTATCAAGTGATATTTTTGGGCTACATCACTTCACTGGCCCCTGGCTCCAGAGATTATCAACAGCTCATTCAACATGGCAGTGTGCAAGTAGCACTCCTTGTGATTTATTAAGTGGAAAGTTTCTTTTCCATGTTAAAAATGTAATATCAGTTTAGATTTGAGTTCAATATTCTGTCTTTCCAACACAAACTGACATAGGACCTAGTCCTATAAATAATCATACTCTTCTTATACCACATAATAGCCTTAATATAGACATTTTAACCCATGATTCCCAATTCCAGATGTTTACATTCTACATATACACTGCTTAAAAAAATAGAAGGAAAAGAAGATAGTCAATGCTAATGAACTCACACAGATAAAATTGGAATTGCCAGCACAAGGGATTCCTTCTCTCTGGCTAATCAGATTACATATTTAAATTACAAGGCCCTACTTAAATGCTAGCTATTCTCATTATTTATTCTTGTAGTTTCCCCACTCATCTTGGCTCAGCACCCCAAGTGCAGTCTGAAGGAGTATCCTTCTCTAAGTCTTGGCTTTTCTCCAGTGGTCCAACAGAGGACAGTAGAGTGGCTGCCATGAAGAGCCACTGTTGGCACATGCTTGAGATGGTGATGGTGGTAGCAGCCGACGCACCTCATACCCAGAGAGTACAAGTTGGTCCCTATTTCTCATATTTTCTCTTCTCTAGAGAAGCTCTCTTACAAAAGCAAGAGGGAGTGCAAATGAAATATGCAATCTTATTAATTAACCCCCAGAGTTAGATGTTATTATGATCTTCATTTACAAATAAGGAAATTGAGGTTCTGAAAGGTTAAGGAACTTGCCTAATAAGTATCTAGGGTAGGATTTGAATTCAGGTCTTCCTGCCTCCAGTTCCAGTGCTCTCTCTACTATGTCACCTTCATACAGACCCAGCTTTCCTTAAGATAGCAACAGAAACTCCAAACAGTGGTCCATCAGTCCCCTTATCTCAATCTTGTATAAAAAAATAAAGCAATGGGAAAACACAAAATACCCATATATGAATGCTGTGAATTCAGACTGCATTGGGAAAGACAGCAAAATGATGACCTTCTAGTCCAACTTTTATGAAAATTTAATAATATAATTTGTTGGAGCCTAATGAGGCATGTCTATCTCTAGGCCTCTCATGCTCTATTCTTCCCCTCAAAAACAAACACACACACACACACACACACACACACACACACACACTCACACACACACACTCACACACACACACTCACACACACCCCTACAGGGATAATTAATAGTAGTTCTCTAAATGGGATCTCTATCTCACAGTCTGCTTCTGGCCCTTGACTCTTCAGGCCTATAGGGAAAATACTAAGATGTGATATCTACAACCAATGCTTAACTGGTTGCCTGGCAATAGTGGATGCTTAATAAATGCTTGTTAATATTTTAACTGATTGTTCCATTAATGAACAAATGTATGCTGCTGTTGAGAATACGGTGCCAGTTACTGAAGGGATCCAAAGAGGCCCGCCATGTCCTTGCTCTCCAAATATTTACTATGTGGTTGGGGAGAAAACATTTAAACACAAAGAAAGGTAACTAATGGAATGGGAACTTGCTTTGTATATGCCCAGCTCTCTTAGCACGGAGGTGCCCTGCTTCTGGGAGCAAAGGATTTGGAGTCAAATGACCTGGATTCAAATTCCTTCTCTTATACTTCGCTAGTTGTATGACAATGGAGTTTAAGTTTAATTTAGGGTCTCCATTTTCCTATCTGAAAATGGGGACATTGCTACCTGCCTGATAAAGTTGTTGTTCATTGTTTGAAAGCTCTAAAACTTTATAAGAATTCTACTTTTATAATTAAGGGGATTAGTAGGATAGGCAGAGAAAAAGATATTCTGGACAAGAAGAGTTATATAAGTAGTCATTCAGTCACCTAGCATTTATCAAGTACCTACTATGTGCCAGACACTTTGCTAAGCACTGGATATACAAAGAAAGGCAAAAATCATTACCTGCCCTCAAGGAGTTTACAATCTAATGGGGATAAATTGGAGATAATCCCAGAGGGAAGGCACTAAGATTAAGGAGGACTAGAAAAGGCTTCTTGAAGAAGATAGGACTTGAGACTTGAAAAAAGCCAGGGAAGTGAAAAGGCAGAGATGAGGAGGGGGAGAATTCCAGGCATAGAGGACAGCCAATAAAAGTAAGGCGTTGGAGTGTCTAGTGCAAGAATGAGCTGAATCATTAGATTTCCAAGGGGACTAATGTATAAGAAGATGGGAAAAGTAGAAAGGAGGCAGGTTTATAAAGGCTATAAAAGCCAAAGAGAGGATTTTATATTTAATCTTGGAGGTAATAAGGAAACAATGGAATTTACTAAATGGGGGCTGATATAAGACTGCACGTTAGGAGGATTATTTTGATAGCTGAGTGGAGGATGGATTGAAGTGGAGGGACATGTGGTAGGGAGACCAACAAGCAGGCTATTGTAAAAAGTCTAAGCATGAGATGATAGAGAGCCTGCAACAGAGTGGTGGCGGCATCCAGGGAGAGAACTGACTGTATGCAAGGCATGTAAAAGTTGACAGTACTTGACAACTGATTGGATGTGAGGGGTGAGAGTGAGGAACTGAGAATGACACCCAAGTTTTGAGCCTGAATGACTGGAAGAATAGTGGTAACCTGGATAGAATAGGAAAGATAAGATGGGGGTAGGAATATACAGGTTATATTTAGGCAACAGTAGGTAGACCAATCCGACTGAGGCAGAAAGTTTTAGTAGGAAAGTAGTGGGTGACAGTTAGAATTGGAAAAATAGGTTAGAACCGAATTGTGTTAGACTAAGGAGTTTGTCTTTTAAATAACAGGGAAGAATTGAAAGGTTTTGAGTAGGAAAGTGACAAGATGAAAATAGCATCTGGGGAAGATTAGTTTTGAACCCTAGATTGGAGACAGAGAGACAAAGAAGAAACAGACCACATTGGAAATTATGGTGATAGTGGCAGACTATCAAGCACAAAGGGGACCATGGAGATCATCCAGTCTAATACATGAATTTCATGATGTGGAAACAAAAGTCCGGAGAAAAGAAGTGACCTCCAGGTATCAAATCATAAGGCTCTAGATTAGGGGCTGGGGGTTGGATGAGAGAAACAGAGAGAACAAAAAAAGAAGGAAAGAGAGAACCACAGGATCTACCAATGGATGTAGATGGTGAAAGAAAGGAAACAAATCTTAATTTAAAAAGCATATGAGTCAAATTTTTTATTTCTATTAAAGGAAAAAAAAAGCACACAAATGAACAAAAACTAAATGAGGTGAACTCTAAAGTTCTCTTCTATTTCTTGTGATTCTATTATTTCTTCATTCACTTGAGGCTAATCTCACTTAAGAAAATTAATATTACATTTTCGTGATCCCTTCATTCATTTCTCAGACGCACGATGCACAGAAGATATACTGAGCATATAGGGTAAAGCCTAAAGGGACAGGAGACAAAAGGATGAAAAGATATTTGGCAGACCCAAGGGACAAATGCATCAGGAATAATGGGGACAGCATTGTGTAGAAACTGGTCTATTGGTTCAAGTGTGCTGTGTTTGTGTGAATGTGTGGAAGAGAGAAGATGGATGGGTTATCTAAAAGAACTTGATTTATATTTACTCCTTCCATTGACCTCTACCATGACCATCTGAAGCTCGGATCTTTAGAATCGACAACTCCTTACCCTGTTATTTTTTTTGTTAAGAAATTGACTGATGCAGAGAAGAATTTTGGTCATAAAAATAAAACCTCAGTGAACAGGTTTATATGATGATTATCTCTTTATGAGACAAGGGTTTAAATTCTAAGATCTTAAAATTTAACAGTATCTCTCAAAACCTAATAAAATGGGACAACGCAGTTATGATCATTAGGTTTATTATACCCAATATAGACAAGCAAATTATTTTTTTAAAAAACTGCCTTTCAAGACAAATGGGAACACTAAGAATTTTTTAAAACGCTATTTTAAAGGTATTTCTAGTTCTGAATTTCAACAAGAGAGCCTTTTTAGTAGAAATATTTTAAAACCCAATTCAGCCATAGTCTTTATGGACAAGCTAAATTCAGGCATATTTATGTTTGTAGAAACAATATTTTTGAAATGTTAACTAGAGTAGAATAACCATGCTTTCAGAATTTCCCTAAGACCCTAGGAAGAAAATATGTTTTTCTTTTGCTTCCCCATTGAGACACAACCCTGGTCTCAGGCTTCCCAAATTTAGAAAAGGCTTAATGTTGTCCTTGAAGTGTGAATATTTATGACTGTTCTTATTCAAACAGTTCACTGCTAATTTAGGACCTTGGACATTTTTCTTTTCTTTTGCTTAAGATGTAACCATTTCTCCCGTCTCCCTTTCCTCTCCCCTCCCCTGGCCACCTGCTGTTGATTAGGACATTGACAGCACAGATCCTGACAGATGGTGTGAGTATATCATGTATCATGGGCTAATAAGGTGAGTACAGAAGTGGGAACGGTTTTCAATCTATTCCCATAACCTTTTGAGATGTAAATAAGCCCTGTAGTCTTCCCTAGGAAGAAGGGCTTTGTTGAATCTCTTAATTTTTCTGACTTTAGAAAGCATCAATTTGGCAGGTGATGCTAACATTTTTCATGCACATCATGATTTATTTAAGGGCAATGAGGATGCCAAGAATGGGATTGACCTACTGAGCCAAGTGGCATTGCCCTAATGGGTTTTCCTCCTGGAGGAAGAACTCTCTGTAGTCTGCAGGGCCTTCCTGTGTATCACAGGATCACAGAATCTCGAGATTTGGTGGTTAAAGGGACCTTAGAAATCCTCTAGTTCAAACCTCATTTTATTTATGATGAAATCAAGGCCCATAGAGGTGAAGTCACTTACCAAAGCTTACACAGGTACTAAGTAGCAGATTTGGGATTCAAATCCAAGCCTTATAACTCGAAATCCATTTTTCTTTCCGACATTCCATGCTTCTTCCTATAATAAGAAGGCTTGTTTGGGCTTATGTGACCTGGATCTTCCCCTCTCCCTTCCAAACCTGGGAACCATGACCTTGAGCAAATGCTTGTCACCAGTAAGTCCATAGTTGCTTTGTATGGATAATAGGAAATAATAATCACTGATAGTGAGGACAGTGAAAGGAACAAGTATTTATTAAGTGACTACTATGTTCCAGGTACTGGCTAAGCACTTTGCAAATGTTATCTCATTTGTTCTCCACAACCCTGGGAGGTAGATGCTATTATGATCCCCATTTTGTAGTTGAAGAAACTGAGGTAGATAGAGGTTAAGTGATTTGCCCAGGATGACACAGCTAGGAATGGAGACCAGATTGAAACTCAAGTCCTCCTGACTCTAGGCCCACCATTCTATTCATTATACCTTCTAGTTGGGGGCAGTACTAAATCGTATCTTAAGGTTCCTTCCATTTCCAAGATCTATGGTTTTGAAAAAATTAGTTGATTTGTAAGAGTGCCAGAACATTTGAGTCTATACAGTTATGATGTATCAGGGAATTCCTCTGCTTATAGGGACACCTCATAATCTATCATTGGTTGCAATCAGGCTTGAAACAGAATTGTATTTAGAATTGTGTTTCCCACGATCCTGAACTCACTAATTCAGTTTCAGAGCCAACTGTGGAATTCATATCTGTAATAAGGAAGAATTAGTCCTCAAAGAGAAGTTGTTAAAGGTTATGGATGAGCAGGGTTTTTTGTTTAGATGAGGACTAAATGATCTTTAAAGTACATCCCAGTACCAAGCCTATAAATCTAGGGTTTGTATGAACTTTTGATGATAAGGTGGTTTAGAGCTTCAAAACCTATATATATATATATATATATATATATACATATATATATATATAGACAGAAGGCAAAGGGTGAGTTGAATATGAAGGGATGATATCTAAAAAAAAACAAAATCAAATTAAGGGATGGGAAAGGAATATACTGAGAGAGGGAGAAAGGGAGAGATAGAATGGGGTAAATTATCTCACATAAAAGTGGCAAGAAAAAGGAGTTCTGTTTGGGAGGGAAGAGGGGGCAGCTAAGGGGGAATGAGTGAATCTTGCTCTCATTGGATTTGACCTGAGGAGGGAATAACATACACAATCAATTGGGCATCTTACCCCACAAGAAAGAAGGAGGAAGAAGATAAAAAACAGGGGATGATAGAAGGGAGGGCAGATAGGGGGAGGAGGTAATCAAAAGCAAACACTTTTGAAAAGGGACAGGGTCAAGGGAGAAAATTGGATAAAGGGGGATAGGACAGGAAGGAGCAAAATATAGTTAGCCTTTCACAACATGAGTATTGTGGAAGGGTTTTGCATAACAATACTCATGTGGCCTATGTTGAGTTGCTTGCCTTCTTAGGGAGGGTGGGTGGGGAGGGAAGAGGGGAGAGAATTTGGAACTCAAAGTTTTAAAAGCAGATATTAAAAAAAAAGTTTTTGCATGCAACTAGGAAATAAGATATACAGGCAATGGGGCATAGAAATCTATCTTGCCCTACAAGAAAGTAAGGGAAAAGGGGATGGGGGGGGAGTGGGGTGACAGAAGGGAGGGTTGACTGGGGAATGAGGCAATCAGAATATATGCCATCTTGGAGTGGGAGGGAGGGTAGAAATGGGGAGAAAATTTGTAATTCAAACTCTTGTGAAAATTAATGCTGAAAACTAAAAATATTAAATAAATAAATATTTAAAAAAAAGCTTCAAAACCAGTCAGTCAATAGACATTTATTGAACACTTACTATATGCCAGACACTGTGCTAAACCCTGCAGATACAAAGAAAAGCAAAAGACAGTCTACTTTCAAGGAGCTTGTTCTCTAATGAGGGGGACTACATATAGCTATGTACAAACAAGGTATATAGGATAAATTAGAGATAATTAACAGAGGGAATTCATGTGTTAAGGGGATCAAGAAGGGTTTCTTGGAAAAGGTAGGATTTTAGCTGGTACTTGAAGGAAGCCAGGTAGGATGGAGATTGAGATAAGTAGGGAGAGCATTCCATGCATAGGGACAGCCAATGAAAATGCCCGGATTCTGAGGATAGAGTGTTGTGTTCAAGGAACAGAAGGAAGCCAGTGTTACTGGATTGCAGAGTGTGTATTGGGGAAGTGGAAAAAGGAAGGATTAGAAAGGACCATATAAAAACTCCAGGAGAGACTTTTAGTTTTTAAGAAAAGCAAGTCAACATGAAACACCTATTTTGCCTTCATCTTTAGCCCAGTGGCTGTCTGAGGCAAGAAAAGCCCAACTCTATCCTTCCTTCTCCATTAAGTGAACTTCATTATGATCCACCTACCTCATTATTCAGCAGAATGGGTGGGAAATGACTTGTTCCACTGACAAGAAATTATCATGGGACTGCCCGATAGTGCATGCCAACATGGAAGCTTTTTTCTCTATATACATTTTCCAACAGACTCTCTTTTTAAGTCATAGAGTGCTTTCACAAAAACGTGTGCCCCCCCCCAGCCTAAATAAAGAAAGTATTTGTCCTGATATCTTGCAATTACAGCAGCCACCGGCTCTGAGGATTTATCCATATGCTCTCTACTTTGTGTTCCTAATCCAGATGATCCAATAGTACCAGATATTGCACCAATCTGTAACTCATGCAAGGAAAAATACAACAGACATTCAAGAGAATGGACTCAGAAATATGCAAGGTAAATTTGAAGATTTTTTTCACATGTAGCAGAGTATTATAAATTCTAGATTTTTGCAACATTAGAAGTAGATAGAATACTATTTACTGTGTCAGTATCCCCTGAAGCCTTTTGAATTTTACCTACCTTAAGTCTCTGGAGTAAGAAAACACAACCTTAAAAAATTTTAAAAAATAAACCCACAACCTTCCAAAAATAAGCTTGGGACTGTGATGAAAGTATTTATCTTCTTGTATACTTTGCAAAAGACATGTATTATGGTTTTTAAAGGTGTTTGGACATCTGTATCTCTAGCCTATCATGAAGTTGTAAAGCAACCAAATTTTTTTTTCCTGAGACTAGATTTTTTGCATGTGCATTTATTCATAAGTTATCAGTTCTATAAATCTGTGTTCAGATTTCATTTTTGGTTAGCTCACTTTATCTAATGGGGGCTTTAGTACCTTACCACATATTGGGTGGTCTTGACATATGTCAAAGCCTTGTTATATTTATAATTTGTATTATGTTGCTGAATGAAATAAATGTATTTCCCAGGTAAATCAACTCATTAGACTTTCTTCCTAGTGTATAGTGTTGACAAAGTACAACTGCTAGTAATAAAATGAATAAACTCCCTCCCTCCATCTCTTACTTAGATTATTCAGTCAACTGGAGGCAGATTTCTTAAAACCTAAACTGATTTTAACTCTGTAATTCCCAGTATGCCAATAATGGAGAAACTACTTGTTTTGATTTTGTTGTATACTTAACTTTAATTTATTACAGTATGAACTAATTGCACTACTAAGTAGGAAGTTATATAACTTTAATTTGGTTGCTATTAATTTTTTTTTGGTGCAGGCAGTATAATATTCTCATGTATCTTTTACAGATCTTATTGAGCTTTATTTTTCAATTGAATAAAATGCTTTTTTTCTGCTTAAAAAATGTGCAGGGTGAGTTACATAGGAATATCTAATTACATCACTTCACAAGAGGAGGATCTGAATAATAGCTAATTAATAGTAAAGGACCAGAGGAGAAACTACCAAGTTATAGCTAGGTTTTTATCTCCTTAAATTTTGCTACATAAATGAATTTTTTAAAAAAAATACAGGGTTTATTTAATAGCCCACATGTCTACCTTCTTCATTTGATTAGGATTGAAAGAAAAGAATTACAGATTTTTTTTTCAGCTTCTCATTGTTATTTCTAAATGTATGACTTTGATGTTTTGTCACCATTTTGTAGTATAAAGTTCTCAACTCAGAACTGAAGAGGCTGATTATTTCCTTTTAGGTATTTTGCCTGTAAATAGCATATGCATGTGTATCAGCCAAAGAGTGATGATGGCTTCATGAGCTGAATAACTAGACTTCAGTAGTGGACATATTCAACAGACAAAGATTACCATGATTTCCCACTCAGTTATCTTCTTATTTATTAAACTCTTTATTAAGACATAATTCTTTCTTGATGTGCTTTGTTTCTTACTTACAAAGAGGATCATAGGATTTAGACTTGGAAAGAACTTAGAAAATTCACTCTGCTGAAATACTAGCAAAACCCAGATTCTGTGTCTACTACAATGGCACTGGGTGGTAAAGGTTATTAATACCCTTTTGGACCAGCTCACTTCCTTTTATTAGCATGTGGACAGTTTTTAGCCGTGATTACCCAAAAATGTCATTCCCCTTCTAAAGATAATATTATAGAGATTCAGATGATTGGAGCCTTTGAGGAACCAAAGCCTTTTAGGACTATCTTTTCTGTAGTGTCTAATACCACAGAGAAAAATTTAAGTGAATTAAAACTAATTTCTTGGTGAAAGAGTAGAAAGAAGAGGATCCACTTGTCAGTGGAAGATTTGTTTTATCAAAAGGATAGACTAGATCAATATTCAGTCTAATTCTTGGGGAACATCCCTAAATGCATATGTCCCAGCCCCAGTCAGGAAGTTGTGATGTTTTCCTGAAAGAAGCATCTGTGAAATAGATTGGAACTTGGATTTGAAAAGTTTGGGAAACACTAAAGCTTCTGAGCAACACTCACCTGGATGTCCAGAGAAATGCCTTGATTTGTTGTACAAGCATGGAAGAATAAATTAACCTTACTGTTCCTCAATTTTTTTCCCATCAAAGCATTTCACAAAATCATTCTTAGAATAATTTACATAATTAATTTGAGTTTCTTATAGAAAGGGATACCATAAATACTTGGAGGGGTAAATACAACATTAGACTTTTCAAACATCTAAAGCCTTTGATATGGAGTTGAAAATATGGACATGAGGTTTATATTTCCATTTTTTTTGGACTAGACTTGTGATTTAATTTATATTTGGAGTTCCATGGGGAGGAAACTCCATCTACAAATGTAAATCAATTCCTGCTCTGCAACATAATAGACTTCAAGAGTTCTAAGGGCACTGAATTTTACTCAGTGTTGTGAATCTGAAGAATTCCTGTTTTGGACCAGAAATATAATTGTGTGGGAAGTAATTTGTCTATGCTACATATGACTCCAGTGCTAAAAATGAATTAAAATAAATAAGGAAAGGCAGCCTGCCAAATGTATTAGGTTATTAAATCTATGTACATGATATGTATTCATTTATATCACGAAAATAAATATTTTGATAAATACCACAAGTGATAAATCAGACTGGCTCTAGTTGAGATATTCAGTGATTGAAGAACCAGAAACATGAAACAGAATAACATGAAGGGTTTTGATCAAAATTAGATGTCAGTTATTTATAATCTGGCAAAATCTTTAGTGGATCTCCAAAACATTTATGCTTCTTCTCTAGGTTAGGTTATGCACAGATCTCTCATGCTGGCCTGAATGACTCTGAACTTCAGGTGGCCAAATCAGGACTCTTGATGACCCTTATCAATTATATGCACCACCAAAAAATAATTACCGCCCCTAGCAAAATTTATAAGAGAATTCAACACCAGGTGACTGTATTCTCTGTTATAATGTGGCCTAAGTTACTTTGAGTTAAATTAAACAAGCATTTATTTAAAAACCTTCTGTGTGCTACTCACTGTGTTGGGTACTGAAGATACAAAGTCAACAAGTCTTAGGGCAAATTTAAACCTTCTGAGACAGCCTGTGCATAAAGAGTAATTTCAGCATGCTAACAGTTGAGTGGATTAAGGAAGTACTTGCAGGAAGTGGAACTTGAATGAAACTAGGGATTCCAGTTGGTGGAAGTGAAGAAAGAGAGCATTCCAGGCAGCTCATTTCTACTCTGGGAAATGTGACTGTTACCTCCAAACAAATAATAAACTGTAATCAGCACTTGATTACTCGTGCTGGTAAAGCAAAACAATAAAATGGACATAGTCTTTTCATCTGGGAATGGGTCTAGATTGCCTTCCATTTCCTTTGGTGATTTCATTACATGGATCAGTCATATGACTGATGGTGGTGCCATGGTGCAGAGCACCGGGCCTGGAGTCAGGAAGACTCATCTTCCTGAGTTCAAATTTGGCCTCAGACACTTACTAGCTGTGTGACCCTGGACAAGTCACTTAACTTTGCCTCAGTTTCCTCATCTGTAAAAGAGCTGGAGAAGGAAATGGCAAACCCCTCCAGTGTCTGTGCCAAGAGAACCCCAACGAAGAGTTGGACATCACTGAAACGACTGAACAACAACAACATATGAATATTCAACAAGCTGAGCAACTAATTTCTAATATGTAGGCATCTCTTATACTCAAGGGTAGGGATCCTGCAGCCTGGAGGCCACGTGTGGCCTTCTAGGTCCTTGGGTGCGGCCTTTTGACTGAGTGCAAGTTATATGGGGTTTTTTTTTTTAAGAGAAAGGTATGCTTCCTCCTATCTATTCAGGACAGGGATTCTATAAGGACAGCTGCTTTAAAACTATAAGCCAGCGACGTTCCCTACAAGTAGTTCTTATTTTTCTTAACTAAGTCCTACTGTGATGCCTCATTGTAGTGTGGCCTTTATCTCAACTTTTCAAAGGTGATGCCTGGGGAGTACAAGCACAAAGATGGAAAGATTTTGAGTGTAGTCCTGATGACAGATTATGTGACTGCTGTATGAATCAATACTAGCCAAGTTATTCTTGGAGGAACTCATTGCTAGAAGTTTGGTGACATGACAATAATTTTTTCTCCTAGGAATTCACAAAGACCAACTGCATGGGTCCGCACAGCAGTGAAGGAGCTGCAGACTACATAGGTGGAGGGAGTACTACCCATATTGACCAAGAGATCTATGTCTGAAGTAAGTTCTTACTTTAATCTGTCCTGAATAGATAGGAGGAAGCATACCTTTCTCTTAAAAAAAACCATATATTTAAAAAAATTATTCTTTCTTTCATATATACATGATGGACTTTTATCCTTCATTTGTTTTCTTAAATTGGTGGGAAATAATCTACTTCGATCTACCTCTTCTGTTTTAGCAGAGGTAATAATAGCTAATATTTATGTGGCACTTTAAAGTTTATAGAGCACTTCACTTAGTTTTTCTCACCTGATCCACACAACAACCCTTTGAGGTATTATCCCTATTTTATAGATGGGGGAAATTGAGGTAATGGGAAGTTAAATGATTTGCCCAGGGTCACAGCCAGCATATGTTAAAGGTGAAGCTTCAACCTAGGTCTTCCTGACTCCAAGTTTTGTGCTCTATCCCTTCCACCATATTGTCTCCCATAGCTGGTTGTCGTCCTTCATTCTCAAAGAGGACCAAAATGACATCATTATGTTGCAGTCAAAGTACAGCAAGTCTATGATCAGATCAATGTGAGCTTGGAAGGCTTTACCACAGGTTGGGCACAAATAGTCCATATAAACATTTGGAATGGAGATGTCTCTAAATTTATACATCTCACGTTTCTTTTGAGCTGCTGCAATTCTGCTTCACTCACAAAGCACACAAAGCCTTCTTTGACGAAGGCCTGCCATGCTGGGTGGTCCTTTGCTAATGTCTCCTATGTCACAGGATGGATTCCAAAGTTCTTCAGAGAGATCTTGAGAGTGTCCTTTTTTTGCTTCTTTTGACCACCATGTGAGCACCTTCCTTTGGTGAGTTTTCTGTAAAATAGCACATACCACAAAAGAGTGTGGTGGAACATGCCTTTCTCATGTTGATTATTTTTGTTAAAGTTCATATTCTACAAAGTAGGACATAATTTTGAAAATAATCATAATTTTCACAAGAGTACTCTCAAATGTACTGATGGACTAAAATGAAGAATCATTTACTGGGCAATTCAAGGAGAAAAAAAGCATATAAAACTTTTTTTTTCAGCTTAAACCAAAGAAGATGAGGAAAAAAATATACAGTAAAAACTTCATCCCACTGGAACTCAGATTCTGCCTCTGGGAACTTGGGCCCTGATAAGTGAGTTTTCATCTAATATTGCCTGGATCTAGGAAACTGAAAGTGCAGCCCTTCAACTGAATCCAAATTTCATGGAATAAGGGATTTGTTCTATGAAGTTTGGATTCAGTCAAATGGCCACACTTGAGGACCTAGAGGGCCACATGTGGCCTTGAGGCCGCAGGTTCCCCATCCCTAAACCAGACTAACCACTTCTTTGCCACATCCAAACTATGTACCTTCCCATACATACAACCTCCCATTGGGTCTTTCTAGCTCCCCTTTATAGATGGTCTTCTCCCATTGGAATATAAGCTCCTTGAGGGCAGGGAATGTCTGACTTGTTTGTATTTGTATCCTCAGTGCTTATCAGAGTGCTTGTACACAATTAAATGCTTAGTAAAAACTTCTTAATTTTTCTATTCATTCAAATTAAAGACCTAAAAATCACATAGAATATGTGCAATGAGAAATGCCCAACAATTTTAAAATGTTGAGTAATAAATAATATTTCTCCTGATATTTTTTCTTAAATTTGTAGTGAAATAATGGGACACAAATGCTTTCATATGACATCAGGAGAATTTCTAAAATTTTCAACATAATAAAAGCTAAAATTATGTTACACTTTAAAGTTTGCAAAGGACTTTGTATATGTTATCTCATTTTTATCTCATCTGCATAACAGCCTGTGTGAGGTAGATATTACAGGTATTATTATTCCCCTTTTACTAATGAAGAAACTGAAGCTCCGAGAAGTTTAAGTGACTTTCCCAGAATTACACAGCTCCTAAGTGGCTAAAACAGAATTTGAACCTAGATCTTCCATTCTACAAGTCCAGCACTCTAGTTTCTTTGCTATTTCCTTAGGGTTTTCTAAGTAAACCATAATGTGATCAGTAAATAAAGATAGCTTGTCTCCTTTTTTGGTTTATCTTTATTTCTTTAATTTCTTTCTTTTATATAACTGCCATTGCTAGAATTTCTGGAACTATGTCAAATAATACTGAGGAAAGAGGGCATCCCCACTTTACTTCTGTATGAACTAGAAAAGCTTTTAGTATATCCTCATTGCTCATAATATTTACTTTTGATTTTGGGTAGATGCTTTTTATCATATTAAAATACCTCTATGTCTATATTTTATAAGTTTTTTATTAGCATAAAAGGGTGTTGTATTTGTCAAAGGCTTTTTTCTGCATCCTTTGAGGTATTTTGGTTTGGGATATTTTTGTTTTTAATATGTTTATGTTAATTGGTTTCCTAATATTCAATCATTGCATCTCTAGTATAAATCCAAGTTGATAATGATGAATGATTTCTAAATAAATTGCTATAGTCTTTTTTTTGGTTAGGATTTTAATTAAAATTCTTTCATTGATAGCCATTAAATTATATTATTATGTAATTCTCTTTTTTTTTTTACTTTCTCCTTCCTCACTGTTTTTTTTTTGGTGGGGGGGAAGGGGGGAGAAGGGAACTACATTTGTCTCATAAAAGGAGTTTAGTAGAGTGATTTCTTTAGCAATTTTTGAGAATTTTTTTGGAGTGTAATAGCTATTAATTGTTCTTTAAAAGTTTGGTAATAGTCTCCTGTAAATTCATCAACTCTAGGAGTTTTTTTTTAATTTGGCAATTCCTTTGTAGCTAGTTTTCTTTTGTTGTCTGAAAACAGATTATTTAAAATTTCTATTTGGTGCTATGTTAGTTTGGACATTTTGTATTTTTGAAGACACCTCTTTTTTTGTGTTCTCAACTTTGTTGGGATATTACTACACATAACAGGCTCTGGTCACTTTATTTTTTCTGGTTTTGTTGTGATTTCATCTTGTTCATTTTTAATTTTGTTGATTTGATTTGTTTTGCTCTCATTTTAATCAGTTTGGCTAATGGTTTATTATTTTTATTATCTTTTTTCAAAGGACCAGCTTTCAGTTTTGTTTATCACTTCCATAGTCTTTTTTTTTTTGCTTCCAATTTATCTTTCTCTAATGTTCAAAATTTCCTCTTTTGTGCTTGTTTTGGGTTTATATATTTATTAGTTTTCTAATTTTCTAAATGCATATTCAGCTCATTAATTATTTCTTTATCTACTTCCTTAAAAGCATGCTTCTAGGAATATAATTTTTCTTGAGAGAACTGTTTTAACTGCATTTCAGAAATGTTGGCAAGTAGTCTCATCATGCTTATTGTTTCTCAATAATTAATTATTCCTTTAATTTGTTCATTTTCTCATTTATTATTTAGTATTTAATTATTATCTCCATTTAGGTCTGTACATTTTATTTATGCTCCTTGAATCAATTACTATTTTATTGTGTTATAATTTGCAAAAGATATGTTTATTATTTCTGCTTTTTACAGTTATTTGCAATTTCCCTTTTCCCTAATACAAGATCAGTTTTTATAAAAGTACCATATGGCATCAAGAAATACATATTTTTTTTAGTAGTCTCATTCAGAAAGTGCCATAATTTTTTCACCCTAATTTTTCCAGTAATTTGTTCAACTAGAAGTATGGATTTGTAAAAGCATGGTATCAGAGCAAATGGTGAGACTGAATCTCATGCTAAATCCATTCAGTAGGAAACATTTATGAAGTGCTTACTCTGTGCTAGATTCTAAGAGGCAGTCAAGGATAGTGCAGATTATCATCCCACTCTATCTCCTATGCGACACTGCTTCTCTGCCTTTTATTATCCTAAATACTCTTTAACATTTATAATGACATCTACTTGAACCCAGCTCCTTCTGACTCTAAGGCTGGATTTCTCACTACTATGATATGCTGCTTCTATGGGCTCAATTTCTGCCCATAATGATTTCTAACCATGTGATCGTGGGGAGGCATTTAATCTCTTAGTGCAACCACATCACCTTTCTAAGATTACTGGCTGCTGATCTGCATCAGTAGAGAGAGTTTGGCTCTCTATCCCCTCATAGATCAAATGGCACTTCCAAAAAAAAAAAATCCAACCATACTGATCAGAAATGGATTTAAATCTCTAAGAACCATATTGCTGCCACCGTGCCCCCCCACCCCCACCCCAGTATTCACTATATAACTGTAGATAACAGCTTTGTGAGTCTTAAACTATTGATATTAATATTAACATGAGGAACCTATTTCATAGTTTGACCAAGAATAAATGGGAATCCTGGGTATACAATACTGTACTAATGACCTCTTAATTCACCTCACCTTGCTCATAATGGAGATATGCATGCAAATTATTTGACTAGTGCTTGCATCAGTACAGAACATAGCGAGACAATTACATAAACATTTCTCTCTCTTGTTTTTGGCATAATAGGAACTTTCTAACAATATCTCTGTAAACATATTCTAACATTCTTGGAAGTTTTCCATTTCATCTGTTTTATTTAACTTGCAATATGTTGATTTTGTTTTGTTTTGTTTTAAATAAGTGTTTCATTGTTGTTGTTTTTAAGATGGCAAAGCACCAGTTGTTTCTTAGCAAGATCAAGACTAATGTTTGTTGGGAAAATATCTTGGGATTTTAAGCTCAATATGACCCAATATAATACAGTGTTCAAAAAAGCCAATTCAGTCTTGGGTTCATTAAGACAGGCCTGGCTTCCAGGAATTAGAAGGTACTGAAACTCTGACCTACTTAGACTACATCTGGAATATTGAATTCTGTTCTGGGCATCACAATTTAGAATAGATGTTGGTAAAATGGAGAGCAACCAGAGGAGGACAACTGGCATAGTAAAAGGCCTTGAGTTCATGGCAAAAAAGAATTGGTTAAAACAAGTAGGGTTTCTGCACCTTGAGAAGAGTAGGGTTGGGATATGGGAGCATAATAGCTATCTTTAAGTATCTGAAGGGCTATGACCAGGAAAATGGATTAGAGTTGTGTTTGGTCCTAAAACTAGGAGTTGGAGATTGCAAAGAAGTGAATGTAGCCTTGATGAAAGGAAAAACTTCCAAAAAATTAGCAGTCTCCAAAAGTGGAAAGTGCTGCCTTAGAGGGTAGCGGCTTTTCCCTCATTGGAGGCTTTTCAGCAAAGGTTTGTTGAGTGAGTTCTTTTGTAAGGTATGGGTTGGATGGTTGCTGAGATCAGCTGTGACTCAGAAATTTAGTGATTCTGTGACATTCTACTAAATCAGTGATTCTCAGCTATGCACTTGTTCTAAAATGATGCAGGGTAGCACTTTACAGTTAGAAGCATCAAAAATAATCTCTTTTTCACTTCCTCCCATTGTGAGTATTGTAGAGTAGGCCTCCTCCATTCCAGGGGCCTCAAGCTTGATTCTCCTCTACTTTCCACCTTCTTATTTATTAAAACTGTGTAGTTTCCAGAGAAATTTATCATCTCCTCTCATCTTTCATTTTATCTGTGTAACTATGTTAGGTAAAAATCTTTCTCTCCCTGATGGTGATAGTGTCCTTGGGAGTATATGGTGCCTTCTTTCCCCTCCTGGTTTCTGTAAATGGCCCTGAATAATTTGAATAATGCTGCCCCCTGTCCCAAAGGGTATGAATCATGGTGGGCTGAAAGACAATTGGGAAGTATAGAGTCCTTCCTTGATCCTCTAGACCTGTGCAGAGTGGGAGAAGTGCATGGGGCCCCAAATGTCAGCTGAAAAAAAGATTCAAATTATGTTGTCACCATGAGACAAAGTGGAACTGGGGGAAAAGACCCACTTCTAAAAGGCAAGGAAAGATGATAGACCTAGTATATGCCAAGGCAAAGGCCATAGGAACTGAAATATAAGAGAAGGATTGTAAAAAGCAGAGTTATTATGTTTTGGACTGGAATTCAGGCTAGCAGAAGTTCTGGCGATAGAGAAATGGTCTCTAGGGAATAACCACCATCTGCTGGAGGCTAAGGAGAATAGCAGGGAGTGAGAGATTCAGGGCTAGACAGCCAAAGTAGTCAACCCTGGGGATAAACTCAGACAGTGTCTAGGGGCAAGAGCTGCAAGAAAATGGTACTGTGCATTTATTGTGCCTGATGCTAGGAATGCTGTCAGAGTCCTATCTGGAGCCACGCTACAATGCCCGAAACTCTTTAGACCTATGGGGAGGGACGATTGCTCACTGGTGGGTATAATTGTTTCTGATTGGCTCTAGTGTGAGTCCTATTTCTTTCCCTTAACTTCAAAATAAACCTTTTCGGGTTTTGTGGATCTGTGTGCTCATAACAGGGGTTGATAGTTATTCCAGATTGTTTAAGAGAGAGCAGTGAGCCAGAAATATCCCACAAAACGAACTTTTATGTAAGGAGGAAAACTTTGATACAGTGGTTATATGCAGAAGCATAAGTTTTCCAAGATATACTTACTGTACACATGGATTATTCAAGTGACTGTGACATATAAAGGGTACATTCAACACGTGAAAAATGAAAATTGTATATTGCATATTTGACCTAAAGTGAATATGTTAGCTATAAGAAATATTAATCCAATATTGAATCTACACTAGTTTTGCTTATCTCCTTAGAATTTAGATGGGCTAGGAGGGAAGGGGAGAAGGATAACTCATCTCTCTTGAAAAAGATGCCTAAAAAAAATAAAATGAAGCTGAATATTGAATACTATATAATTATAATGACCAAATTTGGCCCCAAAGGAGAGATGAGAAAATGTACCTTCTTCCTTTTGTTGGTGGTTCTATGAGTGTAGAATGTCATGTATGTCATCATATCCTATCAACTCAGGAAGACCTGAGTTCCAATCTAACCTCAGATACTTTCTAGCAGTGTGACAAGTCACTTAATATCTGTTTGCCTCAATGTCTTCAACCGTAAAGTAGGGATAATAGTAGCACCTACCTTCCAAGTTTGTTGTGAGGGTCAAATGGGATAATACTTGTAAAATGCATAGCACATAGTAAATGCTATACAAATGTTAGCTATTGCTGTTGTGACTATCAGATGCATTCAAAATGTCAGTTGGTTTTGCTGAACAATTTGTTTTCTTTTTTGTTGGTAATCTTTATTCTAAGAGGAAGGCTCTTTGATCTGGGAATATTTGGAAATTAATATGCTGTGGGACCCTGGGGCAAATCACTTAACCCTGTTTGCTTCAGTTCCTCATCCATAAAATGAACTGGAGAAGGAAATGGCAAAACACTCCATTAACTTTGCCAAGAAAGCCCTGAATGGGGTCACAAAGATTTGGACACAACTGAAACAACTGACAAGACTAACAACAAATGATATTTTTCAAAAGGCATTATTTGGTCAGGAACTACACGGTGCATTGGAAAGACTGCTAAACTTTGAGACAAAAGGTCAGGATTTGAATTCCGGCTCTGTTGCTCAGTGATGTTGGGAAAGGCTTAACCTTTCATAGGAATCAGTCTCCTTGTCTGTAAAGTAAGTGAGTTGGATGAGGAGAGCTCTGAAGTTCCATCCAGCTGTAGGTCTGTGACCCTTTTTTATTTTCTTCACCTAGTAGGAAGAAATAGAAAGAGAAAAACGTGCCCAACAACAGTTGGTTTACCTGCCTCCTATTGGATTAGGGATGGTCATAATGCCTTCTCTCAGTTAGGAAGCATTAGAGTTTTTTACATTTTTAGAGTTTTAACTAGACAGTTAATATCAACACTGCAGTCCTTCCTCTACTGAAAAATTCTTCAGAAGGACCTAATGCGCCCAGAGAGATCTCAATGTCTTCAGCTTCCTTCATTTTGCTGATAACCTAACAGTGTTGTCAGGCAGCTGAAAAATGATGGTGGTAAAGGAACCCAAAGTGTTCTAGGCTGTAGAATTTTTGCACCAAAGACAAAATGTAAAACGGTGTTTATTTCATGTATAGTTAAACCATCAGTCAATTAGAGCTCTACTGGCCAACACACTTCTAACTGGACATTTTAAAAACTTCACTTTTAAGAGAATCCATTCATAGCAGAGTGGGAAGACGCACAACTTTTAATTTATGTAGTTGGGGATCATTACAGATTCAGCCCATTTTCAGCCCGTTGTATGATATGCCTTTACCATACTATACAAAGAAAACTGATATTGAGAATCATGACACTGAGGCTTTGTCAGATGCCATCATGTTCGGTATACTCTATTTGGTAAAGCATGAGAATGGACTAAGACATTTTAGAAAGATTTTCAACAAGAGGCAAGATGACAAAGGAGTTTTTGTTGACTGGCAGTTTACCAGAATATCATAGTAATCAAAGCATCCATTTTCCCCTGAAGTTGCTAATTGATCATAATTCTACCTCTGACCCTTCCTACCTGTATGACCTTAAACAAGTCACTTAATTTCTCTTGGCCTCAGTTTTCTTATCTGTAAAATCAAAAGATTGGTCTAGCAGGCCTTGGAGATTCCTTCTAGCTTAAATCTATGATCCCACTGAACTCTAAAATCAGCCAAAGGTATCCTTCTATGGAAAAACCAAAGTGTTATCTAAAATTACGTTACCAAGTCAATAATATAGGCCTTGATGGCATATTCTTTTCTCAGGTGTGATTTCTGTTAATGCTCACTACTCACAAGAGATTGTCCTTACTCTTAAAATGAAATTATAAGCAGGAAAACTAAACATAATTCTTTTAAAAAAACTATTAATTAATTTATTTTTAGTTTTCAACATTCACTCCCATAAGATTTTGAGTTCCAAATTCTCTCTCCCTCCCTCCCCTCTCCCCACCCCAAGATGGAGCACAATCTATTATTGACTCTACGTATACATTCATATTAAATATATTTTCACATTAATCATATTGTAAAGAAGAATTAGAACCAATGAGAAGAACTACAAGAAAGAAAAAACAAACAAAAAAGAGAGAGAAAATAGTATGCTTCAAACTGCATTCAGACTCCATAGTTGGTTTTTTCTGGATGTGGGTAGCATTTTTCATCATGAGTCTTTTGGAGTTGTCTAGACATAATTCTTGCATACCACCTGGTGGCATCCTCCCTTAGTTACTGGTTGGTTTCTTTTGAGGTCTGGGTACTTTCAAGTGCCAGTTTTATTTTTCTATATAACATGAGGGCAAGGCTTTCAAGGCTCAATAATATTTGCAAATCCTGGAAGTCAGGTCCCATATTTATTATTTAATACGGTCCCATGTGTGCTTGCCCAATTCTAGGCTCATGCCCTATCAATAGAAAATAAGTGGCTGACACAATACTGCTCAGACATGGTTTTTATTCTCTGCTCTGTATATGCCACAATAGAGAATACAGCCAAGTTGCTGCAGAGAAAATGAGAATCCATTCCAGCCAGAGAGACAAAGAGAGTAAACACACATATATCTCAAGTGTCTTGGACAATGGCAACCTACCCCTCTCTTCTTTCTTTCTCCTTTTCCGTGGAGTTGGAGGGCAGGGTCAGGGAGAACAGTTATGGAAAGACCTAACCAAGGAAGCAGGTGCTTGGACTTAGTGATAGCAACCCATTTGTGTAACACTTTGTATCATCCTCGCAATAACCTCTGTGAGAAAGGTGAGGCAGATAGTTTTATTCCCTTTTGATTCATCTATGGATTGTGTGATTTCTTTGATGTGGATGCCACTCCTAGTAAGTAAAGATCAAAATCCACTCATGTTTTCTCATCTTGTGTGTTACTGGTACATGGCTTTCTAAATATCCCTCAGAGAGGACCTACCCATTGTGCCAGAGACTTTTCACTAGTTTTTTGAACATGTCGTAAGTGCTAGCACCCGGGGCTGTCCACTCTTCATCTGTCCGTCTTACTGTATGGCCTAGCTCCTTTTCTGGTCAGATATATTTCCATTTCCCAAATGAGAAAATTGAGGCTTATGGATAAAGTGATCTGCCCTAGTCCACACAGCTAGTGGGTATCTAAACTGGTATTTGAACCCAGATCTCCTGATTCCAGGTCTAGTCCTCTTCTTTGAGGCAGCTAGGTAACACAATGGATAGATCTCTGGGCCTGGAGTCAGGGAAGATCTGAGTTCTAGTCTGGTTTCAGACTAGCTGTGTAACCCTGGGCACTTTGACAATATTTACCTCAGTTTCCTAAATTGTAAAATGGGACGATAATAACACCTACTTTAAAGAGTTGTTCTGAGGATCAAATTACATATTTGTAAAATGTATAACAGAGCTCCTGGCACAGTGCCCTTCTTTCCTTCCTTCCTTCTTTCCTTTTTTCCTTCCTTCCTTCCTTCCTTTCTCCCTTCCTTCCTTCCTTCCCTCTTAATTTCATTCCTAACTTCCTCTTCCCATTGCATAATGTTGCTTATGAAATTGAATGTTTCCAGTCTTTATTCTTGTTCCTTTCTTGCTTCTTTCCATAAAGTGGGAGTAGCTGAAGGATGAGGGAGGAAGGGAGGAAATCCCTAGAAGAGATTTATGTGGCAGGGCAGAAAACTTGCAACCTTTAACTAGCCAAAAAAAGCCCCCAAAACTGTGTTGCCTTGAAGGTGTATGTGAATACCACTGGGTTAATAGAGTCACGACTTCTGAGCTGTCAAGACACTTTTAAACCAAGGAGGAGTAGCAAGCTATTTCAGGTTTTGTGGGAGTAAGAAATCAGTCAGAAATTAGGCAGACATACTGTGCATAAATAACTATCATTCATTTGTTTACCAATAAAGATTGGCTGTCTTTGCAGAATTTGGTTTCCCACAGAGACATTATCCAGCAGCAGCAACATTAGAGCATGGGGTACTTTGTAGCAACACAACACATTGCTTCTTTGATAAGCATACAATGTACCTCTCACTGCATCCTTAGACCTTGACATTTGTCCTATTGTGGTAGGGTGGTGATTGAGTCTCCACACTATCTTGGGGTTAACTTTGGGTTAACTTTCAGCTTCTGCTTGCCTCTGCCAACACACTTCACCTCCACATGCCTTTGTCTTACATGAATAGGTGACCTCATTTCAAAAAGCTTCCCCATCTCTTCTATTGAATCAATGGATGATAATGACACTTTTGCTTTTCCATTATTTCCATGGTGCTTATCATGATCCATATTTGCCCCATGTTGCCTCTGCAGACCCCTTCCCCCGTCTCTTCCACTGTGCCCAGGCACATTAGGTTGTGAATCCTACATTAGAGCTAGATTCAGAGCTAAAAAGGATGTCTGGGATCCTCTAGTTCAGTCCCCTCATTTTACAGAGGACATTGGAGCCCGGACAGATTTGGAGAGTTGTCCCACCCAGCATCTAGGAAACTTCAGCTCTGCAGGGAAGAAAAAAAAAGAAGACAATGAAAAATAAACCCCATGAAACAGTTTAATTAAACTTGTAATGGTTCTGCAGTGGTGCAAGTTTCTAGCACCAATTAAGATAACTTGTTGCAAATAATGTTCTCCCGGACACAGTTGGAATTTGTATCCAACTCTCCCGACTTCCTGGTTCAGATGTTTCTCCACACTTCCTCTTATTTACTCCCTTATTTTATCAAGGAAAAAAACACACTCTAAGCCATATAAGAACAGATACTTTTAAATGTCATTTTGTGAAAAGGCGATCCCTTGCACAGACTTAGGACTTAAATGTAACAGTCAAATTGAAGCTTGATCAAAGTTCGCATCCCAGTAGAACATTTAGTTTAATGATAAGTATCTCAAATATAATATATACAGTAGCAGCTTGGATTACTAAACAGTGAGGGGGGGCACCAAATCACGTGACTTAGAAATGATAGCAGTTCTTATTACAGAGGCAATAAAAGGGAGAAAATAAAAGCAAGGGGAAGAAAAGATGATGGGAGAACTAAGAAGCAGTGAAAAGGAAAAGGGTCTAAGTGCCCTTTGGTAAGCACGAAGTGCTCACCTTTAATAGTCACACGCATGCACATGTTATCAGTGCCAAAAAGTGGGTTGCCCTCATTCAGATATGCTTTCTCTGTTGGATTCTTCTACAGGCAGAAATTGAGATTGAGAAAACCTGTTGGGGTCTATTTGTTGTTCCTTTATTTTCATCCTTAAATATGCAAAGGATGCCACGGCTTAATTAGTTCTCATGCCAGCTTTTCCATAAAGTCATTTCTCTCTCCAGTATTTCTTGGTATTTTTCAAAGTGATGCTGCTCGTGATCTTTGACTACTTTTTCCCCAAAAGATCTTACAAACAAGTTTACGTTTAAATTGTTGCTGCCCTCAGCTGCCGTAGCTCCTCAACTGGCAAAATGTTTGTTCCTGAGGCAGCTTTTGGGCTCTCTTGGTCTCCTCTTTTTGTTGATCTATTTATGTTAAACACCTTGCAGAAAATGATGGTAATCCTTATGATTTTTTGTAAAAAGTGTTCTTTTACCTATTTTCCATTTTTAGTATCTGTAGCTTGTTTAACTAGTTCAAGCTGTAGTTGATTTAATTGCATACCATATTTCTCTTGAAGTTTTTTTTTCTTTCTTTTGATTTAGTGCAGGGGTAGGGAACCTGAGGTCTTCGAGGTCCTTGGGTATGGCCTTTCAACTGAGCCCAAGTTTTACAGTACAAATCCTTTCATTAAGGGGATTTGCTCTGTGAAGTTTGGGTTCAGTCAAAGGGCTGCACCTAGAGGGTCATATGTGGCTTTGGAAGGTTAATTGAATGGGAAGATCATCCCCTACCCATTAATAGGCCTCATTTGGAGCTCATTAAGGGAAGCTTGATTAGAGGAGGCTTGTTTGTAGGAAGGCTCACACCTTTTGCTAATTTCTAATTAGGCACTGAGTCACAGGTTGTGATGCCCTCTGGCTCTGAAAACGGTATATGTATTCTGAGGTGAGGTTTTACTCTGAGGGCCCACTTTCTGGAAGAATGTTTGTGTGATTTGGCTAGACCAGACTCTGGATGGCTGTTAAGAAGCCCCGCCCCCCCGCCGGTCTTTGAAAACCCAGATGGGGGGGTGGAGCCAACATGGTGGCAGGAAAGCAGGGACTTGCTTAAGCTCCCCCCCTCCAGCCAAATCCCTCCAAACACCTGTAAAAAATGACTCTGAACAAATTATAGGGCTGCAGAACCCACAAAATAGCAGAGGGAAACAGATCTCCAGCCCAGGAGAGCCTAGATGGTCACCTGAAAGGGTCTATCGCATGGTGCTAAGAGCAGAGGGCAACCCAGCGTGGGCTGTGCTGGGGCAGACCAGACCCGGAGCCAACCAGCTGGAAGAGGCCTTAGGGCCATGAAACAGTGAGCTGTGGCAGTTACCAGACTTCTCAACCCACAAACGCCAAAGAGCAGGTTAGGGGGAAACTGCCGGATCAAGTTCAGAGCAGTCAGCCACCAGTTCTGGGGGTGGAGGAGGTTGTGCAGCAGTGGCGGTAGCAGCAGCAGGAAGTTCCTGAGGCTGCCTCGAGAGTACCAGTGTCGGTGGCATCCCTGGCTTGCACCATGGGAGGAATTTAGCAGCAGATCAGAGCAGGAATGCAAGGAGCACTTTGTGGGTACAAAGACAGATTCTCTTACTGTGCCCTGCTTGGATCTGAATTGTGGTCCTGGTTGGCAGTTCTTGGGAGAGGAGGAGCACTGCTGTGACAGAGCCTGGGGTGACAGTGGAGTAGAAGTAGCTCTGAAAACAGCAGTGCTCAGATCCTAAAGCTTAGGACAAAGTACTCTCTACTCTACAAGCAGTCATATCCTGACAAAAAGCTCAAGGGTCAAGTAGTTGGCTGGGAACATGAACAAGCAGCGAAAACACTCTCAGATTCAGACTCATACTCTAGATTCCTTTTTTGGTGACAAAGAAGATCAAATCATACAGCCAGAAGAAGTCAACAAAGTCAAAGAGCCTGCATCAAAAGCCTCCAAGAAAGGTATGAATTGGGCTCAGGCCATGGAAGAGCTCAAAACGCATTTGGAAAAGCAAGTTAGAGAAGTACAGGAAAAATTGGGAAGAGAAATGAAAGTGATGCAAGAAAACCATGAAAAACAAGTCAATGACTTGCTAAAGGAGACCCCAAAAATACTGAGGAAAATGACACCTTAAAAAATAGACTAACCCAAGTGGCAAAAGAGCTCCATAAAGCCAGTGAGGAGAAGAATGCCTTGAAAGTCAGAATTAGCCAAATGGAAAAAGAGGTCTAAAAGACCATTGAAGAAAATGCCACCTTAAAAATTAGATTGGAGCAAGTGGAGGCCAGTGACTTTATGACAAGTCAAGATAATATAAAACAGAATGAAAGGAATGAAAAAATGGAAGACAATGTGAAATATCTCATTGGAAAAACCACTGACCTGGAGAATAGATCCAGGAGAGATCATTTAAAAATTACTGGACTACCTGAAAGCTATGATCAAAAAAAGAGCCTAGATATCATCTTTCAAGAAATTATCAAGGAAAACTGCCATGATATTCTAGAACCAGAGGGTAAGATAGAAATTGAAAGAATCCACTGATCACCTCCTCAAAAAGATCCCGAAAAGAAAACTCCTAGGAATATTGTCACCAAATTCCAGAGTTTCCAGGTCAAGGAGAAAATACTGCAAGCAGCCAGAAAGAAACAATTTGAATATTGTGGAAACATAATCAGAATAATCCAAGATCTAGCAGCTTCTACATTAAGGAGTCAAAGGGCTTGGAATATGATATTCCAGAGTTCAAAGGAGCTAGGATTGAAACTGAGAATCACCTACCCAGTAAAACTGAATATAATGCTCCAAGGCAAAATATGGGTTTTCAATAAAATAGAGCACTTTCAAGCTTTCTCAATGAAAAGACCAGAGCTGAACAGAAAATTTGACTTTCAAATACAAGAATCAAGAGAAGCATGAAAAGGTAATCAAGAAAAAGAAATCATAAGGGACTTACTAAAGTTGAACTGTTATGTTTACATTCCTACATGGAAAGATTATGTGTGTCATTCCTGAGACATTTCTCAGTATTAGGGGAGTTGAAGGGAATATAGACATAGGGCACAGGATGAGTTGAATATGAAGGGATGATATCTAAAAAATTGAAATAAATTTAAGGGGTGAGAGAGGAATATATTGAGAGAGGGAGAAAGGGAGAGGTAGAATGGGGTAAATTATCTTGCATAAAAGTGGCAAGAAAAAACAGTTCTGTTGGAAGGGAAGAGGGGGCAGGTGAGGGGAAAATGAGCGAACCTTACTCTCATCGGATTCAACTTGAGGAGGGAATAACATACACACTCAATTGGGTATCTTACTCCACAGAAAAGTAAGGGGAAGGGGATTAAAAAAGGGGGGGATGATAGAAGGGAAGGCAGAGAGGGGGAGGAGGTAATCAAAAGCAGACACATTTGAAAAGGGACAGGGTCAAGGGAGAAAACTAAATAAAGGGGGACAGGATAGGATGGAAGGAAATGTAATTAGCCTTTCACAACATGAGCATTGTGGAAGTGTTTTGCATAATGATACATGTGTGATTTATGTTGAATTGATTGCCTTCCTAGGGAGGGTGGGTGGGAAGGGAAGAGGGGAGAGAATTTGGAACTCAAAGTTTTAAAAACAGATGCTTAAAAAAAATTAAAAAAAATTTTGCATGCAGCTGGGAAGCAAGACATATAGGGAACAGGGCATAGAAATCTATCCTACCCTACAAGAAAGTAAGGGAAAAGGGGATGTGGTGGAATGGAGTGAAAGAGGGGAGGGCTGACTGGGGAATGAGGTAATCAGAATATGTGCCATCTTGGAATGGGGGGAGGGAGGGTAGAAATGGGGAGAAATTTTGTAGCTCAAAATCTTGTGGAAATCAATGTTGAAAACTAAAATATTAAATAAAAAAAAACAAAACCAGATGGTGGTGCTTCTCTCTCTGGTAACTATGTATGTATTGCTGTGGTCAGACAGTTGGATCTGTGCTAATTTCTCAGACAGTAAGAAGCCCTGTCTGTTGATCTGTGCTATTTTCTCTGCTTGTAATTTCTGCTTGTTATAACTCTATGTTTTCTCTGAAGTTCAGGGTGCTGATTATTTCCCCTGAACTAAGTGAATGATATCTATGTTTTATTAAAGTAAGATTGTTGACCCCTTTACAGTTGCTTTCCTTTAGAAAAGCAGATCAAAGAACCTGTGCTAGCAGCCATCCTAAGTATGCCACTGTGGTTGCCTTTACAGGCCTTGAGGACACAGATTCCCCACCTCTGATTTAGTGTTAAATTTTATCTTTGCTCTTGCAAGTTGATATCCTGACTGTATTTTAAGGCCAAATTAATTTCATTTTTTTTTCATTTTTTTTTGTGGTGCTATTTGGTGCTTGCCATATCTAGTACCTTTTTACTTCTCCTTGAAAAAGCCATTTTTGACATGTAAGCAATAGGCTTTGATATAGTCTATAAGTCTTCTTTGGTCTCTTGTTTCTTGATTCCTAACCATATTTTTCTAACATTTTTGTGTCCTTCCCTTTGCCCTCCTTCGTATTGATGATATGGAGTATTAAAGTGTATGACTGTTTAATTTGAAGGGTCTAATTTGGTTCTTCATAGAATTTCTCTACTTTCTTTTCTTTTCCAAACAGATGTTGACTCATAAGCCATATAGCTCTCTTCAAGGTGATATTTTGTTTAGGCTCATCATAAGCACTGCAATACAAGATGATCAGGGCTATGCACAAAATAATAAATATTTAAATGATGATAATCTTGAAGGAGATTAAATCGATTCTGTTTCACATGTCAGGAACCAAATTTATACCAAGGTCTTTGCTGTGTGACTTTGGGCAAGTCACTTAATTTTGTGAGTTTCAGTTTCCTTTTTCCATAAAATGACAGAGTGGGTCAAATGACCTCCGAGTCCCCATTCACTTCCAAATCTGTGATTCCATGTTCTTGAATTAAGCTTAGGGCTTAGAATTATAAAATTGTGGAATCAAAGATCTTAAAGCTTGCCATGACCTTGAGATTGTAGGTTCTAGCCCGCCTTACAGCAGATAAAGTACTATTAATCCCATTTTATGTGTGAGGTAATTGAGATCTAGAAAGTTTAAGTGGCTTGACCAAAATCAAATATTAGCAAATAATAGAGGGCAGATTCGATCTAGGTCTTCTGCTTCTTAATAAGGAATATATGTATGTGTACATATATGTATGCATATATATATGAGTGTATACTTGTGCATATAGGTAATACATTTTATTACTTATAAATATAATTAGTTATATATAATTATATTGAATACTATATACAATATACAATATATAATATATGCACACATGCTTACATACAGAATTAAGACTTGATCTTAATGTGTAGATTTTTATAAAATATATGTAAATCAATGCTAAAAACATTCACAGTAAAAATATTCAGGCTGTCCCTAACTTACAAATGAGCTGTGTTTCAAAAGTTCATTGTTGGGAATTTGGAAGCATTTTTCCAACGAAACATTGTTATAAATTGTGATTAGGTTTCTAGGTTAGCCCGGAAAAACCTATTTAATTTGTAATCTAACTGAATCATAGTACTGATAGTACTAGGCTGAGTTCTGGGTCCTTGAGAACTCCTTGATAAAAAAAGTGAGAGGGAAGAGTAGGAAAAGAGTTTCTTCCTAGGAGAATGGCCCAAGAAGAATCAATGATTCACAACCCTGGGGTAGGGATGTGACTAGATCACTAGCTGAGTATGAGGGAAAAATATTTAGTCTCTTTTGGTCCTAGAGTGTGTCTGTTACCTTAGCTCAGCCAATAACATGGAAACTAGGGGTGAGCCAATCTGGGAGCCCAGACGTGGATTAAGTAGTCTTACGCTTGGAGGGGAAAGGAGAGGAGAAAGGAAATTCTGGCTTGGAAAGGGAACTGTAATCTAGATGGTATGGACTAAAGGCAACTAGTATCCAGCTCATAGAAACAACATTAGGAGGCCAGCCATAACAGAGGCAGTCAAAACAAAATAAGTGAATGAATGAATGGATGAACGGCTTCCTCCCATGGGCCAGAGTGTGTAGACTTCTAAGTTTAGGTCAGAGCAGTACCAAAGCCTGAGGTGAGACCTGGGCTTGCTGATATTAGAAAATAGAGCACCGGCCCTGGAGTCAGGAGGACCTGAGTTCAAATCCGGCCTCAGACACTTGTACTAGCTGTGTGACCTTGGGCAAGTCACTTAACCCCGATTGCCCTGCCAAAAAGCAAAAAAAAAAAATATATATATATATATGTATACATATATATATATATATATATATATATATATATATATATATATATATATATGGCAGTAATAGAGTTCAGACAGCCATGGGATTGTTGGTCTTTGGGACCCTTCCATCTACCTTTCTGCATCGTACTTCCACAATCCAGTTCTCCTCTCCAGAGGTTGCTAGTATCCTCATGATGCCCTAGGTAGCTATTGTGATAATACACTTCTCTCCGATTTCCAACCTTTGAAGTGCTTCTTTTCCTAAAACTATCTACTTTTCATCCCCTAACTAAAACTCTCATTCCTGTGATGTAGCTATTGTAACTGTAAGTCAAAAGAGGAAAATAGTCTGAATTAATTCATATCAATATGTAGATGATTTACAGCAGCATTTCCATTTTTAAAGAGATGCCTATTAACCCAAATGACTGCTTAATTGTTGTAATTTCACTGGGGGGGGTAGGGTGAGCCTGGGTGGGGTACCACCATGAGAGGCTTAGGATATATATTAGGAGGGCACTGTTCAAACTGTTACAAAGTGGTATGAAAATTTCTACTATAACAAGAACCTTGTAAACATGAACAATTTTGAAAGAATAGAGAACTGATTAACATAAGGACCAACCATGATTCAAGAGGACTAATGATAAAGAATGCTCCTAACTGCCTGACAGAGGGGCGATGGATCAAATATACGCAAGGAAACACATTTTTGGACATAGTCAAAGTCGGAATTTGTTTTGCATGACTATGTATATTTGTTATAAGGGTTGTTTTTTCCCCCTTTTTTTCCAGCAGGGTTGAGGGAGAAAAAAAAAGTCTGATAATTGATCAAAAGAAAGTTCATTTACAAATAAAAAAGTGAAGTTAGGGAGTTCATGCAGTATGATGGAAGACATTTGGGTTCAAGGCTACTGTCTTAGAGATAGACCAGCTAGCTCAGCCTGGGATTCTACCACTAGGGTCAGATCTCATAAGCTCTTTCTATTTTTAAAAATAGTTTCTTCCCTTCCTGAACTTCTGAGACCTCTAATTCTCTAAAAGGTTGAGGGTTTTGTTTTTCTACTTTAAAATATAACAACACCAAAAACAGAACAGCAACGGGGGGAGGGATGAAGGTTGGGCTACTAGGACAGGAAGGGTAGCAGCAATTCCTTTAAATGGGTCATTTATGAATTGGGGGATAGCTTGTGGTTACCTTGGTTTTTAATCATCATTCAGGCTCTTCCTTTCCAAGACCAGAGCCTATTACTTCTACAAGGAGCTTTCATCACCAAAGAAGTGAACCTATATTCTCCCCTTTCCCTACTCTCCCCTCCCCCTGCCTGCCCCTCTCCTTTCTGCCTCCTCCACTCACCCAGAATGCCTCACATTACTATAATAAGATGCACGATTGCTGTGCAGTTATTAATATCTGGTGAAAGAGCCTTGTTCCCTGCACTGGAGAGAGACTTTAAAATGCATTGGAGACAGGGTAGAAAAAGCAGCAGGGAGAAGCAAAGCCTTAGAAAACACACAAACCGTTGTCTAAAGAAAATGGTTATTTCTTTATGTCCATCCCCTGCTAGCTGAAGTAATTGAAGTGACACTATATTCATAGAAACCTTCAGAAAGGTCACGTATTGTTTAGATTCAATTGGGAAAATATACCCTGTGAGATCTAATTTAATATACCTCACTTGAACCTGATTAGACTAATGCTGGGTAAAGAGAAAATACCTAATTCACAGGAAAGGCTGTTGCAAAATGGATGCATTTTTACTCAGATACTTTGTTAATTCCCTCAGCATGTACAATTTGCATAAAACAAAAAAACCTGTTTTGTTTTGTTTTTTTAAGCCAGCGTGTAGCTGAGAGAGAAGGTTTTAGCAGGAAGCTATTTAGGCATTCCTGTTAAATTGAAGCTGACGATATTTTAAAATCATCTGGCAAACAGTTTTTTTTTTTTAAAGTTAGTTACATCCATATTTCTAGGTGAGGACACAGCAAACTCTTTCGTTTACTGAGGTCAAGAAAGTCCAATTTGCAGACCATTTAAGAAAAAAAATTTTAGAAACACTGAAATTATATCACAATAAAATACTGCTATTCCTCACTTTCATCAAAATTTCAGAACTTGGAGACAGTAGAGTCCAACCCTATCATTTTATAGAGAAGTAAAATGATGCTAAGTGATTAAATGATTTGCCCAGCGTCCTATAGGTAGTGATTAACAGAGACTGGATTTGAACCCAGCTCTCCTGATTAGATGTGGCATGGTGTGGTGCAGAAAGAGCTGGCCTCAGAACCAGGAAAACTTGGGTTCAAATCTTACTGCATATACTCATTGACTTTGTGACCCAGGACAAATCACTTAACCCTTTAGTGTCCCAAGCTCCCCTTTAAGACTAGATTGTACAGATGTGTATTAGTAGAAGGAGTCCTCTTTTCTGGAAGTTCCTTATACTAATGGAATCACAGGTCCAATGGCTATCCTTTCCCCTTCTAATTACAGGGCTCTTTGCACTCCACTGCACTGCTTTCAAGGGAACTAGGAAAAACATTGCAATTTGGCTTGATCCTATTGCATAGGACAACTGTATCCATGCTAGCCTTCTATCTCTTCCACTATTGATCAATCAATAAATATTTATTAAGAACCTACTATATGCTAGGCACTGTGCTAAGTGCCAGGGATACAAGAAGAGAGAAAAGATAGTCCCTGTCCTCAAAGAGTTTACAGTCTAATGGGGGAGAAAACATGCAAAAAATATAGACAAAGCAAGCTATATACAGGATAAACAGGAAATAATTAAAATAGGGAAGGCACTAGAATTAAGAGGGGTTAGGGTCGGCTTCCTGAATAAGGTAGGATTTTAGTTGGGACTTATAGGAAGCCAGGGAGGTCAGTAGTCAAGGCAGAGGAAGGAGGACATTCCAGGACACAGGACACAACCAGAGAAAATGCCTGCAGCTGAGTGAGATGGAGTGTCTTGTTCATGGTACAGCCAGGAGGCTGTACCTGTTGGGAGTAAGGTGTAAGATGACTAGAAAGGTAGGAGCGGGCTAGGTTATGAAGGGCTTTGTATGCCAAACAGAACATTTTGTATTTTCCCCTACAGGAAATAGGAAGCCAAAGGAATTTATCGAGTAGGGGAGTGACATGATTGGACTTACATTTTAGGAAAATCACTTTAGTGACTGAATAGAAGATGGACCGGATTGGCCGCACTAGCCAATGGAAGTCATCCAGAAATCATTATTGTATTGAACCTTTTTTTCTTTTTTTCCTCTATACTGTCTTGCTGATCTCATTCATTCTTGTCACTTAAAATACCACTGAAACGCAGATGATTCCCAGACCAACATCTATTACTTCGATGTCTTAGTATCTCTATATTTGCTCATCTTTCACTGTCAGATCACATTATCAAAACTGAGTTCATTTTTCTTCCCAACCATTTCTCTTACCGGTCTCTCTCATCACTGCAGGTAGAATTTTCATTGACTTCTCAGCTGTGTGGCTGTGGGGAAGCCACTTAATTTCTCTAGGCCTCTGTCTCTTAATCTATAAAATGGAGATGTAATCTTTTGCAGCTCTTACTTCATAGGTATTGTAGATTTTGATTTATCATTACAAGGGACCTTAAAGATTACCTAGTCCAACCCTATCATTTTACACATAAAGAAAATGAGGTCGGCGGGGGTGGGTGGGTGGGTGGGGGGGGTAAAAGTGATTTCCAGGCTGGAATTCTAGCCTAGATCCTTTGACTTTAAATCCCTGCCTGTCACAGGAGCTAAAATTTTGAGCTAGCTGAGGTGAGCCGTTGTTTTTGCTAGTTCTCCAAGCTTTGAACTTCTAGTATTTGGCTTCTCTTTGCCTTTCATCATAGGATTTAGAGCTAGAGGAGACAAAATATCCAGTTAGAAGCAAAGAAATGCGATGAGGATGGCAAACAGAGACAGAGTCACCTGAGGGAGTGGGTAGCTTCAGAGATTGTGGCCCTTCATGGTAGAGAGAAGTACCAGGTATGGACTAAAGAAAGCAGTTCTGAAACATCAGCTGAGCAATCCCCCCAGCAGAATGCTGTGCCCAGGTGAGTCATATGAGAACTCTTCAAAGAGAAAAAGGACTACTGAAGTCAGTAATTGTGAGTTACCTCTACCTGGCCACATGTGTTTTGCCCTATTGTTTGAGCTCATTCTTCCTGTGGATATATGTATATTTGTGGAATAGTGCACCCTAGGCTTTGGTCGGGGGGGGGGGATGTTTTGTACCAACTGTTCTTATACTATTTACTAAATGTCTTTGTTAAAAACTAATTAAGTCTACTGGCTGATTGCTAATGGGAAATATACTGGTGAGAACTCATGATCTACAGTAGTAAAAGTAGCTACACACAAAGTTGTTCCTAGGGCCTGAGAGTAGTCACTGGCAGAGCAAACCCAACCTATGAGTGTAAATGCAAGTTGGTGAAGAAACTTAAAGAGGGTGTTACATAAGGATTAAATAAAAGAGCTAGGATTCACTATGATTAGAGAAATGCAAATTAAAGCAACTCTGAGGTACCACCTCACACCTATCAGATAATTTAACATGACAGAAAAGGAAAATGATAAATGTTGGAAAGGATGTGGAAAAGCAAAGAAACTATTACATTGTTGGTGGAGTTGAGAATTGGTCCAACCACTTGGGAGAACAATTTGGAACTATGCCCAAAGGGCTATAAAGCTCCATTTACTCTTTGATCCAGCAATACTAGGTCTTTGTCCCAAAGAGATCAAAAGAAAAGGACCTATATATACCAAAGTATTTATAGCAGCTCTTTTTGGAGTGGCAAAGAATGAGGGAATGCTCATCAAGTGGTTAAATAAGTTGTGGTATATGATTGTGATGGAACACTATTGTACTTTAAGAATGACAAATTGGATTTTTTTTGGGAGGGGGGAAGGTAGGGTAATTGGGGTTAAGTGACTTGCCCAAGGTCACTCAGCTAGCAAGTGTGTCAAAGAGTCTGAGGCTGGATGAACTCAGGTCCTCCTGACTCCAGGCCAGTGCTGTACTCACTGAGCCACCTAGCTGCACCAGGATGCATTTAATAAAAATACTTATATGAATTGACGCATGGGTTTAGAATTTCAAGATAATCCATAGGGTTGGTTTACATTGCCAAACCCAGAGTTCACTTCAGATTGATGTAATTTCAAATGTAGAGTAGGGAAAAGGAGGAGAGGAGTCTAGTATAGTGTGTTCAGGTTTGCTTCTGAAGACAGTGTGGTTTGGTAGGGGAGAGGATGTTACTCAGTGGTGGCCAAGACAATTAGTGTATCTCCTAGAAATTTCAGTTGTTTCTATTTTCCTTCTCTCCCGTTAACTAGTATAGTTAATTCAGAGCTGAAGGAAATCAAGACTTTCTTTATGCCCCTCCCAGCCCTTGGTGAGCAACTCTTTGCCAAATGGTTCTATGTGTAAAATATTCCACCTATTAGCATAACATTCTTAAATAATAAAAAGTTGTGGAAATGAAAACTGTACCACATAATGAAAGCCCTCTTTAGTTAAAAGGCTAATTTCTTTGACAGCTGAAGAAGTTGCCCTCTTAGTTATACATCAGACCACAGAATTTATACCAGGCACACATTCATTGGACATTCTGCATAAAGAGTATCATTAAGAATTTTCTATGTTCTGTGTTCTATGTTCTGCTGTTCAATTAGGGTCTAACGAGCATCAAAGAAAAGCAAAGAAATCAGTGAACTTGAAGTAATTCTCCTGACTCGTTTTATTATGTATTTCATAATTTATACCCCTAAAAACATCCTGAGTGGGCTAAGATCTCAACACCAGTTAGGAACTAAAAAAGAGACTTGATTAGAAGAGCTAATAATACCTTGCCTTTGTATAGCATTTTTAGCTTTTTCAAAGTACAGTTACATTTCTTGTCTCACTGTATTCTTAGAGCAAACACGCAAAGTAGGTAGTCTATCCTGAGAGCTAATCTCTAAGGTAGGTAGAGTCTTCTTTGGAAAAGAGAAGATATCAGGGTCTGACCATTCATTATCTTCAAATATTTGAAAGAGTAGGGATGAGCCTCAGTGTCTGTGTTGCTGCTTAGGGCAGAACTGGAATCCATGGGTAGAAGAATTTATTAGCAGAGCTGTCTGTCAAAGGAACGGGCTGCCTTGGGAACTAGTGAGTTCCTTATTACTTGAAATCTTCAAGCTAGGTATTGCCTGTTAGGGTCGTTCTGGTAGAGTGGACATATACTATAGGTCAAAATTGAAATTTATGATCTATGAAGTCTTTTTTCAACTTTAAGATGCTCTGATTCTAGGGCCAATCTAATTATCCATGTTTGACAGATGAAAGAAATGATACACAGCACTCTCAAATGGCTTTTTAAAATGTTCTTAGCTAGTTAATGTCAAATTCATTAGCTTGGCATTGAAGGTTATATATAATCTGGTTTCAATATACCTGATGTTCCTTATTTTATACACAGCATGGCGTAGTTGAAAGAACTTTTGATTTGGAGTTAGAAGATATAACTTTGGCAGTCTGAAAAGCATAAACTCAGCAGAAAGGCTGGAATTTTGCTAATTGTTTTCCTTCTAACTCTAACTGCATTTATTTTACTTGTGAAAAACTTTACAATTTCATGTGATCAAAATTATCCATTTTATCTTCTATGATCACCCTTGTTTAGTTAAGAATTCTCCCCCTAGCCATAATTGCAAAAAATATCTCTTACTCTATGCTACTTTTTGTTATGTCATCTTTTTTTTAAATTTAGGTCATATATTCTTTGTTGCATGTGGTATAGCATATTGGTGTAAGTCTAATTTCTGCCATATTGCTTTTTAGTCTTAACCAGTCGTTTTTGTCAAATAGAGAATTTTTTGGCATCCTTGGGTTTATTTTAACACTATCCTATCATGTTCAATTATTTCTGGTGAAAAAATTTTTCAAGAATAGAGAGATAGTAGCAAGGCATAAGGTGTGGCCACCCCTATGGGTCAGTTAAGACAAGTTGAAATAAAGGTTATAGGAATTGAGGATGTGAAGGATTTGGAATTGAAGTGGTTGGACTAGTAATCAATCTGAATATGAAAGTCACTGAAGATAATAGTAAGGGAAAATGAGGAGAAGACTTTGAGCCAGGTACTTACATCATTAAGAAAGGTGGGAAAATGTCAAAAGGATATGATGGGATATATAGAGGGGACAGAGACAAGATGGTGGGGTAGAGGCAGGAACTCACCTGAACTCTCCTAAATTCCTCTCCAAACAACTTTAAAACAACATCTGAAATCTAATTCTGGAGAAGCAGAGTCAACAAAAGGTTAGGATGAAACAATTTTTGAGCCCCAGACAACTTAAAAAATGAGCAAGAAAGGTCTGTCACACCATGGTGGTGGTCAAGCCTGGAGTGCAGTGCAAGCTAATCTGTGGCAAGGCCATAACAGGCCTTGGAGGTGGCTGCATTAAAGGCAGCAGTCACTTCAGGATCTTTTAGCCCACAGACGGGAAGGGGGGTCAGACATCTCATCAGAAAGAGATTGTGGGGGACTGTTTGCTGGCAAAAAGTGAAGAGGAATTAAGAGGCCTCTTGATGAGGGTAAAAGAGGAGAGTATAAAAGCTAGCTTGAAGCTTAACATCAAAAAATTAAGATCTTGGCAAGATCGCATCACTTCCTAGCAAATAGAGGGAAAAGAAATGGAAGCAGTGTCAGACTTTATATTCTTTGGCTCAAAGATCACTGCAGACAGTGACTGCAGCCATGAAATTAAAAGATGCTTGCTCCTTCGAAGGAGGCTATGGCAAATCTGGACAGCATACTAAAAAGCAGAGATATTACCTTGCTGACAAAGGTCTATGTAGTCAAAGGTATGATTTTTCCAGTAACAGCATATGTCTAGGAAAGTTAGACTATAAGAAAAGCTGAGTGCTGCAGATTTGATGCTTTCAAATTGTGGTGCTGGAGAAGACTTCTGAGAGTCCCTTGGAGAGCAAGGAGATTAAATCAGTCAACACTTAAAGAAATTAATTCAGGCTATTCACTGGAAGGTCAGATACTGAAGCTGAAGCTTAAATACTTTGGTCACATGATGAGAAGATGGGATTCCTTGGAAAAGACACTGGTGTTGGGAAAGATTGAAGGCAGAAGTAGAATGGAATGGCAGAGAATGAAATGGATAGATAGTGTCATGGAAGTAACAAGCATGAACTTGGACAGACAAAGAAAGTTGATATCCTGTGTATGGTCCATAGGGTCATGAAGAGTTGGACACAGCTAAACAACTGCACAACAAATGAGAAATGTTAGGATGGTTTGAGAAAAACCTGGGAAGACTGATTGGCATTAATAATTATAAGGGAGATATCAACTTTAACTGGTGATCAGTATTGAAGAAAACATGTCAGAGTGTGGTTTCAAGCTAATAGCATTAGAAAAACATACTTTAAGCATTCAGAGATACTCCTAGAACCCTGAGGGTGAGATGGAGCCAACTGTAAGAGCTTTGCGGGACTGACTCACCAGTGAGAGAGAGGATCCCCAGAGTATATAAGGCTATACTAGTATGACTTGTTTTTATTTAAAACAATAATGCTGCCTTTTGGTTTTATACCATTAAAAGGCAAACTGATTGTCACTATAATTAACAATTTCCCTCTTTTATTTCCCCTTAAATAGGGGTAAGATAATACTTCAGTGTTGTTTTCATCTGCTCTTGTCTCGTTAGTAGTTTTTAGAGCATTTCTTCTCATGACTTGTTCTTGATGAACCCAGAGTTAGTGAAGTATAGGAGTGAGGAGGAGTAGATTTGGACTTAGATGACCTGAGTTCAAATCCCCAATCTTCTACTTACTACCTATGTTGCCCTGGGCAAGTTGCTTAACTCACCTCAATTTATCAAACAGGTTAAACTAGATGATGTAGAAAGTCTCTTCCAGCTCTAAATCTATGATCCATGATGGCTGCTAGTGATTACTGTTTCACTTTCAGAGTGCTCACGCATCACCCTTTGATAAGCCATTCTAGAATATTTGCTAGGGAATTTTGGAAATACTTAAATGTTTTGTTTCTTCCAGATAACATACCTTTTTAAAAAGAGATCTTTTATGCCTTAACCCAGAGAAGTAATCTGTGGTGGGAAATGTAGGCACCATGATAGGCAAAAATTGAAATATTTGGAGCAAGAGTTACTTTTTTTATTTTACTCAGATTATACTGCACAACAGCACCAGCATTGGCATTGATCCAGCCTTGCCTGGGACCTTAAAGGGAGATGCATCAAGTATTCTTGACAAGAAGAGCCTCTACAAACAGGAAGCATATAGCTAGCCTAAACATATTTAATATATAATTAATTTCATAAATTTCATAAATTAACTCAATCTTTCTCAGGGAAGGCATCTTTATTTTTAAAAGAAATTCAATTTAATTAACTCAATCTTGAGTTTTTTTGTGGGGGAAGGGAGGGACCTTTAATTCATTTGTGTCTTCTGAAGTTCTTTCACTCACTAGGCTGTTTTCCGTGTTACATTTGAATCTAAGTTCAAGGTATAATGCAATGTAATGATATCTGATTAAAATATCATGCTGCAAAGCTAATAACATAGAAAAATCCAAATTAAATTAGGTTCTAGTTAACACAAGATACCCCCTCCCCCATGCTACACAGAAAAGCAGTAGGCAGATGAAATGAAATAGAGCACAATGCTTTTGTTCCCAACTGTCTGTGCCTGCCTCAAATTCCCAAGACACCTAATTATTACACTTCTCCCTGGTGGCTTGGACATAAATGGACTGTCTCCACACAAGCCTGTGAGTGTAACATTGCCATCTCAGAAAATATCCTCAAGTAACTGCTATTTAGGGATTTTCCCAGTGAGCTCAAAATGAAATTCTGCACAGTAGAGTGACAATTCAGTCTCCCTTGGATTTCATAAAACAGAACATAACATTTAAAATACAAACTACAGTACTTGTACCCGAATAGTACAACAGCCTTCGGATGGGAAGGAAATTTCAAGATATTTGAGACAGAGAATATTGTGCTATGGAAGAAGGGAGAGCTTGGTTCCTGTCCCTATGACCTGAGATTCTTTTCCTGGATCACAGTTTCCTTAGTTGTAAAATGAGAGAATTAGACTACTAGATGATCTCTAGGGTCTCTTCCAACTCTAAAATTCGGTGCCTTGGTCCATGCAGTTTTTTAACACTTGTAAAGTATATTATATTTTATTTTATTACTGGTTTCCAGTGAGATGTAGATGAGAATTGTGGAAAACTACAACCTCTAAAGAGGTCATTCAGAATGCAATGTAGAGAAACATTATACGTGAGAACAGGCTGCAGATGATTACTAAAAAAGAACTGTGCTCCAAATAATATCAAAGAAATATATGATTAGAGGAGTGGTTAGGTCAGTCATAGAATTGGAGCAAGGACAGACAGATGTAATGATTCATTGGTACCCATGGAATGTCAAGAGAGGAAGAGGAAGGACCTTAGTACACTAGGTGGAACCCCTGTGGAAAATTTGTGGAGGGCAGAGATAACACTTGCACAAGCTACAACCTGCACTGTCAAAGGAAATTCCCAAATTGATTAGAGCACAGATCCATCTAAGTATCAATGTGTTATTCATGTGTTATGTTATTCTTGCTAACAATGTGAATCCATAGACTAAGAATGTACATCGTCTTGGTACCATCAATATCTAGGCAACTGCTGCACCATTGGGAGATTTGAGTTGGTCACTTAATATCCAATGGTCATATATAGTGAGGAATATGTAGATTTCTTATGTGTTCTACCAGTACCTAAGAAATACAAAACAACTTAAAGGGAGTCCTCCTTGTTGAATCCTCTGTATATAATCTTTGGGAAAACATTGATGAAATCACATAGGATAAGATGCTATGTTGCATTCTACACAAATGTCCTACAACAAAGTGTAAAGAAGTTCTTCAAAGATCTGTTATACACCCAAATGTTTCAAAGCAGTGGTTTTCAAAGTGGAGTCAGGGGATCCCCAAGGGTTCTAGAGACCCTTTCAGGGGTGTATGTGAGGTCAAAGCTATTTCTATAATAATACTGATGCTTTACTTTCTAATACAGCAAATATCAATAGTTGTAGCCTACATAAACAAAAGTCCTTGACAGTTTTTAAGAGTATAAGGTGGTTCTGAGACCAAAAAGTTTGAGAACTCCTGTTTTAGAATACCTTAAGACATGTAGTTTGGATCAATCTCTGAAGAAGTATGTTTCCCAGACCTAAAACATTCTTGAAATATGTTAGATCTTCAAAGAGGCTCCTTACAAAAAGGTCATTGCTTTGGAACATATTATCAGAAATGGTGATGAGCTGGTTATATATAGATTTTCTTTGTGCTCTGCTTGTACCCATCAAATATAAAATATCTTAGAGGGAGACAGGCCCTACATACCCTAGAAAGCTCTACAACAGTATTTCTCAAACTTTCTGTTCTTAGGACCCCTTTACACTTTTGAACATTGCTGAGGACTTTTCTTTACTTAGGCTATAACTATTGAAATTTACTATATTAGAAATTAAAGCATCTAAGAATTATTATAAAAATAGCCTAGTAGGATTCTCTTTAGATAATCTATGGAAAACATAGCCAGAATCACACAGGATGAGATGCTTTGGTTATGTTGCTATCTGTACAAATGGAGGGAACATCCACATCCATGAAACCTAGTTCATATTGACATATTGACCTTATATATTCCTAGGTGGGAATGATTTTTAGTCTTGCATCTATTTTTATCTTTCATATAGACTAACACACTGTAGGGAGAACAGTAAGATTTGTGTGGCAAAAATGGAACAGAAAAATTAATAGTAGGTATGCATAGTAAGGATTAGGAAGCAGCAATCTAAGTCCTGCCTGTCTCACAACCCTTTTGTTCTTCTTGCTTCATTTGTTTACCCAATCCTGGAGGATTTTGTGAGCAAGGGAAACCACACCAAGCCAGTCCCTTAGAAAGTCCCTACAGGTTTTTTTTTTTTTTCCGAAGGAAATTTGAGGCAGCTAGGTGGTGAAGTGGAAAGAGTACTAGACCTGGAGTCAGGAAGTTATTGTTTAGTTGTTTGAATGTGTCCAACTCTTCATAACCCCATTTGGGGTTTTCTTGGCAGAGATACTGGAATGGCTTGCCATTTCCTTCTCCAGTTCATTTTACAGATGAGGAAACTGAGGCAAACAAGGTTAAGTAACTTGCCCACGGTCACACAGTTACTAAGTGTCTGAGTCCTGATTTGAACTTGGGAAGATGAGTCTTACTGATTCCAAGCCCAGTACTCTATCCACTGCACCAGCTAGCCTAGGGGCAATTCTGCTGATTTTTTTTATAGGTTTCCAGTTAGCTTGTACTAGCTCACATCCCTTGGCTATGCTCTAGATACAGTAGGTCTCCTTTCCAAGGAGTGATTTAGTCACTATACCCCCAGTAAGTGATAGCAGAGAGTAGTAAATGGCCCTGAAGAGGCTAAGGAGCTGGAATGTAATAGATAATACAGAAAGAAGCCTGACAACCAAAAATGATATGCTCAGTGGAAAGTGGATATGTGATGCTGGGAAGATTGCAGCTTTATGACATGACCAGAAAAAAATGGCACCTCTGAAACATTGCAAGCATGGAACATCATACTCCAACCATGGCTGCCTCCTGGCCACATGTGTTCCTAGGTGTGAGCCATCCATGCATTTTCCTGGCCACACGGTCACCTGGTATATACTCCATAATATGTTTCCTGGCTACATGTTCCATATGTATGTGCCCACCATTTGTGTTCCATGGTCATTGTTCCCTGTTCCTGCGTCATCCCCAATTGGTTGTATGGTAAGTTGTGGGAAAGCTTATACCCAAGCTGTTCGTGAGGGAATCTTTTCTGATAGCTTTGTTTGTTGTTATTTATTAACGGTCTCTTACATTAAACAAACATGTCCTCTTGCTGGAAGTGAAAGTGACATCAACGGGGGCTCATGATGCCTGATTTTGTGCAGGAGCTGCCCCACAGAGTGCCTTTGAATTGGAGTAAATTTTCTAGGGGCCCAGGTATGGGGAGGAGGGAAATCCAAGGTGTTAAACTAGACTCCTAAAATTTTAGAACTAGGAGAGACCTCAGAAGGCATCTAGTTCAACTCCTATGAGAAGCAAGAATCTCCTCTATAATATTCCTAATAAGTGGTCATCTAATCCCTGCTAGATGTCCATTGATTGACAGGGAGGTCACTATCTCTTGAAGCAACTCATATTAGGTCCACATATTAGGAAGGTCCACATATTAGGAAGTTTCCCCCTTATATTGAAGTTGAGTTATTTAGAAGTTTTTCCCCCCTTAAATTGAATTTGAATTGAAATTTGTTTTCCAGTCATTTCTTTCTGGCAGTGGGGTGGTGCAATAGATAGAGCACTGGGCCTGGAGTCATGAAGATTCATCTTCCTGAGTTCAAATTTGACCTCAAACACTTACTAGCTGTGTGACCTTGGGCAACTCACTTAATCCTATTTGCCTCTGTTTCTTCATCTGTAAAATGAGCTGGGGAAGGAAATGGCAAACTACTCCAGTATCTTTGCCAAGAAAACCCTAAATGGGGTTACAAAGAGTCAGACATGACTAAAAAACAACACAATTTTTGTCCACGAGTCTGAATTCTGCCTTCTGTGGTCAAGTAAAATAAACCTTTGTCTACATGACAAGCCTTTCAAATGTTTAAAATCAGTTATCAGACCCTGAAAATCATCACCTGATCCCCTTGCCATTCCTTCTTGTCTGCAGATTTAATATTCCCTAGTTTCTTCATGAGATTCTCATTCTGGTCACCCTCCACTGGGAGCCCCACCTACAGTTTAACCATGCTTTTTCTAACATGTAGTATCCAGAACTGAAAATAACACTATATATACGTGGTCTGTCTAGGGCATAGTACTACTGAACTACTGCCTCTTTCATTTTGGACATTATGCTTGAGTTAATGTAAGCTAAGATTACATGGAGGCAGCATGGCATAGTAGATAGTCAGCCTAGTAGGTAGAAGACTCTGGGTCAGGTATTGCCTTTTACACTTATTGTCAGTCAATCAGTCAGTCAATAAGCGTTTATTTAGCATCTACTATGTGCCAGGTACTGTCCTAAGCACTGAAGCTGAAAGTCTAAGAGGGGAGACAACATGCAAACAAGATATATAGGACAAATTGGAGATAATGAAGGGAGGGATTAGCATTAAGAGGGAGTATTACCCTGTGTGAAGGAAGGAAACAAGCATTTGGTAAGCACTTACTATGTGTCAAGCACTTAATAAATATTATCTCGTTTGGTCCTCACAACAACCCTGGGAGTATTATTTTCCCTGTTTTACAGTTCAGGGGACTGAGACAGAGGTTAGTGCCTTGCCCAAGATCACACTGCTAATTAAAAAAAATGCCTGAGGCAAGATTTGAACTCAGGACTCCCAGACTCTAAGTGCAACATGCTAATGTTCTACCTAGCAGTGCTCACTATATCAAAGACAACTCTATGAAAATAGCTGGTGATCTGTTATCAGTAGAGGGAGTTCCTTATGCCAACTAAATTCCAAGTTGCATCAGCCTTTGTGGCTGCTGAGTCCACAACACAACAGTCTTTCACTGTTGAGTCATTTTGAGCTTACAGACCACCATCTCCTTTTCATACAACTTCTTTATTCTTATTTTTTGGTTGATTTTTTTTTTAAATCCAAGTGCAAGAATTCACACTTATCTCTATTACATTTTATCCTGTTAGATTCATCCTAAGGCTCCAGCCTGTAGAGATCTTTTTGGAACCCAGTTTTGTCGTATAAGGCATTAGCTATCCCTTCTAGCGTTAGAGTTATTCTTGGATATGATAAACCTGCCCTCTATGCCTTTGCTACTCCATTTATCAAAAGGTTGACCAGAACATAGCCACGGACAGAGCATGGTTAGATCTTCAGTACTCATTCACATCAGTCTTAGTTCAATCGGAAAATCTCTGCTTTGCACATCTTTTCTTGCTGTAAGTAAGAATATATTATTTATTCATTAATATATTTTAAAAATAATTGATTCATTATTATGCTTTTGCCAACATAAGAGGCCCCTTAACAGCTTGATGAGTTTAGAGAGTGGTGAGTTTTTGGTTGTGACTTTCTATCTCATTGATTAAGAATATACTTAGTAGCTTGGATTGTTGTTTATCAGAGATACCCCTGTCTGTTGAGCCTAAAAAAAAAGTCTGTTAAAGACTCAGGACTTTCTCTCTCTTTTGCCTTTTCCCCATCCCCACTTTCTGAGCACCAGTTAGAATCCAGAGACCTGAGAGAGGACCTTGGTCCCCAAAGGGTACCTGTGCGTTGGCATAGCTCCCTAGGAACCTCTCTTCAGAGATGGAAGCCTCTTGGCTGAAAGGCATGTGATTTGCCTTTGATACAAATGAATAAGCATTGGTGTAGGGAGAATGGAGGTTTTTTTACTGTCTGAAGAAGTAATGGAGTTCTTGTACTTTGAGTGCTTGGCCCTAACCCTGGAAAGGCAGAGGCAATCACGTGGAACAGCTGCAAATACGCTCAGCCATGTGGCTCTAGGAGAGGGGGAGCCCCAGCGTTCAAGACAGAAAGGAAAGAACTAAAAGGTGAAGTTCTTGGACAGAATTAGGCTCTTGGAAGAAGGATCACCAACATTCCCTCTAATTCAGCAAGGGGGAGCCAAAACAAACAAACAAAAGGTAAAAAAAAGGTCCCATTGGACTCTGCCTTTCCCAACAACTGTTAGTTATTCGGACTGTGTAGCTCCCGTGGGGAGAGGGTTGCTTCTCTAAGAACCACAGTGACATTTTCCTTCTGGAGGGAGGTCAAGATCTCAAGGGTAGTACCAGAAGGCTTCTGTATGTCTCTAGTGTGAAAGTAGGACCAATCAGAATGTTGGGGGGAAGTTGCCCTTTTTCTAGAAACCTCAAATTCATTTTCTTTCTTTGGGGAATCCAAGCCACGGGGTGGTCCTGTGAGTCTGGGTCACAGCATGACAACCTGGGGCAAGGTGGGACTCTCCAGAAAGAGAGAATTCTACCTATTGTTCATGGGCTGCTGTGAATCCTTCCTGTTTTCTTCATTCTGCCTGTGGAATGAAACAAAAGTTGTCCTGTATCTTGTACTTCATATTCATTACAGCCTGTATAGGGGCTGGGGACCCTTTTACCCCTGTCTGTGGAGACATGAGCTGTATAGATAGTTAAGTTATTTATGAAGATTTTTCCAGAAGTTATTCTGGGTTGGGGTAAAATGAGCCAAGAGATATGACTTTAGGGTCAGGTGAAACATTGAATCAAGTCTGTGTAAACCAGAATTTAGGGGCACTGGGCCATGGGTTACATATAAATGGGACTGGCCAAATTTAATTCTAAATAATCTCTGAGAAGAACAAATACACAGTGGCAGAAGCATAATCATATGGTAATTTGATTTGAAAATGTTAAATAATGACAGTTGATATTTGAGAGAGGGGTGATTAGAGAAAAGGTGAGATTACTTGAAATAGAAGGAAGTTTAACATTCAGAAGAATCCACCTCAATGAATAGTTAGATAGTATGTTTTCTGGTACCTACAACTCATGAGCCAGGTTCCTAATGCATAAAGCAGCCAGCATAGTTTCTGGATGAGCATGGCTACATTCTTAGTCTACCACATTGGACCATGGTGGGGTCTCTCCAGCAAGTGGCTTCAATCTACTTCCCAGGGCTAAGTAGCAAAATCAATTCAGTGTCTTTGGATTTTTGGGCTGGACCATACATCTGGTCGTTGACTCTAATTCCTGCTTAGTGATACCATCTTTCTGGGTATGCTGGTGGCCCAGTGATTGATTTCTTTTAAATATGTCACCTGATTTACTTTTTAAGAACATAGTTACATGTAGATGACATAATGCCTAAATCTCTAGTTAGATGTCTTAAAAGACATTCTAGATTAGCAGGAATTAATTCAAAAGCAAATCCTCAGGAAAGGTGAGGAGAGAGAGAGAGGGGGGGAGAGAGAGAGAGAGAGAGAGAGAGAGAGAGAGAGGGAGGGGGGGAGAGGGGGGAGAGAGAGAGAGAGAGAGAGAGAGAGAGAGAGAGAGAGAGAGAGAGAGAGAGAGAATGTAGGAGAACTGAGGAATTATTACTTATCAGCGGGGATGATGGAAATGGAAGATGTAGGCACACTTATTTTGTAATCAGTCTCTAAAAGGGTTTCTTGTGGGAAAAAGACAGAAACCTTTGTTGAGTACTCTCCCATGTATTTCTATTTCAATATTCCTGTAGCAGTTAGACTTTACCAGTAAAGGTTGACAATATCTTCCCTTTACCTTAATATGAGAAGAGGAGGAAGGAAATAAGCATTTATTAAGCATCTGCTATGTACCAGAAGAACTATACAAGAAAGATCTTAACATCACTGATAAGCATGATGATGTGGTTACTAACCTAGCATCATACATCCTGGAAAGTAAAGTCAAGTGGGCTTTAGGAAGTATTGCTAACAATAAGGCTAGTGGAAATGACAGAATTTCAAATGAACTATTTAAAATCTTAAAAGATGATGCTGTTAAAGTGCTGCACTCAATATACCAGCAAATTTAGAAAACTCAATAGTGGCCACTGAGTAGAAAAGGTCACTTTACTTCCTTATCCTAAAGAAGGACAATGCCAAAGAATGTTCAAATTGTAGAACAATTGCATTCATTTCAAACACCAGCAAGGTTACACTTAAGATTTTGCAAGCTAGGCTTCAGCAATATGTGAACTGAGAATTACCAGAAGAGCAGGCTAGTTTTCAAAGAGGCAGAGGAACTAGAGACCAAATTGCCAACATTCACTGGATAATGGAGAAAGCAAGGGAGTTCCAGAAAAAAAAAATCTACTTTTGCTTCACTGACTACATTAAAGCCTTTGACTTTGCAGATCACAATAAATTGTGACAAGTCCTCAAAGAGATGGGAGTACCAGATCATCTTACTTGTCTCCTAAGGAACTTGTATGTGGGTCAAGAAGCAACAATTAGAACCAAACATGGAATAACTGATTGGTTCAAGATTGGGAAAGGAGTCTGATAAGGATGTATATTGTCACCTCATTTATTTAAGTTATATGCAGAGTACATCATGCAAAAGGCCAGAATTAAATGCCAGAATTAAGGTTGCTAGAAGAAATATCAACAATCTCAGGTATGCAGATGATATCACTCTGATGGCAGAAAGTGAAGAATTAAGAAGCCTCTTGGTGAGAGTGAAAGAAGAAAGTATAAAAGCTTGCTTGAAGCTTAACATAAAAAAGAAAAACAAATCCTAAAACCTAAGATCAGGCATCTGGTCCCATTACTTCCTGGCAAATAGAAGGAGAAGAAAGGGAAACAGTGTCAGATTTTATATTCTTTGGCTAAAGATCACTGCAGAAAGTGACTGTAGCCCTGGAATTAAAAGACACTTGTTCCTCGGAAGGAAAACTACGGCAAATCTGGACAGCAAAAAGTAGAGATGTAACTTTGCTGACGAAGATTCATATAGTCAAAGCTATGATTTTTCCAGTAGCTGGGAGAATTGGACTATAAAGAAAGCGAAGGACCACAAGAATCAGTGCTTTCAAATTGTGCTGGAGAAGACTTTTGAGAGTTCCTTGGACAGCAAGGAGATAAAATCCATCAATACTTAGAGAAACTAACTCTGACTCACCATTGGAATGATAAATACCAAAGCAGAAGCTTAAATACTTTGGCCACATAATGAGAAGACAAGACTCATTGGAAAAGACTCTCATGCTGGGAAAGATCGAAGGCAAAAGGAGAAGGGAACCGCACTGGGTGAGATGGATAGATAGTGTCATGGAAGCAAGGAACAGGAACTTGGACCGACTTTGAGAGATAGTGGAGTACAGAAGGGCCTAGCTTGCTATGGCCCACGCGGTCTGCAAGAGTCAAACACAACTGAACAACAAATGTGTCAGGGCTTTACACGTATTATTGCACAATAAGCTAGGGAGGTAAGTGCTATAATTGAGGACAATGAAGCAGAGGTTAAGTGACTTGCTCAGGGTCATGCAGCTAGTGTCTGAGGTCATATTTTAACTCAGTCTTTCTGACTACAGGCTCTGCACTCTGGGTCACTTAGCTGCCTGCTCCGAGTTAGGAGAAAAGAAAATCAATCAAGCATGTGTTAAGCTTACTGCACATCCAGTACTGTGCTAGGTGCTGGGGATACAAAGCTAAACGTGAAATATTTTGTGCCCTCCCAGAGCTTACAGTCTAGCACCATCAGAGACGGAACATGGATAATACAACATATTAAAGCAAAAGGCTAGAGCACTTGTCACCGGAAGTTGACCAAGCGCATGTTCAGCCCCATCCTCTTACCGCTTCAAAATTGATAGGAGGTAATTTTGGAGGGGAAGCGCTAGCTGGTGGTGGGTATCCGAAAAGGCTGTATGCGGAAAGTGGTGCATCGGTGTGCTTTGAACGAACGCAAGGCTCCTAAGAGCCAGAGGTGGGGAGGGTGTGCCTTTCGGGGAGGGGGAGCTGCGAACAGCCACGTGCAAACTCGAGGAACCATGCATGCTTGGGTGTGCTGAAGCAGTAGGCCAGAGATGCTGGACCATCACGGGCACACTTGAGATAATGTGTAGGAAGACTGCAAAGGTACGTTGTTAAGCGTTTTAAAATCTCAAACAAAGCAGGATATGCTTGATCCTAGAGATAATGGTTATGCCATACCAACAAGTATTTATTAAGTGCCTACTGTGTGTGCCACGCACTTGAGAGAACACAGAGATATGTCTCGTGATAAGGACTGAGACTTATGGGGAGAAACCGGAAACAGCAGCTTTTCTGAGCTAAAGCACTGCGGCGAGGAAGAGGGGCCCCTGCCTAGTCTCTAGGAAAGGCAATGCCCACCACCCCAACCGAGAGCTGTCGGCTCTGTCCCGGGGGCAGTTGCAGGACTCCGGGAGCCCAGATTCCAAGGCGCCCCAGGGTAGAGGGCTGGGGGGGGTGGAGGGGTGGCAGGAGGCCGGGGTGGAGAGCGGGAAGAAGGCCAGGAGCTGAATTTTTAGATGAAATGGAATTGCCCCGATCTTCCCATCCCTTTCAGGCTTTGAGGGAGGGGGTGGTCCTAATGGCCCCCGCTCCTCCCGGCTCTTTTGGGACAGTTTCTTGGGCTTTGTCTCGGAGGCCAGCCCCTCTCTGTGTCCTGCCTGTTTCTCCACCAATCCCGAGCCCGGGCACCCAGGGGAGGGGACTGCCTCAACCTGTCCCTAAGCCTTGCCCCCTTTACACGCGCTTTCGGAACCCCTGGACTGACTGACAGCCGCCGGGGCCAACCGGCTGGTGACTGAGGAAGCCTCCAGCGTGGGCCGTGGCGAGGATCCGACTCCGAGGCCAATCGCCCTGGATCTGAGGGGTGGGGCCTGCTCGCTTTCCTTGGTCGCCATCTAGCGGCCTCCCGCCTCGCCCGTCCACCAATGGTGGAAGAGGGGGCGGTGCGGGGCCAGCCGGAGAGCCAATGGTGGAGGCGAGGTGGGTAAGCCGGGGGCGGGCTCCGAGGCCGCGGCGGGTACCCTGCCAGGAGCCGGAGCTACTGCTAGCCGGTGGGGGCATCGGGAGGCGGAGAGCTGAGGCTGGGCCGGCGGGAGCAGTGAAGGAGCTGCACGAAAATGCACTCGGATGCTGCCGCTGTCAGTGAGTAACGGGCCGGGAGTGGGTGATAAGCCTCGCGGGCAGGGGGCGGACCGACGCCGCCGGGTCCGGGAGACGGACCCCCGCGCCCTCCGCCGGCCCCAGCCTTTCCTCTTCCACACTGACAGAGCCCCCAGCTCCGCCACCGCCGTTTCTGCCTCCCTGGCTCCGGGCCCTCTCGCGGGGGACTGCCGGCCGTGACGCTGCGGGTAGTCAGGTGGAGAGGGGAGGGCGCGCCCAGGCCGGCATCTCAGCGATGGGGTGGGGGGGCCAGGGTGCAGGCGGAGGGGGAGGGGCTGGCTTTCTTTGGAGAATTGGAGGGGCGAGGTGCGGGGGTAAAGGGGACCCGGCGGGGAATGACAGCGGGGAATTGAGGCCAGGAGGGAGGGACTGTGCTCCTGGAGAGGGTGAGTTGTGGGGGGTGGGTGCTGGTGGAGGAGGAGGGCAGTAATGGGGCTCGAGGATGGGGCTGGGGGCTAAGGACCTTAAGGGGAGCATGTGGGTGATAAAGGGGAGGGAATGAAGGGATTGGGAAGGATGGCATGCGGACACCTGCATAGGGAGCGGGTTAAGGTGGGGGGGGGGGGCTAAAATATGCGGGTAGGGGTTGAAGGGTTGAGGGATAGATGAAATCCGCGAGATGGTGGGGGAATAGCATGAAGGTAACAGCTGTAGGGGTCTGGGGCCCTAGGAAAGGGAGGGGCTCTGGGTAGGGGGTTGCGAGTGTTGAAGTTTGTATGTTGTGTGGGTAAGATAATAAGAGGAGGGGAATGGGCAAGATAGCTTGAGGAGTTTGGGGGGATAGCACGCGGGCAGCTGCGTGGGGAGGGTCGAGGTTCGGGCAGAACAATATGAGGGGGACGGTTTGGGGGAAAAGCCTTATGGGGGAGGGGGAACAATGTGGGGATGGGGCCTGGGGGACGGTATGGGAAGGGTTGGAACGGTAGGAAGGGGCAGGACTGGCTAGGGGAACGGTACGAGGGGGCGGGGTTCTTGGGAAGAACGGTATGATGGGGGATGGGAAAGCTGCCTGGGGAATGGGGGTGGGGGCTTCGTGGGGGTGGGAGAGCAACTGGGGAGAGGGTAGACTCTCTACTACTGTGGGGGGGCAGGGGAAAGGAGGGTTGGGGAGCTAGGTGGGGGGGATGGGGAAGCCGGATAGCTGGAGGGGGGGGGTTGGGAACTGTATGGAGGAGGCGGAGGGTTGGTTCGGTGGGTGGTAGAGGGGGACGTGGGGTTGAGGAATAGTATGGGGATGGGATTGGGGTAACAGTGCGGGAGAGGGGTCGTCGAGGATGATTTGGGGGGGGGGTGTTCCCAGTCCGGTAATACGGGATCAAACTTGGCCTCTCGGGCTCGGTCTTTGGGAGTGGGTGGGAGGGGTTCCCTGCCCCCTCCTTGCAGCTCCTCGAGTTCTTTCCCCTCCCCCACGCTCCAGGGGCCGGGTGACCCCGGCAGCTGGCCCAGCCTGAGGCCGGGCTTCGGGTTTCAGGGTCGGGAGCCCCGAGCCGTGCTCCTGGGCAAGCAGAGGTGATGCCCCGAGGAGAGGCGGTAAAGGGGGTGGAGAGGGACGGCCCCCCGGTTGGGGGAGGGGTCCGGCTGGTCTGTGACCTCGGGAGATGTGGGAGCGGAGGAGAGACGGGGCTTGCAGGGGGTGGGGGGTGTGAACCCCGGAGCGGCGGTGACGGGCTCGGGGGGCTGGGGGCCAACTGGGCAGGCTGCTTTTGTGCAGGGGCAGATTCCGGGGCTTTGGAGGGCTTCGGCTTGTGACGCATTAATTTTTAGCAGCGCTGGGTTTGCCATGACCCGACCGGCCCTGGGCCCCTCGGAGCGGCCGAATAGCCGCGTCCCTTTCTGCGGTGAAGGGCGGAGGAATTTTAGGGCTATACTTCAGGCTTTAGTGGAAGCCTCGGGGTTTGAAGGGGAAGGTGGGTTTTACACAGGCATCATGGGACCTGTAGTCTTGGCTGTGCCAAAACACGGTTGGGTCGGATGCACGTGGGTAACTGTGGAGACGAGTCCCAGAATGCACGGCGGCCCCCGGACCTGCAGGAGCCGCTGCCGGAGCCGCCGAGCTGCTCCTCAGAGGAGCCCCCTGCGGTTCGAACCCCGAGACTTCTGTGCTGTAAACGGAGCGTATTCGTCCGGGGCTGTCACACTAGGGCCAGTATGTTCGCATTTGTTTCTTACAGCCAACAGCAACAACACGAATCTTTAAAATGGTAAAAGATATTTCCATTACATTGTCGTGTACAGTAATTGGTAGAGCAGAGCTCTTACTTTTGGGACCGCCTATTGAAGATCAGGTTGAGGAAGAAACAGGCAGCAAGAAAACAAAATGAAGATAAGTTATTGTAGTTATTGCTAATTCAAGTATACTATGTGTGCTAGCTTGAGGCCGGATGAAAAAAGGCACTGTCTTTTGTTTTTTTTTTTTTTTAAAAAGTGTCTTTTTCTTTTCTGTGTTAAAGATATTTAGTAGGCTGAATATTTCCTTTTCACCAATGGTAGGGAGACGACTCCTTTCACCATTGAATTGATCTGTAACTAATTGACTAGTTAGCCTTAATAAGTTAGGCTTCCAAAAAGGTAGCCTTAAGGTAATTTTTGAATTGATGGGGATGACTTGATTAATTTTATATTTTTTGTTCCATTCACAAAACTGGTATACAGAGTGGAGATGACAGAAGAAAATTACTTTAATTGTAGTGTGGGAAGCAAATGGGAGTACAGAGAGCAGATGGAAGACAAAGGATTGACAAAATTCTAAGTACTGTTGGTCATGGAATGGTCTATCTGTAAGGACTTTATGTATCTGTAGTCCATCCCCACTCATTTTACAGATTAGGAAACTGAGACCAGAGAGGTTAAGTAACTTAAGTTCATTTGACTACTTAGGAGTGGAGCTGGGACTAGGAGCCAGCTCTTGATTCTAGGATAATTTTTATTTCAGTGCATTATACTGTTTTCTGTTTATATAGTGTGGTGCATAAAGTACTACTTGGTAAATAGTTGATGAAATAAAGTCTAAGTATTGTAGATGAAATTTACTAAGAAAACGGAACCAATGAAGAGTTTTCAGTTGTGAGAGACCATATAGTAGAGCATAGGTGAAAGATTATTTTGACAATGGCATTTGTTATAATAACGATTATGAAACTGAAGATAGAAATAAACTAAAAAAACATCATAGTGGGTTGGCTTCAGCATAAACTCAAAAAGATGTGATGAGTAAGAAGTAGGAAACGGTTGGGTGTGGAGAGAACAAACCTTGAATTTGTACACTGGTTTAAAAATTGATCAGCGGGTAAGGTTTGGAGGGAAAGATTCAGGTGGTCTGGCTTTGCCACGCTTTACCGGAGGTTGTGATTAATTATCAGGAAACCCTGTTTAAAATGAAAATATGTGATATGTCTAGCACATTTACTCTTGGAATGGGGGGTAAAAGAAAAAATAAAGGTTAGTTGCCTGGTGGAATTGGAAGATATAACAATAATTGCCTTATGGATTTATTTCCTAAAGGAAATATTTAGATTATTGCTTCTTTCCTACTTCCTTTGTGTTTCTCTTCTCTAGCTTTCCCCAAAGGGAAGGGATATGGTCTTTGTGGTTAAAGTTAATCCGACATACTAAAGGTTCTCTAAATTTTAGTTTTCTGTCTTCATATATATCTCATAGCAGGCGCTAGAATATTACTGATGTTACTGGTTTTTATGTTTTTGTATATAATACGTAATCCTATAGCTTTTCTGGTACCTTTGTTCTTTTTTCCCCTCTTTATTTCGCGTTCTTAAAGACAAAAGCACATGAATATTTTTATGCTAGGTAGGCTGTGTGAGATTATTTTGGCTTCCTATGAGTTAGCTGCAAACGTCTTTTATCCTTTTCCTCTCCCCCCACAACTTCAGTAATTCTCCAAAGCAATAACTTAATATACATCAGTGGACAAGGGTATTGATAGTACTCTATGTAGCCACTATTCTTAAAGCAGTAGTGAAAATAAAATGTTATTTTTGTTTTATATCTGGAATATTGCATAGAAAATTGTCTTTATCAAATAAATAATTGAGATAAATGAATATATAGTTCTCTTATGGGTTCTTCTGTGGCTAGGTGACATGGTGGATTAAGGCCAAGGCTAGCATCAGGAAGACCTGAGTTCAAATGCAGCCTCTCTTACTAGCTGTGTGACCCTGGGCAAGTCATTTAAATACCTCTGTATTCTTCAGTTTCCTCACCAGTAAAATGAGATTAATAGTACCTACATCATAGAGTTGTTGTGAGGATCAAATGAGATAGTATTTATAAAAAGTGCTTAATAATGTACCTGGCACATAGTAAATGCTGTATAAAATGTTAGCTATTTATTACCATCTTATATACTATAGAATGCAAGTGGTCACAGTCCTTGTAATAATTGACCTTACAAGATTATGAAGTAGCACTGTCTCAGTCCAATATTTCTGGCACATTTGTAATTAGATAAATTGTCAGGTGAAAAGGCCAAGGACACAGAAAATGTTTGCCCTAAAACTAAGAGTCAAATTTTTGCAGATGCTACAGGCAGTGGACTAATAGCAATTCCCATCATTGCCTTGTACTCAGAATCAAGAAGAATTGAGTTTGAATCCTTCCTGAGATACTTAATTAGCTGTTGGACCCTGGACAATTCACTTAACTTCTCTTTTCCTCATCTGTAAATATTGGGATTAGTTTTGATATATTCTGAATTTCTTTTCAGTTTTAAATCAGCCATCCTATGGACCCCACAAAAAGTAGGGCTGCTGTTCACATTGGTTGTAATACAGTCTTTTAAAACTGGATGCTCCATAGACAGACATCTCAAACTCTGTGTAAACATGACAGAATTTCAACATCTTTCCCCTCCAAACCCATCTCTTTTAATTTAACTACTTCTGTCAGGGACACCACTGTCCTTCTAATTGGCCACGTTCAAAAGTTCCATGTCATTCACTTTTGCTCACCTCATATATCCATTCAGTTGCTAAATCTTGTCATTTCTACCTCTACAACATTTCTTGTCCCCTTCTCCTGTAGTCACTCACATGGCCACTCTAGTTCAAGCCCTGATGAGGGACCTCTCCTTGCTTTGCTTCTTACCTCGTCTTCCACACAGCTGCCAAAGTGATTTTCATTTTAGGAGTTTACTCAGTATACTTCAATTGTTACCTGTTAACTTCTGGGATCAGATATAAAGCCCTCTACAAGCTGGCCCCAACCTAGCTTTTCAGTCTCATTACATATTTCTCTCTATCATGCACGCTGTGGTCCAAACTATTATTATTGGTCCTTATTTGTCTTTATTACCAGTTTCTGTGTCTTTGTGACCTGGCCCCTGCTCCCCCCTACCCCCCCATGCCTGGAGTTTACTACTACCTCTTCACTTCTGCCTCTTAGATTTTTCTTAACTGCCATCTTTAGGAAATCTTTATTTATCCCTATAGTTACTAGTGCTTTTCTCCTTCTCCTCAGATTCTCTTAATTGTTTTGTTTATGCCTGTACATGTTATCTCCATTGGCTAGATTGTAAACTCTGGAAGACAAGGACTTCCTCCCCTCCTCTCCCCTCCCCTCCCCAACATAGTACCTGGAATATAGTAGGCATTGAATAAATGCTTGTTGATTGACTCAACCTTCTTAAGGGTATTTTAACTGTGCTTTTTACTGTTAGATGAAATTTTTTTTTTCATCTTTTGTAGTATTTTGTCTATGTCATTGTAGAAATCTGTGCCATGGTGTTTACCCAGTTGTGGGGCCTAATAAAATGCTGTGATGCTTGGTCAATACTTGTTTCATGAAACAAGTTTTTTTCTTCTGGACTGAGCATCTTCAGTTGTTTTTGTATATTTTCATCTATATCATTTTCCCATTTCTTTAAAATTATTTCCGTTAAGTTAAATGTAAATCATACCTAGCTAGGAGTATCACAGACTTCCTCTTGGCAGTATTCCCCAGCTGTAGTCCTATCCTTCCTTCTTCCAGTGCTGCACCATTCTTCCTTATTCATATTTCTGTTGACATTGCCCTTGTGCTCAAAATCCTGCAGTGGTTCTCCACTGTCTACTGAATAAAGTTCCACCTCTTAAGCCTTCATTCAAAGCCCTCCACAGTTTGGTGCCATCCTCCCTTTCCAGTTTTGTCTCACATTTTCCCTCTTTTATGCTCTATATATTAACTCCAGCCAGACTTTGAAATCTATATTTTTGCTTCCTTATACTGTGCTTATGACTCCATGTTTAATCCCATTGTAGTATAGTGAAAAGAGCTCTGGACTTTCCAGTCAGAAGATCTGGACTAAACTCTTGGCTCTGCTCTTTGCTGCCTTGACCAAGTTAATTACCATCTCTGTGCCTCAGTTCTCTACAGAGCCTTTTCCTGCTCTAAATCCTGTGATTTGTACGCCTGGAATCCAGTGTCCTCCTTCTTGAGACCTCTGTAGGAATCCCACTCATGCTTTAAGAACAGCTTAAATGCCACCCTCTCCATGGAGTATTTCTTTGTTTCCCTTGTTAGTAACGATTTTTACTGTTTTAGAATTCACTTTATATTCATTTTTTGGGCAGTTTCGGGGTATTTGTTTTATTTTGTATTGCAATTTTTTATGCATATGTCTTGCTTCATTACAAGCTATAAGCTCCATAAGGGCAGGGACCAGGTCTCACTGTTGGGAGCAACTTAAAGGTAATTTTTAGTGAAATCTGTTTGCTTAACAGAGGGGTTCTTAACTTGAGATCCGTGAATTTTTTTATTGTATTTAGATATAATTAATTTTTTGGTAATTTTATGTATTTAAAAACCTTATTCTGAGACGGGGTTTATAGGCTTTACCAAACTGCCAGAGTGATCCATGACACAAAAGATTAAAAAACACTGTGTTAATAACACATTGTTCTAGATTAAACGAGTGAAAAATGTTTTTTTTTTCTTTTGTAACCTTTTTTGGGAATAACCTATATTAAATATTGTAAATTTTCTAGTCTCCTCTAACAATTCAATTTTCTGGGACTAAAAATCTCTTCATGTGAATGACAAATTTAGAACATTGGAAACTCTTCTTTTAGAAGGTAAATTTGGCAAGTTGGAAATGAACAGAAGATGAACATTCTGAGGTTAGTCAGGAATTAATGCTGATAGCTTTTTATAGGTGGTCAGCCTGATATCAGTGTTATCTTTTTATAGCTTGTCCTTTGAGGAACTTTGTTGCTTATTTTGAAAGTGAGGTTAAGCAAAGTACCACTTGATAATTATACTGTCTATGGAGAACAAAAGGGGGGAAAATAGCATAGAGATTTCAATTTTTCAAATGTTTTTATTCCTCATTGTTCACTTTTAAGCATATTGGGTACCTTACTTCAGGTCTGAATTGCTTAACTCCTCCCAAAATTATTATGATTAATTGCATTATTTTTAGCTCAGAAAAATAATTTTTAGTGTGCCTTCCATGACATACAAATCAAGAACAGCAATTTAGTGATGGGAAAAGACTTTTTCTTCCTTTTCCCCCTCCATGCCATTGTTATCTCTGAAAGTGCATTTTCAGTATGCCTTGAATACTTTTCTTTTGTAAATGTTTGAAAACATTACTTACTGGCAAGCATTTATGATATTTGATAAGAAACAGTTCACTTGAAACTAAACATCCAAACCCTTCTGCAGAGGAGTGATATTCTTGCTAGGCCTTTTCTCTTATTCTGTGTTGACTTGTATTGGTAAGCAAAATAGCCTTTGTTTTCTTTGAGTAATCCTTAACTAGGTGCTAAGCCCCAGGCCCAAACCCTGATTACTGTGGAACCTATTTGGGTGTGGATTGGTGACTGGTGTGGGGCCCAAGGTGGGGCTGGCTAAGGGGAGGTGCTACCTCCAGAGCCATGCCTTACTATTAGGTGTTAACCTCATCTATGTGGATGTGAACCTCCCAGGATCCTAAGGAGAGGGGCCAACTCAAGAACCAATCACCAGAGCCTAATGCAGCTGACGCTTGATGACGTCCAAAACTCTATAAGAGTAGAGAAGACAGCCTGAAGATTGATCTTTTGTTGGAGCCAGAGACAGCTGGAGCCAGAGACAGCTACAGCCAAAGCTGAAGATAAAGCCGAAGCAGGAGCTGCTGGTAGCAGAGCCCGACCCGACCCAACCTGCGTGGGGACCGAGGAGTGCTGAGCAAGGACTTGAGGCCAGTGGGTAATCTTCTCACCGGAGAGGGGAAGCATGAATATGATTTGGTTTAATGCCGTCGTGTTTTTCTGTGGCCTCCTGGCTACTCTTGTGAGGCAGACTTATTGGGCCTGGAAGCTCTTGACCAAGATAACAAAATGGGTATGCTGGTTCATGGGTCTGCTACTTTGGAGCTTGAATAAATGCTTTAATTCTTCTGCCTTCTACTTAGGGAGTTCCTTAAACCCTGCAGTTCTGAACCATTCAGACATGTATGTGATTCTCTTTGAAATCATAAATTCTGCCTTCCTAATACATGACTACAGAAGAGAATACTAGAATTCTTAGCTGGAAGTTACCCACTTGCATCGGTGAAGCTTTGTGCCCCAAATGGATCGCTTGCTTTAGTAGATTTCACTTTATGAACTTTCCCTAGTTACCTTTTTCTTAGTTGCTTCTTAGAGTTTCTGTGGACACTTTAAAAATTGTAGAATTTTGAGTTTGCAGTGTAATTTCGAATCAAGATATCCTAGTGAAAATACTGAATGTGGAACATTGTTAATTTGAAAAATTAATGGGGATGATAATTGTATCCACCTACAGGGTTGTGAAGATAAAATAATATGTAAAGTACCTTGCAAATCTTAAAGCGCTGCATAAATGCTAGCTATTATTATTGATCCTTTCATGTGAACATTATTATTAGTTATTAATTTGCTAACTTAAGACTTAGCACAAACTGATGAATAATTAACTTTACGCAAAGAAATTAATAGTCCTACATTGGGGATAAACTTTTACCTGACCTTCTTAATTTTTCTTAATGCTATACAATCCAAAACAAAATTAGGACCATACTATCTATACTATATGGCTGCTAGCGAAAGTCCTGCAATATAGAGTATGTTGAGCTAGTTTTGTTCAAATTACCTAACTTAGCTCTTTCCAGAGCTATGTGTCTCTCCTCCAGTCTTCTTCCTTTACATGGTCTATCCTCTCCTCCCTTCCCCACCCCCAATGCATGACTATTTCCATCACGACTATTTCTTAGAACATTCTTCCTACAGGAAGCTTTCCTAGACTTTGCCTCTACTAATTGTTAGTGTTCCTTTATGGGACTGCTTTTATTTTTTTGTCATTTTGTCCCTCTCACCTTGCAGAACACTTCCACTTGCTTAATAAAGCCTTCTTGCATTGACTTAGGTGATTTACTTTCTAATTACTGTGGTCCAAAAGCATGCAGTTAAATGTTTGATCTTTGGTTGCTGATGTAATACTTAAATGGGTAGAGAAGAAAGATTATAGGAGGAAAAACAAAAAGAACTGGGAAGGTTGAAGACAAACAAGAAAATCTTGATGGAATTTGTCAAAAGATAAAGAATATGTGGAGAACAATGATAATAGTTGATATCTATATAGGTCTTATGTTTAACAAAGTACTTTGTTTACATTTGAAATCATAACAGCCTTGTGAGGTGGGTATTAGAACTCTTGTCCCCATTTTACAGATGACGAAACTGGTTCAGAGAGGTTAAATGACTTGCATCAGAGAAAGGGTGTGAGCTCCTATCCCTTCTGACTGCAGTTCTGGCATTCTTTTTTGTTCACTGTGAAAAATGAAGAGTGAAGGCTATTTATGCAAAGCCAGAAATGGTAGAGAATAACATCACTTGACTCATTGTCTTCTGATCCTGTGCCAGGTGAAAAAATATGTTTGCACATATTATACATGTATACACATATATGTATGTGCTGTTATTCCACATCCCTCCCTTCCTGTGGCCATTGTTGGCCAGTGGCTCTGGGTTGTGAATAGTACCTGCAAAATTAGTTAACCTAGATTATCTCGTTGTTTCTGTGGATCTTCTTTTAAAACCTTGACCCAGTCAGAGAAGTTTTGAGATATTTCCGGGACTTTACCTTTCCCCGCTTGCCCACTCCATTTTTGATGCTATTTTGTCTCATTTAACCCCCAGTTGGAAGTTATTCAGAATAGGGTTGTTTTTTACTTTGTATTTTTATCCCCAGCCCCTAGCACAGTGCCTGATAGATACCTAGTTGATACCTAGTTAATGCTTGTTGATTGATTGGTTGATCATTTTTACCTGACCAGTTGAAGACCTAGATATCCTTTTTCTTAAGCTAGGAATGACCAGGTTGAGGTCATATAAGCTGTTAAATTTCATTCATATTAAAGGGAGATATATAAAGTCAATAGGATCATTGAAATACCCAAGGTCTCATACTTATAGAGTACATCTATCATTTTTTTGGGAAAATATGCCACATCTTTGTTCCTTCTTTCCTTCTCTCCTTGGTGAAGTTGAACTGAGGTAATATCTTTCATTCGTTCTTTTTTCATTCTCTCATTCTCTCTCTTCTGCACAAATTGTATTCAAAGTGATACAGCTTTCTTTACTGGTTGTTTATTGACCTTAATTAAGAATACCATTTCTGCAGAGCTGCACACATCCAGCAGAAATTAAGTTTGTCAGTAAATATTAAATGCCAGGCACTGTGCTGAGTGCTGTGGATACAAAGAAGGCAAAAGCCAAGTCCCTGCCTTCAAGAAGCTCACAAAATTGGAGTCTCAATTGGAGAGAGACACTACACAGACAAGCTCTTCTATTCAGGATAAATAGGAAATGATGATATAGTATTTGAATCCAGGTTTTCTTGACTCCAAGTCTGGTCCTGCGTCCATTGTGCCATGCTGCCCTTCACCTGTAATCAAACTTGTGTTGATGAATCACTTTTATATCTGTAAAGTCAGTAGGGCAGCATAACCACCCAAAGTAGGTGAGTTAATGCATCAGAAAAAAAGCTCCTTATTACAAAGAACAAAAATATTTTTAAAACTGGATAAAACATAAAATAATATGTCAAATTTAAATATAGGGAATATTAATAGGGCTCAGTTTGATTTCCACCAGTACACTTTATTCTCCTTGCAAGTAAAAACTGTAGATTTCTAACCATAAAACCACTGACTTACTCCTTTCATCAATCAAAATCTACTTTCCTTCATTATAAACAAACCAGCTATCCTGAGTATTACTATACACAAAACAAAAGGGCTATCTTCTGATGCCAAAGGAACTCTTGGATATTAACAAACATGAATGTTTCAATGTACAAAGAATAGAGAGAAATGCTACATATGTAGCCATGAATTTCCATTACATGAAACTTTAAATTTTTTTCAAATTTTACACTACTTGGCTTGTCTGTCCTCTTCTGAAATTTCTTGTGCTCTCTTTTATTTTAAATGATTTATTGTTACTTTTCCCTTTTTTTCTTCATCTTTTAAAAGTAATTACCTCTACTGCCTTGCTGCCTCCCCTAGCCATCCCTTGTAACAGATACATTTAGTCCTGAAAGTCAGATCTGCATTGGCTGTCTCATTCTGTATCTCTAGTTCTTCTTCTGTCTTCCAAGAGGTAGTTCATCATTTTTGAGTTGGGTTTGCTCATCCTATTGATCCTAGATCTTAGGGCTTTCTTTTCCTTTACATTTTAATTCTTGTTTTTTAAAAGAGTAATTAAAAAAAATTAACAAATCTATTCTTTCTCAGCTAGGGGGCTTAGTGGATAGAGTACTAGGCTTGGAGTCAGGAAGACCTGAGTTCAGATGTAGTCTCAGACACTAACTAGTTGTGTGACCCTGGGCAAGTAACTTAACCTCAGTCTCAGCTTCTTCAGCTGTTAAGATGGGGATAAGTAATAGCATCAACCCACCCCCACCCCCCGGTTGTTGTGAGAATCAATAAGATAATATTTGTAAAGTGACAGTGCCTGGCACATAGTAGGCACTTAATAAATACTTGTTTCCTTCCTTCCTACTCCCCATCCCATTGGGGGGGAAAAAAAGAAAAACAAATTCTTTTTTAACAAGTAGCAGAGTCAAGCAAAACAAATTCCCCCACTGTCCATGTTAAAATAATGTGGATTCATATATTTAATCCGTCATCTCTCTGTCAGGAGGTGAATATCATGATTTGTTATTTTTCTGGGATTATGAATGGTCATTGCTTTGATCTTCCATTGACCAGAATTTCATGAAATGAGTTCTTACAACTTTCAAAGTTGCTGTCTGTTTTTATAATGTTATTGCATTAATTGTTCACCTGGTTCTGCTCCTTTCACCCATCGGTTTCTACAAGTCCTCCTATTTTTTTTTTTTTTATAATATTGATGTTATGGTATAAATTGTTTTCTGGTTTTGCTTACTTTGCATCAGTTCATACAAGTCTTTTTACATGTTTCTTTGAAATGGTCTATATCTTTATTTCTAATAGCATGATGTTATTCCATTATATTCATGTGCCACAATTTGTTTAGCCATTCATTCTTCAATTGATGGGCATCCCCTTCGGTTTCAGTTTTTTCCCACCACAAAAAGAGCTGCTATAAATAATTATGTGCATGTAGGACTTTTTCACCTTTGGGGTGTAGATCTGGCAGTAGTATATAGCTGGATCAAAGGGCATACACACTATTCGGTAATTTTTGTGTGTAGTTCCAAATTGCTTTCTCAATGGTTGTACTTATTCACAAGTCCACTAACCTGTTATGATAAAGGTGCCTGTTTTCCCACAGCTCCTTCAGCATTTGTCATTGTCTTTTCTGGTCATTTTTCCCATTCTGTTGGGGGTGAAGTGGTGCCAAAGAATTGCTTTAATTTGTATTTCTCTAGTTATTAGTAATTTGGAGAATTTTTTAAAATATGGCTATCAGTACTTGAGTTTTTTCCCTTGAGAATTGTCTGTTCATATCCTTAGACCTTTTATCAATTCGGGAATGGCTCTTATTCTTATAAATTCGAATCAGTTGCATACATATCTTAGAAATGAGACCTAGGGGCAGCTAGGTGGTACAGTGGATAGAGCACTGGCCCTGGCATTAGGAGGGACCTGAGTTCAAATGACACTAGTTGTGCGACCCTGGGCAAGTGACTTAAATGTGATTGCCTAACACCTCCCCCCCCACCCCTCCAAAAAGAAAGAAATGAGACCTTAATCAGATAAACTTGGTGTAAAGACTTTTCCCCAGTCATTTGTTTCCCTTTTAATTTTAGCTTTATTCGATTTGTTTTGCACAACTTTTAAAATTTTATGTAATCAAAATTATACATTTTATCTTCTGTGATCATCTTAATCCCCGTTTGGTCATGGATGTTTCTTCCATCCACAGATCTGATAGGTAATTTTTTCCATGTTTCTCTAATTTGCTTATGATACTTCCTATTATGCTTACTTCATGTATCCATTTTAAGTTTATGTTGTCATAAGGTCTGAGGTATTGATCTAAATCTAATTTCTTCCATTACTATTGTCTAACTTTTTGTGTAGTTATCAAATAGTAAGTGCCAGTAGCTGGGGTCTTAGTGTTTATTGAAGACTAGGCAACTAGGTTCCTTTGCTTTTCTTTGTTGTATACCTAATCTTTTCCACTGATTATCCTCTTTGTTTTTTAACCACCTTATTTTGGGAACTGCTGTTTAGTGGTATAGGTTGAGATCTAGAATTGTTAGGGTCCCTTCATTCCCATTTTTTCTTTATTTCTTTTGAGATTCTTGACCTTCTCCTCTTTTATACGAATTTATTATTTTTCTAGTTCTGTAAAGTAATCCTTTGGTAGTTTGATTGAAGTGACATTGAATAAATACATTAATTTATATAATACTGTCATTTTTATTATGTTGACCTGTCCTACCCATGAGCATTTAATATTTTTCCAATTATTTATGTCTGTCTTTACTTCTATAAACAGCTGTTTTATATAGTTTTTGTGTATGTCTTGGAAGATAGATTTCCAGATAGTTTATATATTTTGCAGTAATTTTAAATAGAATTTATCTTTTTCCTGCTGGATTTTATTGGTTACATGGAAATGATTATGATTTTTATGGATTTATTTCCTGCAAGTTTGCTAAAGTTTTTATTTAATTTTTAGTTGATTCTTTTGAGTACATATGGTCATGTCATTTGTAAAAAATGATTATTTTACTTCTTTACCTATGCTTATTCCTTCAATTTCTTTTTCTTATCTAATTGCGTTTCTAGTGCAGTACTATGCCAAATAGTAATGACAGTGGATATACTTGTTTCAAGCCTGATTTTATCTGAAAGGATTTCAAATTACCCTTATTACATTTAATGCTAGCTCTTAAATATGTACTTTTTATACTTTTAAGGAAATGTCCACTAACTCCTATATTTTCTAGTATCTTTGACAGAAATGGGTTATATATTTTGTCAAAAGCTTTTTCTTACTCCATTGTTAGAGGATTTTAGTTTTTGTTATTAACTTGGTTAATTATCTTTTTGGTTTTCCTGATGTTAAATCAACAGTGCTTCCATGGTATAAATCCAATCTGGTTGTAGTATATAATTTTTTGATGTGTTGTTTTAGTTTCTCTTTGCTAATATTTTATTTAAAATATTTGCATGAGTGTTCATTAGGGATATTGGTATATAATTTTCTTTTCAATTTTGACTTTTTAGGTATCAAAATCATATTTGTCATGAAAGAATGTGATAAGGTGCCTTTCTGGGTCCTTTTGTAACAGTTTATGTAATATTGGAATGGTTTTTTGAACATTTGATAGAATTCATTTATTTGAGAATTTTTTAGTGGGAAGGGTTCATTTATAGATTTTTTTAATAGTCATTGTGTAAATTGTTTTGGTTTGACTTATTTCATTCTACATTATGTCATGAAAGTGCTTCTAGCTTTTCCTAATCTGTCTCAGTTGTTATTCCCTGTAGTGTAGTAGTATTAAATTACATATTCATATGCTATGATTTGTTTAGCCGTTTCCCAGTTTATGGTTTCCTACTTTGTTTATAGTTCTTTTTGAACACGTGGGTCTTTTCCCTCTTTGGGGTATCGCCGGGTCACGGAATACTCACAGTTTAATGACTCTGGACATCGTTCCAAATTGTTTTGCAGAATTGTTGGACTATTTCACAACTCCCAGCAACAATGCATCAGTGTGCCTGTCCTTCAAAGCCTTTTCAACAATTGTCATTTTCCTATTTTTTTTGCCTTTGCCAATTTAATGAGTAATGGGTATAAGATGGAACATATTTTAATTTACATTCCTTATTATTAGTGGTATAGAGAATTTTTCCATATTTGTTTATAGCTTTGTTTTCTTCTTTTGAGAATTATTTGGCCACTTATCTTTTGGTGAATGATTCTTGTTCTTATATATTTGCATCAGTTCTCTATATAGCTTAGATATATTTTCATCAGCAAAATTTAACACAGAAGTTTTCACCCAGTTAACTTCTTCGCTTCTAATCTTAAATGCATTGGTTTTGTTTATGCGAGAAATTTTCAGTTTTATATAATCAAAATAGTCCATTTTATCTTCTGTGAGGCCCTCTGTCCCTCGCTTTGTCAAAAACTGTTAATGTAGTTGTGAGAGATATTCTTTCCTGTATCCGTATTTATTATATTACCTTTAAATTATGTATCCATTTGGAACTTATTGTAGTATATGATGTGAAATTTTGGGATAAACCCAATTTTCCAGTTTTCTTAGTGGTTTTTGTTGAAAAATAAATCCAACCTAAGACCCAGATGTTGGAATTTCTCAGTTTATCAGTGTTCTGTTGCTTCTGGGTCTTATGTATCTAAACTTTTCCACTGATTACTTTTATTTTTTTTAACCAGTACCAAATAGTTTTAATAATTACTGATTTGTAGTATAGTTTGAGATCAGGTTCTGCTGTATGGTCTCTTTTCCCCCTCTGGTAATAATGTCCATAATTTACTATAAAAAGTTTTGCTCCAATTAGTTTTAGAATGGTTTACTAAAAATAGCACTTGACAGGAATGAATTCTGGATTCTTCTCCTAAACTCTGGTGCAGATTAGCTTTGTGGGTGAAAAGCCTAGACAGGTCACTTTTCTGGTTCTCAAGAAACTTCAGTGTTGAACTTTACCTGGCTATGATCATTTCCAGCACCAAAATTCTATAATAATCAAATTTACAAAATTGTATTCTTTTGTTTATATAGCCACTGTAGAGGTTCAAGGCAAACAAGGTGTTAATTCTCAAGGGTGGTGTCATTTTGTAAAGCAACAAAATTCATTTACCACAGGCAAAGAAAAATGCAGTTTTCATCTTTCATACAATGAAAATTTTCTTTATATAAAAATTTCAGAACTGAGTTTTTTCTTGTTTATTTGCTAGGTTGATTTTTCATTAAAATTTAGAAGTAAGATCCTAGTGAATCTAATATGTCCTTCTAGATCCTTAATACTTCTGAGGTTTTCCTGTGTTACATAGGTAACAGAGTCTTTTCCCCAAATAAATTGCATTTGTACCTTTTTCTAGATTCTATGACCAAGAGTACCTGGGTTTATGATAGAAGGGAGGGCAGATTGAGGGAGGGCAGATTGGGGGAGGAGGTAATCAAAAGCAAACACCTTTGAAAAGGGACAGGGTCAAGGGAAAAAATTGAATAAAGGGGGGCAGGATAGGATGGAGGGAAATATAGTTAGTCTTTTATAACGTGACTGTTATGGAAATGTTTTGCACAATGATACGTGTATGGCCTATGTTGAATTGCTTGCCTTCTCAAGGAGGGTGGGTAGGGAGGGAAGAAGGGAAAGAATTTGGAACTCAAAGTTCTAAAAACAAATGTTAAAAAAAAGTTGTTTTTACATGCAACTGGGAAATAAGATATACAGGCAGTGAGGTGTACAAATCTATCTTGCCCTACAAGGGGGAGAGGGGTGAGGTGACAGAAGGGAGGGCACATTGAGGAAAGGAGCAATCAGAATACATGCCATCTTGGGGTAAGGGGGAGGGTAGAGATGGGGAGAAAATTTATAACTCAGAATCTTGTGGAAATCAATGTTGAAAACTAAAAATATTAAATAATAACAAAATAAATTAAAAAACCAAAAAAAAAAGATTACCTGGGTTTGATGGTACCTCAGACAAAAGTTGTGTGATCCCAGGAAAGTCTCATCACATCTCAGTTTGTGTTTCCTTATCTGTGAAATAAGAGTAATAATGCATATATTACATGCCATAGGTTACTGAGAGAATTGAATAAAAGGATGTATCTAAGAAAACTTGAAAATGGCACATTAATTTCACTTATTTTTAATTCAGTAAACATGTAACTCATCTTCATGAGTTCAAATGTGGCCTCACATTTACTAGCTGTGTGACCCTGGGCAAGTCACTCAACCCTCTTTGCCTCAGTTTCCTCATCTGTAAAATGAGCTGGAGAAGGAAATGACAAACCTCTTTCCGTATCTTTGCCAAGAAAACCCTAAATGGGGTCATGAAGAGTCAGACACAAGAATCAAAAATGACTGAACAACAAATGTTTAAGAATTGGGAATAAAAAGGCAAAACCCCAATCATCTCTGCCTCAAGGGCCTTGCATGCTAGATCTGGTGCTGGCAGAAGAGAGAAAGCACTGGGCGTGGAGTCAGGAAAACCTGAGTTCAGATACAACCTTACATACTAGATGCATGATCTTTGGCAAGTCACTTACCTCCTGTCCATCTCAGTTTCCTCAACTGTAAAATGGGGATAATCATAGTCCCTACCTCTCAGGGTTGTTGTTATGAGATAATATTTGTAATGTGCTTATTAGCACAGTGCCTGGCTCATGGTAGGCACTATAGAAATGTTTATTCCTTTCCTTTCCTTCCTGTCATAGGTACATACATACATATATACATACATACACACACACACACACTTTCAAAATACAAATGGTTACAGTTTTCCTCATAGCAAAGTAGGTTATAAAGTGGACAAGGGTGAACAATTAGAAAATTAGTGGGAGCTCAGTAAAATATTTGCTGATTTGTTGAATTATCTTTTGTTTACCCTTTATATAATTTATTTGATAAAGGTTTTTCCTTTTCTTACTAGCCATTCATGAATGAAATAGAATTTCCATTTCAGAAACCCTTATTTTGGATCAAGAAGCTAAGTTTATACTTATGGAAATATCTAATTAGAAAATATCAATTATTCAAATTAGCATTAGATTTGAAATATAAACAGAATTTGTGAATTTGGTTTTTCCTGCTATCATAGGCATTAACTTTTATTTGATCTTTACTTCAACTTCTTCACCTTCACAAAATCTCAGATTTCAAGTCCATATTATTTACCATGAGTAGTGAACAAGATTTCAATTAAAAAATTTGGCATTATCACTGTGAATTTATTTTTTATTTCATTTTTGTTTTATCTCACGTCAAAAATTGATAGACTGATTACTCTTGAAATTTCCTCTTCCATGGTGGGATTCCTGTACCCAGGCACACACTCCTTCTCTGAATTAGAACCACCCACTACAGCGATCGGACCCGAGGGTTCTCTGAGTTTGAACAGTTTCAAAGTAAGAAAGAACCTCTATCAGTTTGTCCTAGCCGTTTATTCCTACATTTGTCAGAAAATTCCTCCCCAAATAAGAGACTATGTGGTATTCTGTGTTTGCATGAGGGAAGGGAAGAACAAACCCATGCATGAGACTTCTGTGTCCAAAGGAAGTTTATTAACGATATTCTTTAGGACTGGCTATAGATGATAGTTTGGGATACTACAGGCTTTCAGATCTGTTTCTAAATTCCAGAGGTATGGAAGTTCACCAGATGGCTTTTCATCTTTCCTTCTGTGTAAGACAAAAAGCCTGTCTTTGGCATGTTAGAGAGGTTCCCTCTTTTGGGGGGAGTTTCAGGATGGTGATTGATAGAACAAGGTGTTCATTAATCTACTCCCTCTGCTTCCAGAGCTGTTGAACTGGTTGAAGGAAAATAAGTGTTTGAGTGAAATATTCCCTGACATACTGAAGGTTAGCTAAAAAAGGGGATCTTAACCTATGGTGCTAGGTGCTATGGAGATGTTAGGGTCTAGATGGACACTTATCTATGAAGTTATTGGGCAAAGAGGGAGAGACTTTACCTTGTGGGCTGGTCTTTGGGGATGAATGTAAAAAGTAACAGGCAGTTAACACTTAACAAGGTATATGCCAATTTTCTGGCAAATGCTAGGAATATAGCCTTGGGTTGTTCTTTAGATGGAGGAATCTGTGACCTTACCAGAAGTACTTACTGTTTTTTTCCTTTGGAATTCAACTTTAACTCAGAGTAGGGGAGAGGGAATAAAGTTCTCATACACAAGAATCATAGTGAGGGGATAAAAGCTTTACTTATTAATACAGGGTGGTCCAAAAGTCATCCTGTCATGTTAGACTTTTGGACCATCCTGTATATCTGTACAGATGTTTGTATGCATCTATATTCTATTCCTGAGCATTCTTAATTCATTTACATTTCTCAAACTTAGGAAGGATACCACTTGAAGTTGCAAATTTCTATGAAGCAAAATAATGTCCTTTATTCACAAAATGAGAAACTGTGGAGTCTGTCTATGAAAAGTCTTTATCATGGAAAACCTTGGAGAAGTTAATTTTTACACTCTGCCACAATCTGATACCTTCCCCCCTTCCCACTGGATTGGGCTGAGATGGTGGTTCAGGAAGAGGTACAAGATCTTGGATAGGAAAAGAAATGAAAGAATTACTACAATAGCACATGGATTTTCTAGCCTACAAGTCTGTAAAATTGAATTCTGTGTATTGTACCTAATCTTTCTATGGGTTCCCATTTAAAAATACAAGCTGTATTCTGGCAAGGTGTTAGGGTTCCTTGGTGCCTTACCTTCTTCCCATGTCTAGACTGCCATCATAAAAGTGTTGTGGGCAAATCAGACCCTTTCAGATACCTGGTGTTTGGACATTTCTATTTCAGTTTAATCCACTTACGTAATAGGTTATTCTGAATATTCATTTCTTTGTATATATCAGTTTTTTGAATTTTGTTTTTCTTTTGGATTCTAAGCTTGGAATACTTGAATCAAAACATGGTTTTGTAGGTGTCAGGGGAGCTAATATTGTTGGCTGGGATCTAGTCTTTCTTGGGACAGGTTCTCTCTTTTCTGGACTCACCGTCTTCTGCCTGAGACCCCTTTCCTTTTCTGAAATTCTTCAGAAAACTTACAAAATTTACATCTTCTATGCAACCTTGCTGATTAGGCCACTGCTTGTGACATTAAAGGTGGGAAGCAAATCAGACACATTAGAGTGAGACCCTATCCCTCCCTATAAAGCACCCCACTCTTCTTTCATCATTTCTGATGGGAAGAATGGTGAGAGTATGATTTAACACTGTCCCCAAGTTCTGGAGGCAGCCTTTTTTTGGGGCCATTATGTACTCTCACCTTCTGTCCTGACACCCAAGGTGCCCTATGTATTTTAGCTCCTTTCCTTATGCCCTTGGCTACTTCCAGCTATGCCACACATCCTTGCCTTGTGAGTTAAGCTTGCCAAATAAAGGCCTCTTGCTTAAGAGCTTAACAAATGCTGGTTCATTGATCATATCATCAGCCTATCTAATTCTGTTGGGCAGCTAGGTGGCAAAATGGATAGACTGGAGTCAGGAAAACCTGAGTTCAGATGTGGTCTCAGATATATATTAGGGTAAGTCGCTGCTGTTTGCCTCAGTTTTCCTCATCTGTAGAATGAGCTGGAGAAGGAAATGGCAAATCACTTCAGTATCTTTGCCACAGAAACCCTAAATGGGGTCATGAAGAATCATACACAACTGAATGACTTGATTTTATTGTCCATATATGCTCTAAACTAAGATTTCTCATGGTTTTTATGAATAGTTAAAGCTCTGAGAGGGAGGGGAAAAAAGGAATTTTTAAAAATGTTTTACCCTTTCAGCCTAATTTGTAGGTTAATAGTTGGAGCCAGAACTACAGAAGAATCTAATCCTATACAAGTGTCTCTGAATTATTGTATTTCTAAGTCTGCAGCCTAGCACAGTGCCTGCCATATAGCATGTACTTAATAAATGCTTATTGTTCTATTGATTGGTGGTGTGTCTGCCATTTCAGTTGGACTTGTCCAACAAAATTCTCCAGTGTGGTAGGGAGGTTCTGCTTTTTTTTTTTTTTTTTAGCACACTGTTTCTGGATAGATTAGTAACATTTGGAGCAGGAGTTCTTCACCTGAGATCTGTGAACTTAAAAGCATAGATCTGGAAAATTATTTCAATATATAATTGGTTTCCTTTGTAGTCCTATGTATTTTATGTACATATAAACACTATTCTGAGCAGGGGTCTGTAGACTGCCAAAGGCTCCATGACACACATAAAAAGAGGAAGAACATTTGATTTGGAGTATTGCAATAAGGCATGCCTTTACAGGGACTTTTTTTTTTTTTTGAGAGAAGGACATAGGTTTTATTATTGAGGAGGATTTGTATCGTCAATATTTGTACATAGGCTCAGAATATGCTAAGAAGGGACTTTAGAGATTATTCACCTTCCTGTCCCTTCATTTTTATAGATGAGGACACTGAGGCCTAAAGAAATTAAATCACTTGTCTGGGGTTACATAGGTAGTAAGTTGCACATCCAGAATTTAAATATTGTCCCTTGGGGCAGCTAGGTGGCTCAGTGAGTAGAGTGCAGGCCCTGGAGTCAGGAGGACCTGAATTTAAATCTGACCTCAAACACTTGACACACTTTGTTGTGACCTTGGGCAAGTCATTTAACCCCAATTGCCCTGCCTTCCCCCTCCAAAAAACAAAAAATAAATATTGTCCCTTTCATTTCTGATAAGCCATATTAAGCACTGTGGTTTTGAGTGATATTTTTAGATATAGGAAATAACTACAGTGTTTTAGGATTCCAGGCTCTCACTACAAATTATTAAGGTGCTGGCATAGTAAGGCTTTATGAATTTTTTGGGTTGGAAATACATTCTGGTGCATAGCAACCACTCATATGTGGTTGTTTGAAAAACAACCACCATTACCACAAGTTAATACACTTAAGAAAACCATAATTATTACGTTTTCAACTGTCTTCCTGTTTGGTGAGTGAGTACCTAATATGCTAATGGTTGTTGGGGAGGGAAAAAGGAAAGTGTGTGCTTTGCTCTCCAGGACCCTATATTTTCATTTTATGGGGCTTGTTTTCCTAAGCTTAATAGTACTTTTCTTTCATTTCAGTTGCATGACTGGCATGATTTTGCCATTTAAATATATTTTTATTTTAAACTTAATAGGATTCATATAGAAACTACATTGGCTTTAATATAAGGTCTTAGAATTTAGGTATTAACATTAGGTTGAGAATTATTTGATTTCTAGAAAGTAAGATGGCTGTATATTGAGTTTTGTAAGTTAGTATTTAGCTAGTATCAGAATTTTTATTTAGTTTGACTTCTGAAGTTACACAGCCTTGTTTTGGGGCATGGGAAATAAATGAAACTGATTTTTGTTTCTTTTAAAGACTTTCAGTTGAATTCTCATCTCTCAACACTGGCAAATATTCACAAGATTTATCACACCCTTAATAAGCTGGTAAGTAAATATAATAAAAACAAAAATAATTATTTAAGAGATTTTGGGAGGGATTATGAAAGTCAATATATATTTAGATGTTCATGAAAATGTTGAATTACAAAGCTTGATATGTGACTTATTGATAATAGCAAAACTATTTCTTGCAGAATTTAACAGAAGACGTTGGGCAAGACGATCACCAGACAGGTATATATATAAAAACTAAATTTTGGGGTCAAGACTTGTGATTTCATTGGTGTAGGGAGCTCCAGGAGAGGAACTTCCTCTGCCAATGCAGATCAGCACCTTCTGCAGATAATACTCTTGAGAATTGTCTGGGGGCCCCCCCCCAAGAAGTTCCATGACTTGCCCAAGGTCAGATGGCCTGGATGTATCAGAGGAAGGACTTGAACCCAGGTCTTCCTGACTTTGAGACTGGCTTCTTTATTCCCTTATCCACTACACCATGCTGTATATAATCATACTTTTTAATATTTAACCTTCCTTCTGGAAAATTATAATAAAGGTGTGAGAAAAAGCATACATGTTTTTATATTATGTGTAGTGGTAAACTCTGTTTTCAATCTATTAATATTTTCATGTCTCAGTAACTGAAGAGAATTTTTAGTGTGTCACTGCTGCTTCCCAACAGGAAGTCTATTCTGTTGCCCTAATTCATGACTAAGGAAGTGCTACTCAGCAGTATTAATGTAAGGCTGGATGTTTTTATGGTGGTTTAAAGGTAAATTAACTTTATTAAACTATTTTGTGAATATTCTATAATACATAAAACTAATTTTAAAGTAAAGAGTTTATTTTTTGAAGATTGAATTTAAGTAGTTATGATGATTGGAATGATTGTTTTCCGTGTATTTAAATATCTTCATTTTGCCATGATTTGGAATAGGCAAGATAAAGAATTCTTGATTCTTTATGCATAATATTCAAAGTGTATAGAATCCGCCATTAAAAAAATGAAACTGATCATAATATTCCCCAAATGCCAATTTTCTTTGAAGATTTTCAGTGAGCCGTGTTTGGAATTTGCTTGATCACTTTTCAACTATGAATTTGTTCCTGAAATAGTAGAATAAAAATAATTTTTTTCTGAATTTCTTAGTAGTAAAGAGGGAAAGAAATACAAAACAAAGAATGTGATGACTAGAGGAAGTAGCAGCTAATGTTGGAGTATTGCATTTAGTGACTAAGACCCATAGTTTTATGGCTCCTTACTGTGATGTTTTACAAGGCAAGTGATTAGCCATAAAAACATTAAAAATTTTCATTTTAGTCCTACATTCTTCTTCAATATCTTTTTAAATTATGCTGGGTTGGGACTGTTTTTTGGTTAAGATTGTAGAACCATTGAGGTTTCACCAGTAGATCATAAAAAAGTTGGTAGGTAGAGGTGATCTGTCTTTATGGAAGTTCTTAGCTATAAAAAGTGTAACTAGAGAATCCCCCTTTCAGTGTATTAACTCTGAAATATCAGGTGAAATTTTAAAAAGAAAGATGAAGATTAGGCATGGTACAAAGACTACTGCACCAAGATCATTGCTAAATATTGTGGTTAGGATTTTTAACAAGACTAACAAACTGTACTGCTGATTGTGTGGTGAAAGTCAGTTCAGTCAAAACTTTTTAATCTGAAGAGAAACATAGAGATTTAGGCATATTCCAATTGTTCCTTGACAGTTATTGACCAGATATATTTAGCTTGGTTCTTCTCTTCCATTTTATTTGGCAAGAGGACATTCGCTAATCCTTTTATATTTAGATGCCAGTTTTATATTTAGAGAATCAATACAACCTTTTGGGTGAATATTCTAATTGAAGGGTGGCAGTTCCCATAAAGCAACATTCTGATACTTGCTTCCTTTTTCTCTTCCAGATGATAGTAGTAATAGCTCACACTTATGGTGATTGTCGTTTACAAAGTGTTTTTCTTCTACCAGCTGTGTGACAGGTTCAGGTCAGGAGCTATTGGTACACATAGAACACTTTATTTTAGATGACCTCGTTTGGGAGCAAAGAGATGAAGGAGTCAAGTGGGTGTTCATTTTAAGGTCATCTGAAAAACATCACCATTGGTATTCTGTGACATGAGGTCACAGAAGCCAGATGTGACAGTGGGACAAAATCCTGTTGCTTCAAAAGGGTGGGTGCGGGGGTAGGGGTGGGGGAGCCAAGATTACATTGGATTGGATTTTGATGGTGGCAGTAACTGTATTAAGGGAACCATTTGGTTGAAAAGGAGACAGATCTATGGGTTAGGAAGATAATCTAATTGACCCTTGGCACCTGGAAAAACAATGAGAATTCAAATAAGAGGGTAAAGTAAGTAGGAGATTCAGGCTTGAGGGAAAACAAGTGTGGCTGTGTTTGGTTTTTAAAAGGCTCCCTGGAGTTTTGCATCTAAGTGGCCCCAATCTAAATTCTTTCTCCTTTCTCCCACAACTGTTAGGACTGTGACTAGTTAATTAGACTCTGGATGTATCTCCTGTCTTTTTTGCTATTGCCTTTGCCACACTAGTGCATTCTGGCCTATTTTGGTAATATAGCTGCATCATTGAAATATCTGACTTCTGTGACCCCCAGATATGATCCATGATTAGTGATCTGTTAGAGCATGCTTTATTGGTCTCGTTCATTTATTGGTGAGTTTGCCTATCTCACCCCTTACTGCCCTCCTCATCTTTTTTTTTTTTTGGTTCCTTAAGTTTTGTTGTTTTTGAGGAGTCTTCTGATAAACCTCTCTCTGAGAAATATTAATTCATGAAGGAGGCAATCTGTATGGTAGATGCTACTATTTTCTATGTCACAGGACTCAGTTTTACTCCATGACTGTCTGTTCTCTAATTGCCTTTCCTGACGTCGGGGCATCTTACCTTTTGGTCTGTGTCCCCAGGCCATCCTAGATACTAGACAACTTTGAGTGGGTGCCCATATGCCCACTGTGGTAGAATGAAATACTTAGAGACCCTTGGAGAAGGGTATCTTCTGAAGTGAAATCCACTGAGGTCCCCTCCTTTATCATTCTCCTTGGCATTCTTTTAATCATTCTTTTTCCTAGAAGAGATTCTTGTTCCATCCTCTTCTGACCACTACTGCCCTTGACTTTTACTTCCATAGTGCTTCTGGCAAGTTAAGATGGTTATCTGCTCTCCTTTTGAATCTGAGATAGGCAGGAGTACATCAAATACTCCACCCTCCTGCTCTCTTCTTTTGCAACCTGAGAGCAACTTTCACTTAATATGTGTCAGATGCTATGCTGGGGTTGTAAATAACTTCTTTGTTCTCTTTGAGGCTCAAATGTTACATCTGTTTTTAAATAATAGACTTATCATGCTCTAAAACATAAGGGAATTGATTCTGCTTAGTCTTCTCTTGTTAGTGCTACTTATTAATTTTTCTATTTTTCTCCCCTTGAAGTGTTTTCTTTTTCTCTTTTTTGGTTTTTAAGTGCATTTTTATTGATGTCTTTTTTTTTAGTCTCCAAAACTTCCCCTTATAAGATTTCTCCTCCCAGTCATTCCATATAAGAAATAATATTCTTTAAAGAAAAAGAGAAAAATAATTAGCAAAACAGATCAATACGTTACAGAAGTTTGAAAATCTACATAATATTCTTTTCACCTTTGCAGATGGGTGGGGTGTTAGATGACTTCTCAATCTCTTCTTTGGAACCATGCTTCTTTATAATTTTGTAACTTTCACTTTAATTTTTTTTGTGCTTCCTTCTGTTTACATTATTATAGTCATGTATATTGTTTTCTTGAACTTCATGCTGCATCAGTTCATGTAGATCTTTCTTTGCTTCTCTGTATTCTTCATATTCATTTTCTTTGGAACCCTGCTTCTTTGTAATTTTGTAACTTTCACTTTAATTTTTTTTGTGCTTCTTTCTGTTTACATTATTATAGTCATGTATATTGTTTTCTTGAACTTAGGTATGCTGCATCAGTTCATGTAGATATTTCTTTGCTTCTCCGTATTCTTCATATTCATCATTTCTTACAGCACAGTCATATTCTATTTCATTCATGTACCATAATTTTGTTTAACTATTCCCTGATGGACGTCTACTTTGTTTCTTATTCTTTGCTATCACAAAAAAGTAATGTAAATATTTTGATATATATGAAGACTTTGTTCTTACCAATATCCTCTTTAGGATATAAGCCTGATAGTTAAGCAGGTTAAAAGGTATTTACATTTTAGTTACTTATTTGCATAACTCCAAATTGCTTTACAAAATGGTTTTTACTGATCATAAATATATTTATTATACAATCCCAACAATTCATTAGTGTGCCCCTCTATCTTCCTAGAACCTCTCCAACATTGACTATTCTTGTTCTTCTGCCATCTTTGCCAGTTTTCAGTGTGAAGTAACATCTCAGGATTGTTTTGACCTGTGTTTCTCGTAGTATTCTTGATTTGGAGCATTCTGTTGTTAATACTTTGTTCGTAGTCTTTGACTACTTCTCTATTGGGGAATAATTTTTGATTACATATATCTGTAAATTGTTTATATATTTTGGATATCAGCTCCTTATCAGAGAAATTTCCCTTCCTATACTAGGTGTTAATTCAGTTGTCCTGTAGCTTTTCAGTTTCATATCATCAAAGTTATCTATTTTATCTTTTGTAATTGCCTATATCCCTTGTTTGGTTAAGAATACATTCCTACCCATCCATGGGGTCATGAAGAATTGGACAGGACTGAATGAATGAACAACAACGTACACATGGATGTGGAAAGTATATGTGATCTCTTTCTTTTCTAAATTTTTAATGATATGATCTTTAGCTTGTTTGAAGTGTTTTCATAACAATGGCTGGCATATCTGTTTGGGGGGGCAGTAAAGGCTCGCATACTTTTTAATGAAAATTCATCTTTTTGCTTTGATGACTTTGATCAGCTTTGTCAGATAATGCTATTCTTGACTGCATCCCGATTTCTTTTGCTTTTCAGAATGTTATATTCCAATTTCTTTGATTCTTTGTAGATGAATAATAGTCCTGGGCTTTGATTTTCCTTGATTTTTGATCTTCCTAGGCTCTTCGCTTGATTGTAACATTTGTTGTTTGACATTGAAATGATGGAATTTAACTGAAACTTATCGTTTCTTTGTGATGGCAACCTATGGATTTTATTGATCAGTATTGTGCCCTTTGTACATCTGGGCAGTTTTCTTGAATTTCCTTCTGTTAATTTGTCTTTGAGATAATAGGAACTTTTCCCCAACTTTTTGCTATATTCAGGCTTTTAATCCTATGTTTCTAGGAGATCAGTTAGCCTTAAATTACTTCTGTGACAGTTGCTTTGACTTGTAAAGAACTCATGTGTTCTTCCAATGTTGTTTTTTGTTGTTTTTTGATTCTGCTTTGCTAAATTTTCTTCGACCATATCAGCCATTTATTTTTCTTTTACTTTACTGTGTGTTCCAAGTTTTCTATGCCCTTGTTGGTTTTTATTAATTTTTCTTTGAGAACTCACTTGCCTTAATTTCAGCCCCAATTTCCATTATTTATTCTTTATTTTTTTTCTCATTTTTCTGCCATAACATTCCAGAATTTCTTGCTGCTGTTCTGTTATTTCTGGTACCCCTTAGAATTTGCCTTGTTTACAATCCTTCCTTGTAGAGCTTGGAAAATCTTTGAAATGCAAACCCTGGAAATGAGAAATCTTGAAAGGTAAATACATTGGAGCAATTGAAAGGACCTAAATGATGATTAAATACTTACATATTCCAATAGCAGGAAAAAATATCTGTCAAGAATCCCATTGCCTCCAAACTTCACAGAAAGAGTAAAAAAAACCCCAAATATAGGGCCTACGGATAATTTTCTTCTATCTTGTTGGTTTTAAGAGGGTGAAGAAAGGGAAGGGGGAGTAAGGCGATACCTGGAAAGAAATGAGAAATAAGGGGAAGGAAACTTAATGTTCTTCATAATTGTGATACTTCAGAACAAGAGTATACAAACCATGAGCTAGAATCAATTTGTAATCAATTGCTAGAGGCTTTTCTAGTAAGATAATGGTTAAAATAAGTGTGTGTGTGTGTGTGTGTGTGTGTGTGTGTGTGTGTGTGTGTATACACATGTATATGTTACCTCACTATTTTTATATAGTTCTTGAAATACTAGCTATCATAATAAGAGAAAGGAATTAAGGGAATAAATGCAGGCAAAAGAGAAATAAAATTATTACTTTTTCTAGTAGGATATGGAAATATAACCACAAAAATCATCAGCATTTTTTAATATTCACAATGAAACTTAGAGATGAAAAAAGAACTGTTGAAAATAACTACAGAATATATAAAATATTCAGCATTCCATTTACCGAGACACTACAGAATAGTCTTTACAGAAATAAATGAAGATTTAAATAAAATGAGATAATGTTTATAAATATTAGTTTAGCATAGTGCTTGGCATATAGTAGGTGCTTAATGCTTATTCTGTTTGAAATAATTAGAAAGATTAATTGGTCATGGTGGGGCTGTTATAATAATTACATATATCTGTAAATTGTTTATATATTAATTTACTTATTTAGTGTGGTATCAGTCAAAATATAGAACTAGGATAAATAATAATAGTTCATTTGAAGGTAGAAAAAGTCAAGAATCTCTAGGGAAATGATTTAAAAAAAAAGTGGTAAGGAAACAGGCCTGGCAATTCCAGATCTCAAACATTGCAAAGCAGTAATCATAAAAATTATTCAAAATTGATTTAAAAAATAGGAAAGTAGCTCATTGGAACAGATTAGGTAAATAAGCTACAGAAGAAACAGAGAATATTAGAATACTGTTTAATCGGCACAAGACTCCCAACTAATAGGGTAGATTTCCTTTTCTACAAAACCTTCTGTTAAAACTGGAAAGTAGTCTAGTAGAATAGAAATTAAGTTTAGATCAACATCTTACTTCACATATCTCAATAAGTTCCAAGTGCATACTTGACCTGAATGTAAAAGGTCACATTAAAAACAAGTTAGAAGAGAAGGGAAGAAAATATCTTTCATAGCTATGGATGTATAACAGTTTCTGATCAAATAAGCGTTAGAGATAATCATAAAGGGTAAAAGGGACAGTTTTGATTCCATTAAATCGAAAAGTTTTCCCACTAATTGTTTTTCATTGATGGATAAAATGAATTCAGTTAGAATAAGAAAGGAAACAATTAACTGGAAAAATCATTACAGTAATTTTCTCAAATAAAGGTTGTATAGCTAAGATAATAAAGGATTGGCCCAAATATATAAGAACAAGCACTTTTCCCCCCTCAGTAAATGATCAAAAGGTACATATGATCAGTTTTCAAAAGAAGAAGTGCAAGCCATCAACAACAGTAATGGATAGGCTTTAGGTTTGGTGTTGGTAAAGATCTGACATTCATGATATATGGGAAATTGATAAAAAATATATAAGAACTATCTTTCACTAAATAAATGGTTAAAAGATACAATCAAGCAATTTTCAAAAGAAGAAATATGAACTATCAGCAACTATAGTGGGTAGACCTGACTTCAAGACTTCCTTAGTTTAGATTTGATGTTGGGAGTTAAATGAGACACTCATAGGTCATTCAGTAGTTAACAAAAGGAGGTTCAAGGATACTACAGCACTTAGCTTGATTAGACTCGCCCTCTTTTACCTGCACATGGAAACATGTCTGATTATGTGGTAGTGTGATAACTGCCAAATCTGAAGGGCCCCAGTTCCACATAGGTGGGCCTTTTTATACCTTTACACCTGAGGGTACCAAGAAGCCACATCATGGCCAGAGGAAGCTGGGTTGATGGAGCTTTTTCCCAGGGGCCAATCAGGTGGTTCTTTCTGGGAAAAATTAGTCTAACTCACATGGCAGAGGGTATCTTTGTAAATAGTTGTCCTGTAACAACAGCTATAATACTCGGAGATTCTACCTCATACCCATCAGATTGGCAAAGGTGACAGTAAAGGAAAATGGGAATTGTTGGAGGGCTTGTGGGAGGACAAGCATAGCACAATACATTAATGCATGGAAAGCAATTTGGTACTATATCCCCAAAGTCACTAAACTGTGTGTATCCTTTGACCCTGCAGTACTTATTCTAGTTGTATATCCTGAAGAGGTCAAATTCAGAGGAAAGGGACCTGTAGGTACAAAAATATTTATGAAAATAATTTTTGTGGTAATAAAGAATTTAAAACAAATTGATGCTCAGTGGGAATGGTTAAGCAAATTTTGGTAAATGGAATATTACTGTGTCACAAAGAACGATAAAAGGGATGGACTAAGGGAAAGCTGGGAAGACTTTTATGAACCGATGCGGAGTGAAGTGAGCAGGACCGGGGGTCCAATTTATACAATGACTACAGTAATATAAAGGAAAACTACTTTTGAAGACTTCAGAACTGTGAATACTGCAATGATCGATTATGACTTCAGAAGACTGATCAACTGTGTTTCCTATGTCTTGGCAGAGAAGTGATAGACTGGAGCTGCAGAATGATATATATATTTTCAGATACAACTGTATGAATTTGTTTGATTGCCTATACTTATTTTCTACAAGGTCCTGTTTGGAGGTGGTTGTGAATTGGGGGTGAAATTGGCAAGTAGTGAAAGGCCAAGAAAAGGAAAGAACGAAAAGTGTCAATGAAATATTTTTAAAAATGCATAGAACCAGCAGAAAGACATTCAGAAGGGGACATAAAAACAGTGTAGTTTTCTTACTGTCATGTTAAATTGAACATAATTGAAACACTAAATAAAAGTTCATAGTTTCATATATAGTCTTTTTTCTTTTTATATTGAAATGCTCATATTTGTTGATGTTAAGGTGATAAAAGAAGAAAATTCATTTTAAAAAAAGCATCGCAGTCCACAAAACAGGAAGAAACATGCTTGCCAAAGTATTTGCTGCTGTCATGAGGGATGATAGACACCGAGTCCAAATGCAAGAGGTATTATATATAAATGGTGAGGTGTCCTCCTGGTGCTCTTGTTTTCAGATGCCAGTTGTGCTAATTAATTACATCAAGCTCCAGAATACTGCAGAGCTTTCTCAGTGGGACAGAAACATTGTTTTAAAGGGAGCAGAAGGGGGAACCTGGTTTGCATTGAATTGTGATTGTGTTGGCAGTGGCACTAGTGGTGAGGGGGACACTAAAAGAGAGGACCGCTAAAAGATCAACTTCTTGAAGTTTAAATCGTTTGTTGGTTGAATTTATTATCCACACAGGCATAACCATGTGAATGAGGAATGCCCATTGTGTAGACCAGCGGCATCAAGCTCAAATAGAAGGATTCCTATGGCCTGCCATAATGACCTGGAAAACCATACGTTAACATTATCTATGTCCTTTTGTGTTTTTGTTTTGTTAAATATTTGCTTGTTACACATTTTAATCTGGTTTGGGCCCGGTAGCATGTTTGACACCTCTGGTCTAAGCTATGATATACAGTTGGACAGGCAATTTTTATTTAAAATTTTATTATATTTTAAATATGCACTGCAGATAGACAGCAAACTGGGGCTCAGAATTGTATAAATACAGAGTCGTCTTAATTATGTTTGGGGAAGGAAAAGGAATAAGCATTTATATAGAGCCTACTACATGCCAGGTACTCTGCTAAGTGCTATTCAAATATCTCATTTTGATCCTCACAGCAGCATTTTAAATTGTGTGCTGCTGTTATCCCCATTTTACAGTTGAGGAGACTGAGGCTGGCAAGTATTAGGTGACTTGCCTAGGATCATACTGAGAACAATAAAGATAAGTACAATAAAGCTGGATCTTAAATCTTCCTAATTCCAGGCCCAGCGTACTAGCCACTATGGCAAATCCCTGTCCCTTTCTTTGGGACAGAACATAGTGCTTTCAGTGATCACGAATTGTTTCTTGACACAAATCCTTTTGACATCAGTATTTTTCCCCTTGGTGCTATATAGCTGTAACAGGTGCTATAACCCCACAATCTCTGCAGAATCAAAATCTGAGGGACACAGAGCTTTGGAGAGATTTATGGTAGGCATAAAATAGGCCACGTATTATTACCAATGATGACTTGTGCAAGTGGTATAAAATGATCATTTAGGAAATGGGCATGCACCAGGCTCGTAGCAGCAGAAGGGGAATACACATACAAAACCTGTGTGCTCTCCTTGAATTAGTAAAAATCCTAGAAGTCAAGGGCATTGGGTAGATCTTTTATCAAAGATTAATGGGAGGATATGAACAAGAATCATATAGAATGAGAAGATATGGATGGTTTGGGATCTGTACTCTTCGAAGAATATCGACTTTGACATATATGTGAATCCATTAAAATAAAATAACCTGATGCTGTTTCATCCCATTTCAAGAATCAGTGTCAAGAGTTATTTACTAAAGGGTTCCACTGTTATTGATAAACTGGATTGTTGTGACTCTTCATAGTTGTTTACATGTTGTCTCTCCCATTACAATGTAAGCTGCTTCACAGAAGGGATTGTCTTTTAATTTTCTTTGTATCCTCAGTGCTTAGCACAGGGCATGGCACATAGTATGTACTTAATAAATGCTTATTGACTGAGAGCCACCAGAACTGAGTATAATGCTACAGGGGGGAAAATAGATGAACTTTAATAAAAAGATAACCAGAGTTATCTAGAAACTTTGAAGTTAAAACACAGGAGTTAATAGAAACATAAAAAGGTAAACATGAATAAACAATGAAAAGGGATTTATTTACATTAAAATATTGGGAGATAATACATTTCCCCTCTGACCCTTATCATCAGGGATGATAGATGGAGCCCAATTTAATTAGATAAGACCAAGGAGTAGTTTTGATATGTCTTGAAGATCTTAGACTTGGACAGATGAGAATTGGAATAAAATAGGGGAGAAGGAGAAAGAAGATTAGGGAAAGTTATGTCGTAATTAGGATGTACAAGTACACGTCTATACCAATGAGGAGATGAGGAGAGAAGCTGACATACGAACCTCATCATGGGAGGGGGAAATATACAGTTGGGTACAGAAATATGTTTCACTCAACAGGAAAATAGGGAAAGGGGAATTAGAGAAAGGACAGATTGAGCAAGGGATCAGTCCTGCAAAATAAACTCTTAACGATGCAAAAAATATATAAGCTCTTTTTTTGAAGTGGCAAACAATGGGAAAGTGTGGGGATGCCCATCAATTGGGGAGTGGTATTCACAGGTGGAATACTGTTGTGCTGTAAGAAATTATGAAAGGGGATGGTTTCAGAGAAACCTGGGAAGATTTGTATGAACTGAGTCAGAATGAAGTGAGCAGAACCAAGAGAATTTATACAATGACAACGATATGATAAAGGCAAAAAAAAATAAACAACTTGAATAAGAACTCTGTTAACAATGAACAGTTGTGATTGCTGAAGACTGAGCTGAAACATCCTACCCACTTGCTGATAGAGAAGTTAAAGGGCTTAGTGAGCAGAATGAGATTTTTTTTTTGACATGGCCAATGTGGAAATTTGTTGTTAGACTATGCATGTTTGTAACAGGATTTTGGTTTTTTGTTCTGGGAGCAGAGAGGGGGAGTTGGGATGAGAAGGCTGATTTTTGCTTATTGAAAAAATATTTAACTTAAAAAACAATGAAATATTTGGACAGAGTTTTTGGATGCTCTTTTCCAATTGAATGCCAAATAAAGATTAAAAGCTAGATGGATATTTAAAGGCCTTTTGCCTGATCTTGAGGGAGGATGAATTGCCTGAGTTTCTAGGGTGTGTGTTATAAGATCTGTTGAAAAATGTCAGAATGTCCAATTGATTATAAGGTTGGAAAAAAGTTAATCTATATTCATAGCATCATTTTATCCTTTTGATATGTGGATCAGTCAGTTCATTTACTCTGTGGTCACTTCTAAAAGAAAAGGACCCTGAACTAATAATTGCTGTTCAGTAGAGGAAAAGGAGTTTTTGTCACTTTACTGAGGGTTACGTAAATATCATAGCATTAAAGAGGGCATCAAATGTGGTTTTATTTCCCAGTGAAATTGTCTCCCTTTGACTCTTTATTAAAAACATTTTAAAATTTATCCCTTTTGTTTTTTATATTATTTATTTTCCAATAGATCCCTTTCTTTGCTCCCTTTTTTGCCATTCACCACCATCAATAAGTCTTCTCTTATAACAGTGCCTTTTACTATTATTATACTGAAAATGAAAATAATGTCTATAGAGATTTGGAGATGGAGGAGTTCCTTCGCCTAGTGGGTGAGGTTTGAGGATTTTTAAAAATTTTTTTATGTGGAGGAGGAAAATAAATTTTTCCTTTTCTATATGCAAATGCACATAACTAAGACTTAAGGAGTGCCTCTGAAATTTTAAGTTAATCTCATCTATTTCTGGTTAAGATTTACTACCAAGATAAATAGATTTCTTGGGTTCTTTATGTCAAGGAGCAAAGATAAATATGATTGTAGATTCTGAGTTGAATACACTTATTAACAATTCATTAATTGTTAATTTATTAACATTGGAATTGCACTTGACCTTTGTATTGATCACAGTAACTTCTTTTATCAGAAAGACATACTTGGATGGATTCTCATTTCATTGTAGGTACTCCCTATAATGGGACAATCAATCATTGAATCACCAAGAACACTTATTACATTACCAGACACAGTGCTGTTTTGGGGGGGAGGTGGAAATAAAAAATTTTTTACATAGGAATAACAAGTTAAGAAGGAATGCCTTTTGTCTAGATTATATATGGCATGGTTGAAAATCCCCTCTGAAAGGTACAGGATGTCACCTTCATACCTTCTGTGCACTTCTTGTTAAGGTCTTTCTGTAAATCTTTCATAGGGGCTCCTCCCACAGTGTGCTTGGTGTCTTCCTCTAGGTACTTGACTTTGTACAGATACCAATGGAGCAAGTAAGCTTATGTGTTACAGCATCATAGGAAGGAATCTTGGAGGTCTTATAATCCACTTCCTTCCTCATTTTACAGATGGGAAAACTGAGACCCAGAAGAATAAAAATAACTCCCAGGTTATTCAAACCCAGGTCATCTGAGCTAGTATACTTTCCATTGTTCCACAGTGTCTTAGAATATTGCTGCATTTTTCCGCCTGAATTTCAACCCCCCCCCCCAAAAAAAAGCTTTTCCATGTACATGACATCACAGAACAGATTATATATAAAACAGTGAATCTCCATCTCATACTGCTTTTTACAAAAGTGTATGATTAACGCCATATGTTACTTCTAAATACTGATCTGCTTATCTGCACTTCCTTATCTTCTCTTAATGTGCATTTTAAAAAAAGTATGTGTTCAGTTCTCCTTTGATCACTATGATCCTTGAATCTTTTTTCTTAATATGTTCTATGATGTAAAGTTTTTTCTAGTAATTGTTTTAGTTGCATCCTATGTTTCAGTTTGGTATCTCAATATTTTCTTTATTGTTTCTATGATTTAATTTTTGACTTAACTCATTATTCAGGAGGATATTTTAGTCTCTAAATAAATGTTTTCATATTTCCCTTATTACACTGTTTTTTGCATTGCAGTTTATAAAGGTTGAGTTTAGTATTTGTCTTTCTGCATTTGTTTTTTGTGCCCTAGTACCCAATTAATTTTTTAAAGGTGCAAGCTGACACAAGACAATAGGCATATTCCTTAAGATTAGGCAAAGGTCTTTCAAGTTTTTTCTGACAATCTCTTCAGATCCTTAATTTCTTTCTTATTTATCTTTCTCCTTGATTTGTATAGGTCTGAAAGAGATATGTTGAAGTCTCCTTCATCTGTCTTACTATTTAAATCTTATAATATCCTAGTTTTTTCCTGTAAGTACTTAGATGCTTCAGTTGGTATGCATATATACATACTTAGTCTTACTGATGCCTTTTCTTTTTTATACTTCAGTTATATCCTGATATAGGAAAGCAGTTAAGCAAAACTGACCAACAAAGCTAACAGATGTGCAGCATTCCACATTTGAACTATTTCTAGGTTCTTATTAGAGGGGTATAGTATATCACCTGTTCTTTGGGACAATCATTGGTACATATATATATTTAATATTGATACTGTTTCATTTATGATGCCCTTTAAACATAATGCTTGTTTTCTTGCTTGTCTCTCTCAACCATAGCTGTTTCCTGATGCCTTGTTTTTTGATTTCACCTGAAGCAGAATAAATTCCAACACAACTTCTCGTTTTAATTCTGTATGAATCTTTGCTTTAAAAGGAATATTTGTTGTATATAGTAAATTATTGTGTTTTGTTATCCAGTGCTCTCTGCCACATTTTTCGCTCCTGTGATTAGAATTAAGTTTTTCCTTCTGGCAAATTTTCAGTGTTAAGGAATAGGAGATAGAACCTGAATTGATGACTTCACTGACATAGGGAATGCTGGAGTGAGGGCCCCCCTCCCCATTCAGGTTGACTTTTTCACTGGGTCTCTTTGTCAGAGCTGTCTACAACACTGAAAGGGTAAGCGACTTGCCCAGGGTTGTATGGCCAATATGTCTCAGAGGTGAAACTTGAACCCAGGCTTTTGTCTGAGACATTATCCTCTATGCTATGCTGCTTATAGACCACATTTTATAACTTACTTTTTCCTTTTCAGAACAGAATAAATCAGCTAGGTACCTGTAGTTTGTGTTGCTGAGAGTAGCTAAATCACAGTCTCCTCAGTTTCTCTGCCCCTTAAAGCCCAACTTTAAATTTCTAAGTTCCTATAGAATTATGCTCAGTTTGTAGGATAAATTAATTTGGACTGCAAATTATTTTCCTTTGTTCCTTAGCATATCATATTCAAGCATTTTATTTGTGGTTGATAATAAATTGTCCTAGAAGACTTTGATTGGACTTTCTTGTTATGAGCTATTTCTTTTCTTGGACACTTGAAATAGTTTGTCTTTGAACTGGGAGCTCTGGCACTTGATAACCACATTTCCAATTTTGGTTTTATATGCCTCATGCTGTAAAAGCATAATGGAAATGAGGGAAAACTGGCCTTGGAGTCAAGAGGATTAATTCAAGATCTGCCTCTGGCACCCAGTAAAGTCATCACTTTTTAATGCTCTACGTTAGACTCTCTAAGACTGTCAGTTGCCAATAGTTTTCTGATCGTCATCAGTGAAGGGAATTTTCACGTTGACAGTTCCCTACCCTCTGATGTAATTACAAATCCAAACATACCTAACTTGAAAAAGAAAGACCTGGGTCTAGCCCAGTGCTTTGTACGTAGTAGATATTTAATATATTTGTGGAATCAAATTGAATTTGATACTAATATGAATATCTTTCATTTTAAAAAGCTTATTTCATCTATCATTAAATGCCAACATGAGGAATTTATATTTTAAGACCTTCATAATTTGGGTACTGGATAGCTTTCCTGACTTATTTCATTTTATTCCCTTTTACATACTCTTATTTTCTAGCTAAACTGACCTACTCACTAGTCCTGAAAATTGACATTTCATCCCCATCTCCATGATTTTATACAGGTCGTGTTGACTTCCCTATCCCTTGCAAAATCTTGTCATTTCCATCTTCATAACATCTCTTGTATGCACTCCCTTTTCTCTTCTGACAACACCACCATCTTGGTACAGATCCTCGTGCATGATTAGATTGTTGAAGTTGCCTGCCTGCCTGCCTCAAGTCTCTCCCTATCTATTCTAATTTACCCATCGCTTGGCTGTCAAATTGATCTTTCTGAAACACAGGTTGGACCATGCCACCCCCTTATTCAGTCAACTCCGGTTGGCTTCCCATTACCTCCAGGATCAAACAAAATCTGTTTGACTTTCAAAGTTCTCCATAACCTGGTCCCTTCCTCTCTTTCTTGTCTTCTTACACCTTGCTCCGCTCCGCAGACTTTGGAGTCCAATGACACTGGCCTCCTTGCTGTTGCTTGCACTAGACACTTTATCTACCGACTTTGGGCATTTTCACTGGCTGTTCCCCACTCCTGAGCCTCTCTTTCCTCATCTCTGCCTTCCTCTCAGCTTTCCTCCAAGTTTCAGCTGAAGTCACACCTTCTGCAAAAGCCTTTTCTGATCTGCTTTACTGCTAGTGCCTTCCCTCTGAGATGACTCCCATGTTTGTTTTTATTAGCCCATAGCATGTCTTCACATTGTTAGAATGTGAGCTCTTATAGAGCAGGGACTGTTTGTTTTTCACCTTTGTCACCCCGGTGCTAGCATAGTGCCTGGCACATGGTAGGGGCTTAGTAACCTGTTGACTGAGAAGCCAAATTCTTTGGAAGTGAGCTTGCTGTTTTATGCAGCTACATCTGTTTTATACTTTTTGTCTGTGTTCCTAATTCCTTTTTCAGGAAGTCTTCGATCTTGCAGTTCATCAGACTGCGTTAGCAAAGTGATGCCACCAAGGAAAAAGAGAAGACCTGCTGCTGGAGATGATTTATCTGCAAAGAAAAGTAGACATGATAGGTATGTTACAAAGACATAATTTAAGATAAATGAAGTGATCGTTTAAAGTTACGTGCTAACAGCTTGTCAAGTAATTGTAAATGTTGGCAATTTAAATTGTGGTACATGGGTAACTTAAACAGTGCTTTGGTTCAATCACATTACACATTATTTTTGTTTATCAAGTTAATACATAAAAATAAATGTGGCATTTTTGAGTCTTTAAACAATCTATTTTTCTTTTGAGTCTTTGATTTACCAGAAAGGTAGACTTAAATCTATTTCTCTATTTAAAGCTCTTTGGTTTGTATATTACTAAAGCATAGAGACTGTTGCATCTTTTTTAAAGCGGTCTTCACTAATGGTATAAAATTAAATATAAGTCAGTTATTGTTTTTCACAAAAATATGTTGGCCATATTATTGAAAAGAAATTTGTGAACTGAAATGATGAATGACTGTATGAGAATGCCGGCAGTTTTGGAATTTGTTTTGTACATGGGTTAGTAATGTGAAAAACAAAACCTGTTTAAATCATTTCTCTTTGGAACTGATATTTGTACTGTTAAATGTAGTAACTCTAAATATGTTAAAATCTAGTTTTTTAGTCTTGAATTGTTTTTTTCAGTTTTCTTTTTAGCCATTGAACATATTTGTTCAAACCTGTCTGATTTCCTCTATCTATAGGCTACAGTGTCAGCAAAAAGATATTTTGGAGATGAGAAACTCATTTCCTTTATCAAGATTGTGTCCAATAAATGAAGAATTTTAAAATACATACACAGAGACCAAAAATATAGAATTTAATTACCAATAAAGTGGTTTTTAGGCCAGTTACCAGCTGTCTTGAAAAATGGGCTGCTTGATGTTGCAGTGATGGTAGTGGTTCTGCTAGTTTACTCATTGAAGTAATGAGTACTTCTTACTCTGCATTGGTCAGCTACATGTGAAAGGGACCCCAGTTGGCCTTGCTCTTGGCACCACTTACTCCTGTGTAGGAGACTACCAATGTGGGAAAGTTGCTAATAATCAAAGAAACAGGACCAACCCATGCTATGTCACCTTCGCCAACACAGAACATGTAATTGGTGATACTCTAAAGATTAAGTTGCAGTGAACCCCCGCCCGAATAGTCTTTGATGCCCATGTCTGATTGGTCACAGATTTGGTAATGCAGTTGTAAAGTTAAACATAAAGCATTGGCCTTTCACAGTAGTGATTTATGTAGTCATGGCTATGGTCCAAATGGAGCAGAAAGAGGAGACCAAAAGTTTCTATGCAGAAGAAAGATCTTCTGTGATCAAGATGTAATAAATTTCAGAAAGTGGTCGCAAATACTGTCATCACAGTACCAGCTTACTCCAATGATTCCCAACAGCAGGCCACCAAAGATTCTAGAACCATTGCTGGTCTCGGTATGCTCTGAATCATCAATGAGCCAACTGCTACTGCCACTTATGACTTGGACAAAAAGGTTGGTGCCAAGAGAAATATGTTAATCTTTGACTTTAGAGGTGGCACTTAAGATGTCTCCATTCTTACCACTGAAGAGGGCACTTTTGAAGTCAGGTCTACATCTGGGGATAGCCACGTGGGTGGGAAAGACTTTGACAACCATATAGTCAGTCATTTCTTTGCTAGGTTCAAGTGAGAGCACAAGAAGGACATCAGTGAAAACAGGAGGGCTGTCTGCCATCTCTGTGCATAGCTTATGAACGCGCAAAGTGTATTCTCTCTTTCAGTGCCCAGGCTGATATTGAGATTGACTCCCTCTATGAAAATATCAGCTTCTATACCTGCATTACCCATGCCAGTTTTGAAGATCTCAGTGCTGCTGACCTCTTCTGTGGCACACTGTCCATGTGTTAAAAGCCCTAAAGGGATGTAAAGCTAGATAAATCACAGATTTGTGATACTGTCTTGGTGGGTGGTTCCACTAGGATCCCCCAAATCCAGAAATTTCTTTAGGACTTCTTCAGTGCCAGTAGAGTAGCTCAATAAGAGCATCAGTTCTGATGAGGTTGTTGCTGCAGGTGCAGCTGACTGGACTGCCAGCTTGTCTGAAGGTAAATCTGGGAATGTGTAGGACTTGCTGCTGTAGGATGTCACTCCTCTTTCCCTTGGTATTGAAACTTCTGGTGGAGTTACGTGGTTCTGATCAAATGCCACACCACCATCCCCATCAAACACAGATCTTTCTGACCCCCTCAGACAACCAGCTTGGTGTGCTTATTTGGGTTTATGAAGACGAGAGCAATGACAAGGATTAACAACCTGCTTGGCAAGTTTGAGTTCACAGTTAACTCCCCCGGCCCCCCAGGGGTGTTCCTCAGATTGAGGTAATCTTTGACATTGATGCACATGGCATCCTCAGGGGATGAGAGCACAAGCAAGGAGAATAAGATCATCATGACCAGTGACAAAGGTGGTCTGAGCAAAGATGACGTTGAGCGTATGATCTGGAAGGCTAAGATGAGAAGTGGAGAGACAAGGTGTCTTTCATGAAGACTGCAGTAAAGGGTGGGAAACTTCAAGGCAGTATTGGTGATGAAGACAAGCAGAAGACCTTTGACCGATGTAACGAAGTAACCAACTGGCTGAGTAAGAACCAGGTTGCTGAGAAGAAAGAATTTGAGTATCTGTGGAAAGAATTGAAGAAAGTCTGCAACCCTATCGTCATCAAGCCATATCAGAATACAGAGTTCATGCCAGGAGGCGTGCCTGGTGGATTCCAGGGGGTGGAGCAGCCCCATCCAGATGTGCTTCTTCTGGATCCACCACTGTAGGGATCGACTAAACACACTCAAAAAGAGCATTCCACACATCTTTCCAAGAATTGAAGAATTCAGATTTGTAGCCAAGGCAGTGGTAGTTTAAATTATTGTGTGAATCTGGGCATTCTGAATGCTCGAGTGTGTGCAGAGGGAGCGAAGAGAACAACACTGTACTTTGTCAGTACTGTAAACAAATAGAGATGCAAATCTTGTCCTGGTGAATAAAACCTATTTGAAATTGATTCCAAGGAAAAAAAAAAAGAACATTAACTAAAGGATTTAAAAATGTTTGGTTTCTCTTACCTTTGTGACTTAGCTTCTGGGGTCTTCACTTTCCTTATCTGTAAAATGATGAAGTTCTTCTAGATGGTCCCTTCAGACTCTAAATTGATGAGCCTAAGATGCCTTTGCAAAAAATGGGGAATTTTTGAGAGAGCTGGCTGTGGTAGAAAAAGTTCTGAGTTTGGAGTCAGAGAACCTGGGTTCGAATCCCAGCTCTGCCACTTTCTGTGGGCAAATCACTATTTGGCCCTCAGTTTCCCATCTGTAAAATGAAGGTATTGGGTTAGATTATTTTTCAGGTCTATTCCAGATTTAAATCTGTGATTCCACTGAATAACTTTAGTATGAAATAAACTTTTAAAGTTTTTGTGGTAAATCAATATATTTATGGCTTCAGTTACTTTTAGTTCTATGCTTATGCTACAGTGTACCACTTTTTGTTCTTTGCCCACCATTTCTGTTCATTAAAGTTATCTAAATAAGTGCTTAGTCACATGAATTTTGATATTTTAAGAAAATGTATGACCTCCCAGCTAATGCTTTAAGAAACTGCCCTTCTTTCCCTATCTTTTTTTAACTTCATTTTAGTGTCTACTCCCTTCCTCTCCCCCCTCTCCCGCCCGTTGAGAAAGCAAGAAAAACCAAAACCCATTACAAATGTGTATAATCATATGAAACAAATCCTCACATTAGCCATGTCAAAAAGGAAAAAAAAGATCACAAGAAAAGAAAATATGCTTCAACCTAAATTGGGTCCATTAGCCCTATATGTGGAGGTGGAGAGCATATTTCATTGAGTCCTTTGGAATTTTGGTTGGTCATTGTGTTGATCAATGTTCCTATGCCTTTCAAAGTCGATTATGTTTACAATGTTGTTACTGTATAAATTGTTCTCTCTCATGTTTTTCTCTTCTCCTTAAAGAGCCTCATAGGCTTTTTTTTTAATCATGAAATGGAATTTTCAAGGATGGTCACCAAAGTTCTATGTTAATGGGGCCAACTGTATGTAGGCTTCTCTTGCCTATTTTTCCTCTTTTATTAATAGTGTTCACTCATCATCGTAACATTAGAAGAATGACAGGAAACAAAGATTTTCTAGTTTTCCTTCCTGAAAAAGGACCCTACTACTCTCTGTGTCCTTTGGTGAATCTTCATCCAAAATTACATCCACTAACAGTAGGGATCACCCAAGGCACAGTCCTGGGTCCTCTTTTCTCCATATACTATTGATGATCGCATCAACTCATATGGTTACAATGATCAGTTCTGTGTAGTTGACTATCAGATCCACTTGTCTAGCCCTAGCCTCACTCCTAACCTCCAGTCTTAAATCTCTGATTGCATTCAGACCTGAACTCGTTATCATTTTCCCCAAACCTTTCCCTCTTTCTGTTTACTATTAAGAGTACCACCATCCTCCTAGTCACCTGTGCTTACAACCTAGGTGTCATCTTCAAGTCCTCATTTTCTCACCCCCATATCAATATAGATACTTCACATTATGTTAATGGAAAATTTGAAAAAATCTCTAGAGTAAACACTATCTGTATATATTTCTCAGTTTGTTTCTTAACCAGACTAACAGATATTTGCCATAAGAAGTCTTATAATTTAATTCTGGGGCTAGTAGATATGTCGGTTTCCTAATGTTATTTGGTATGAATGGTGAGGAATCCCAGAGTCCTCTTTAACAGCTTAGGTTGGATAAAGCTACCATTTTTTTATGACCTCTTCAGTTGAATCTGAATTTTTTGGTATCAATAACTGTGTTTTTTTTTAATTTCTAGCATGTATAGAAAATATGATTCAACTAGAATAAAGACTGAAGAAGAAACGTTTTCAAGTAAGAGATGCTTAGAGTGGTTCTATGAATATGCGGGTAGGTGATCTTTTTTGACTTATTGAAATCCAGTCACTTTAAATGTCTCAAAAAAATCTTGTTATCATAAGTGGTTACAAATTTTTTTGTGTGTTTTTAAGGCACATTTTTGAACAGATTAGTGAATGTTCTATTTATATCCAGCAGCGAAGCCCAAGAATTTAAATATTAGGAGGAAAGTGAAAGGATAAAACATATTGGAGAGAAATACTTTAAGCCACTAGGAATCCTATTTTTGAATGCAGATATTAAAGATTATTTGACTTAAGTTATGTAAAGTTAAACATTGTAGCTTTGAACCATAAAGAGTACAGTGATACTCTTTATTTTTTTTATAAAAAAGAAAGTTATATATTTTGAAATATCATTGGCAGAAATTTCTTATTTTAAAATTGCCTTAATATGTATTTTTGAGCTTTATGATTGTGGAAAAGTAACAGTAAAGTTTGTTTAGTTAGACAATATATTTGCACATTGTAACAAAAGGTTGTTGCTTTTGCCCAAATTTTACCATGAAATACCATACTAAACGAAAGTATTTATCAAACTCTTATCACTTTTTATTTTTTAGGAGCCAAAAATGTTTTATTTTCCCTTATCAGACTAATATTTAATTAGGAAGGTAACTGGATAAAATGTAATTCTCTTGCTTTCTTTTTTAGTTGCAAGAAAATATGTTGGTTTTACTAGTAAAAATTAAGCTACAATATTAAGTTGCTCTTGGTAGTGCCATCTGACCTGCTGACATAACCCAAGGACCCCTGGGTATGTCCTTCCATCTTGTAGCTGAAATTTTTCTTACATTTTTTCTTCCCCAGTTAGAGGGTGAGCTTCTTGAAAACAGGTTCTGTTTTACTTTTTCTTTTTGTATCACCAATGCTGAGCACGTAGTAAGCATGTGATGCTTTAAAACTCATTGATATACATTATTTTCTTTTTCCCTTTTGGAAAATCAGTTCTTTGTAGTCATGTCTGGGAGACAGATAAACCAAAAATTAACTTGGAAAGATTCTAAACTGTAGCTTTCTGTAGGGGTTTTTTTGAGTAATCAGATTCCACCTAATATTTCTTATTAATATTTAACTGAATGTAAAGGCTTTAAATGCCCTTTAACTGTTATTTTGAAATTGACTATTTTCTTCTCCAACTCTTTAGACTGTTTATTTTAATTGCTGTTTGTTGTGGGTTTGGGGGAAGACTTCTTAGTGAAATATCTTCATTTTTGTTTATGGTTAAAAGGTGGAAAAAGTTTGTAAATTTTAAAAATTTTGGTTGGCTTTCTCCTCCAAGACGAATTCTCTTATTTGTTGAGGAAGCATTCATTTTATGATAGATGGAATGCTAGGCTGGGAGTTAGAAAGTCCTAGTTTCACATGCCATCTGCTATACCTACTTATTAGCTGTATGACCGTGGGCAAGTCATTCAACTTCAGAGCCCAAGTTTCCTTCATCTGTAAAATGGGAGTATTGATACCTGCGATACTTCATAAGATTGTTGTAAGCCTCAAATAAGGATAGATACGTAAAATGCTCTGCGAACTTTAAAACATTATATAAATGACAGTTGTTATTAGTATCGTTAGTTGCTTGCTTTAAACCAAATACTTCTCTGGTTGCATAATTTAATCTCTCTCAGCCTCAGTTTCCTTATCTTAGAATTGGGGATAACAGTTGCACTATATACCTTGAAGGATTTTTGTGGGGGAAAAACACTGTAAACTTTATTAAAGTACTATAAAAATCTGAGGAGGTGATTTCTATGCCCCTGCGTCAAAAAGATAAGGTTAAATTTTTCCAGTTCTATTTAAAAAGAAAATTACGTTCCATTCACAAAAATTTTAAGAGATTAAGAGACCTAAAGAAATAAACTTCAGCTATCTGGGAAGTTTGATTGCAGAATTCTTTTATTTTCTTGGTATTTTGAAAATTTGTGACAGTATGAACTTTTTGGTTTAAAGCAAGCAACTAACGATACTAATAACAATAGCATTTCTATATTGCTTTAAAAACATTTGCAAAGCATTTTCCATATGTTAACTCTACAAATGCACACATATGTCAGCAACTGAAGGAAAAATTATGATGAGATTATAGTTTTGGATAGCAAATGAAAATTCTGAAGAAAATTGCCAAATAGAATTTCAGTGGTATACTTTACGTTTCTTAAATGTAGAAAAAATCAGTGTGATGAACAAGTTTGTGTGTGACTTTATAGCTTTACTATAGTCTAGATACAGAATTTTATATAAATTACAGTGGGTTTCTTGTAGTGAATGTTACTTTCAGTTGCTTTAAAGTATTGCTTTTGTCACTTGGCCATTCACAGTTGGATTATTTTAAAATGACCTAATCTCACCATTGGTGGTGCTCAGAAATCTTAAAGATTGATCTCCAAGAGATAACGTCTTCCCCAAAGTGGACACGGCCAGTTGGTGGCAGAGCTAGGTGCCACAAATTCCTGACTCCTGGGCTAGGACTCATTTCATTTGACCGTATTATACCTCCTTCTGCTATTTTTGGTGTGTTATTGTTGGCTAGCAAAAAAAAAAAATAGTATCCTAAGTAGGAGGTGGAAAAAATTGTTTTTATAATCACATTCTCTTTAGTAGCTAAACTCCTTTCTATCAGTGATTACATCTCACTAATCTCATGATTACTAAGGCCATCAATAAAAGGTAATAGATATAAAAGATTTTAATTTTAGCCCTTCACGGACATGTAATTCTTTTGATGGTTAGAAAAAAAAATTTGAAAACCAACTTTTTTATGTATTCTTTGCTGACTGTGTCATGGAACCCATAAAAATGCTGCTGTATATAAAATTAATGCAAAAAGAAGGAAAATTTAGAGCTTTAGGTTTTTAAATAGCTTTAAAATTAAGTACTGTTAACTATAGATAGAATTTAGGCAGCCTCAACTGTACATGTGCCTTACGTCCAGTGCTTGAAGAACATTGTGGTAAATTGTCTTTAAACATGTAGGAAGAAACCTGGGCCTTGAAAATAGGATAGTGTAAATTCTGGAGTATTTCTGATTATACTGTGAAAATTGATTCATTACTACTGCTAGAAACAATTTATAGTTTAAAAAAAGTGGAATTTTCATGTACAGTAAGCATCTTTGTAATATGAGACTTTAAAGAAACCAGCAAGTACACATAGTTGAATTTAATTTAAAGGTTAATGTAAAAATTCCTTTTTATTACAGGGACTGATGATGTTGTAGGTCCTGAAGGCATGGAGAAATTTTGCGAAGACATTGGAGTAGAACCAGAAAATGTAAGTTGAAGCTTTTTCAAATATCTATGAAAGCTTTAACAGAGAACAGTCCGATCTCTGTCATTCAACTTGTGTGAAATCTCTTGGAATCTACAATTGAGAGACTCCTAGAAAATCTGGAGGGGCAGAGAGTAGAAAAGGCTTTTTATTCACGCTTTGAGTTTTCGTGCTTTAAGGTTTCTTAATTTTTTGATTTGTGACAAATTTTAAAACTGATAACCCTTGAAGCTTTGGACATTGATGCCTTCAAATAGAAGTGGCTGTAGGATCCTTGTTTGATTTCATATCACATTGTTTTGTATTCTTTATCTAGGGCTTCTCTCTTATAAATTCTCTTCTGTCTTAATTGTTTTGGTGTAGTAGGAAGTTCCTTCGTAGGCATACACAGTGTACGTATATAAGGCTTGGTGATTTTTTTTATTTTTTGCTTGGTGAATCTAAATGAGTCAATGGAACTCTGAATTGCCCATATTATTGGAAAAAAATACCCTTCTAGTCTTGCATTTTGACCCGGAAAATGAGACGTTAACTGTTACCTAGTACAAACTTCTCATTTTATAGATGAAGAAATCAAGGCCCAGAGAGACGGTGATTTGAATTAGATCACATAACTACTTAAATAGCAGAACCAGGTTTTTAACCCTGGTCTTCTGACTCCATATCCAGTGTTCTTTCTGTTATTATCCTTGGTATATTTTTCTTGTTCTTGTGCTTTAAATCTATTGTACTGTTGCTCACTTAGCAGTGACCAAAAATTAATAGCATTAGTTAAATTTCTTCAAGATAATCTATCATGAAGCAAATTTTTCAAGTTTAGCTTGGCCAATATCTAATACTCCTTGTCTTGTAGTCTGTATGATATTCAAGTTAAAACAAATTTTAAAAGTGTCGTTCACTGACTCCTATTTAATATCTTCTTGAATATTTCATTATTACAAAAGCTTATGGTGCAGGATGTAGCAACTAGTTTTAGGTGTTTAAAAAATGATAATAAGAGTAAGTTAACTTCTGTGCACTGTATAATGTACTGTTTAATATCAAGACTGGTTTTTCAACAATATAAGAATTATTCTAGGACTTTTAATGACCATTTTCAAAACTTTGAACAAGATAGTTTCCAGAACACCACCACGCTTAACATACATCCATTTAAATTTAATACAAAAGTCTCTTTCTCCTTGATGTAAAATTCAGAAGACCTTAAGGGTCTAGGCATCTCAGTAGGAGATAATTTCATATTCAATGCTATTTTATTTTCAACAACTTTTGGAGGAGAAGTTGGAACATTTTTTTCTTCATTTAAATATTTTACCTTTTGTTCAAATGGAAGTACTATTAAACAAAGCAAAAAAACCCCAACAAAACCAAACCCCAACCATCTTTGCAAGCTCAGCCATTTTATCAGTCACCTGTATTCAAGACGACGCACTTTGGAGGGCTAGGATTTGAAGACTTTTGGATTATGACACCAAATATGCTTATCCTTCCTTTGTATCATGTTGCTTCTCTGAACACCTAGATTGCTTCTCTGTAGTGTTACTTCGATTTCTCATCTGTAAATCAAGGAGAGTGGAGGAAATGATCCAAAGTACATTCTGTCTCTGAATCTTTTTCTCCACCCCTCCCCAGTAGAAAAAAAATAGATATGTGTACGTATATATGTATTTTTTTTCTTCTAAAATTTTTATCTCTTTAATACTTTCTTAGGGTGGAAATACTAATCCGTTTTTCAGTTTCCTACCCTCTTAGCATTTCTCAATTCTTGGTTTCATGTCTTTTCTATCTTAGAAAATATGACAGTCAGATTTCCTCAAGCCTTGTGAATTGTGATACTTAGAAAATTAGGTATAAATTTAGTTAAATTAAGGGTAACTGTTATTCCCCCCCCCCAAATTTTTCTTGAAATCAGGAGTTTACTGTGTCTAATTGAACTTTCCAATTCTAAACTTTTATTTAAGCATATTCTCTTCTTTCAGCAACAACATTTTATTGATGACTTTTGTTTTTACAGTACAGCCATTCTCTCTTTCCCCATCAAATCCTCCTTTATGGAAAAGAAAAAGAATTAAACAAAAACGTCTAACACAGAAATCTTGTTTTGGCAGTGTGTATAGTATGTATTGTATGTAACACTATAGTGTACAATATGCACTGTCATAGTTCCAGAAATTTTGAGAGCTGAAGGGACCTCAACACACATCTAATCCAAACCCATTCGTGAAGGGCATCCCTATTATGACATATCTCAGAAGTAGTAGGCCAGCCTCTCTTTTAACATCTTTTTGAGGATGGAGAGGGAACCCACCAACACCTTTTTCAATTTCCCCATTCCACTTTTGAACAGCTCTATCAGGGAGTTTTTCTTGACATTAAGCCTAAATTGGCATCTTTGTAACATGTTCTTGGTTCTGCCCTGGAGCTAGGTAGAACAAATCTAATCCTTCCTCCATGTGACAGCTCTTTAAATATTTGACATTCATTTATTATGTCCTCCCAGAGTCTTATTTTCTTTTTTGTATTTATTTAGTATTTAATTTTTCCCTAGTTACTTGTAAAAACAATTTTTTAAATTTGTTTTTAAAACCTTTAGTTCCAAATTCTCTCCTTTCCTCCCTCCTCACTGCCCCCCCACCCCCATTGAGAAGGCAAGCAATTTCATATGGGCTATACATATGTAGTCATGCAAAATATCCATAATAGTCATGTTGTGAAAGAAAACAGACCAAAAAAAAATCTCAAGAAAAATAAAGAAAATGGAAAAAAAAAACCAGAGTTGCTTCAATCTATATTCAGATACCATCAGTTCTTTCTCTGGGGATGGATAGCATTTTTCATTCTAATGTCATGGATCATTGTGTTGCTGAGAATAGCTAAGTCATTCACAGCTGATCATCCTACAATATTGCCGTTACTTTGTACTCATTACATTTCACTTTGCATCAACCCATGTAAGTCTTTCTAGGTTTTTCTGAGAGCATCCTGCTTATTATTTCTTAGAGTACAATAGTATTCCATCACAATTACGTACCACAACTTATTCAGCCATTCCCCAATGATATGTATCCCCTCAATTTCCAATTCTTTACCCCTAGAAAAGAGCTGCTATAAATATTTTTGTACATGTAGGTCCTTTTCCTTTTTGTTTTTTCTCTCTTTGGGGATGTAGACCTAGTTAGTGGTATTGCTATGTCAGAGGGTACGCATGATTTTATAGCCCTTTGAGCATAGTTCCAAATTGTTCTATAGAATGGTTTAATCATCCACAACTCCAACAACAGCACATTAATGTCTCATTTTTCCCACATCCCCTCCAACATTTGTCAGTTACCTTTTCTGTCCTTTATCTAATGTAATAGTCATGAGGTAGTGCCTCAGAATTGCTTTAACTTGCATTTTTCCGATCAATAGTGAGTTATAATATTTTTTCATATGGCTATAGATAACTTTAATTATTTCATCTGAAAACTGATTATATCTTTTGATCATTTATCAATTGGGGAATGGCTCTTATTTTTGTAACTTGACAAAGTTCTCTATATGTTAGAGAAATGAGGCCTCTATCAGAGAAACTGGGCTTTAAAATTTTTTTTCACAGTTATAATTGCTAACTGTATTTCCCTCCATCCTATTCCTCTTACCCACATGTATTCTGTTTTCTCTCTCTTTTCACCCTGTCCCTCCTCAAAAGTGTTTTACTTCTGATTACACCTTCCACTAATCTGCCCTCCTTTATATCACTCCCCCCCCATCCTCTTCCCCTTCTATTTTCCTGTAGGGTAATAATAGATTTCTATAGCCCATTGCCTATGTATCTTATTTCCCTGTTACATGTAAAAACAGTTTTGAAAATTTGTGTTTTAAAATTTTGAGTTCCAAATTCTCACTCTTCCCCCACCCACACTTATTAAAAAGGCAAGCAATCTGATATAGGTTATACATGTGTAGTCATGCAAAACACTTCCATAATAGTCATGTTGTGAAAGACTAACTCTATTTCCCTCCATCCTATCTTGCCCCCTATGTATTCTGTTCTCTTTTTTCACCCTGTCCCTCCTCAGAAGTGTTTGCTTCTGATTTCCCCCTCCCCCAAACTGCCCTCTCTTCTGTTACCCCCCCCCCCCATTTATCCCCTTCCCCCCTACTTTCCTGTAGGATAAGATAGGTTACCATACCCAATTGAGTGTGTATGTTATTCCCTCCCCAAGCCAATTCTGATGAGAATAAGGTTCATTCCCTTTCACCTCCCCCCTTCCCCTCCACTGTAAAAGTGTTTTCTTGCCTCTTTTATGTGAGATAATTTACCCCTTTCTACCTCTTCCTTTCACCTCCTCCCAGTACATTCCTCTCTAACTTTATTTTTTAGATATCATTCCTTCATATTTAACTCACTCTGTGTCCTCTGTCTATACATATAATCCCTCCAACTATCCTAATAATGAGAAAGGTCTAATGAGTTACAAATGTCATCTTTTCATGTAGTAATGTAAACAGTTCAACTTTAATAAGTCCGTTATGATTTCTATTTCCTCTTTACCTTTTTATGCTTCTCTTGAGTCTTATATTTGAAAGTCATATTTTCTATTTAGCTCTGGTCTTTTCTCAAGAATGCATTAAATTCTTCTATGTCATTGAATATCCATTTGCCCCCTCATTGATTACACTCAGTTTTGCTGGGTAGATGTTTCTTGGTTTTAATCCTAGCTCCTTTGATCTCTGGAATATCATATTCCAAGCCCTCCTATCCTTTAATGTAGAAGCTGCTAAATCTTGTGTTATCCTGATTGTATTTCCACAATACTTAAATTTTTTCTTTCTCACTACTTGCAATATTTTTTCCTTAACCTGGGAACTCTAGGATTTGGCTATAATATTCCTGGGAGTTTTCATTTTGTGATCTCTTTTAGGAGGTGATTGTTGGATTCTTTCAATTTCTATTTTCCTCTCTGATTCTAGAATATCAGGGCAATTTTCCTTGATAATTTCTTGACAGGTGAAATCTAGGCTCTTTTTTTGATCATGGCTCTCAGGTAGTCCAATAATTTTTAAATGATCTCTCCTGAATCTATTTTCTATTTTCCAGGTCATTTGTTTATCCAGTGAGATATTTCACATTGTCTTCTATATTTTCACTCTTTTGTTTTGTAATTTCTTGATTTCTCGTAGAGTCCATTTGCTCCATTCTAATTTTTAAGGAATTATTTTCTTCAGTGAGCTTTTGGACCTCCTTTGCCATTTGGCCAGTTCTGCTTTTTGAGGCATTCTCCTCATTGGCTTTTGGGACCTCTTCTGCCATTTGGTCTAGTTTGGTTTTTAAGGTGTTACTTTCTTTGGTATTTTGGGGGTCTCCTTTAGCAAGCTGTTGACTCATTTTTCATGATTTTCTGGCATCACTCTCATCTCTTTTCCCAATTTTTCCTCTACTTCTCTTACTTGCTTTTCAAAATCCTTTTTGAATTCTCCCATGGCCTGAGACCAATTCATCATTTTCTCAGGGGCTTTGGATGTAGGAGTTTTGACTCTGTTGTCTTCCTCTGAACGTATGTTTTGATCTTCCTTGTCACCAAAGTAAGTTTCTATAGTCTGAAGTTTTTTTCCACTGTTTGCTCATTTTCCCAACCTGTTACTTGACTTTTTAACTCTTTGTTAAGGTAGGGCTCTGCTTCCACTGTGGAGGGGTGTACTGTCCCAAGCTTCAGGGATTTTGTGCAGCTGTTTTCAGAGATACTTCTAGGGATCTGTAAGTTTTCAGTTCTCCCAAGGTGGTATGATCTAAGGAGAGGTGTTTATTCCTGTGCTGTGGTCAGTGAGTGACCATAAGCACTCTTTTCTGCCCTGGAACTGTGAGCAGAGTTCCCTCTCCACTCCTGCCACAAGCTCTGCTAAGCTAGTGTTCCTTGCCCCAGCATTGCAACCGAGATCCAAATATAGGCAAAGCCACAGAATCCTGTCTCAGTGCCAGCAAAGAGATTCCTATAATCTCCTTCTAACCAGTTGTTAGATCCCCTTACTGTCTGTGGGCTGAGAGCTCTGGAAGCAGCTACTCTTGCTGCCGCTGGGTCCCCACCACCTCTGATTCAGTCACTCCTAAGGCCTGCTTTTGGTTTTCTGGGGCCAGGGTGAGGCTGTGCTCATCTCTCACCCAGGTCTGACAGACCTTTCCTACTGACCTTCTAAGTTGTCTTTGGCATTTGTGGGTTGAGTAGTCTGGAAACCGCCACAGCTGCCAGTGATTCCCCTGAGGCCTGCTCTGGGTTTGCTGGGGCCCAGTTGTGCTGGCATGGTCTGTGCTGGACTGCACTCCTCTCTCAAATTGGTGCAACAGACCTTTCCTATTGAACTTCCAGGTTGTCTTAGGCTGGAAATTTGTTTCACTCTGTCTTTTTGTGGGTTTTATTGCTGTAGAATTTGTTTAGAGTCATTTTTAAAGGTATTTGAAGGTGTTTGGGGGAAAGCTCTGGCGATTCCCTGCCTTCACTCTGCCATCTTGGCTCCGCCCTGTGAATCTTATTTTCTCCAGAGTAAACATCCTCAGTTCTTTCATCTGATTCTCATAGGACTGAAGGCCATCATTGAATTGGGCTATTACCTCCCTAATTCTGGAACCTAACTTCCTCTTTTTGTAGTTCAAGATCACATCAGCTTTTTTGGCCACCACATTATACTGTGACTCTCATTGTATTTGCATACCATTAATACTTCCAGATTTTTTCAGAACAGCTGCTTTCTAGTCATGCTTCCTCCATCTTACTGCTTTTGAAATTTATTTTTTGTACCAAATGCAAGACTTTACATTTGTTCCTAGTGAATTTTATTTTGTTTAGATTCAGCGCCATATGTTAGATTGTCAAGGATTTTGACTGCCTTTCGGTGTGTCAGCTATCCCTCTCAGCTTTGTGTTATCTGCAAATTTGATGAACATACCACCTATGCCTTTTTCCAAGTCATTGATAAAAAAGGTTAAGCTGTCCAGAGACAAACACAGATCCCTGGGATACTACTTCCTAGAGAACTTCTACCATGTTGATATTGAACCATTAACAACTACTCCTAGTTCAAATATCCAACTAGTTGATATCTATCTCGTTACCTTATTGTCTATTCATATTTCTCCATAAACATAGTAAGGGATAACTTTATCATAAGCTTTGCTAAAACCTAGGTAAACTATATCCATACTATTTCTCTCATTTACTAGTTTTAAAAGTCTTGTCAAAAATGGAAATAAAGATAGTCTGATATAACCCGATCTTGAGGAAGCTGTGCCAGCTTTTTGTAGTCACCGCTTCCATAGATATTTACCAAATTTTTTTAATGACCAGTTCTAGAGTTTTCTGGGGACTCAAAATCAAACTCACTGGTCTTTAGTTTGGTCTATCCCTTTTTTAAAAGTCAGAACAGTATTTGCCTTTCTACAATCTTCTTGTAACCCTTTGGCTTACTGTGATCTTTCAGATATCGCTGAGAGTGTAAGTCACTTGGGTTAGGTGATTTAAATCTGTCAAGGGCAACTAAATGCTTTCTTACTTTTTCCTTATCTTGGGTATCAACTCCACTTTCGTCATTTTATTTTGTCATCTCCAGCAAAAGGGTTATTCCCACTTACCACCCCAACAACTGGTCTGGGACAAGTCCTGCTAGGGATGTGGTTACTTCTGGGACCTGAATCAAGCACTACTTCCCTGTGATTGAAAAACATCAAAAATGTTTGCAGCGTTCCACACTCACAAAAGTACTGCTATTTCTTTAAAGGGTGGGTGGGGGAGGAGGGGAGAGTTGTCTTTTTATACCTCTTCTTTAGAACCATCCTTGTTCTTCATAATTTTGCACCATTTACTTTTGATTGTTTTGTGGTTCTTTTCAATTATATTATTGTAGTCCTTGCTTAGATTGTTTTCTAGGTTCTGCTTACCTGTGTCGGTTCATGTAACTCTTTCCATGCTTCTTTCTGTTTATTATAATGGCAAAGATGACAAATAATCATCAGTAATCAATGTTAGAGAGATTGTGGGAAGATAGGCACACTAGTGCATTTTTGGTAGAATTGTGAATTAGTATAACTATTTTGGAAAGCAGTTAGCGTTTATTGAACACTGGGCTATTGAGTTCTGTTGTTTCTTATTCTTCCTTATCTAATTTGTTCCATTGATTTACTTCTTCATTTTTTAACCAGTAAAAAATGGTTATGCTTTATAATGTAGTTTGAGGTCTGGAAATGCTATTCCTCATTCATTCCTCTTCTTTTTCGTTGTTTCCTTTGATATACTAGATTGATTTTTATTTTTTAGTAGAGGATTTAAAATGTACATTAACTTCGATATGTTGTCATTTTTATAACATTGGCATAATGTAGCAATAAGCACTGATGATTTCCCCTGGGCATTTAAGTTCTTTATTTCTTTCAGGAGCGCTTATAATTGAATCTGTATGAATGTTTTGTGTGCTTTGATATGTTGATGATTTTGGTACCTGTTGATCCTACGTGCTGCATCACCATAGGCAATATGACTGGACTGTAGGAGGGGAATAATATGTGAAAAGTCTAGAAGATAGGATGAGACCAAGTTGAGAAGAACTTTAAATGCCACAGAGGAGCTTTTTACATTTGGTTCTAGACGTAATGGGTAGTCCCTAGAGTCCATTGAATGGAGAGTGTGAGAAGTATGATTTACTCTCATGGTCAGACATATGCCTTAGATACACCACTATTGTCTGTGTAGACAGCAGGAAAAACAAATAAGAAATTATTGCAGTAGTCAAGGCAAAGGCCTGTCCTAGGTAGAGGCGCAGAAGGCGGAGAGAAGGGGATGATTCAAGAGATGGTGTAGAGATAGAAATGACAGGATTTTGTAACTGATTGAATAAGTGGGATGGGTGACAGTGAGGAGTTGAGGATGGCATTGTATGCCCGGCTGACTAGTATGGTGATTCCTTTGTCAGTAATAGGGAAGTTCAAAAGAAATGTGGGTTTTGGAGGTGAAATAATGAATTCTGCTTTGGATATGTTGCCTGTGAGATATGCTTTTTAGAGAATACTCAGTCAAGGATACTGAGTAGTCCCTTGGTATTATGGAATTGGCTATCTCAGGAGTCAGCGTAGGCCTAATACATAGACCTGAGATGATGAATAACCCTATAGGGAATAATGAGGTTACCAAGTGAGAGAGATCAGAGAAAAAAAGAGACGGGGACCCAGGCCAGAAACTTGGGCATGCTCGTAGGCACCAGGGAACAAACTGGTGAGTGGGAGAGATGGACATTAGAGAGGGAGTGCAGGGACATGATGGAAGGAAGTGTAGTTTTTCTGGAAAAGAGGGAAGGGAATGGGAGTGCACACATATGAAGTGGGGATGACTGAGGAGAAGTGCTGTCTTTTCATCAGATACTAGAATACACTTAAAGGAGGAGATAATGAGTTATGATGTTAAGGGTTTGAGAGAGGGGGTGGTGAAAGGCCTTCATTTTCTTGGTAAAGCCTGAGTCAAGACCCACCACGGAGAGCATCCGGAGAGAGATTGGTATATGAGGTTTGATGAGAGAAGAGATAGCTGCTGTGGGGAGTGGGAAGTAAGGAAGGAGTAAGAGAATCGATTGTTTTGTTGCAGTGATGGCCCAGTTGAGATGAGAGAGCATAAATTTGTAGTGGACCCAGACAGCGTAGGGTGTGAGATTTCTCCCAGTTCTGTCCAGGAACAGAAGTAGTCGCTTTATGCACGAACAGGAGCAGAGGAAGTAGTTAGTGGGAGTAATCCCTGGGTTAGGGTTTATCAAAGCATGAATGGCAATAAGACAAGGGAGTATGGGAGTTGAGAGTAGAAAATAGTGTAGACTTAAAGTGGTTCACCCAGGAGGTCAGAATTAGAAAGTGGAATGTGTATTGGAGCAGAGGAGATGGCCTGGGAAAGAACTGAGTGGTAGAGGGTTTTGAGGTCACAGTAAAAACAAGAGTGGGTTTAAATGTTTAAGGTTTGCAAAGTGCTGTGTGTGTGTGTGTGTGTGTGTATGTATGTGTTATTTCCATTGGTTCCTTTTACCAGTTCCCATGAGGAAGATACTGTGGGTATTTCTCCATTTTATAGATGAGAACTGTGAGATTCAGTGGTTCATTGATTTGTATATGCTTATATAGTGAGTAAGTATAGATGGTAGGATTTGAACCTAAGTTTTTCTGACTCTAAATCCAACACCCAATCCATTACACTATGAAGCTGTAGTAGTGAATGAGATTGCCTGGGGGAGAGAGTAGAGAAAGAAAAGGGCCAATGACTAGGCTACGTGAGCTATCCACACTAGGAGTAGGAAGATCAACTACTGAAGGAGAGTGAGGCATGAGAAAATGATTTGAGAAAATGCAGTAGTTGGTTTATGTGTATTTACAGATAGAGTCTATTTCTAACTCATTTTATGATTTTATAAATTATTTATCTGTCTCTCTATATCTTCTGTCTTATCCAGTGAAATTTTTCTCCCACCACTGTTGTTTTGGTCTGATTCAGTATTGTCTTCCCTTTATTTCAAGAGCTGCACAATCCTGATGCAGACTATACCATTCATTCCCCACCAGAGTTTGCACAGGCATAATGTTTTTCTACACCTGTGCACTAAAAATCATGTTTCAGTGATGCTTTAAGTTTAGGTATTATCCTGTTATCCACACTTATGTCTGTTGCCTAAACTCATACTGAACTCCCTACCACTTCAGGGTTACTATTCTTTCAGTTATGATCTGGTGTAATTAAGCTTTTTTTGTTGGTTGTCTTGGAACTCAGCCATTATTTTTAATATTGTCTTCAAGACAAAATATACTGAATTCTAGACAGCTAACTTAGAAATGAACTATAGAATATAACCTGTTCATAAATTGAGAATTATCTGTATTCTTTCATAGGTACCTAAAACACAGCTTTTAAAATGCTTGTGTTTAATGTGGTTGGTAATGCTTCTGGGGTTAGTAAGGACGGGTTTATCCTAAAATAGCCATAGTTGCACTATAATTTATTTTTTTTTAATTTTAGCATTGTATTTTCTTATTTTTGACCAAACACAATAAAGAGTATTTCCATATGTGTGTGTGTGTGTGTACACGCGCGCACAAACACACATATACACAGAATGAAACTGTGAATCTCCATTTTATACTGCTTTTAAGAATGTATATTGTAAAATTCCAATATTAATTTAAAAACTGTACTCTTGTCTGACCTTTCTGAGTTTACTTCACTTTTTTATGCGTTAAAAAGTTTTTTTCAGTAGCTTTACTTTTTTAAGCATCAGTATAGCTAACTCTACTCCAAATTAAAAAACTGAAGGAAGAAAACAACAACCTTGTAACAAATAGACATAGTCAAGTAAAATGAATCCACACAGTGACCATGTCCAAAAATATATGGCTCCCTCTGCACCTTGAGTCCATCACCTCTTAGGAGGGGGATAACATGTCTCATCATAGTCTTTTGGAGATGTGGTTAGTCATTGTATTGATCATTGTTATTAAATCTTTCAGAGTTGTTTTTCTTTGTAGTTTTATTGTATTTGTTACAAATTGTTCTGGTTCTCTTCAGTTCATACAAGATTCTTTGCAATCATCTCTTGTCATTTTTTATATTACAATAATATACCAAAATTTATTCAATCAATCTCTAGTTGATGGATACTCCCTTAAATTCTAGGGGGTGGGTTTTTTGGTCCATTCCCCCCCCCCCCCCGCCCCCAATATCCCCTTCAGAATCAGGAAGTTTATTTTGCATACAACTATTTCCTCTCTGGTATCATCTTCCCTCTTAGTTTACTTTGTTGAGTTGGATATAGTTTGTGTGTGTGTGTGTGTGTGTGTGTGTGTGTGTGTGTGTGTGTGGTTTTCAGTACTCCATTGTCTAGTTGGGATAAGAATGAGGCTTATCTGATTCGTATTCTTTTCTCCCTTCCTCCATGTTTTTATGCTGTTCTTCTCACTCCTTGGGACACTAGTGTATTTCTTTTTTTTCCCCTTCGCTTTCCTCAGAAGAGAAGCAATCTAACCCCAAGACCTCAGTTTTTCTTATTTAACCCCCTCAATTCTTTGAAGACATTAAATTTCTGAAGGGAGACCTCTTTGTTATTGTCTTGGTATTCCAGTCACTCGTATCAGCTTTTCTTTGTAAGTTTTCTTGACTTGTGTCTGAATTTCAAAGTTCACACTGAGCTCTGGTTTTCTTATCAGAAAAGCTTGAAAGTCTTCTTCCATTAAAGGTTCACTTTGTTTCCTTGTCGGTTTGTATTCAGCTTTGCAGGATAAATTATTTTTGGTTGTAAGCTTGTTGTCTTTTGTCTTTTGAAATACTGTATTCCAAGAATTTTTCTTCTTTTTAGCAGAAGTTTCTAAATTTTTTCTGAGCTGTGTTTTTTGGTATTTGAACACTTCTTTCTGGATGCCCACAGTGTTTTTTATTTGGATTTTACCTATGATATTCCTGGGGCTTTTGCTTCTGGTCTTTCCTTCAGAAAGTTCTTTCAGTCTTCACTGGGCAGTTTCATTTTATGATAGCTTAAATATTGGTCAGGCTTTTCTTTTTTTAAATCATGATTTTCAGGGAGTCCAGTGATGTTTAATTTATCTCTCCTTGTACTGTTTTCTAGGTCAATTATATTAAATGTCTTATTTTTTTCTATTTTCCAATCATTTGATTTTGTTCTAATATTCCTTGTTGTCTCATGGAGTCATTGATTTCTCTTTGTCCTATTCAAGTTTTTAGGGAGTCAGATATTATGTAATGTTTACCTCTTTCTCTTCTTTCATTTATTCTCCTTACATTTTTTTCCTCCAGAGCTTTTATTTCATTTCTTAAATCTCTTGCTTCATTTTTTCTAGGTATTCATGTGTAGTCCTTGTGGAATATTAATTTATTTTTGTTTTGAATGGAAAGTTATTAGGGAGTTGCTTTTCCCTTCTTTTGGGTACTCTTTTAAAGTACAGTAATTTTTGACATTAGTCTGCATCTCTTTGGTTTGTTCATATCTCTAGCTTTAATTCTTGAATTGGGGCATTGTGCAAAGGCCAGGCTCTGTCCCTTAATGTACTTTGGAAGGAGGTGGTCATTCCTGATTGGTCTTACCCTGGGTCAGTTGGGTTCTTGCATTAGCTTCCTCCTAGGGTTAGGCCCTCCTGAATCTCTTAAGATTTAGGGGTCTTCAGGGCCCCTTTTGAAGTCCCACAATAGGATGCTGCAGACCTTGGAACCCTAGAGCGTACTGGTTGAAAACATGCTACATTCCTGCTGGGAACTGATCACTTTCATTCACTGGAACTTCCAAGGTCCGCATTGTAGGCTTTTGCAATTACTGTTAGCTTTCTTGGGAGTTCTCTCTTCTTGCTGCCTCTGGACAGAGAATTCTTTAGGCTACATGTGTCTCTGGACTGTCTCTGGTTGTACTGGAAGGCTACAAGCTTCTTTACGGGTCTTGGTTTTCCTAGTGGCCCCCTTTCATACTGCTGGATTTCTTTTTTTTTTTTAAATTTAAATTTATTTATTTAACATATTTGGTTTTCAGCATTGATTTTCACAACAGTTTGAATTACAAATTTTCTCCCCATTTCTACCCTCCCCCCCCCACTCCAAGATGGCTTATATTCTGGTTGCCCTGTTCCCCAGTCAGCCCTCCCCTCTACCACCCCCCTCCCCTCTCATCCCCTTTTCCCTTCCTTTCTTGTACGGCAGGATAAATTTCTATGCCCCATTGCCTGTGTATCTTATTTTTTAGTTGCATACAAAAACTTTTTTTGTTTTTGAACATCTGATTTTAAAACTTTGAGTTCCAAATTCTCTCCCCTCTTCCCTTCCCACCCACCCTCCCTAAGAAGTCGAGCAATTCAACCTAGGCCACACATGTATCATTATGTATAACCCTTCCACAATACTCATGTTGTGAAAGGCTAACTACATTTTGCTCCTTCCCAACACATCCCACTTTACTGAATTTTCTCCCTTGACCCTGTCCCCTTTCCAAAGTGTTTGTTTTGATTACCTCCACCCCCATCTGCCCTCCCCTCCATCATCCCCCCCCTTTTATTTTATTTTATCTTCCTCCCTCTTTCCTGTGGGGTAAGATACCCAACTGAGTATGTATGGTATTCCCCCTCAGGCCAAATCTGATGAGAGCAAGGTTCACTCATTCCCCCCTCACCTGCCTTCTCCCCTCCTCCCACAGAACTGCTTCCTCTTGCCACCTTTATGCGAGATAATCCACCCCATTCTCTCTCTCCCTATCTCCCTCTCTCAGTATGTTGCTCCCTCATCCCTTAATTTCATTTTATTTCCTTTAGATATCTTCCCTTCATCTTCAACTCACCCTGTGTCTGCTCTCTCTCTTTTACATATATATATATATACACACACACACACACACACACACATATAAAAACACACACATATATATATATATACACATACATACACATACATACGTATACACCTAGATATATACATACATACACATTCACATATATATGCATATTCCCTTCAACTACCCTAATACTAAGGTCTCATGAATCATACATGTTATCTTTCCATGTAGGAATGTAAACAAAACAGTTCAACTTTAGTAAGTCCCTTGCAATTTCTTTTTCTTGATTACCTTTGCATGCTTCTCTTGATTCTTGTGTTTGAAAGTCAAATTTTCTATTCAGGTCTGGTCTTTTCACTGAGAAAGCTTGAAAGTCCTCTATTTTATTGAAAATCCATATTTTGCCTTGGAGCATGATACTCAGTTTTGCTGGGTAGGTGATTCTAGGTTTTAATCCTAGCTCTATTGACCTCTGGAATATTGCATTCCAAGCCCTTCAATCTCTTAATGTAGAAGCTGCCAGATCTTGGGTTATTCTGATTGGGTTTCTACAATACTCAAATTGTTTCTTTCTGGCTGCTTGCAGTATTTTCTCCTTGATCTGGGAGCTCGTGGAATTTGGCGACAATATTCCTAGGAGATTTCTTTTTGGGATCTATTTGAGGAGGCGATCGATGGATTCTTTCAATTTCTATTTTGCCCTGTGGCTCTAGAATATCAGGGCAGTTCTCCTTGATAATTTCCTGAAAGATGGTATCTAGGCTCTTTTTTTGATCATGGCTTTCAGGTAGTCCAATAATTTTTAAATTATCTCTCCTGGATCTATTTTCCAGGTCAGTGGTTTTTCCAAGGAGATATTTCACATTGTCTTCCATTTTTTCATTCCTTTGGTTCTGTTTTATAATATCCTGATTTCTCATAAAGTCACTAGCTTCCACTTGCTCCAATCTAATTTTTAAAATAGTATTTTCTTCAGTGGTCTTTTGGACCTCCTTTTCCATTTGGCTAATTCTGCCTTTCAAGGCATTCTTCTCCTCATTGGCTTTTTGGAGCTCTTTTGCCATTTGAGTTAGTCTGTTTTTTAAGGTGTTGTTTTCTTCAGCGTATTTTTCAGTATTTTTTGGGTCTCCTTTAGCAAGTCATTGACTTGTTTTTCATGGTTTTCTCACATCCTTCTCATTTCTCTTCCCAATTTTTCCTCTACTTCTCTCATTTGCTTTTCCAAATCCTTTTTGAGTTCTTCTATGGCCTGGGACCAGTTCATGTTTTTCTTGGAGGCTTTTGTTGTAGGCTCTATGACTTTGTTGTCTTCTTTAGGCTGTATGTTTTGGTCTTCTTTGTCACCAAAGAAAGAATCCAAAGTCTGAGACTGAATCTGGGCGCGTTTTCGCTGCCTGGCCATATTCCCAACCAACTAACTTGACCCTTGAGTTTTTCAGTGGGGTATGACTGCTTGTAGACTAATGAGTTCTAGGTTCCACGTTTGGGGGGGAGGTGCCAGCTCTGTCAGACCCACACTACTCCTTCCCCAAGAACCCCCAGTCCAGACTGGGCTTAGATCTTCAGCAGGCTGTTACACTCCTGCTCTGATCCGCCACTTAATTCCTCCCACCAGGTGGGCCTGGAGCTGGAAGCAACAACAGCTGTAGCTGCCCCACCTCCGCTGCCCCCGGGGCTGGAAGCCGAATCGCAAACTCCTTCCACTCCTGCAGCTTTTCCCACTAACCTTCTCTGCAGTCTTTGGTGTTTGTGGGTCGAGGGGTCTGGTAACTGCCGCAGCTCACATATTCAGGGCGCTAGGGCCCCCTCCGCCCGGCTTCTGGTCTGGATGGTCCACACCACTCAGGCTGGGCTCTGCTCCACTCCGTTCCCAGCTCCCAGCTCCGTGTGGAATAGACCTCACCCAGAGACCATTCAGGCTGTCCTGGGCTGGAGCCCTGCTTCCCTCTGCTGTTTTGTGGCTTCTGCCGTTCTAGAATTGGTTCAGAGCCATTTTTTATAGGTTTTTGGAGGGACTCGGTTATGGAGCTCAATCTAGTCCCTGCTTACTAGCCACCATCTTGGCTCCGCCCCTCAGAGGCACCACTGCTGGATTTCTTGATCTTTATTTGGCTCAACATGAATTTCACGCTCTTGCTGGAATTGCTGTGTGGAGCTGGGCAAGCCCGCCACCTCCATTCAGGCAGCCATCTTAGCCTTTTTTGTTAAAAGTTGCTATGTTCATTTTTCGGTGGTCCCATAAATGGAAGGATTTGGCAAAGAGTATTTTAGAAACTAAATTCCAAAGATTCATTGCCTTACAACTGTGTTTTGTTCTTTTTTTAAACAGGTGGTCATGCTTGTACTAGCTTGGAAATTGGATGCACAGAACATGGGTTATTTTACATTACAGGAATGGTTAAAAGGAATGACATCGCTGCAGTAAGTCTTTTTATTTTATTTTAGTGAACAGTTACCTAAATTCAGTATGTATATGTACACACTTGTGTGTGTAAATTTTGTTTCTGCTTTGGGGAGTTTACTAAGTTACATTTCAAGTAATGTACCTTAACATCTAACATTCTGAATGTTGAGTAGTAGAGGTTCAGTGAACAATTGGGAATTTTCACAAAACTACAAAGTTATAGGGCATCTTGGTGGCCCTGTTAGTACAAAGAATACATGAACATGAAACCCTTCTATAACAAGTGACTGTATGGTATCCATTTGAAAACCCACAATAATGGAGGGAACCTATCACCTCTCAAGGCAGCCCATTGGAATTTCAACTCACTTAAGTAGGAGGTTTCTCCTTACATGGAGCCAAAATCTGGCTCTGCAACTTTCACATCTTTCTCCTAGTTTTCCTCTCTGAGACCAACCAGAACTGTTTACATGACATTCTTGAAGACACAAAAAGACTTAAGGTAGCTGTTATGCATCCCTTGCTCCCCTCTGTCCAGGCAAAACATCATTTGATGCTTCAACTCATCCTTCTTTGGAAGACTCTTTCATCCCCTCACCAGCCTGGTGGGCTTCCTGAATGTATTCCAGTTTGTTTATATCCTTCCTAAAATATGGTACCTTTAGCTAAACCCATTTGTCCGGAGGTGGTATGGCTGTCCTACCCCAGGGCTGTCCAACCTTAGGTTATCTTAGGGCCGCATTAAAATAAAATAATTATTTGAGGGCCGCACCCAGAATAAAAAATACTAACAGAAAGTGGGGGAACCGCACGTCATCAGTATGACAGGTGAAGGCGCGAAGCGCAAAAGCAAATACAAAACAACAAAGTGACAGCACAACAGTATAAAGGTAGGTGCATACTGACTAGTCTGCATCGTACAGATAGAATGCATCCCGCAGATCAATTGAAAATTCCGTGCTGTATGTTCCATCCGTAATACTGCTTAAAAACACCAAAGAAAATGAACATCAACGAGATTATTTATTAGTGATGGAATTAAAAATTCCAATATGCATTCCATGCAAATTATTACTTTATTTTTTCACTCATGAAAATTAAAACCCACAGGCGGGCTGCATAAAATCGCACTGCGGGCCGCATTTTGGACAGCCCTGACCTACGCTGCTCTAGAAACTATGACTCTCTTCATTCAGTCTATGAGCATGTTAGCTTTTTTGACTTCTCTATCACACTTTAGACTCATATGGAACTTGAAATTCACTAAAACGTACTTTTGAATAGTAGTAGGTCTTGGTGATTCAGTAGTGTAGTGATTATTTAATTCCTAACAACTTAGAATGATTTCTGTTTCTCTTCACTTTAATTATGGATTTTATATACACTATATACATACACTCTTTATACTTTTAAAATGAGATTAATAATGGTTTGTTTTTTACTGTATTTAAATAATTTTGAAATTTGTCAGTCATTTAGCACCCAATGTTAGTAGTTCAGTTTATTAAGCACATGCTATGTAGGTAGCACTGGCCTAGGCATTGACCATAGGCATAAATGAAACAGTCCCTGCTATCAAGAAAAATTCGCAATGATTAAAGAGTAAACAAAAGAAATTATCAGAAACCTTTTTTTGGCCACAAAACTTATAACTTAGGCGAAATAGATAAATACTTTAAAAAATATTAACAAAAGAAAAAACTGTTTCAATAACCATATATCAGAAAAAGAAAATGAGCCAATTATAAATGACCTACCAAAGGGAAAAAACTAAACAAACTCCTGGACCAGGATGGATTTAGAAGCGTTTAGAGTTGTTGAAAACATTCATAAAACTTTTAATTCTAATTGCAATAATAGGAAAATAAGTCTCCCTTTCAATCTGTGATACAGCTATGATCTTATATCTAAACCAGGGACAGACACAACAGAGAAATGAATCTATAGACTGGTACCCCAATGAACATTTATACAAGAATTTTAAGTAAAATGTTAGCATGTAAGTTACAGCAAATTAAAAAAGATTATCTGCTATGTCCAGGTTGAGTTGGTAGCAAACATATGCGATTGCTTCAACATAAGGAAGATTATAAATATAATTATACCATGTTAATAATGTAATAAAAACCACATGATTATATCAGTATATACTGAAAAGACTGACAAAATCCCAAACCCATTTCAGTTAAAACCTTGTAAGTATAAGAATGAATACATTTTATCATGATAATATACTATAGCTAAAATCAAGGGTAAGTATTATATATAATGGAGAAAAGTTGAAAATGTTTCTGATTCAATCAAAGGTAAAGCAAAGATGCCTATTATTACCACTCCTATTAACATAGTCCTAGAAATGCTTTTTATAGCAATAAGAAAGAAAAAGAATTCCTGGGAACACTCATAGGCAAAGAAGAAATAAAATTATACCTTTCTGTAAATGATAAGATGATTTATTATGAAATCTCTCTAAAATCAATTAAAAAATTAATTGAAATAATAAATTCAACAAACTTATAGGACATAAAATACATTCATATAAAACTATCAACATGCCTATATATTATTCACAAAACTCAGCAGGAAGGGCTAGAAGAGAATTTCCCAAAATAGCTACAGAAAGTATAAAATATTTGGGAGGATATCTACCAAAATACATATGCAATATGACAGAACCAGCATTTCCTGATATGTCTTCCTTCAGCCCCAATTTCTTCTTCCCTCATAGGGCCTCATTGCCCCAGCTTTCCTGGTATAGCTTTCTTGTGAAAAGGCTTACAAAGTCCCATCCATCTGCAGTTTGGGCTTCTCAGACTTAGTGGGTATCTGAGACCATAAGAGTTCCCCTGATGAGCCAGTGTACTTCAGAAAAATCTGGAAAGACTTACAGGAACTGATGCTGAGTGAAGTGAGCAGAACTAAGAGAACACTGTACACAGTAACCACCACATTGTGCGACAATGAATTTTGATAGATATATCTCTTCTTAGCAATGCAAGGTTCTAAGATAACTCCAAAAGACTCATGATGGAAAATACTATCCACATCTACAGAAAGAACTATGGAGTCTGAATGCAGATTGAAGCATATTATTTGCTCTCTCTTTTGTTTTGTTTTTTCTTTCTTGTGGTTTCTCCCATTCATTCTAATTCTTCTTTACAACATGATCAATGTGAAAATATGTTTAATAAGAATGTATATGTAGAACCTTTATGAGATTGCACACCATCTTGGGGAGGGGGAGGGGAGAGAGGCGGAGAAAATTTAAAACTCAGAGGCTTAAGGAAGTGAATGTTGAAAACTAAAGTTAAATAAATTAATTTGAAGAAAACAAAAACACAAAAAGAGTTGCCCTACCCTGATGACTTAATGACCAGACATGTTTCCAGATGGAACTAAGGAGGGCTGTGTCCAGAGGGTGTAGGTGCCACTTCATCCTTCTTGTATATTCTTACTGTGTTAGGGCAAAGTAAACCTCTATTAAATGTCCTCATTTCGTTTGTCAGTTCCTCATTTCATCCCAGCATCAAATCTGAACCAAAAAGTTACTGGTATTAGAGCTGTGCCTTCAACATGCGGGAATTATATAGATTTAAATATTAAAAACTGCAAAGATAAAGATAGACTTAAATAAGTGGAGAAGGGGTTATTTAATAATTGGATGAGCTATGTCAATCTAATAAAAATGACAAAACCACTGAAATTAATTGGTCATACTATAGTAGTAATTCACGGTATTGTTTCGTAGAGCTAGAAAAAATAATAAGGAAGTTCATATGGAGGAACAAAGGGTCAAAAATCTTAAAGGAGAAATAATGGGATTAAAAGTGGGGAAAGTAAGATTAGTAATATCAAATCTCAAACTATACTGCAAGTCAGTAATTGTCAGGATGATTTGAGGGTGGTTAGAAATTTAAGGTTAGTCAGTAGAATGATTAAATACCCAGTAAAAATAAGAAAACAAACACACTAGCAGTGTTATTGGTGTAAGGACTCATTATTTGACAGAAACTTTTGAAAAAACTAGAAAGCAGTCTGGCAGAAATTAGTTGTAGACCAACATCTCATACTATATGCCAAGTTAAAGTTCAAATGGATACATTGTATTCATCCTTCCTTTTTGAAGAGGACCATGACATCAGGAAAATGATGACATGACTTGCAGTTGACTGATTTGAGTGAGGGAGGGCTGTGTACGGTCACCAGCCTCACTTTCTCCTCCAGAGCCATCTGGGTCCAGTGGCCTCATATTTATCAGTACAACTGGAGATGACCCAGCTTAGACATAAAAGGTGACATAAGTAAATTAGTAGAAGAAGGAAGAAATTACCTTTCAGATCTTTGGATGAGGGTGGGAGGGTGGGAACTGAGTTCATGACTAAATGAGTGATGGAGCATCACAGAAAACAAAAAGCTGTTGTGATTACATACAATTAATAAATTTTTTCACAAAACTAATGGGAAAAATCTTTGCATATCCAGAATAGTTAAGGAAATGACTCAAATGTGTAAGACATTCCCCAATAGATAAATGGTCAGTGAATATGAACAGGTGTTTTTCCAAGAAAGGAACCCAAACTTCCAACCATTTATGAAGTAAATTCTAAGATTCTACCTCACATCAGATTGGCAGAAGTGACAAATGTTGGAGGGGTGAGGGAAAAATGGGCATTCTATTGCATGTTTATGGAGCTGTGAATTGATTCAGCCAATCTGGAAAGAAATTTGGAACTGTGTGCCAAAAGTTAAGAAACTATGGACTGTGTAGAATCTTGTGTTTTTCATCTTTATCTCCCTTTTCCTCTCTGAGATTTATGACTTCCTCTTTGAACAAAGTAGGGGAGAGTTTTATTACAGACCTACTTTTCCCCAAAGCTATAGGCTAGGATGCTGAATAAAAATCAGACCACCTTTTTTTCCTAATAAAAACATCTATTTTTCAAAATACTAAGTATGTTTTGAACTTAGTACTACTGTTTCATCCACAGAAGGCAAAAATGTGACATAAGCAGTGTCTACAGTCTAACTTCACATTCTGTGACGTTTGGATTCAGTCAAAGGGCCACACTTGAAGACCTAGAGGGCCACATGTGGCCTCAAGGCTACAGTTTCCCCACCCATGGTCTATTACTTTATAAATTTACATATAGTCTTTTACTATACAAGACACATAATGTGATTTTTTGGGGGGTATTAGTGGGTGGGGAATAGTCATAATGGCAAAATTAACACAAAAACAGTTGAGTGAAAGCAGCAAAAGGGAATTAGTGAAGTATCTTTAAAAAAATAAAACTACACCATTACCAGTGTAGCATGTGATTGTGAGCACTTTTGGGAATGCAGAAAGTCTTACTCATTGAACCAAAAGATGAAAACAAGCAAATCACCTGCTTGGGAGCTGTTCTAGAGGAAAGGAGATAGCAACCAATCCTGTCCGGCCTGGGGTAGTTCCTGTTTTTGGTTCCAGGGTTTCTAAATTCAGATTTGCCCTCTACAGTAGGAGGAAGGACAGGAAAAATTTGATCCTATGAATCATGGAATAAAATTAAAGTAGGTAAGAATGTTCAACAGTTAAGATGCTCCTCTTTCCCCAGCTTTCATAGCTTGAATAAAGTTGTAGGTTTGGCCCTTTAACTCTCAAGTTTTATCCCACTAAGAGGGTAGAACCGTTTTGTCTAGTGCCCATTGCTTCTTATTTCTGGGATATTTCGCACTGCTGAAGCCAGATTGCATCTTTTGGAAGGTTTAGGTAACAATGACCAGAATTAGTATGATCACATTTCATTTAGATGATACTGGAAAATTTTAAACAATAAATAGCAAAATGCATTGCTCTGGAACACAAGTCATCTTGTTTGATCGTTTTCAATCATGTTCAACTCTTCAAGATCCCTTTTGGGCTTTTCTTGGCAAAGATACTGGAGTGGTCTGTCACTTGTTCTCCAGCTCATTTTTACCGATGAGAAAACTGAGGCAAACAGGGTTCAGTGACTTGCCTAGGGTCACGCAGCTAAGTAAGTCTCTGAGGCCAGATTTGAAATCAGGTCTTCCCAACTCCAGGCCCTGCGCTCTATCCACTGTGCCAGCCATCTAGCACTTATTTTTTGAAGTAAATTTCCTTGTTGGAAAACAAACACTTTTTCAAAAGCTAAGCAAATAATATTTCTCCAAGTATATAGTATTCTAATTCCACCCGCCCCCCCCCAGTCCCAAAACCCTAAGACCTCAACAACAAGAGAAAGGCAACAATAGCTCTTAAAAGTCTGAAGGAAAATTCCTGAAACAATTCTCTAATTTTTCCACCTGTTCTTTAAAGTGAGATAGGGATTTTTTTTCTTTCACTTCAAGTCTTGCTTCAGTCACTATTCTTTTATTTTAAAAAATAAAACTAACCATGTTTTTCTCCTCCAGCTGGGAAATATTTTCTTTACTTTTTCTGAGTATCTTAGGGCGCTGCATAAACAATGTAAATTAAATTTTGAGTATATTAGAAGGTATAGATCTCATTCATTGAATAGAAAAATTGAAGCCTGGAGCAGTTTGTTATGGTATAAGGCCAGTTTTTACATGTGGTTCATACCAGCTTGTGTAATAGAGTTGGACCAACTTGATACTCTGCTATTGTGTAAAATTGTGCTGTTTGTTTTTAAAGATTGCTTTTTTGGCACTTTCTGATCATTTTCTAAAAGCATTTAGTATATTGATAGTACAATATAAATAATTTTTTATTCCATAGTTTAAATTTTTTTAAAAGAAATTTTTAAAAGTTAATTTTTTTAATATTCTAAGACTGGAAGGAAATTCAAATAACTTCTGTAACAGAAGCTCTTTTCTTTTAATATACAAAAATTACTTTCTCCCTCCTCTTTGGAAACAAATTAGTATATTAGTAAATAGGATAACAAATCAACATTACTGCTTACTTAGGTATGCTGCAGTTTATAATTTATTTTTAAGCAAGCCATTTTCTAATATTCAGTAAAATCTGAAAGTGGCTAGCATCACTGTGACTTTTGAATTTATTGGTCTTGAATATATGTTGTAACATAGGAACTAGTGATTGTAAAAGTAAAGTTGATTTGTAAAATATTGTGCCTTGTTCTAAGAACACCAGTTTCATTTATAGTTTGAAACAGGTTATCTATTTACCTCTAACCTTTAGTGTTTTCCCTTTGCTTGTAGTCTGTGTTACTATAAAGGGGTTTTTTTGTGTGGCAAGTCATAAATCTGCATTAGATTTGTAGCTCTTTTCATTTTCTCTCTTTTCTTTAGATGTGATTCGACAGAGAAATTAAGAAGCTCTTTGGATTACTTGAGATCATTATTAAATGAGCCTGCAAATTTCAAACTTATTTACAGATATGCATTTGATTTTGCCCGGGTGAGTATTCTGATATCCAGGCCATCTGTTTTTGCCTTTTATTTTAAATGTTTCCTGAGAGTTCATTTTTATATGCCATAGCAAAGAGGCTGGTTTAAACTACTCCCGTGATGCTAGTTAATTTCTTTCAATGTATACATTTCTTTTAAAACCAGCCCTTTTTCTCTGTAAAAATTAGATATGATAGCAAACCATCTGTAATAAAAACCTAACAGTTCATTTGGTTTGATTAAAGTTAGCTTAAAAATGCAAAGATAGTTATTTTCTAATTTTTGTGTTCATCGAGCTTGGTATGGGTCGTGACTGATTTATATTTGTATCTCCTTCAGCACCGATTATCGTAAACTATTTAGCAGAATGAATATTTGTTAGGTAATGATGAAAAGCGTTTTATATTGTGTAAAACAACAAAAACATCTCTAAGTTCAGTTAAATGGTTCAAATCTTTTCTAATTTAGTTTTGACTTTGATGTTAAGACTAGATCATCTTGTGGAAATGATTGGAATATCAAATTAAGTTGAATCTCAGTTGGCATTACACAAAGATGGCAGCTTACATTCAGTCTGTTGTTTAGGACCAGTCTAGCTAAATTTACAGAAGCTTGTTACTTGTAGTGTTGGCTACCATGTAATCTTTTTTGGGGAGAGTAGAGTCAGAGAAACTTGAAACTATTTATTAAATCATGGAAGGAGTTGCATTCTGCACTATTAGGACAAGTTCCCACGTAGAGAAGCATGAGTCTTTGAAGTATTGAAATATTTCTTTAATATATGTAATCTTGTTTATTGTACATTTACTGAGTCAAACTCAGACACATGAAAAAGTTAGTCCTGATTTGATAATGTCAGTTTTTGGTTAAGTTGTTGTAAGAAAGTGAATTCTGAAACTACAGATGAGATTAAATATATGTTGTGTGTTTATGTATGATAAAAATATTTATTAAATATTTGAAGACAGTCACTTATCCATATGGCTAGGATCTTTTTTTTAAGTATCTTCCTAAAGTGATAGATTTGTTTCTCCACAATGATCTTTTTAAATGTTGTTTATTTTTATTTTTTCTCAGTTACATGTAAACAAAAAAATTTTAAAGGTTTTAAAAAATTTAATATTTTTCACCAATTATTTGTAAAAAGAAATTTTTAACATTCATTTTAAAAAATTTTTTGAGATCCATATTCTCTCCCTTCCTTCTTCCCTTCCCCCTATACCCCTATTGAGAAGGCAAGCAATTTGATATAGGTTATACATGCATGGTCATGCAAAACACATTTTTGTTTTAGTCATACTATAAAGGAAAACACAGACAAAAAAATCCAAGAAAAAGAAAGTAAATAAAAAGGATGCTTCAATCTGCATTCAGACTCTATTGATTCTTTTTCTGGAAATGGATGGCATTTTTCATCATAACTCCTTCAGAATTGTCTTGGATCATTGTATTGCTGAGAATAGCTAAGTCATTCACAATTGATTATAATAGAATACTGTAGTTACCATATGCAGTGTTCCCTTGGTTCTGCTCACTTAACTTTGCGTCAGTTCATCTAAGTCTTTCCAGGTTTTTCTGAGAGCATCCTGCTTATCATTTCTTATATCACAATAGTATTCCATCACAATCACATGCAACAACTTGTTCAGCCATTCCTCAATTGATGGACATCCCCTCAATTTCCAGTTCTTTGCCACCACTAAAAGAGCTGCTGTAAATTTTGTACATATGTATAAGTCCTTTTCCTTTTTGTTTTTTATCTCTTTGGGATATAGACCTAGTAGTGATATTCCTTGGTTGAAGGGTATATGTGGTTTTATAGCCCTTTGGACATAGTTTGAAAGTTTTCTACAGAATAATCAGCATACAATTTTAGCAACAGTGCATTAGTATCTAAATTTTCCCGCATCTTCTCCAGCATCTGTCATTTTCCTTTTCTGTCATATTAGCCAATCTGATAGGTGTGGGCTGGTACCTCAGTGTTGTTTTGATTTGCATTCCTCTAATCAAGAGTGATTTAGGGCATTTTTCATGTGACTGTAGGTAGCTTTGATTACATTGTCTGAAAACTGTCTGTTTTTATCCTTTGACCATTTATCAATTGAGCAATGGCTCTTAGTTCTATAAATTTGACTCAGTTCTTTACATATTTGAGAAATGAGGTCTTTATGAGAGAAACCTGCTGTAAAATTTTTTTCACAGTTATGATTACTTTGTATTTCCTTCCGTCTTATTTTCCCCTGTTTATCCTGTTCTCTCTCCCCTTTCACCCTGTCCATTCTCAAATGTTCATTCTCAAAAAAAAATGTCCACTCTGACTACAGCCTTCCCCAATCTGCCCTTCCTTCTGTCAGCCCCTATCCTTCTTTTATCTCCTTCTCCTCCTGTAGAGTAAGATAGATTTTTATACCCAACTGAGTGTATGTTATTCCCTCTTTGAACCAATTCTGATGAGAATAAGGTTCATATGCCCCCTGACATCTTCCCCTCCACTGTAAAAGCTCTTTTGTACCCCTTTCATGTCAGATAATTTACCCTTCTACCTCTCTCTTTTTCCCAGTGCATTCCTCTTTCTCGCCCCTTAATTTTATTTTTTTAGATAATTATCCCATTATATTGAATTCACACCCATGCCTTCTGTCTATATATACTCCTAACTGCCCTAATAATGAGAACGTTTTTAATAGCTACAAGTCTCATCTAATGATGTAGGAATGTAAAAAGTTTAACCTTACAGAATCCCTTATGATTTCTTTTTTCTTTTTACCTTTTGAAGCTTCTCTTGATTCTTGTATTTCAAAGTCAAATTTTCTGTTCAGTTCTGGTCTTTTCATCAGCAAATCTTGAAAGTTCTCTGTTTCATTGAATTTCTGTATTCCCCCAAAAGAGTATACTCAGTTTTGCTGAGTAGGTGATTCTTGGCTGATTCCCAGCTCTTTTGCCCTCTGGAATATCATATTCCAAGCCCTCCCATACTTAATGTAGAAACTGCTAAATTTCGTGTTATCCTGGCTGTGGCTCCACGATATTTTAATTGTTTCTTTTTAGCTGCTTGGAATATTTTCTCCTTGACCTGAGAGCTCTTGAATTTGGCTGTAATACTTCTGAGAGTTTTCATTTCATTCAGCTCTTTCAGGAGTTTATCAATGGAGTCTTCCAATTTCTATTTTACCTTCTGTTCTAGAATATCAGAGCAGTTTTCCTTGATAATTTCTTGAAAGATGATGTCTAGGCTCTTTATTTTTCAATCATGGCTTTCAGGTAGTCCAATAATTCTTAAATGATCTTTCCTGAACCTATTTTCCAGGTTAGTTGTTTTCTCAATGAGATACTTCACATTTTCTTCAATGTTTTGATTTTTTAATTTTCTTTTATTTCTTGATGTCTCATCAAGTTATTAGCTTCCACATACTTAGTTCTAATTTTTAAAGAATCATTTTCTTCATTGAGCTTTTCTATCTTTTCTTTTTGTCCAATTCTACTTTTTAAGGCCTTCTTTCCTTCAGTGAACTTTTATACCTTTTTTTTTCCATTTGACCAGTTCTGCTTTTTAAAGAAGTTTTCTTCAGTGAATTTTTGTATCTCTCTTACCATTTGGCCAATTCTGCTTTTTAAGGCATTTTTCTCTTCATTGGATTTTTATGTCTCTTTTACGCTTTGGCCTATTCTGTTTTTTGAGGTGTTATTTTCTTCAGTAATTTTTTTGTGGCTCCTTTACCAAGTTGTTGACTCTTTTTCCTTTTTCAATTTTCTTTCTTTTTTTTTTAGTTTTCAACATTCACTTTTATAAGATTTTTGAGTGAATTTTTTCTCACCCTCTCTTCCCTCCTCCCTCTTCCCTCCCCAAGATGGCAAGCAATCTGATGTAGGTTATATATGTACAATCATATTAAACATTTTTCCACATTAGTATTGATTCCTTTTTCATGGTTTTCTTGCATCACTCTCGATTCTCCTCCCAGTTTTTCCTCTACCTCTCTTACTTGATTTTTAAAATTCTTTTTGAGCTTTTCCGTGGCTTGAGACCAATTCATATTTTTCTTTGTGGCTTTGGATGTAGGAATTTTGACTTTATTGTCTTCTTCGAGTATGTGTTTTGATCTTCCCTGTCACCATAGTAACTTTCTATAGTTAGGATCTTTTTCTGCAGTTTGCTCATTTTCCAAACTATTTCTTGACTTTTAATTCTATGCTAAAGTAGGGCTCTGCTTCTGGATTGGAGGGGGCACTGTCCCAAGCTTCAGGTGTTTTGTGCAACTGTTTTTGAAGATAATTCTGATAAAACCTATAAGTTTTCAGTTCTTCCAAGGTGATTTGATCTAGGGAAAGTTGTGGTTACTACTCTTCGATACGGGACACTGGTCTGTGAGAAACCACAAGCACTCTTTTCTGCCCTGGAATTGTTACCAGGGTCCCCACTCCCCTGTGGCTGCAAGCTCTGGTGTACTATTGCTTTTCCTCACCTTTTGACTGATGGCTACAACTGTAAAAATATAAAGAGACTCAGGGCTGCAACTCAGATCCAGGAGTAAGACATGCAACAGAGTCCTGCCCCTAGTGCCATCAGAGGGAATCCTGTAATCTCCTTCTAACCAGTTGTCTGATCCCCTTAGTGTAATGTGGGCTGAGAGGTCTGGAAACCTACACTGATTCAGTTGCCCATAAGGCCTACTGCTGTTTTGCTAGAACATGGCCTGGGCCCTGAGCTCACCTGTGCTGCATCCTCACCCTGTTGCAACAGACCTTTCCTGCCAACCTTCTAAGTTCTCTTGGGCTGGAAAATTGTTTCACCCCATCTTATTCTGGGTTCTGCTGCTCCAGAACTTGTTTTGACTCATTAAAGTTGTTTGGAGGGGTTTTGGGGAGAGCTCAGGCAAGTCCCTACTTTTTCTCCACCATCTTGGCTCTGCAACATTCGTTTTTTAAAATTTTGAGTTTCAAATTCTCTCCCTTCCTCCCTCACGTCTCTCCCCTGTTGAGATGTCCAGCAATTTTATATAGATTATCCATGTGCAGTCATGCAAAACATTTCCACGCACAATGCTCTTATAAAGCTGAAAACATAGGGCAGATAATATTAGTTACACTTTTTATCTGCTACTAATTTATTAAATTTTTTGCCTGCACTAAGTATTTTAGACCTTCATCAAAGGTATATTTGCAGATAATATATCTATTATAACGTATTCAGAGTTTGTGGTGTATGGTTCTCATGAAGTTTTGATTTTGTACTAAATCAGTAAAATCATGGCTTGGAGAAGTAAAATATCGACAACAATAAACTGTCATTATTTGCTAGTTTTCATAGAATTTCAAAATTGGAAGGGTGCTCAGAGGCAGTATAGTCCAGTCCAACATCATATCCCACAAATGGTAGTTTAGCTTCTGCTTAAGGTTTCACATAAAAACTGGCCCCTTATTACCTTCTGAGGCAGCCTATCTAACCTAATTCTAATTTTTCCTTACAGTAAACCTTAATTTGCCTTTTTGTAACTTAGTCCCATGGCTACTGATTTTATCTAGGGCAAGGCAGAATAAATCTCATCTGTCTTCCCTTCAGATATTTGAAGGTAGTGATCATGTTCCTGCTAACTCTTCTCTGTGTTAGTTCCTTTGATTGTCGATCCTTGTATGACATGAACTTGAAGCTTCACCACTTTGATTGCCCTTTTCTCTTACTCTTCATCTTGTCAGTGTCCTTTCAAAAATATGATTATTGTTTATATTCATGTTCATCATTCCATTACACTTATGTACTACAATTTATTTAAACATTCTTCATTTGATTGTCCCCCACTTTGTTGTAGTTTTTTGTCACCAGGGTTTATGCTACTATAAATATTTTGGTAATATATTGGACCTTTCTTAATATCTTTGACCTCCTTGGAGTATATGCTGGTGATTATGATTCTGGGTCAGAAGGTTTTAGTTAGTTTTTTTTTTTTTTTACTAATTTCAAATTGATTTCCAGAAAGGTTGAACCAGTTGACCTCTCCACCTTCAGCATGTAGCTTCTCCAGCATTATTTCCATCTTGTGCAGCTTGCTAGGTGAGAGGTACAATCTCCCTAAGAATTGTTTGATTTGCATTTCTCTTATTAGTGATTTAGAATGATTTTTTTCATATTGTTGTTAATAGCTTATAGGTCTTCTTTTGAGGACCATTTGTTCATATATTTTGACCACTTTAGACAGTGGTATAAATGTATAATCTAGGGTTCATATCATACTACTAGTTTTCCTCTGTTTCGCTATCATAAATCCTAAAATGGAGTAGTTGTTTTCCCCGAGGTTCCCATCATTTGTATTTCAATATCCAATTCTTCCTTGTTGGTAAGAACTACATCCAGAATAGAATTTCCCCTTAGTGGTTCCTCCACCTTTTGAAGGATTAGATTTTGACTACTGCAAGTCAGCAAATTATTAGATCTTTCTTCTCTTGTAAGAAAGAGAGCTCCAGAAGATGTATGAATAATTGAAGCACCCCCTTACTACTGTATCATGGTTCTATGCCATGCTTGTGATCTTGTATACGCCCCTCTCTTCTGTCATTGCCACCGCCCTGGTACAAGCTTTCATCGCTTCACACCTTGAATATTGCAATAGCCAGTTAGTTGGTTTCCCCCACCTCCATCCCTACCCGTGCCCCCAGGCCAATTCAATAAACTCCAGTGGTGTTCTCTGTCACCTCCAGGAACAAATATAAAATTGGATCCATTTGGTAGTCAAAACCCTTCTACCATCCCAGTGTACTTACAGTCTTTGGGGCCAAGTTTGTTCTTTATCATTTTGCAGAATTTAATTTTAATTGTTTGTGGTGGCTGTTCTTTTATGTAGTTGTAGTCATTGTGGATATTATTTTCTTGGCTCTGCTCACTTACTTTGCATTAGATCATGTAAGTCTCATCATTGCTTCTCTGATCATATTCATCATTCCTTATAGCATAATGATTATTCACGTTCCACAGTTTGATTAGTCACTCCCCAATCAGTATGCATCTACTTCGTTTCTAGTCCTTTGCTACACAGAAAATCCTGCTATAAACATTTTGGTATAAATGGAACCTTTCTTTTATCTCATTTACCTCATAGTGGGGATTGGTGGGGGTGGTATATGCATCACTTCAGAATCTCTGACATAAGGCATGGAAATTGTTTTCTAGAATGGTTGTGTGAATTCCCAGCTCCATCAACAGTGCATTGGTGCACTTGTTTATACAACCCCTCAACGCGGACTGTTCTGGTCTCTTGTTGTCTTTGCCAGTTTGCAGAGTGTGGGGTAAAAACCTTAGGATTGTTTTGAGGTGCATTTCTCTTATTAATGATATAGAACATTCTTTCATGTGGCTGTTACTAGTTTTAAAATCTTTTGAGAATTTTTTGTTCATATCCTTTGACTTAAATATTAAAGAGTGCTCCCCCTTTAACCTAATCTCTGTCTTCACATGCACGTATTTTAATATGCAATAAATTCCCCCCAACACATACACCCCCTTTTGAGACATCTGAAGTTTTAGCTCTTTGCTTGTAATTTTTCTCATGAATTTCTGGGTGTCTCAGCTGCTGTTCTTCCTGAATTGTAGGCATTCCCTGAGTTATCAAGATTAGTAGAGACACATAGGCAATTTTATCCTTTCCTCCTCCTTTTCAGTTAAAGCTTTTAAAATTAATTTTGTACATTCTTTCATATAAGCCATTATTAGGTGTATCGCATCCTCTCCAGGAGCCTTTAATTCTATGGTGTGTGTGTGTGTGTGTGTGTGTGTGTGTGTGTGTGTGTGTGTGTGTCTTGTAGTTGGAGTTCACATGGTGGGAGGGTGTTTTTTTTTCGAACTCATGATTTCATTGGTGTAACGGGTGGGGAATCTGTGGCCTTGAGGCCACATGTGGCCCTCTAGGTCCTCAAGTGCAGCCCTTTGACTGAATCCAAACTTCACAAAACAAATCCCCTTAATAAAAGAATTTGTTCCGTAAAATTTGGACTTAGTCAAAGGGCTTTGAAGATCTAGAGGGCCACAAGTGGCCTCGAGGCCATCAGTTCCCCACCCTTAGAGGGTATAGCTTGGTGTAGCAGATAGAGAAAGAAGGAGCTGACTTTGGCCCCACTATGGGAATTAGACCTAGTTCAAGATTTGCCTCTGGTGTACACTGGCAGTGGGACCCTGAGCAAGTCACTTTAAATTTACATTGACTCCTGGGAACTCTCTTAGAAAATGTTACAGAATAGTTTTTATTTGCATTAGTAGAATGTTTCCTTACAAGAATTTTCTACATTTAAGAAATTAGGGGTTGGGCAGCTAGGTGGTGGGCCCTGGAGTCAGGAGGGCCTGAGTTCAAATCCAGCCTGAGACACTGGACATGCTTACTAGCTGTGTGACCTTGGGCAAGTCACTTAATCTCAATTGCCTTGCCTTCCCCCCTCAAAAAAAAATTAGCGGCTAGCTAGCTTAGTTGAATTAAATATTATCTCTCATCGAATATTTCCTTCCCAAATTCTCCATTTCTTTTATCAGTAAATATCCTTTAAAATGTATGAAGTATTTTTGGTTTTGTTTTGGTATGGTGAGGGGGGGGAGTGGCACTATTTTTCCCTCTATCTACAGCCTAAGTCTGTGTTCTGACTTAACTTTTTTGTGTGAATGTATGTATGTGAAGAGCATAAATATTCTGCTGGTTACCCAGGATTGAAATGAGTCGTTTTTCTCTTTTTCTTGCTTTCCCACTTACAGTCAATCAGAATGGACTGTGAATTCTTTCCAGTGTTTCCATTCCCTGTCCCACTGCTACTGTAGTAATTCAGCCCCAGATTTTGTTTCTCTAGAACTACTTTAGTAAGCTACTAATTACTGCATTAGTTTGTGTGCATCCAGTCTATCCATCCTCTATACTTACTGCATATCACTTGGATGTTGCTCTTTCCAAAGCATTGTTTTATCATGTCACTCCTCCTTCAGAATCTTTATTGCTTCAAAATCCTGCTACTTCCTGAGTCAAGTTCAAAACCTTTCGTCTCATATTGAAGACTCTCCACAATTTGGCTTCCAGTTTGCCCTTCCAGCCTTAAGTCGCATTGCTCCTTTGTATGTACTCTGTTCTTACCATTCCCTGAACATGTCCTGACCTCTCCTACCACCCCTTTGATCATGCTGTGGGCTTCTCTGGAATGCTCTCCCACCTTACCCCTTCAGGGTCTAGTTTAGTTCTCTGTGAAGCCTTTCTCTGATCATTCTATCAAAAGTTTTCTCCTTCCTAACCTATGGCACTTGATGTTTATCACCTTAAAAAACTTAACACGTTTTGCTTTGCATTGTTGTTTGTCCGTGTATGTGAACTCTTCGAGGACAGCATATTATTGGTGCATCATTGTGTTTCCAGATTTAGCAAATTCTGGGTAGCTACTTAGTCTCAAAGGAACATAGATTTAGAGCCAGAAGGGACCTAGATACCCTCAAAGTTCTGTGGTCTTCTTTTAGAGATGCAGAAGCTGAGGTGGCCCCTTCACACAAGTTGCTGTAGAGCACCACCTCACATACTTGGTACTACTCCACTTAAATTATGTTCCAATTTGAGAAAAGAGAGCTGGTTGCCTATATTCTTAAATTACTGATGTATTTGGATAATATATTTCCTTTTTTTCCTCTTCAGTTGGACAGGGATTGGGGAACAGGTAGGTGATATCTAGGAAGGAATATCATAATGAACATTTGATTTCTGGTCTCTGATCCTAATTTTAGTAATTTTTATCTTTGAGATTCTCATTCCTATTTATTATAAAACATGAATACACTTAACAGTGAAGTTGTTTGGGCTGTAGAACTTACAATATTTGTTTCCTTCCCTTTAGCAATACCTCAGATATTTAACAGTTAATAGCACCAAAGACTGCTTTGAGAAAGATTGCTGTGTGTTTGTCGCTAATGAAAACAGAAATTATTTGCTAATTGAACAAAAGGTGTTTACTTTTGAAAGTTCCTTTCTGGTTTCAGGCTTGGGGCTTAATTGCTTTTAAGCTGGAGGAAGAAGGACCAGGTAACTACTGCAGCCCTAGCTTCCTGCTGATACCATTCCACCAGTTTGAAGTTGCATTGGAAGACCAACAACCTTGAAAACTTAACCAGGGGAGGAGGTGGGGGAGAAGAGATATTAGAAAGCTGAGAGAGAGGTAGAGGAGTTAAATGTTAACTAATTCACATTTTCTCACCCCAATTTAAACAGCTTGTTTTGATTTGAATTTAATCTTTGTTTTCTGGTTTAGTGAAGTTTTTTTGTTGGTAGGTTTCAGAAATTTTATGTAGGGAAAACCTTTTTTTATTGCTTTCTCAAATGAGGTGGGATAATGTGCCCTGAATAAATACAAGAGTCAATGAATATAGTAATCCAAGATAGCAAAATGAAATGAGCACTGGTTTGGGAAACAGGCTCTGGTTTCTAGTTCTTGCTCTGCAGGTAACCAGCTGGACAACCTTTGGCATACTGACCATTTAATATTTGTGACCATCTCTTTTGGCTTCATCTGAAATGAGGGAATTAGACATAAGGATAGCTCCTTTGTTATGATCTCCCCCAGGTTATTCCTTAAAGGCAAGTTAGTAAATCATTGAAATTGATTAAAAATCTACAATTATTTTTCCATCAGTGCTCTTTTTCAGGAAATAATTCCTAGTATGCAAAAAGTTCAGACTGGTCATCTTTAACCCATGTTTTGTACAGACAGAGAGGTCTTGTGGAAATCTGCTGGAGTTTTTCTAAAGGAAGCATCAGAATTAATCTTAATTGTCTTGCAGGAATTTGATTCTGTTTACAAGGTCTTTAACTTTTATTATAGTATGATATAAACTCATTCTTCCTAATGGAGTAATGAAAAAATTTTATTTTTCATATGCTCTTAAAAATAACTGCCACCAAAAAACAAGAGTTCTAGATGTCCATTTGTTATATTTTGTTGATAGCATATAGTTTTAATTTTGTATAAAACAAAACTAAGATGATTTGTTGAGCTCTTAGGGGGCTTTTCATTCCATTATTACACTATTTTACTTGGACAGATTAGGTTAAGGAGAACTTTATATTCTATAGCTTTAGATTCTGTTTTGTGTCTTTATTTTAAATAACCTTAACTATTTTTGGTTCTTTGTGGCATTTTGATTTCTGTTACCAAGCATCAAACAAGGTTTCCTTTGCATAACTTTGTGAAATATTGTGTATATTTAGGTTCATGATTCAGTTTATTAATGTCCAAAATCTGAGGCTAAAGGCTCACCTTTTCTTTCATGGACACCTCTTCTCTCTCCCTCCCATTTCAGTATTCATTTCTCCTCCTCTTTACTAGTATTATGAATTATTGTATTTATGTGTGTGTACATATATGTGTATACATATGTGTGTGTATATATACATATATACACACATGTGTGTATACACACAGACACACACATACATATACATAGGCTTTGGGGGAGTGAAACGTATAACCTTCCCTAAAAAAAGTATAGTCGCCATATATAGCTTATGTCTGGATACCTGATTATTAAAAAGACATTTTTAGCAAATCCATTAACTTAGGGTCAGGTGTCTGTGTCAGGTGTAGTTATTTGCTTGTTTTAACTAAGAAGTCTCAGTTCATTGTCAGTGTCTGTGAGTAAGAAAAACGTGAATTTTGTATGTCATAATTCTTATTAGCAGGAGGATGCAGATTCATAAGGTCTTAGTTAAACAAGAAATAATTTTGCTTTACAACAGAACTACTACGAACAGAATTTCAGCTAGTAAATGTGCTAATTGTACATTAACAGGGATGAAAAGTAGTTGTGATTGTTTTTTAGCTTAAAGTATGTATTGTTGCATATGCAATATTTTATTCATAATTTCTCAGAATATTCAGTGAGTTCCTTTGGTTTTTCATTTCTTATAAAGAGGCATGGTCACATCTTATAATATTCATATTTTTTCATGTTTTAAATAGGCAACAAAGTATCCCTCGTAGCTACTCTTTCTGTTGAGCAGGCCCCATTTAGTTCTGATACTGTTTTTTTAAATGAAATTACTTTAGTAAGTCAGATTCACTCAGATCCTGACATATTTTGGGGCTTATTTGGTTTATGGAAGTATGTGGATTTTTTTGAGGGGTGGGTGCTAAAATCTCTTCTTTAATGGTTAAAGGCCACTGGGGCCACTCTAAAGTCTTCTAGGTTGCCAGATTATCATTCCATGACTCTGGATTCCTTCTGCTTAGACTGCTTACACTAATTATGCCTGTATCTTAACTTTATTTGTTCCTTATGCCTTGAGGTACTATAAATATAGTATTATGTAGTGTTGCCAATCTTATTTAATTTGCTTCAAATAATATTTCTGAATATCAGGAGTGTTCTCTTTGAACTAGTTCAGTTGACATAGACTAACCATGTTGATGATATCTTGGGGAGATTTGCTGTATATAGCAGTCCTTGCAACTGGAAATCCATTCTCTGATGCAATGCTACTATGATGTTGTCACAGCTGTTCAATAGATGGTTTGGATTCTGGTTTGGGATTTATTGGATATATTGCTTTCAGACTCTAGTGTATCAGGTGGTCATCAATTGTATGTTTAGCTTTTGTAATCTTAATCTCCTCCAGGTCCCACTAACATATTATAATAATAATCAGCGAGATGCCACTGTTTAGATCTTGAGTGCATCCATAATGTCTTTCTCTTGTTTGCTAGGCAGAAGATGGTGTTAGTGATTACGAGCTGATGTCTGGCACGCTTGCAGAGCAGGAGTAAGTGATTGCTGTTCAGCTTTCCAATCCTGTGAGTCCGATGACTTTTCTTCATGTTTTGGCACCACTGCCAAATACATGCATTGAAATCTCTCATGATCATCAGTTTGTCAGATGATAGTATTGTTGCAAATAGTCTGTCAAGGTCCTTGTATAATCTTTCTTTTGTCACCTTAGTATTGTATCCATCATGGTGGGGACATATAGAGTGAAGACAATGGAAGAGACCTCTGTTTTAGCTGTAGTAGCTTTGTGTAAAGGCAGGGCTGAAAGTTTGAGATAAATTAATGATTGCAAACCTCTCATTTTCTATGAAATGTTCTCTTGGGAATGGTGCTTTGCTCAGTGCCATAGTATTGGCTGCCTGTTTCTCTGGCTTATGTTGCAGGCCTCTCTGGACAGCTGACGGTCTTGTTGTTGCATAGTTTCTGGTGTTCTACATAGCATGATTGTTTTAGGGTGGAACATAGCATTCTGCTTGTCTGGAGAGTACAAGGCAGCTAAAAATCTACCCTATGTGGCAAACTAACCAGTTTTGGTTAGGATGAGGCAGCCATTAGAGCACTGCTCTAAACTCTCCCCTCTGTTGTGTCAACAATTCAGTCTCAAATAGGATGACTCAGATACACACTGAGCAGTCAGACATTGACTAGTATCTCAGGCTACCTGCATGCGTAGAAAGTTTTTGGTTTGGGTCGTCCCTACTATCGTGGTACTTAAGTTGAGTTTCCACTACTAGAGATGAGTGTATAGAAACATCGTGCCTGATCTGTTTGTACACAATACCATTCACTGTGAGAAAAATGACAGTCAGTGATCCAAGGGGTAAAACTGTTGTGGGTTCTTCTTAGAAGCAAGCTGTTGTGCCTTCATCTTCTTCATTCGAAATTGTTGAGTGAGTGCACACATTTCTGAATTGTTAGGCTCATTACTACTAAATGCAATACCATAGTTAGGGTTTGTTTTGGTTTTTTGCATATGGAAGAACACTTGAGTTATTACTTGAAATCATCACATTATCTTATCAAGATATGCTAAGATAGAATACATTAAAATTTGAGAAAATTTATGGTAAATTGTTTCAGATACAGCATCCTACATTTCATATTCCAGAAAGTGCTACCCTTTTAGCTAGCCCCAAAGTCAGTAAATTTCCAGGTCACGCAGAGAGCTCAAATGTTTTCTTAGATTGGCTATCCATCTGTTCATAATGATTAATATTCCTTGGTGGATACTGACTTTGGCCAAATGTTTTAACAGTCTTGATCCTTCAGTTCTTTTTTAAGATCCTTTTTAGTTTTGGTTCTAAAAAAAGGTGACTTTTGAGGGGGAGCAGTGAAAGAAAAATTAATCATTTGCCAAAAGTGTAACAGAGAAGAAATAATTCTGTCTTTTTATATCTAAGTTTATGTGCTGTCTTCAATGAAATGTAGCCACTGTATCTAACATGTTTCCCATGGTCATCACTTATAGAGGTGTGTGTGGCTGCATATATATTGCTATAAAATTTCTTTGAAGGGAAGGTATACATACAGATTCTGTTTTTCCAGAGAGTGGATATATTCATTTCTCTTGTTTGTAGGCTCACTTGTTTGAAGAGAATCTCTAGAGACATAAAATTATTATGCTAGGGTGGGTTTGGTCCTATTTAATTTCAATATATGCAATATAATGGAGTGTAGTATAGAAGAAAGATAGCTAATGATGTTATGAATTTGACTTCATAAGAAATCCATTCCTAAAAATGACAGATCTCTGTTGCTAGTTTTGGACCACCTAAATCTATCTGTAAATATTAAAATAGTTTTATTTTATTTTCTATTTTTGTAAATAAAGGAAGTGTCAAATGAGAGTTAACCACCTCATGATGATTCTGGATTTCTTTTCATGAAATAGCAATGTTTGCTAGTGTGAATTTTAATTGATTTTTTTTTTTTAGTTTGAGCATTAAAAAGATACATATGTATTTTTTCCCTTGGGAAATTGTAACTTTTCCATAATAATTCCTTTTTCCCATTCTCTCTCTTGACCTTTATTATCGCCTCCGAGTTTTTGTGATATTTGTGATAAGTGAACAGTTCTTGTTTCTTTTTAATTAAATAGAAGTATTGGTGATTGAAATTTAGAAAATTTCTTCCAACTCTCATTCATGTTTTTATCTATTAAACAGGAAAAGGACCAGCGAAGCCTAGACATCAATACTGCCAAATGCATGTTGGGACTGTTGTTAGGAAAAACCTGGCCCCTTTTTCCAGTATTCCACCAATTCCTAGAGGTACAGAATGATGCTACTGAATGAAATGTTTATTTGCCTGTTAAAAAACCAATCATGTATTTTATTTGTTAAATTTTACATAGTTGTATTATTTTATTTTAATGTTAGTGCTTGTGATACAATTGGTATCAATTGTTTGGGCCTCATTTCATTCATATTTTAAATTTTAAAAATTTCATAACAATAATATATTATAAATATACTGAAGTAATCTTATTTATAAATAATTTTTCTCTGGCTTATCTCACCTCATTTCAGAAATTCTATTTTTATTTAGATTTTGTTTGAGCACAGTAAAAATTCAACATGTACCTTTTTACAGTCTTGACAGAGTATCTGTTTCATTAAGCAGTGGCTTTTTGTTTGTTTGTTTGTTTGTTTTAGACCAGCCTGTATGCTTGCCAAAATTCTTAAAACATTAAGAGTTTATGATTTACTAGGAAGGCAGCATGGATAGAGCTGACTTGAGAATCAAGAAGGTATAGGGTCAAGCCCTGAATATGATATATGTTGCCTATGTAACCCTCTGGAAAGTCCTCAGTGTTCCCAGAAACTCTCTGAGGTTGTGAGTTACAGTCTACTTGCTGATGATCTTAGTTGCTGGAGTTGATTTCCTCATAAGCGGTTCCCTGTAGCAGAAGTGTCAAACTCACTGGCTGCTGCCCACAAAACTGGATTGCCAGAACACAAATAAAAATACAGTATAATATAGATAATGTTAATTTGTCATTTTCTAAGTCAATATGAGGCCAGTAAGGACCCATTTCTGTTTGAGTTTGACACCACTGCCTACATCATTGAAATCATACCCCTAGACAAAAAATAGAAGCTGTTTCTGTCAGCATTATATCTATATCTATATCTATGTATTTTATTGAGACATGTGAGATTTGACCAATGTAGCTATTAAGTAAATAAACATTTTCTTCAGTTTGAAAACATCTAGCATTTTAAAATCTCCTTTAATAAGAAAATGATGTTTGATTTTAATTTCCGACCCATTGATTATAGAAGTGTCTTTAGCTGAAAAGTAGTAGTAATAGCCAAAATGAAATCCCAGGAGCTCCTTACCAGGAATCAGTTTTTCATTTTGTATCAAATATGACATTTCTTTTTCCCCCCTCATTTTTGTCCATTTCCTTTGTACTTATTCATTTAAAAAAAACATTTTTATGAGAAGTCTTTTTGGGAAGAATTTTCTTTCTGCAAACACAGAGCACTTTTCAGCATATTTTAAATAGTAAATTTAACAAAAGTGTTTATATATATAATAAGTAATAAAAATATCACATATGAAACAAGCTGCCATTTCTAGATTTTTTTTAATTACTTGCTGATTTTTTTCTCATGGACCCTTTTAGACATATTAGAACTTATTTTATAGGGGCCTAGAAAAATTGCTGACATATTCATTTCTTTTATAATGATTGTTATTTTACTAACGCCTTTTTTTGGACAAAAGGTACTAGAATATCTTTAGAAATGTGAAAAGTTTAGTTCTTTAAAAATTCTTATGTTTTATCTATACATATAAATGAAATAATGCATGCAAAATGCTTTGTAAACCTTAAAGTACTACATGCACATGAATTTTTATTATTACAAATAATTTGCACTAATTCTTGTTGAAAAGTAATGACAGCAAAATGCAGCCTTAAAGTTGTCAGCTATGTTCATGCTATTATTGTAAAATATTCTTTGATAAACCCAACAGAATAATTGTTCTGTGGTTCTCTAGTTATTAATATTAATGAAGGCATAAAACAGGGTAACCTATGCTTACCAAAGGTTTTGCTACCATTATGGAGGGTATCCAGTTCAGAGTCCAAATGTAAGAGGGGGTTCCCAAGATGGTGAGGTGTTGTCCAGATCTTGTGGTTTGGAGATGATATTGTGCCAGTTTAATTTCAGCAAGCCTGGAACATTGCAGGACTTCCTAAATGAGATCATTAAGGAGAGGGATAGTGTGATATAGTGGATACTGCCTTTGAGTCAAAAAGACCTGAGTTCAAGTCCTCCTTCTGGCTCCTGTACTGGCTTTGTGACCTCAGGCGTGTCACTTAATTTCTCATTTTCCCAGACATCACTCTTCAGACCATAGATTTCAGAGAGGTTGTCACTTTGCACTGGCAGTATTTGATAAACTGGAACTTCCTTAGAAAGAAAAAAATGACAGTTCTGGACACCACCTCTTCCACCCATAAGTCTAGCTCTCCACATAGAAAAAAACAACTTACTGGCTGAACTCCTCTGGAACTCCTCATAAAATCTGCCAAATGACTTCTAGCCTTGGACCTCATACCTCGTCAGTTAGTACCCCCTGCCCCCTCTGGAAACGAAGAACCTCTATTTAAGGAGGGTGCCCAAGCCTTCCCAGCCTTCTGTCTCTTCATTTTCTACCCACTGGACTCTTCTGGCCTTAGCTGTCATGCCCCTGTGCCTGGGTACCTTTCCTCCCTCCTTTTTCAGATTCCTTTTATTCCTCGGCTTCTCCCTCTAGATTGTAAGCTCCTTGAGGGCAGGGACTGGTTTTTTCCTCCCTTCTTTTTTTCTTTCTTCCTCTCATTCCTCAGCACTTAACACAGTGCCTGGCACATAGTAGGTGTTTAAATGTTATTGACTGACTGACTGTTGTGCATATGTACCCACTGAGGTGGTCAATCAGCACAATATCTTAGAGAATTGTCAAAGATGAAGATTGAGTTTAGATCCAGAATTGAGTGGAAGAGAACTGCTGAATTGCATTTTCAGTATCCCCAAGTTAAAGCAGAAACTCATTGTTTAACACCTATAGTCTCCTTGATACGCTGTATGTAGCTAGCTACAAATTATGAAATACCAGGAGTCAAAATTGAAGATAACCCAGAGGCCGGTGGAGAACATACCTGATGAGCCTCACAAGCGGCGTAAATGATAACATCAGAGAGATGCATTTCCTCATCAGGTAGCAAAAGCAAAGTATAACAGACAGCCCCTTGAGGCTGGATTGGTACCCGTGTGATGTCCAGAGCCCCAGAGGAAGGCCCCTGACATGTCGGGCAAACCACTTGTGAGAGATTTATGGGAGGGCAGAGACTGTAGTCTCATGATGTAAGAAGACATGGGTAGGTGGTACTACTTTGGAGGGAGAACTCATATCATTAAACTTAGAAATTCTTCAAAGAATTGATTATGCTTATGAAAGTTGAAACCTTAACTTCCAAACCAACCGCTAAAGAAGTCATCAGCTTAGTATAGTTTGTTTGTTAATGTAACTTTACTGATGTAATTTATGTTAGCTTTCCTAGCTTTGAGACCCAGGTAAAGCTTTCCGACTCCCTTTTTCTTTTAAAATACTAGCTAGTGGCAAGGGGAAAAAAAGGGGTTTTCTTATGCTAAATTGGCCGTCTTAAAGAATATTAACTATTGCCGCTATGAAAATGATTGGCTCAGTTGCCAGTGGGGAAAGTGTTAGAATTAGATGTTGAAGAGGCTCTTAAACACGGGAGTGTTCAGCAGGGCCTTGGTTAAGTACAGACCGCCGTGGTGCCGATGAGCCTGCCTAAGTGTTTCATCTATCAAGTCTTACCTCGAACAGAATAAATGAACATCATTTCATTTTCTTGCTTTGGATTTACGTGGTTGTTGTGGTTGGGGGCAGGGTGAACGGGTAGAAAGTTAGTGCAGATCAGCTTTTATTGTTTTGTTTTTCTCTTAAAATAGCACAGTGGCAGCAATCATCCTTTTGTTGTTGGATGCAGACTTTTTCTGTGTGTCATAAAGATGAATCAGGTCATATTGCTTATTATTTGTATGTTTTGGTAGCTTATGTGTCTCCCTGATTTTAGTGGCCAGATTATATACCACTTATTGTCTTCATGGCTTGTTTTAATAGAATATTTAGGCATTGTGATCCTTTGTCGAAAATCTAGAATATGAGCCTTTCCTATAGTTTAGATGACATACAAAGTATAGTAGTACATTGTGCTCTTTAAGGTTATGTTTAGTTGTGTTATTTTGATTAGTTGTTTATTTTGATTATATTTTATTTTTGATTTCTATTTTTACTTTCTTTTTTTAAGAGCAAGGACTTTTATCTTCTACTTTTGTATGCCCCCTGTTGTACTTAATAGTAGTGATAATATAGTATGCCTGTGTTACAGTAAATATCTATTGATTGATTCAACCTGTCTCAAAATAGAAAGCTCGATGAAAAACCATGCTATACATATTTAAGAGGTAAAAACTTTCCTATATGAATCTCTGATACCTCAAGGCTGAAGAATATGGATTTTTCAGATCCTCGTATCATGACTATTGGAGAACTCTTTATTTTCTTTGGAATTTCCGTAGTATTTTTCTCTTGAAAATATCCGTTAGATTCTTAAATATCACCTTTGTTCTGTTACATAATCCTGTTTATTTGGTACTAGCACATCTACAATTTGAGTCCTTGGTTTTTGATGTATTTATACCATAATGTTCTATAATGTATAGGTAGTTCTTCCAAGTTTCACCTATCATTTTTTTTCTTTTTGACAGCAATCAAAATATAAAGTTATAAACAAAGATCAGTGGTGCAATGTGCTAGAGTTTAGCAGAACAATTAATCTTGACCTTAGCAACTACGATGAAGATGGAGCATGTGAGTACTGGTAGGGAGTACTGCCATTTTTCCTACCCTCTTCTTGAAAGAATTTATGCAAAACATACTCACTTTCTCTCTCTTCACAGGGCCAGTTTTGTTGGATGAATTTGTGGAGTGGTATAAAGAGAAACAGATGACATAGGAATTTAACTATGCACAGCAGCTCAAGAGTCCCTGTTAGCACAGTTCTGTCAACCATTAGCCATAAATTGCTGTTTGTATCAAAGCGCATGCTGCTTTTCTCGCACAGTGTCCCTTCTGCAGGGAAGTCGTGGTGTTTGCTATTTAACAAGCCGATGATGCTTGCTGTGTAGCATTGTCCTCTTTGAAGGCTGCTTTGCTTTTTGTATTTACACTACAGATTGATGAATTTGCCAACGTCTTCACTGTGATTATGTGTATATTGCTGTTTAAATTTTGTATATGTGTATAAAAAAAAGCTTCACCTAGAGATTATTTCTGCAGAAATGCATTGTAAAAATAATTTTGTGGCACATTTTCGTCACTTTTTTCAAATGAATCTTTTATTTCTTTATCTGGTCTCATATGTAGCATTTCAGAAAACAAGACTGAAGAGCTCTTTGAACATTGTTGCCATGAGCAGCCCCTGCTAGTGTAACGTTTCTGTTTAAGAGGTCAGTTTTTTGCGAGGGGAGTGAATGAATGTCATTTCTTCCTTCAGCAGCACATGCCAAATGTCAGTTTTAGTTAAAACTATTGGCCTTTAAAAATGATTAAAATTGGAATTACTTGGATACGTAGTTGTAATATGTCACAGATAATTTCTACTTGGTACATAGAGCATTGGTTTGGTTTTTTTTAAACAAACATTATTTAAACTTTTTTATGTTAAAAAAAAACCCTGTAGTATTTTGGATAGTGATACAAATCAGCAAATTAAAAATATACCTTTACAGAAATGGGATTTAAGCTCCTTTAAATTGCCTTTGGCATACTCCCTTTCTTTCTCCTCAACACTTTCTTTTCCTTTGGCTTACAAAGAATGTTCAGGCTTCTATTGTTTCCTAAACTACTAAAACTAAAATTTATGTTCTCCCTTCATCCAAAATGAATGGTTTTGTTGGCAATCACAGTTTATCAACTCCAGCCAACTGTGGGTCATGGTTTGAATTTTTAGTTAGTCTTTCATAGTGTCTAATTTTCAGGTTCTTATGTAATTAAAGAACTATATTGAATAGTGAGGATTGGTTTTCCTTTTCTTTCCTGCTGGGTTTTTCCTGGCAAAATGTTCATTGCAGGCAATGGATATTAAACCACCAGCATTGAGTTCAATACACACTATCTTTTAAGTAGGGACCACTTTTTTTGGTGACTGAGATTTGTACAAGAAAGTTTTAGCCATTATTTGTCCAAATGAGGGGGAAACTAGAGTGAATGGAATGGTGTCTTAACATTTGCGTTTTATGTCTTGTTTTCTCTGCCTTACCCCTTCTTAGGAAATGTTTTGTCAATACGAACACTTATTTCTTCAGTATATCTGGTGCTAAATAATGCAGTCCCTAAGGTTTTATGAAAATAGAAAATTTTATGGTTGTTTGACAAGTAAAAATCTGTTGGTACAATTGAACAAATGAAATGAATGCAGCTATTATGTAGTATGAGCAGAATCCAAGACCAAGCAAGTAATTGGAAGCAGTTTGAACGTGGCTGAAATCTGCTAGCGGCTCTTCTCCGCCCCCCTCCCCCGCCCTTGGATTAAATGTGAATTTTTTGACCTGTCTGAAATGAGAAGAAGCACACAGGCATGTTCCTCTGCACTGCTGTGTCACAGTTTCTCTGCTAACAGTGTCCAGGGTTTTAGATTTTATTTAATTTCTTTTCCCTATTGTAATTAAACCACCAAAGACAAATTATATATGTATATACAATGTGTTTGCATATACAAAATCACATTATGGTAAAAATGCAACTACTACCTTTCCCCACCAAATAGAAATGTTTGGTTTGCTGTGAAATAAACACGTAGAGGAGTTTCAAAAGCTATATGATGACTAGGCATATCTGATTGTTCCTTGTTTGTATGCTCACATTTGGTCATTTCTGAGTTAGTGCCAATTTGCACAAGATAATAACTGAGTGGATTAGAAAATGTTTGTGGCAAGCAACCAATATTAAATCTAATATTTTGAAAGGATTTTAGTGTAAATGTACATATTTCAGTGGTGATAGCCAGAGGGAAAATATAGAGATATATAGAGTACTGTTTTGATTTTTTTAATCCCTTTTACAAACAAACCACATTTTAAAAGTAATGTCTTACAGATTTGAGCAATTTTTTTTCTTTAAAAAAGTAACAGCAACACACACAAAAACCCTGGGTTTATTTTATTGTTTTTTTATTGTCAGATTAAGAATCTGGAGAATTAAAAAAAATACTCAATGGCACAATTCTCTGAGAATATAAAAATTGTTGCAAAGGGAAAATTGCATTAGGTAAATAATTAGGCTTTTTAGCAATGGCAGGTAGAACCTGAGAAAGCTATTAATTATGTATAATTTTTAAAAACATGGATTTCAAGGGGCAACCAAAATCTCTACATGCTTAGAAAATCCTGAGTGGTTTTCATTTTGCAAATTTTAAACTTTTTTTTTTTTAAATAAGCCTTTGAGATTATTTCATTGTGGAGATTCCTTATCTCCTCCCCTACTCCCTTCTATTTTAGTGTAGTCGTTTTCAAGAGAGGTATTGAGGGGTGGGATGCTTAGACTTTTTTTAAGTCTCTGTCTACTCATCTCTAGACTAGGTTGATATTGACTCATCATAGATATCATCAGATGGTTATTTAGTGGCTTATGCCAAAAGATTAGTATATTTTTCCTCCATCATTTCCAACAAGATCCTCAACCCTTTCTTCCTCATGATATTTGAACACTACCATACAAGTGCTCACAGTGGAATGGAATGTAAAGTTTAGATTTACGTTGCCACAATGGTTGGTGAGAGGTTTCATTATTTGATTCTTTAAAAACAAAAACAAAACACCTGCTGAAATGTTGTTTATCTTTTTGAAGCATGAGCTACTAGTTAAACAGGTTTTGGCCTTTTTTTTTTTGTAAATCTGAGTAGAAAAACCTTTACACTTTTGTCCAACTTAACAGATTTTTTTGACCTCCAGTTTCTATTTTAACTGTACTTTTGAGGTTTATACAGAAAGCTTTAAAAATTAGCTTGTCCCCCTAATTTTAATTCTTACAACTGCTAAAATACCTCTGTAAGCCTTATCCTTTCATATGTTGTATGATAAATGTATAGAATTCATCCACCAACTGAACTGTTGGTTATCTGTAAATGAGACCAAAATGTGGGTTGATTTTTGTCACAAAATAATTTCTACTGGAGGTTACTGCTTGTTACATGGACAACAGTTAACCTATAACTGTGAATGCTTTTATGTCTTCAGTATTTGCATTACATACATGAGGTGTGCAAGTCTTGTGATTCACCACTTAACTGAAACACTGTCACGCCACCTAACAGGAACAGGACTTTGGCAAGTTGGTTTTAGGTTTTAATAGAGTTGATGTAAAATGGTATTCCCACAAATAAAAAGAATTTGTGTTTGGTTTCAGAAACTGTGTCATTTTTCTGTGGTTTTTCCTTAAAAGTAATCCAAGATAATTCTGTTACAGAGTTATTTTAACTACGTGTTTAAAATGTTTAATAGATCAGTACATTTATCCAACATGATAATAGAAAGAGTATTGGGTTTGGTTTCTGTAGACTTTAAATTACTTACAAGTTATCACAAGTTATTTAACTGCTACAAGTTATTTGATCTTTGTAAAATAAGAAAGTTGCACTGGGCAACCTCTCAGGTCCCTTCTAATTCTGAAGTCTGTACAGTGGATATAGTGCTGGAGCTTGGAGTCAGGAAGACCCGAGTTCAAATTTGGCCTCAGATACTAGTTGTGTAACACTTAGCAAAAGTCACTTAATCTGTACTTGCCTCAGTTTCCTTAACTGTAAAATGGAGATGATAATAGTACTTATCTCCCAAAGTTTTATGAGGTCCAAAGGAGGTAATTTTTTAAAGCACTCAGTACAGTGCCTGCCACATATAAGTGTTAATGAGTTCTATTTCCCTTCCTCCCCTCTTCCATTCTGGTAGAAGGGTGAAAATTTTAGTTTTGCCTAAATGTCCTCTCCCCTAAACTGATTATTTCCATTTGAGGGTTTGTTTAAAATGTAAATAGGAGGGGCAGCTAGGTGTCACAGTGAGTAGAGCACTGGCCCTGGAGTTAGGAGGACCTGAGTTCAAATCCGGCCTCAGACACTTGACACACTTATGAGCTGTGTGACCTTGGGCAAGTCACTTAACCCCAATTGCCCTGCCTTCTCCCCTCAAAAAAAATATAAATAGGAACTATTAAAAGTGGATCCATAATTTCAACCTTTTGGGAACTTTGATCAATACCTTTTCCTGTTTCAACTCTGTGTTACATGTTTTTTCCTCTGAAGATTATTTTCTTTGATGTAGTGGTCCTGCCATTTCTTTGATCTTCTTCTATCATAGGATCACAGATTTACAGTTGGAAGTCACCTTAGTGTTCATCTAACTCAAAATGTAACCACCTTTGTGATACTTACCTTGGCTTTTATTTCAAGTGTCTGTCCAATCTGGTATTTAGCATCTTTGATGTTCGTATGGTCCACACTGCTCATTCAGTCAGCAAGCATTTAGTAATCTCACGTGCTTGGTTCTAGGGATACAAAGACATAGGCGACACAGTCCCTGCTCTTGAGCTTACATTTTTCTAGTGGAGACAACACGTTCACTTACATACACGTGGATGCACAAATGCAAGGCAACTTCATAGGGGGAAGACTAGTAAGTGGGGGAGGGGGTGGGTGGAGATGAGGAAGAATGTTCCACTGTACTTGAGTCTTTATATGATTTTTTAAAGGAAACCAGAGATTCTAGGAGTGAGAGGATTTTTGGCATGACGGCCAGTGCAAAGGCGCAGACAGGAGTTGGTGCCCTACGTGAAGAACAGCAAGTAGAGGGAAAGATGGGGAAAGGAACAAGCATTTCTTGTGTACCAGGCACTGTGCCAAGCAGTTGATTTTCACAACAACCCTAGGAGGTAGGTGCTATTGTGATCCCCATTTTGCAGTTGAGGAAACAAGTGCTAAGTGTCTGGGGCTGGATTTGAACCCAGGTCTTCTTAACTCTAGGCTCATTGCACTATTCATCACACCACTTAGCTGTATACTGGCCTAGGAGGCAAAAATGATGTGAAGGACAATAAAGCGTAAGTCCATTGGAAAGGTAGGAAGGAGCCAGGTTACGAAGAACTTTAAAGGCCAAACGGTAAGTTTATATTTGATCCTACAGGTATTAAGAAGCCACTCGAATTTGTCAAACAGGAGTGACGTGTTATTTGGGAAAGTCACTCTGTCAGCTGTGTGGGTGATGGATGGGAACAGGGAGAAATGTGGCATAGAAACAAATGAGGAATCCGTTACATTGATCTATGTGAGAGGCGATGGCCTGAAGTGAGGGAGCAGCCGTGTGAGTGGAGAGAAGGGAACCGATTTGAAGTGTTGTAGAGATAGATGTGTAGTCATTGGAGAGGTAGGATAAGAACAATTAAGGGTGATGGGAAGAATGGCGTAACCTGCATTGTCATTGGAAAATCTGAAAGAGGGGTGGGTTTGAGAGGAAAGATTGGTTTTGTGAAGTTGTTGCATTTGAGATACCTAGAAGACATCCAGTTTGAATTACCTGATGAGTAGTTCATGATGAAAGTGCTAGAGCTCAGGAGACAGAATGGGGCCACTTATATAGACTGGGGAGTCATTTGCATTAAGAGAAGTGAACCCATGGGAACTGATGAAGTTACCAAGAGAAAATGGAGAGTGAAGGAAGAGAGCCAGGAGACAGCCTTGAGGGGCATCCGCAGTTGGGCATGGCATGGATGATGCTGTGGCAAAGGAGATTGACAAGGAGCAGAACCAAGAGGGTAGAGAGTGGGCAATTGTGTCAAATGCAGTAGAGAGGTTTAGAAAGACTAGGAATGAGAAAAACTGATCTGATTTGATAAACAGAATAAGAGATTGCTGGTCGCTTTGGAGTAAATAGGTTCACGAGAGTGGTAAGAAGTGGAAACCAAATTTTAGCAATTTGAGAAGAGAATGAGCAGAGGAAGTAGAGACAAAAGTAGATAGATTTTTTTTTCAAGGACTTTGGCTAAGAAGGAGAGGAGCCATAGATCACAATAGATGGTGGCGGTACTAGGATCTAATGAAGGGTTTCTTGAAGTCTGGGGGAGACTGAGTTGTATTTGTAAGCAGAAGGGGCACCACAAGGGACTGAAAATCAGATCGGGAGGGCCGAAGGATGATTGTGGGACAGCCTCCTGGAGAAGAGGAAAAGGGATGTAGATTGACCTTATTGGGAAGGGCCACTTCTTCATTAGAGATTGGTGGGTAAAGGTAAGTTGTGAAAAAGAGGGTGCTTAGAGTGAACGTCCTTGGTTCTCTCTGAAGGATACGGTGAGGTCCTCAGCAACGTGGATGGGGTGAGGCAGTGCCGTGGAAAGCTTGAAAATGTCTGGAACATCCCCTGTGGCTGGTGAGTGCAACAGGATATTAGAAAAAAAAATTTGAGTCAGAGGCAATTGGTGGCGCAGTAGATAGCGTTGAATTTGGGATCAGGAAGACCTGTGTATGAATCCTATATCAAACACCTTGCTGTGTGATCTTGGACAAGTCAGTTAACCTCTGTCTCAATTTCCTCTTCTATAAAATGAGGATAGTAATGGCACTTAAAGGGCTGTTAGAATAAAATGACGTCAAAAGCACCCTGAAAACCTTACGATGCTATGTAAATATTAGCCATTGTTATTACAGGGAGTAAAAGTGTGCCCTTGCTGCAATGAGGACCCGTTTGAGATTGGATAACAAATGTGTGGTGAACACCATTAGCAGTTTGATGACTCTTCAGCCCCACTCAGCAGTGACTAGGAAATGAGGCCGATGGCAGGAGTAATCTGGGGCGGTGACTTGGCGAGGTCTAAACAGCGAGAGAACAAGGGATTCAATGGAGCTGAAATGGTTCACTGAGGGGTTGAGATTGGGAAAGGAGGAGCCCAACTGGAAGGATGGTGACCGGGACATGTCATAAGAGGTGCACCGGTTCCAGGCCCCCACAACCGCTCCAGCCTCAGACTTACATAGAGTTAGAGAGGGCGTCGATGACTGTCCTGTCATCCCTGAGGCCAGGCAGTGGGGTAGTTGTGTCCAGTGTTGTCCAACTCAAATAATGGGACCACTAAATCATACATAGAGATTCCTATGACTGCATATTGGCTTGGGAAACCACATGTTAACACTAACACTAGCGTTTTCATTTATTTTGTTCAATGTTTCTCAATCACATTTTCATCTGGTTTGCCACACAGGAGTGTTGTGGGCAGCGTGTTTAACACCTCAGGTCTGGACCACTGAAATGAGGGAATTCTCCCAGTTACCTAATGAGGAATAAGGAGCTAGGACCCAGTAACTTAACTATAATTGTGCCACAGCAAGCAAGGGTCTGGACGGGAACAATGCATGGTCTCCAGGTCAATTAAGCCATACCATACCTACACCTCGGAGGCCAGTCAAACAGGTTTTATGTATTCAAAATATTGTTCTTTGCAGGGGTTTGTAGGTTTTACTAGAATGCCAGAGGGGGATCCATGGCTTCCAGAAGGTAAAGAACCCCTGCTTTAGAATCCCCTATCTAACCTTCCTTTTGTGTGAACTGTTGGAAATCTACCCAAGTGAATTTATAAGACTATGCCCAGTTTTCCCCTCTTCTCTCATAAACTCTAAGATCAGATGGTCACTTCTTATCAAGATTCCATCATTTCTACTTTGACCAGCCCCTTCTTACAGGTCTATATCAGTTTCAGAGCAATTTCCCCTGTTGCTTCCTGAAGAATAAAATTATTCTCAAGGCAAGTTAAAAAAAATCAGCAAAATCACTAATGCAGAAGTTTGTCTTGCATGACTACGTATTTGTGGTAGGTTTTGTTCTCATCTTATTGGGTGAGGGAGGTGGTGAGATGAGGAACTGAAAAATAATCAAAAAGTCTCCACTTTAAAAGAATAATAATAAATAATAATAAGCCGCTGCTCTTCTAGTGGAAGTCCGGATGATCGGAGTTCCCCCTCACAATTATACCTTGCCTTAGCACAAGCCTTGTGATTTACCCTACCGATCCTCCACTGCCGTAGGCAATATACTCATTCTATTATACTCCCCACAGTGACTATTTCAAATATAACCTCAGGATGCCTGCTGCACTAACTCCTTCCCCTCCTGGTAAGCAGAGAGCCTTGTCTCCTAGTTTGCTGAGGTAACAGAAACTATCTATTATGATCTCTCTATTTTATATCCCCAAACCCCTCTGTATCACCCTTAGTACATTCCTTCTTTGCTCTAGTCTTTAATGAAGGGGTAGTACTTCTTACCAAGGACAGCCCCTCTGTTACCTTAATCTTATCCCCTACTGTCACCTTCAGAAGCTTGTCCCTTTAACTGTTATTTCCTCCTCTTTCTGCGTACTTCCTCCCCCTTCTGGACCCTGTCCTTCTTGTGTACTGCCTAAAACATATTCAGATCTATCTTATCCCCTGAAGAATTATACTCAGTTTTACTGGGTAAGTTATTCTTGGTTGTAATCCTAGCTCCTTTGCCTTCTGGAATACCATGCTAAATCTTGTGCTATCCTGACTGTGCGGCTCCATGATATTTGTCTTTTTTTCTCTGGTTGCTTACAATATTTTCTTCTTGAACTGGGAGCTCTTGAGTTTGGCTGTGATATTCCTGGGAGTTTTCAATTTAAGATCTCTTTCAGGAGGTGATGAGTAGACTCTTTTAAGTTTTTGTTTTGCCCACTGGTTCTAGAATATCAGAGCAATTTTCCTTGATAGTTTCTTGAAAGATGTTATCTAGGCCTTTTTTTTCATGGCTTTCAGGTAATCCAACAATTCTTAGATGATCTTCCCTGGATCTGTTTTCCAGATCAGTCATTTTTCCAATGAGATAGTTCATATTTTCTTCTATTTTTTCATTGTTTTGATTTTATTGTTTCTTAATGTCTTGTGGAGTCATTAGCTTCTACTTGCCCAACTCTACTTTTCTTTAAGTTTATTTATTTTTAGGTTTCAACATTCACTTCCTTTAAGTTTTAAATTTTTTCCCCATCCCCCTTCCCCCTCCCTAAGATGGCATGCAATCCAATATAGGCTCTACATATACATTCCTATTAAACATATTTTCACATAAGTCATGTTGTATAGAAGAATTAGAACAAATGGAAGGAACCATGAGAAAGAAAAAGATAAAACAAACAAAAAAAAGAAAATAGTCCACTTCAATCTGCATTCAGATTCCACATTTCTTTTTCTGGATGTGGATGGCATTTTCTTTTTTTTTTTTTAATTTTATTTAATGTATTTAGTTTTCAGCACTAATTTTCACAAAAGTTTGAATTACGAATTTTCTCCCCATTTCTACCCTCCCTCCACTCCAAGATGGTGTATATTCTGGTTGCCCTGTTCCCCAGTCAGCCCTCTCTTCCATCACCCCACTCCCTTCCCATCCCCTTTCCCCTTCCTTTCTCGTAGGGCAAGATAAATGTCTATGCCCCATTGCCTGTGCATTTTATTTTCTAGTTGCATGCAAAAACTACTTTTTTTTTTTGTTTTTGAACATCTGTTTTTAAAACTTTGAGTTCCAAATTCTCTCCCCTCTTCCTCCCCCCACCAAGGAGGCAAGCAATTCAACATAGGTCGCATGTGTATCATTATGTAAAACCCTTCCACAGCATTCATGTTGTGAAAGACTATGTTTTGCTCTTTCCTAACCTATCCCCCTTTATTGAATTTTCTCCCTTGACCCTGTCCCTTTTTGAAAGTGTTTGTATTTGATTACCTCCTCCCCCATCTGCCCTCCCTTCTATCGACCCCCCTTTTTTATTTTCTTCTTCCTTCTTTCCTGTGGGGGAAGATACCCAACTGAGTGTGTATGTAATTCCCTCCTCAGGTCAAATCCGATGAGAGCAAGATTTAATCATATATGTGTGTGTGTGTGTGTGTGTGTATGTATATATATGTATATGTATATATATATATATATATATATATATGCGTATTCCTTTCAGCTACTCTAATACTGAGGTCTCATGAATCATACACATCATCTTTTCCATGTAGGAATGTAAACAAAACAGTTCAACTTTAGTAAGTCCCTTGTGATTTCTCTTTCTTGTTTACCTTTTCATGCTTCTCTTCATTCTTGTATTTAAAAGTCAAATTTTCTATTCAGTTCTGGTCTTTTTACTGAGAAAGCTTGAAAGTCTTCTATTTTATTGAAAATCCACATTTTGCCTTGGAGCATGATACTCAGTTTTGCTGGGTAGGTGATTCTTGGTTTTAATCCTAGCTCCATTGACCTCTGGATTATCATATTCCAAGCCCTTTGATCCCTTAATGTAGAAGCTGCTAGATCTTGTATTATCCTGATTGTGTTTCCACAATACTCAAGTTGTTTCTTTCTGGCTGCTTGCAGTATTTTCTCCTTGACCTGGGAGCTCTGGAATTTGGTGACAATATTCCTAGGAGTTTTCTTTTTGGGATGTTTTTTGAGGAGGTGATTGCTGGATTCTTTCCATTTCTATTTTACCCTCTGGCTCTAGAATATCAGGGCAGTTCTTCTTGATAATTTCTTGAAAGATGATATCTAGGCTCTTTTTTTTGATCATAGCTTTCAGGTAGTCCAATAATTTTTAAATTATCTCTCCTGAATCTATTTTCCAGGTCAGTGGTTTTTCCAGTGAGATATTTCGCATTGTCTTCTACTTTTTCATTCCTTTGGTTCTGTTTTATAATATCTTGATTTCTCATAAAGTCACTAGCTTCCACTTGCTCCAGTCTCATTTTTAAGGTAGCATTTTCTTCAGTGGTCTTTTGGACCTCCTTTTCCATTTGGTTAATTCTGCCTTTCAAGGCATTCTTCTCCTCATCGGCTTTTTGGAGCTCTTTTGCCATTTGAAATTACTCTATTTTTAAGGTGTTATTTTCTTCAGTATTTTTTTGGGTCTCCTTTAGCAAGTCATTGACTTGTTTTTCATGCTTTTCTTGCATCATTCTCATTTCTCGTCCCAGTTTTTCCTCTACTTCTCTAACTTGTTTTTCCAAATCCTTTTTGAGCTCTTCCATGGCCTGAGACCAGTTCATGTTTTTCTTGGAGGCTTTTGGTGTAGGCTCTTGCACTTTGTTGACTTCTTCAGGCTGTATGTTTTGGTCTTCTTTGTCACCAAAGAAAGATTCCAAAGTTTGAGACTGAATCTGAGTCTGTTTTTACTGCCTGGCCATGTTCCCAGACAACTTACTTGGCCCTGGAGTTTTTCATTGGGGTATGACTGCTTGTAAAGTAGAGAGTACTTTGTTCCAAGCTTGAGGGGATGCGCCGTTGTTTTCAGAGCTATTTCTATACAGCCAGCTCTGCCACACCAGCACTCCTCCTTCCCCAAGAACCACCAACCTCGACCTGACTCAGATCTTAAGCTGACTCTGCACTTCAGATCTGATCCACCACTTAATTCCTCCCACCAGGTGGGCCTGGGGCCAGAAGCAACTGCAGCTGTAGTTCTGTAGCTGCACCACCTCCACTGCTCCCAGAGTGGTGGCCCAACAGCGAAGTCTTTTCACTCTGTCCCCTGCAGCTTTTCCCACTAACCTTCTCTGTTGTCTTTGGTGTTTGTGGGTTGAGAAGTCGTAACTGCCACAGCTCACTGATTCAGGGTGCTAGGGCCTGTTCTTCCTGGCTCCTGGTCTGGTTGGTCCTGGCCCCACCCACACTGGGCTCTGCTCCGCTCTGCTCCCAGCTCCGTGCCCGATAGACCTTACCCAGTGACCATCCAGGCTGTCCTGGGCTGGAGCCCTGCTTCTCTCTGCTATTTTGTGGGTTCTGCAGTTCTAGAATTTGTTTAGAGCCATTTTTTTATACGTTTTTGGAGGGACCTGGCAGAGAGCTCATGCAAGTCCCTGCTTTCTAGCCACCCTCTTGGCTCCGCCCCCGTGGATGGCATTTTCCATCATGAGTCTTTTGAAATTGCTTTAGGTCCTTACATTGCTGTGAAGAGCTAAGTCTATCAAAGTCAGTCTTCACACACTGTGACTGTTACTGTGTACAATGTTCTCTTGCTTCTGCTCACTTCACTCAGCATCAGTTAATATAAGTCTTTCCAGGTTATTCTGAAGTCTTCCTGTTCCTCATTTCTTATTGCACACTAGTATTCCATTACATTCATATACCACAACTTGTTCAGTCATTTTCCAATTGATGGGCATCCTCTCAATTTCCAGTTCTTGGCCACCACAGAAAGAGCTGCTACAAATATTTTTGTACATGTGGGTCCTTTTCCCATTTTTATGATCTCTTTGGGATACAGCTGTGTCTCTTTTACCCAATTTGGCCTATTCTATTTTTTAAGATGTTATTTTCTTAAGTATTTTTTGTGCCTCTACCAAACTGTTGACTTTCTTTCATGTTTTTTTTGGTGCTTCACTCTCATATTCTTTTCCCAATTTTTCTTCTACCTCTCTTATTTGATTTTTAAAATTCTTTTTGAGCTCCTTCAGGAATTCTTTTTTTGGGGCTTGAAACCAATTCGTATTTTTTGAGGCTTTTAAATGTGGCTGTTTTGACTTTCTTGTCTTCTTCTGAGTTTATGTTTTGAGCTTCCTTGGCATCTATGGTCAAGATCTTTTTTTTGTTGTTTACTCATTTTTCCAGCCTATTTCTTGATTTTAACTTTGTTAAAGTGGGGCTATCTGCTTCTGGGGTGGCCGGGACACTGTCCCAAGCTTTAGGTTTTTTGTGCAGCTAAATTCTCAGTTCTTCCAAGGTGGTATGATCTAAAGAGATGTATGTTTACTACTCTCCTGATCTGTGCTCTGCTTTGTGAGAGACCACAAACACTTTTCAGCCCTGGAATCATGACCAGGGTCCCAGCTCCACTGTGGCTGCAAGCACTAGTGTGCTAGTACTCCTCCTTGCCCTGGGACTGTGACCCACATGTGAGTATGGGCAATGCAACAGAGTCCTGCCCCTAGTGCCAGCAAAGGGAACCCTGTAATCTTCTGACCAGTTGTCTGACCCCCTTACCATCTGTGAGCTGATAGCTCAGGAAGTCTGGGCTGGCACAGCATGCCCTGGAGGACATTCCACTCTACCCTTCTTAATGTCTAATAGAGTCATTAATTTCCACTTGCCCAATTCTAATTTTTAAAGAATTATTTTCTTCAATGACCTTTTGTACCTCTTTTTCTGTTTGGCCAATTCTGCTTTTTAAGGAGTTCTTTGAAGTAAATTTTTGCATCTCTTTTTTTTTAATTTGGTCATTTAAAAAAAAAGGTATTTTCATTAGTTTGTGTGTGTGTGTGTGTGTGTGTGTGTGTGTGTGTGTGTGTCTGTCTGTCTGTCTTTTTTCAAGCTGTTGACTCTTTTCTCCCTGAGTTTTCTTGATACTGCTGTCTCTTGATTCTGTTCTTACCTATCTGGTTACTCTTCAGTCTCCTTTGCTGGGTCCTCATCCATGTCTCACACCTTAACTGTGGATAGTCCCTATGGCTCTATTCTGGGCCCCTTCCTTCCTTCCTTCCTTCCATGTTTTCCAATTACATGTAAAGATGGTTTTCAACATTCATTTTTTTATAAGATTTTGAGTTCCAAATTTTTCTCCATCTCTTTCTTCCCTCCTCCCTCCCCAAGATGGCAAGCAATATGATAAAGGTAATGTGCAATCATGTTAAACCACATTTCCACATTAGTCATGTTGTGAAAAAAGAAAGAACAAAAAGGAAAAACATGGAAGACAAAAAACAAAGTGAAAATCATATGCTTCAATCTGCATTCAGATTCCATAGTTCTTTCTCTGGATGTGGACGGCATTTTCCATCACTAGTCTTTTGGAATTGTAGATCAGTATATTGCTGAGAAGAGCTAAGTTTATCGTAGTTGATCATCCTACAAAGTGGCTGTTACTGTGTACAATATTCTGGTTCTGCTCACTTCACTCAGCATCAGGTCATGTAAGTCTTTCCAGGTTTTTCTGCCTGCTCATCATTTCTTATAGTATTCCATTGCATTCATATACCATAACTTGTTCAGCCATTTCCCAATTGATGGGCTTTCCCTCAATTTCCAATGCTTTGCCACTGCAAAAAGAATTGCTATAAATATCTTTTGTTTTCTATCTCTGGGATGCAGACCTAGTAGTGGTATTGCTTGGTCAAAGGGTATATATGATTTTATAGCCCTTTAGGCATAGTTCAAAATTGCTCTACAGAATGGTTGGATCAGTTCACAACTCCATCAACAATGCATTAGTATCCCAATTTTCCCACATCTTCTCCAACATTTATCATGGTCCTTTTCTTTCTATACTTTTTCTTGATCAATCTCATCAGCTCCCAGGTGAGTTCAATTATCTTTACATATGTCAATTCTTGGCAAATCACTTCAATTATCTGAACCTCTGGGTCACCTAACCTTTAAAATGAGGAAGCTGGGTTATATAAACTCAAAGGTTCTGTGCGGTCTGGGACCCCATAACTGTTTGTATCCAACCCATGATGATCCTCTATACTTAGCCCAATCTCCCTCCTGAGTTTCAGTTGCATATCACTAACCACCTGGTAGACTTTACCTGGACATTCTACAAGCATCTTGACATCTTTGAAATAGAACTTAGAGTGGCCCACTTCAGACCCACCCCATCTTAAACCTCCCTCTTTGGCTTGAGGGCTTCACCATCATTCTAGTCGCCTGTTTTCACAATTGCAGAGTTATCTGAGATTCTTCACTCTCCTTCACCATTCTCTCCTCTTCCTTTTACGCCTACCCGGTTTTGAGTCAGTTGCTAAGTAAGGCTTATTTATTGAACCATGCCTAGTAACTTTCCTCTTCTCACCTGGACAATTGAAAATCTCCTACTTGTTCTTTCTGCTTTCAGTCTGTCTTCTCACCAATCTGTTCTCTACACAATTGTCAAAAGAATCTTCCTAAACCTAAGATAACCTTATTATTCTCTTGCTCAAGAATCATTAGTGGCTCTTTCTTACCTCTAGATTGAAATGTAGACTTCCTCCTGTGATTTTTAAGGTCCTTTACAACCTGAATCAAGCCTTTCTTTTCAGGCATTTCACATCATTCACCTTCACCTGCTGTACCTTCTGACCACATTAGCCTATTTCTTATTGTTCCCTGTCCTTGACATTCCCTCTCCTGCCTTTGTCTTTCCCCGGGATGTCTCCTATGCCTGGAGTGCACTTCCTCTTCACACTGCTTCTGAAACACACACACACACACACACACACACACACACACACTCTCTCTCTCTCTCTCTCTCTCTCTCTCTCTCTCACTCTCTCTCACATTTTAAGAGAGAAAGTGAGAGAACATGGAGCATAAGCAGCTGCCTTAAGACTAAGGATATAGAAACAGGAGACGAGGAGGGGCATATAGAAACTGGGGAATACCTCCTGAGGTATTTTCAGTCTGAGGCTGGAAAGGGGATATTTAATGGAAACTAAAAAGGACTTTGACTATCAGAATATTTATAGCTCAGGACAAACAAGTTAAAGGACAGTCATAAATCAAATGACTCCTATAATGAAAATAAGGTCCTTGAAAAGTATAAAAAATATAACTTTACAAATATAAAGTCGTAATGATGACAATAATTATGTACTCTGCTATTCTGCAGACAGGATAGAATCTATATTTCAGTGTGATTTTGCATATTTAACTTACTAAAAATGATGTCACTGATTTTTGATCCTTGACTTTTTTTCTATTTGTGAACTAACTTGTTGATATGTAGTGAAGTAAGGAGACTGCATTGAAATGAGCAAAAAAGCCAGGAGGATATTTTAATTGGACAAATCCCAGATTTTCCTAATATGGAAGTTTCAATTATTGGAAAACTATATGTCAAGAGATCTAGCAGTTTTAAATGAACTGCCAAAAACCATGAAATATGTTATCCAACTAACAGAAAATAAATCTGATATTCACCTGTACAACTCAGTTGTCTCCTGAACAATGATAACGAAACATACAAACAAATCAGTAACAATCGAAATAAAACACCCCAGGAAAGTAATAGGAAAAAATGAGAAATAGGGGAAAACTGATATCACATGAAGAAAGACAGCTAACATGTAGCATGGCAGATGTATTGTGGGTATTGAAGGGGAAAATAAATTTATGATGCCTTCTGTTTTTTTTTACATTAGTCATTTCCTGATATACCAATCATGCCTCATAGTAACCTCCCTTGTAATAAAAAAAAATTAAGCTAAACCAACCCAAATCAGTGACAAAATAGCATTGTTGTGATGAACTTTAAGATAGCTGTTGAAAACAGTATCATGTGCAACAGCAAAGGGTAAGGAGATGAATGTATATTTTACTAGGAAGGAACAGGAAAAGATTGTTGAGTACGCCCATTTTACTCAGCATAGGAGCTTTGTTTTTGAATGGCCACTCTTGGTGGGAACTAAGGTTGGGTATGTTTTTACTTTAAAAAAATATATATTTTTTGTCAATTAAAATTTTTGTGTTCCCTCCCTCCTCCCTACCCCACCCATTGGAAACCCCTTAAGAAATATGTATACTCAAGCAGAACAAATCTGTGCAGTGACCACGTCCAAAAATGTTATCTCTTGATTTCAACACCTCTCTGTTAGGAAGAGGGTAGCATGCTCCATCATTGGTCCTCTGGAATCATATAGAGTCATTGTATTGACCTGAGTTCTTAAGTTTTTCAAAGTTGTTTATATTTCCAAAGTTTGTTCTTGTTACCGTATAAATTATTCTCTCATCTCTGCTCCCTTCTTTCTTCCATCTGTACCTGAGTCTTCTATTAAACATGTTTTCCGTAGTTCTGATGGTATATGGTATGGAAGACCTGAACATATGTGTTGGAATTTTTGTTTGATGATAGAAGTCAAATAGTAGAGAAAATCAGCAATTTGGGGTCCCTGAGAAAAGAACAGGCTGGATAGAGATTTTTCTTATTTCTGGAAAGAAAAACCTCAACTCTGTGAGAAAATGACATTGTTCTTAGTGTAGCAGGATGGACAGTGTGAATAGCCTCAAAGATGGAAGATAGACATATCTCCAGAAACACAAGCTAGCTAGTCCAAAGTCCACATCCAACCTCAAACATTCATTTAATGCATTTGGCTCCCAGAATTCCATACTCTGTGTGTTTAGATTATTATTTCAGGTTTTTCTTAGAAATTGTGAACCTTTCTTGTTCTGTATAAGTCTAGAGTACACACCAAATTAGAATACCAATTGAAAGCTGAAACTGGAGATCCGTCATTGTTACAAGTAAGCAGAATTTTAAAAAAAGTTTTTTATTTCATTTTACACCAAACCTCCTGTTCTTTGAAAATTATATTTTTTGAAAGTTCTTTGTTTTTGTCCCATTGAATTGTGCCCCTTTGCAGACACCATCTGAAGAATATGGGATCATGAAATCCTGGCAGTGATAAAAGGAAGTTCTGAAGGAAATCTTTTTTTTTTCTACTCTTGCCTTAGAATTGTCTAAACTTGAGTATCTTAAATTGCAAAACCAATATACTCTAGAGTTTTTAATCCTTAAACTTGGGCCCATAAAAGAGCTGCAGCTGTACTCATTACCAGTTAATTAACAGACCCTCACAAGATTACAGCCTATTTCAACTGTAGAACAGGTGGGGAGAACATAAACCATAGCATATTTTCTTTCTTTCCTGGGGTTCTCAGTCTGTACTGCTTATTTCTGTATCATTCATCATGTATGGCTCATTATTCATGTTTCATCTTGAGGGTGAACAGGAATTGCAGCACTGGTTTTTATCACAGAAGCTGCCTTAGCTATTGAATAAAAACACTATGTTAATTAGTGTACCTTTTTAATTTGAGTCAGATTGCTCAGAAATCCTCAGACTTTTTTGTTAAGACCAAAGCCTGGAGCCTCCAGTCTTTATTCTCAGTGTAGTAATTTGTCCATAGATTTTTACTAACTGCTGTCTCTCTGTCTCTGTTGGCTACAGTGCATGGGCCTTTTGTCCTATTATTTAACAATATTTACTGAGTCCCCATTAGTTCACCATTTTGCTTGGTTCTAGAGTAACAAAGTGTGATGAGGACCAAAAGCTTAATAGGATACGATCCCTGCCCTCAAGGATCCTAGAGTATCATACTTTTAGAGCTAGAAGGAATATTAGAGGCCATCAAGTCCAACACCTTCATTTTACAGATAAAGAAACTGTGGCAGAAATGTTCAATGATTTGCTGACAGAACCAGAATTCAAACCTAGTTCATGGTGGCACAGATTTAAGAGCTGGAAATAACCTTAAATGCCAGTGGCCAACTCCCTAATTTTACAAATGAAGAAACTATGAAAGAAATGTTAGATGACTTGCCCAGGATCACCATTAGTAATTTGTTTAAGGCAGAATTTGAACTTCCTGACTCTGCCCTATTCACTATACTGTGTGGTCTCTAACAACATGCACACATAATTAAATTATGGAGGTGTACCACTGAGCTATAAACCTAGTTGCGTGGATGGTAGCTCAGATAAAAGGAGATTACTTTTCATGTAGATGGGGAAGTCTTCATGGAAGAATTGAACTTGAATAAAACTTATTTTCCCTCCTCTCACCCCACCCCCAAAGGCTACAATAAATTTTAGATATGTTTTTCTGTAGCTATAGGTACACATACACACACACACACACACACACACACACACACACACACACACACACACACACACACACATATAGACATATACTTTCCCAAACATATTCTACTCTTGATCTTTGTTTTTATATTTGTGCATATCTCTTGTTACCTATCCCTCCTGATTCCTCTACTTTACTTCCACCAACTACCTTGCCCTCCTATTACTTGCCTACCTGCCCCGCCCAGGATCCCTCCCCTATCCTCCCAATCTCATAAATTTAAACACTCTTTTATATACCCCTTTTACTTATTCCCTCATTCTCCCCTCTAAAAATCCCTCCCTTGTCCTCTCCCCCTTCTCCATACCCCTACCATTTTATTTCTTCTAAATTTAGAAGACTTTTATACTCTTCTAAATATGTATGTATTGTTCCCTCTTAAACCCATTCTCAATGAAAGTAGGTTACCAGAACTACCAGCCCTCCTCCTCCATCTAATTTCTCTGTATCCTTTCTTCCTCTTGCACCTCATTTGTATAAAATAGTCTTTTATCTGTTTCTAAATGGTTTTACTTTTTAAATTCATATCATAGTCAGGTTTACCCCAATCTTTTTTATGAGCTCAACAATTATTAATAAGAATCTTAGACACACATTTTACATTATATAAAAGGTAAACTGTCTGTCCTTATGAATCCCTTATAATTAGTCTTTGGTATATACCCTATGTTTCTCTTGGTTCTTGTATGTTGAATCTTCTATTAAGTTCAGGATTTTTTTAAACAAAGTCTTGAAAGTCTGAGAGTTTATCAAATGTCCATTTTTTTTTCATTCAAGATAATACTTAAATTTGAAGGGTATGATGTTTTTGGCTAGAGCCCCAGATCTTTTGCTCTTCAATATATTGTGTTCCAAGACCTGTGGTCCTTTAATATCTCCACTGCTAGGTCTTGTGTAATTCTAATTGTGGTGCCACCATATTTAAATTGTTTTAATCTTGATGCTTTTAACATTTTATCCTTGAGCCGGGGGTTTCAGAACTTGACTATGATATTCCTATGAGTTTTCCTCACATGATCTTTTTTAAGTGGTATTTGATGGATTTTCTCTATTTCTACTTCCCTGCCTTGTTCTAATGCTTCAGGACAATTTTCTTTAATTACTTCTTGTATTATTGTATCAACATTCTTTTTTTGATCATGACTTTCAGTTAGTCCGATTATTTTTTTGTTTTCTCTCCTTGATCTATTCTCCAAATCTGTTGTTTTTCTTATAAGATGTTTCACTTTCTCTTCTATTTTTTCATTATTCATGTTTTGTTTAATTATTTCTTGATCTCTTATAATTTCACTGGCTTCACTTTGCCCAATTCTAATTTTCAAGGTGTCATTTTCCTCCTTGAGATTCTGGATCTCCTTTTCTAATCGGTTGACTTTCCTTTCATAAACTTTTTGTTTTTCTTGGATTATTTTTATTTGATTTTAGTTTTAGTTTTTCCTCCATCTCCATCATTTGATTTTTGAAGTGTAAGATCTATAAATTCTTTTCGGGCAGGTGACCATTTGACATTACTCTTTGGGGGTTTCTTCACTTCAATATCCTCCTCTGAAGATGAACTCCCGTCATCTCTATTCCTATAATAGGTTTCTATGGTTGAATTCTTTCTCCTTTGCCTGTGCATTTTTGTGGTAATAACTTGATTTTTGTAATCACCTCTAGCCCTGGGATATGGGAAATGGTGCCTCTTGCCCCAGATCTTTAGTTCTCTCCTCTAGCCTGGAACCAAAGCCAAACCTCCAATCTCCTGTAAGTGCCCACAGCCAGGGGCTTTCTGCCCCACTGCTTCTTCTGCACTCACCGGTATGCGCTGGTCTCCTCCCCGCCCCGCTCTTCTCGGCACAGCTAGGTCTGGCACCTCATCAGCAGAGGTTCCCTCAATCTTCCTGGCCTCAAAAGCCCGATTGCCCTCACTATCCTGGGGTAAAAAGTTCCTGTGGATGTGGTCTAGGCAGTCTCTCAAACCAACCAACCCCAGGGCTTGCCGCTAGTTGTTTAAGGGACTTGCCGCTAGTTGTTTAAGGGACTTGCCGCTAGTTGTTTAAGGGACTTGCCGCTAGTTGTTAAACGGGAGGAACCTAGCTTGGAGGTGTTTACTCTTTGCAGGGACCAAACATCATCCTGGGACTTTTCTTTGGATCTTCTCAAATTGTCCTAGGAAGACCCTGGTTGTACTCCTGTTCTTCTTTGTCTCCACTCACCCTTTGTTCGCCCTAAGGTGCTATTTTAACTCTTTTGTGGAGGAAAATTTTCTGACCCATTCCTCCATCTTCCCAGAATCCTCTTGAATAAAACTTAGTAAGATAAATAGGGAGGAAGAATTTCTTCCCTAGGGCAAGAGAGGGATATTCTAAGCAGATTTTGCCATAAAAACAAACAAACAATAAGCAACTATGTGCCAGGCACTGTGCAAAGTAAGCACTTTACAAATATCTCATTTGATCTTCACAACCACCCCTGAGAGGTAGGTGCTCTTTTATTATCCCTATTTTACATCTGAAGAAACTGAAGCAGATGGCATTTAAGTGACTTGACCAATGTCACACAGTAAGTGTCTAAGGTCAGAGAGAGAGAGAGAGATTTAATCTGTTGGATGGAACTTAATGAAAGGATTAGCTTTAGAGAGAACACCTCTTCCTCTGAAACTGGAAGGATAGTTTTAGATGGTTGTGTTGAGACAAAGACTAGGAAGCTCATTCCTTCCTTTCTTTCTTTCCTTCCTTCCTTCCGTCCTTCTTTCCTTCCTTCCTTCCTTCCTTCCTCCCTTCCTTCCGTCCTTCTTTCCTTTCTTCCTTCTTTCCTTCCATCCTTCCATCCACACATCTGTCCTCTCTCTCTGTTCACAGAGGGAATCATACCCTTACCTGCAGGTGCTCTGCCCAAAGGAATTTAAATTTTGATCATTTAAACCTGGCAAGATATCTTGGGGTTTATGGCTTAGATTTCTTTTTTAAAGACCATGCCTTAAACCCAAATCACTTTGACTCTCTTTGATTGGCCAACAGTGTTGTTGTTTGTCTCTCATTCTCAAAGAGGACCCTGACATCAGGGAGATGATGCCATGACATACAAGCGAACTGGATTTAAGTGAGGGAGGGCTGTGCAATGTTACCAGCAGTGGGCCTTTTTAAGGTAAGGTCTTTAATAGGTCTCAGTCTGACTGAGGCAACACACCCCACTTAGTGATTAAGGCTAGGTAAGAAATGAGGCAGAGAATGGCCTATTTACCTAGTAAAAAAAAATCATGGCCAAAACAAAAACAATTGCTATTTACATTCACTCTGAGCCAAAGGGGACCCAAACAATGACCAAGTGGGCTTAGCCTGGGAGCTATTGTTGGATTGGCCAGCAGCCTGGAAAAGACCATAACTTAAAAAAGCCAAGGTTTCCTACTGCATCCAGGGCTGTCTCCAGTTGTCCTGATCTACATCTTGCCACTGGACCCAGATGGCTCTGGAGGACAGAGTGAGGCTGGTGACTTTGCACAGCCCTCCCTCACTTAAATCCAATTCACTTGCATGTCATGGCATCACCTTCTCCTTGTCATGGTCCTTTTTTTGAGAATGAAGCACAAACAACAACAACTCTTTCCTCCACAGATTATCCATGGCTTCTTGTCCTGTGCCAGTCCTTTCCCTGTTCTCCCAGGAGTTCTCCACCAAAGGGCCCACCCAATATGTTGATTGTTTTCCTCGCTTTCTCTAGACATTATGAGGATGCTTTTGTTGTTCAATGTCTGACTCTTCATGACCCTATTTGGGGTTTTCTTGGCAAGGATATTGGAGTGGTTTGCCATTTCCTTCTCTAGTCCATTTTACAGATGAGGAAACTGAGGCAAAGAAGGTTAAGGGACTTGCCCAGGGGCACACAGCTATTAAGTATCTGAAGTCAGATTTGAATTCAAGAAGATGAGTCTTCCTGATTCCAGGCCCTGCACTCTATCCACTGTGCCAACTAGCTGCTGATGAGGCTGCTAGTCATATCTAGTTGTTACCTCTCAGGCCTTTTTTCATTCATACATTTATTGGATAAGTTTATACCACTTCTAGTTTCTTAATTCTTTGCCCGTGATGTGTTGCAGCATGTTCATGCCCACCATGCACCTCTCCACTAAACCTCAGGGTGATCCTCAATTTCAATTCTTGAGAATCATTAGTGCACCCTGACTCAAAGCCTTATAACAACACTGCAAGAAACTGTACAAAGGTGGGTTTTTATTAGGTTATCTCTACCTATAAAAATATTTATTAGACTGATCAGCATAATAAGTCCAGAGTTAATTTAACAATATAGCTTTGACTTGTAAAGACTAATATCAGAAGTAGGATGCTTAACTAAAGAGCAAATGAATATCTACTCTTCCTGGTTGAGCAGATTTCTATTATTACAGTCATTTCCATGATTACAATTATACTGGGACCTTTTTTTTCCTAGATTTTCTTTTTGCAAGTGGGTATTCTGACTGCCAAGAAGATGAACACTCTCTAAGAACTATAATTAAGGGATATATAACTACTGGCTTTTAGTATCATTAGGAACCTTCCTGAATGCTTGAAATCTAGTTCAACTGAAGAAGAATTTTTGAATTCAGACTGTAGACCGTACTATGATAATATTGAAGATCATGGCATATAGCATCATATAGTAGAAAAAGCCTTAGACTGTGATAGACAGGAGACCCTGTGCTAGCTGAGTCTGCCAATCACATGCTCTGTCATCATGAGCAATTCAGTTCACTGCTCTGGGCCTCCTGGACAATAAACTTACCTCTTAAGTCCCATTCTGGGCAGAAATTCTATGGTTCTCAGGAGAACATAATGCACAGTAATAGCAACATTGTGTGATGGTCAACTATGATAGTCTTAGCTCTTCTCAGCAATACAAAGATCCAAGACAATTCCAAAAGACATGTGATGGAAAATGCTATCCACCTCCAGAGAAAGAACAATGGAGTCTGAATGCAGATCAAAGCATGCTATTTTCACTTTTTTTGTTGTTTTGTTGTTTTTTTCTTTCTTGTGGTTTTTCACTTTTGTTCTGGTTCTTCTTACACAACATGGCTAATGTAGAAATATGATTAATATGATTGTACATATATAACCTATATCAGATCACTTGCTGTCTTGGGGAGGGAGGAGAGGGAGGGAGGAGAGAAAATTTGGAACTCAAAATCTTATAAAAGTGAATGTTGAAAAACTATCTTTACATGTAATTGAAAAAAAATACCATTAACTGGGGGGAAATTTTACTTTTTCTCCTTAAAAAAAAATTCTATGGTTATGATAAGTTCACCCAACTCAACCAACTATTGGTTAGGAAATATTTACTTTAATCCCATGATAACTCCAAATACTAATCCAATCTATCCATCCTGTCTCTCTCTCTCTCTCTCTCTCTCTCTCTCTCTCTCTCTCTCTCTCTCTCTCTCTCTCTCTCTCTCTCTCTCTCTCTCCCTCTCCCTCTCTTTCTCTCAACTCTACCCTCAACCCCCTAAGCCTGATGAGTGTTGTGTCCAAAGGTACACACACACACACACACACACATACACACACACAGAGCTAGGATAGTATTTTAACAATAATTGCTACTCGCTCCAGGGAACTTGTGTGCTGTGGTACAGTGGCCTGACCCCCAAGGGATGTCTGATCAATTAGAAAGTGGTAAGATGGATATCCTCCTACCCTCTCAGTGATAACCAATCATGGGTTATGTTTTCAACACAACCATCCCTATCCTTATCCCTCAGCATTGCTGCATTCTGCCCTCTCCCTCCCCACAGTGCAAGCTCCCAACTTTCCCCAGTCTTGGATCCGTAGCCTCTCAGGGCAGTTATAACCTAGCTGCACCCCAGGCAGTCACAGCAGCAGCTGCACAGATACCATGGGGAACTTCCCTCTTAATTCTCAAGAGTCCCATCATCCTTCCAGGCACCAGTTTCACAATCTTAGTGTCATCTTCAACTCTTCACTCTCCCTTATCCCACATATTCAGTCACTTGTTCAATCTTGTTATTCCTACCTTCATGTCTATCATAGCTGTTCTTTCTTTTTACTCCCACAGTGACCCACTCTAGTTGAGACCTTCATTACCTCTCCAATGGACTAATGCAATTGCTTCCCAATTAGTGTCTCTGGCACCAATTCAAGGCTCTCCTGGCACCAATTTAATTTCCATGCAGTTGCCAAAGTGATTTTCCTAAAGCATATAAATCTGACCACTTTACTCCCTTGCTCAATAAACTTCAGTATAGGAGTACACAATGTAATTTGTAAAAAGTAAATACACACGTACTAGTGCTTGTTCAAAGATTTTTTGCTGAAAGAGATGCATGATTAAAAAAAATATAGAGATCACTAAGCTAGAGCAACCTGTAGCACCTTTGCCACCAGAGGGTTATCTTGCCTCTTTTCCTGAGGCTGCCCATTTCACCTTAAATGTTTTATATTGAACTGAAATTCAATGATCCTGTCATTTCCTTTCTATTAGTCCTAATTCTGCCCTCTGAGGTCATGCAAAATCAATCTAACTCCTCTTCCAAAATCATGTTGTATAAACCTATAAAACGAACATATTGTCTCCCCTGACAGAAGTTATTTGAGGTCAGAGGCTGTTTCATTTCTATCTTTGTATCCCAGTGCCTACTACATAGTAAGAGTTCAATGAATGTTTGTTGTTTGCTTAATTCACTGGTTCCCATTTAATAGTGCTCAAATTCAAGGGATTTGTGCTAAAAAAAATTTTTTTAACGAGACCTTAAACAGTAACAACTGCTCAAATATTTTACAAATATATTTTTCATTCTGCAACAAATATGTACATGTTTGAAGTATTGTAGGTTGTTTCAGTAATGAATTACTCAACAATGGTTTTGGTGTTTGTGTGGTGATAACTACAAACTCTGACCACTTCTAAGTGCAACATGTTCTTGAAGTTTCTTCTTATCAAATTGTTTCCAAGCTAACACAAGAGTTTGACATTGTAGCACAAGCTAATTCCCAGCAGACAGTCGGATGAACGCTTAAAACCTGGTTTTTGTTCTGTACGCTGAACCAGAGTAGCTCCATCATTACCTTGTAATCATACCGTATTCGCTACGTAATCATGTAATGAAGATGTTTGAGGGGTTGCCTTGTTGCACCGCAAATGTCAGGCTATTTGAAAATTTTGATTGCTGGGCATATGTGCCTTACAAGCTATCTTGAAACCATCAAGGACCATCACAAATATTCTGCAGGAAACAAGCCTCATATTACGTTTCATTGCAGTATTAAAGCTGCTTTGTAACTTAAATTAATCCTCCATTTATGGTACTATCCTTCTTTCTGGTGGATTTTCAGATAAACTAGTTGGTAACATGGATCAGCCAGTCAGTAAAGTTTCTATGAGACTGTAGCCAGCATGGCAGTGGTAGACAAGAAGAAAGTCACATGCATCTGAAGAGATTCTTTCCTTTTTTATATCATTTACTAGCTATTCATATATTATATATTCATATATTATATCGTTACTAACTATTCACATTTTATATCATTTACTAGCTGTTCGGTTGGTTTGGTGACTAAAAATAAAAAAAATATTTTCCATCTATCAGCAAGAGAGCTTGTAAAACTCTCCTGCCTTTTTTCACCACATATTTCTGGGAGCATTTGTGCTTCATTCTTGTTTTTAATCAAAATACAGAAATAAACTCAAGGAAATGGACTCAGGACTTTTTATATCTGAGTTTGAGCCATGTGTTGTAAACCTTTGTTCAAATGAAAAAGTCAAACATTGAAATTAAGCTTATATATGATTATTATATCATGTTAAACATCTTCCAAGATGTAACTTAGTTCATTTGAACTTTTGTTTATATTCAACAAAATTTTTAAAATAAAGAAACTTAATATGAAGTCTTTCAGAAAATAATAAACATGAGGTCTTTCTGGATTACTTCTTTCAATTCTTTATAGAATGTTTGATATAAAATACTATAATTATTTTATAATTAGTTTCATAATTTTATATTTAGTTTTTATTTATGGGTAGAATAAATTTATGTTTTAAAATTATGACGATATAATATTTATAATGTGGAGCTTTGAGGGGCAAAAGTTATCATTGTAGTTATTGTAAACATTTAGTGAATAAATCTAAAAAAAATTATGTGTAGTATATTAAAATATCCAGGGAGTTCACAACACACACACACACATTTTTGTTGTTTTTGAAAGAGGTTTGAGGGGAGGGGGAAGCTTTGGGAACTATTATATTAATTGATTGAGTCAGTCTTCCCCTCTCCCTAATTTTCAGCCTCTCTTTTTGTTCATTAGCTTCTTCTTTGTCACTTTCAAACATGTCCAGATCTCCTCATTCTGAAAAAACCTAGAACAGTGCCTAGCACATAGTAGGTGCTTAATAAATTTTGGTTAATTGATTAATTCCATGAGACAGCCTTTCAGACTTGCGACCAGCTATCATATGTTCTTTACCGCCTTCTCCCCCTATCAAATTTTATCATCTCCTTTATAATTTTGCTTCAAACCTCATCACTCAACTGAAACTGCCCTCTTCAAAATTACTGATGACTCCTTAAATGCCAAATCTGATGGTGGTGTCTCAGTTTTCATCCTTCTTGACCTATCTGCTGCATGTGACACTGTTGATCCCTCTCTCCTCCTGGATATTTTCTCCTCTCTGGCTTTTCCTGACCCTATACCCTCCTGGTTCTCCTATTTGTCTGAACATTCCTCAGGCTTCTTGCTGGCTCATCATCCATATTACACACCCTAATTATGTGTGTTCCCCAAGGTTCTGTCCGAAGTCCTCTTGTCTTCTCCCTCTACACTGTCTCTTGGTAACTTCCTTAGCACCCAGAGGTTTAATTATTATTGCTATGCTGATGACATACGTATATAGATATACAGACACACACAATATAGCTATATAAATAGAGTTGATGAATACACACACATCCAGCCATATATTGTAAACCATATGTAAATGTAATTCATGTGGATATAAATCATATATATGATGACATGTACAAACATATATATATTTCCATATGTATATATATCTGCTTATAGATATGTATATAATGTTGGTGAATACACACATACATCCAGCCCCAGCCTCTCCCTTGAGCTTCAGGTTTATGTCATCAGTTGTGTATTAGACATTTCTTTTTGGATGTCCCAGAGACATCTTTAACTCAACATATCCAAAATTGAACTCATTATCTTTTCCCTCAAACCCTTCACTCTTTGCAATTTTTATCTGTTGAAAGGACTGCCACCCATCCTATATCCCAGGTTCATGACCTCAGGATTACCTTCCTCCTCATTCTCTCACTCAACATATCCAATCATTGCCAAATCCTTCCATTTCTCAAATCTGAACTCTCCTCCCCACTCACTTGGTTACCACCTTAGTTCAGGCCCTCATCACTTCTTCCTAGGTTATTGCAACAGCCTCTAATTGGTCTCCCAGCCTAATCTCTCCTTATTCCAGTCCATCCTACACATTTCTGCCAAAATAATTTTCCTTAAGCACAGATCTGACCGGTGACACACCTACTTAGCCAACTCCAGGCTTGTGTTGCCTTTGGGTTAAAATACAAAGTGTCCTGAATGGCTGTTAAGACATTTGGAACACCCTGTACAAATTCCCATTTAACTTCGACCCCTAGTTGAAGGTGCCAACAATGAGCCTGGAGCCTATAATACTCCAGTTTAGCTTGAACCATATTGGAAAATTTTTAATAAAATGTTAAATATTATCCATATTATATTGACATTAATTATTATGTTAATATTATAATATATTATATTTATATTATTTATTATATATTATATAAAATATATATAAAAATATAATAATATAATAAAAATACAATAATAAATAAAAATACAATGAAACATAGATAATGATAAAATGTGTCCTTCTTAAGTCAATATGCAGCCCATAGGGATCCTCAAATATAGTTTAAGGGCTCCTATTTGAGTGCGACAGTGATGGGGTGATGGGACCTGGACCCCTAAAAGAAAAAGACTATGTCTTTGAAAGCAGCCTGATCCCTGAACTTTCCCACACAGTCCAATCCCTGGCATCCACCTGAGGCATCTGGCTGGTCCCAGCCCACCTACATACTCAATAGTCCTTCTAAAAGTCTTTTCACTATGGCTCTTGGACTTAACCTAGACTACTTAACTCCTTCCATGGTCACTCCTGGACACCCCAGGCTATTTGCCACTCCTTAATCCCATCCAATCTTCTCCCAGTCTTTTATTAAATATATATATATAGAGATATATATATAGATATATAATATAGATAATATAGTATATTAATTATCACTCTCACCCCATCAGTTGGTAAGATTTACTAGGAATCTTGCCCACCATATGGGTGTTACAGAAATGCTCCTACCTAGACCCACAAGAAGGCTTGAGTGACTGAATTTCTTTCCAGGCAGGACCCCCTGTACCTTCACTTTCAGGATTCCCCGAACCCCCAAACCACATCAACAGGACTCCCTATACAGCCTGGCCACAATGGGATCTTTCAGGTCCTCATTGAATGTTGCATACCCTACGATGCAGCTAAAAGCAGTCTCCTCGTTTTTTCACAAATACATACTATATTACCTGTTTCCCTGCATTTGCACTGACCAGCCCACGTGCCCTAGAACACCCTCCCTCTTTTCCTCTGCTCGATGGAGTCCCCTTTCCTTTCAGAGCAACTCACAGCATCATCTTCGCATGAGGGTTTTCCTGGTCCCCTTCTTCCCACCAACTTCTAATGTCTTCCCTTCGAAACTACCTTTTATTTAACTATTTTGCATATATTTGTATATATTCACTTTATAGGGTTCTGTCTATACTGACATATGTATCTGTTATCTCCCCTATTAGAATGTAAGGTTCTTGAGAGTAGGGATCATTTAATTCTTTGTACTTGTATTCCCAGTGCCTGGCTTAATAAATACATGTTGATTAATTGTCGATTGATTCCCACAGTCTTTAACAGGTGCTAACATGACATGATTTCCAGACAACCTCACTCTCTGGACCATCTCCACTTTCCAGAGTACAAGGTTCCTATGGATTTGTGGAGGCAGAAGAAGCCAAATTTTAAAATAGAAAGGCAATTTCATTATGTATGTGCATCAGGTGTAAAACCTCCCTCCCCTCTTTCCTCCAACAGACACATAGCTTTCTGGAAGGCCACACTGGTATCTTACTGTAGGTTGTCGATCTCTGAGGATGAATAAGTAGATGATAAAGATTGTGAAAGAGAAAGAAATGCCAGCTGGGGTGAAATGTCAGAGCTTGAAAAACAATTTACAAACTAACAAAAATCAGCTTCATAAAGGTGCAAAGCTATAAGAAATAATAGCTGGGAAGGCGCCAGAATATTTGGAACCATTGGCAACTTGTGGAAAAAACATGTAAATCAAAACAAAGGGAGCAGGAATCTATAGAGAATTCTGCTTAAAGTCCGTCAAGAGCAAACATGAATTTCAAACCCAATCTTCTCCCCAGCCCCTATGGCCTCCTTAATCAGAAGCATCCTTCCATCCTGAGGCTCCCTTCTCACATTTGTGATTTATTCCTGGAATTTCTATTTTGAGGACAGGCCCAGGGCAGCCCAGCCTTCATCCTTCTCCTGGCTTTGCTTCTGACTCTTCAGACTTTGCTACCTGTGCCACTCCTGCCTGCCAGCCCTCCCAGGCCCTACCTCCATGCCTTTCTCTTATGTATTATCTTCCACCGTTAGAATGTAAACTCCCTGAGGGCAAGAACTGTTTTTTTGTTTCTATGTTGGTATCCCCAGAGCTTAACACTGTGCCAGGTACGTAGTAATTCCTTCATAAATGCTTATGGACTTGACTTGGTGTGGCTTATTCTCATTTCAATTGCCTTTCTTTCTACCTGGAATATTCTCCCACTTCTTTAATAATCCAACAAATTCACTTGCTTTAGAATTCAACCAATCAACAAGCTTTTAGTAAACACTTACTATGTGCCAAGTACTGGCCTAAACTCTGAGGATTTAAAAAAAAGCAAAAACAATCTATTACCTGAAGGAGTTTACATTCTGATGGAGTAGACGGAGTAGACAATATATATAAACCAACAAATGCTTGATAAATACAGAGGGAATGAAGGTAAGCAGAGGGATGGGTGTGGGGGATGGTACTAGGGCTGGGAAAGGCTTCCTCAAAGACGTAAAGCTTTAGCTTAATCTTTTTTTCCTCCAGGAAGCTGTCCTAGACAGATGTGGGTTTAAATTTGTGTTGCGTTGTGATGTCCTCCTGTTTCCAGCTATAGTAGGTATTCTCCACCTCACCTTCAGCCCAAATAGATGTAAGCTGCTGAGGTCCAGTGCTGGTATCTCTGCACCCTATGTTAAGACAAATAAATATTTGTATGTGTATGTATACACACATACGCACATATTTTAGTAAAATTAAATATATTTAGGAAAAAAACAAAAAGGACATTATTTCCAAGAGGATTGGCTTCACTAATGAGCTGCTCGAGAGTGTTTGTCTTTGTTTATATATTATTATCTACTTGAAGAGTGGGAGTCAGAGAAAAGAACTGAATGAATTTATAGCTGTTGTACTCTAAGTTTGCTTTCAACTAAAAATGAGTCAGAAATGAAGATAAAGCATCTGTGAAATGAGGTGAGTCAGTAGGGAAATGTTTGTTTCACAAAAATTCAATTTATCTATGACTTTTCAGGAACACATTATCTATTACGTAAAGTGAACAATGCCTCAGTTGTGTCTGTATTCTTCTGAGAGCACCAAGTAAAGCTCGGTGTACCCAAAATTTGTCAGTGTTAATCTCTAATTACATGGAAAGCAGACACCTTAAATAATGATGCCTAAGCCAATGTATTTTGTCCTTGTTCAGAAGATTTGTGACTTCAATTATGATTATAGGCACATGATGCTGTTGCGATTTAAGGGGGTCAGGGACCCCTCAAGGACTGAGGTACTGGACAGGGTCATCTGGAATGAATGCATGGCCTCAAGCATTCTGTAAGTCAAGATAGCAATGACGCTGTGAGCACTGCATTCTGAGGAGGGAGATAGGAAATCCCACTTCTTGTGAGGGAGGGTCTGGGAAGTGCCAGCTGATCTGTATTGGACTGCAGGGCTGGGGGATCCAGCTGGCAAGAGAGAAGATCGGTTGTTACCTGAGGAGGGGAAGGGCTCAGAGGGAGAGATACCCCAGAGACTGCTGTAGGGGTGGGGCCCCAAGCTGGGACCTGAGTGGGCACTGCCTCAGAGAGAGGGGCCGGAGGAGGAGATGCTGCTGCAGGAGCAGGACCTGAGGCCAGAACTTGAGTAGAGGTTGCCTCAGAGGTAGGGCCCATGGTGGTAGATATTGCAGGGCCTGCAGTAGGGGCAGGCCCCAAGGCCAGAACCTGAGTAGGGGTCACTTTGTGGGGAAGGGGCCACAGAGGGAGGCACCTCAGCAAGATCCATGGCTGGGACCTGAGCAGGGTTTGCCAAAGGGGGATTTGCCATAGGAGGAGATGCAGGGTAGGAGATGTGGATGGTGAAGGAGGCAGGGAAAGAGCAGGGTTGGGCTAGAGGAAAAGGAAAGGGAAACCAGGGGAAAGAGGGGGTGGCCAAGAATGGGTAGCATGGGAAGCAAGGGGGCTTGGGGAAGGTGGGGGAACAGGAGGAGGGGCTGAGGCTGAAGCCCTGGGAGCCATAAGAAGGGGGTCAGCCAAAATGTCATGTTGACCCCCATTGCCCCTTTGTGGAGTGGCTCTAGCTACAAGCATCTTACAATCTTTTCTGAGGTTGGGGTTCTGAGAAAGCTCTATGAAGGCCATCATGTGGGAAACTTCTATCCATTTTCCTTCTCAGCAACAGTATAATTCTAACTGCAAGAGAGTATTATGTTTTAAAATCCCCAAAATGGGCCACACTTCATGACCCTCTAGGTGATACTGAGGCCAAACAGTGTTGAAAAAGAACACCAGCTTTTTCTTTTTAAGTTCTTTAGAGAAACTAAATTTTTCCCAATTTTGTAAGATAGACCAAAGGTGAACTTTAGGGAATTGAAAAGGATTGACCCATTATAGGTATGGGGGGCTGGAAGTCCCTTCCTTGGTAAAGGAAGATTTGGGAGTAAGCATCGAAAATAAACAAAACAAGACAAAAAAGCACAAAAAGGTACCTGAAGTTTTCCCAATTCCCTAGTGCTGAGAGAATTGAAAGAATTAGGCATACACTTCCAGACGGGGCGTCTGTCCGTGTTCTCCATGCTTCAGAAGTTGTCCCCAGGTCTTTGGCCTCCAACATAACCACTGGACGAGAACCCAAGAGTGTTAGGCTGAGTGAGAGACAGCTTCCTAGCTGTCCGACCTACTGGGACCTGAGAGGTCAGGCCCAAAAGCACCTCCAAGGTACTTGGAGAGTGATTCCAACTGTAAGGCCATAAGGGGCTAGGGAGAGGGGGAGGCTTACATACCTTCCAGTCTTGGCTGGAGAAGAACTTGAGATTAGCAGTTTTTCCCAGTCAGGGAACCATATGTTGAGGTTTAGGGGTCAAGGAACCAAACACTGAGGTTGATGTTGGGGTACTCGAGACCCCAAAATACCAACATGCTGGGTCCAACTGAATGAATTGACTCAAGCCTTTTTTCAGCCAAACAGAAAAACAAAGTTTATTAAAGTTTCACTATATTGGGTAGAATCTTAAGAAATCTCACCATTTGTGACGCTTGTTTTGACACAAGTGGGCCAGATTCAGTCTACTGGGCTAGATTGAATCTGAGAACCTTCATGGAGGCAAGATGGATCTTATATACAGGAAGACTGTGGGGGTGGTTCTGGGGTGATGGGGTTTAGGAAAGGTCTTGAGGAGGAGTCTAAGGAGAATCTTTATGGGCCTGGGGTGAGGTCAGAGTCCAGGAACCAAGAGAATGGTATTAAGGGTGGGAAGTAGCTGAAGGCTACCTGGAGATAACAGATAATGGAGGGCCAAGCTAGTTTAAGGGTAACAGATTTGGGTGTAGGCACTTTGATAGGTTGGGATAGGGTGGGAAGTAGCTGGACAATGGAGGGCTAGGCTAGGTTAAGAGTAACTAGAGATTTGGGCCTAGGGATAATGAAAGCTTATGGCCTCAGGCAAAGTGGGAAGATGGGGCTTCATCAAGTGGGAAGATTCGAGGAGAGTTCAAGGGGGCTCCCAAAGTCTACATCCCATCGGTATCAGTAACGTGTGTCTCACCAGGAAAGGTTTATTATAACGCCAATATGATGGGCAGAGCTCCCTAAAGAACTTGCCACTTAACAGGAATGATGCTAAAGCTTCATATAGGAAAAGAAATGGATTATCAGGCCGATATGCTAATTAGGTGATAACTTACAACCTTGGTCACACACTTTATTCACTACTGGAAACCAGGGGAAGGGGTTTCTCAGGAGTGTATTTTCAGTCTGTTATGTCTGTAGCAAGATAGCTTTGAGAGTTGATGATTATAGCTTGACCTCTTGATTGTATATGATAACTTTCAGAATCAATACATGATAATTCTGTGGTTGCAAGACAGTCCTGTTTTTAAAAGAGAATTTCTTCAGAGATCCGCTTGTTCTTGTGATGGAGAAAGATAGTTTGTTTTACTGGGACCCACTCATGAGTTATTGCTAGGCATAGTGTCCCTGGGCTGGAGAGAAAACTGTCAGGGATAGTGTTTTGAAGCTAGGGAGAAATGTGATCTTGGAATTGGGTCCAAGCACAAGCACCCAAGCACCCCATCAGTACAGTGGATGAAGCCCTGGCTCAGGAGTCCAGAAGACTTTAGTTCAAATCCAGCCTCAGACACATCAGCAGTGTGACCCTGGGCAAGTCACTTAACCTCAATTTGCCTCAGTTTTTGCATCTGTAAAATGGGCATAAAACAGCACCTTTCTCTCAGGGTTGTTTTGAGAATCAAATGAGGTAATATTAGTAAAGCACTTTGCAAGCCTTGAATTGATATATAAATTCTAGCTGTGATGATGATGATGATGATGTGAGTTCTCCCTCCACTAATCATTTTGTACATTTGCCTTCGTTGAGTAAAGTGATACAAGTCTTATAGAAGAGGAATGCATGGCCCTTGCCCTTTTTTCCAAATGAATTTGGTTGTCTACTTCTTGAGACAATGAGATACCAAAAAGAACACACAGGCCCCTCCTCCCCTCCATTCTGGGCTGAATATAGATAATGAGCAAAACTCTGAAACTGATTGCCTGATTATCTCATTTCCCTATCCCCTTTTGCCTCCTTGTCTCTGGTCACCTCATCTCCCCACCCAGGACAGGTTTTCCTCTATAAGAATTCCTGGACTCTCCTGGCTAGGGAGAGTTCTCCTCAAGTGGGGTAGCAACCCCTCCCCCCATAGTCAGCATCTCCCTTAACCCCCTCTCCCTTGGGGGCTGCCACCAACCCCCCTTAATCTGGGGTTTCCCTTAAGCAGTGTCTCGCTTCTTAGGGCAGTGGAACCTGCTTGGTGTGTTGTGTTGTGTTGTGTTGTGTTGTGTTGTGTTTGTTACCCTCAATAAGTGACTTTACTTGATTTGAAGACAGACTAAGCGAATTCTTTTAGGATAACCTTATACCCCAACATTTTGGGGTGCCCCTGAAACTCATCATTTCTGGTGCCCAATGGGCTTGCAGCAACCTCAGGCCCTTTACGAATCAAGGTAAGCCTATTCTCTTTACTGCTGGCACCCCAGTCTGAGCGGGGGTAGTTTGAGGTCCCTGTATCCTGACTGAAGGTTCTGGGTAAGTGGGAGACTCTGCTTGAGAACCCTGTATTCCCCTCCCTGTGGGCTGCTGGGGGAAGCAGGTAGGTGGGCCTCTGCACCTGTTTTCAGGGCCTCTGTGTTCTGTGGTAGGTTTCTGTACCTGGTTGGGGTCTTTGCACTGAGTTTGCTGGTTATCTCTAAGTGGGGGATGCCTTGCTTGAGAACCCTGTGTTTTCCCTTCCCACGGGATGCCACATGGTGTGGTCTAAAGGAAAGTGACTTGTTTTGGACTTGGAGCACATGGGGCAATTTCCTTCCACGCCAGAGACTCCCCACTAGCCTGTCTTTTACAAAACTGGAAGAAACTTGGTCTTTAGGAATACTCTTTTCCCTGTGGTCCTGGCTATAGCCAAACTGAGGCTACAACAAAAAGTTTCTGATTCATGTGTAAATTGAGCCTCACTATCTCCTCCAGAGCCATCACAGTCCAGTAGCAGGACAGAATCAAGAGGACTGGTGATGGCTCAAGATGCAGTGGATGACCTTGGTGTCTTAGATGTCTAACCAAGCTCTAAGCGCTCCACAGTGCCTGCTTCAGCTGCCTTCGAGGCCGTTGAAACAGATTGTTTTCATCCATCCATTCCACCAGTGGAGGTCTTCACATGCTTGGGGTAGACACCCCGCTAACTCACCAAAGGGTTTGAGACCCCTTGGTTACCCTCAACCTGTTTTAGCCCATCTGCTGACGCAGTTTACCAGTGCGTGGCCGCTGCGCATGCTACGGCTTCTTGGAGCTACAGGTGGGGTGGACACCAAAAGTGGAAAGCAGCCCTCACATCAGAGGCACTAGGCTTCCCTGAACACACCCTACGCCCCTGTGAGAAGTCACAACAGCTAAAACCATCTCAGTCGATTCTGGAGGTTTTGAGACTAATCACTAAGGAGTTTGGAAATCCATCATTTTAAAACTGAAGGAGAAAACTCCTGAAACTTTGGGTAGTTCTGGGAGTTCACCCCTTTCTGAAACAATTCCTCACAGTCTCCATCACTCAGGCATTGTCCCATTCCCTTCCCCTGAGTCAAGAGAGTATCTCAGTATGGGGACTGCAAACAGCCCTGTTTTCCCATTGACCCTTCTCTTCCTGTATAAGTTTGGGGGAGGGTGGTGCTGGAGAGTTGTGAGGGGTTTGGGTCACCCTCCTCCACCTGGTGAGGGGTGGGTCCCCCCACCCGAAGCTGGTCTGCCGCTGAGCTAGACCCTCTAGGTGGGGCCTGGGAGTGTTGACCCAATTCTGCCCAACCTCCCCAGCAAATGCAAGCAGCCCTGGCCTCAAGCAGAATCTTCAGCTATGAGGAAGGGGTGGGGCCTGGCTCTCCTGCTGGCATTCCCTGGGCCCTGCCCCTAATAGGTCACTGCAGGGAAGGCCCTAGCATCAGCCACCCCAGCCCCTAGGCAGTGCCCAGCTAGCAGTACAAGGTAAGAAGCCAGCCAGCCTTTGCACTTGGTAAGCCCACCCTTCTATCAATAATTTTGATAAGTGATAAATTCAGAAATACAATTGATGTCATCTGAAGTTAATTATTTGTGTTATTATTGTATTTCTAAATTGTACTGTAAAATTTTCACATATTGTAAAATTTGAGTGACCATTGTGTGCAAGAAATGATGAGGTTCGGGGCACCCCAAAATGTAGGGATGCAAGGCTGTCCTGAAAGGATTTGCTCAGGCTGTCTCCAAATCAAGTAAAGGCGTTTATTGAGGGTAACACACAACACAACACAACACAACACAACACAACACAAAGTACCAAGCAGGCACTCCAGCTTGGTGAGGTGGGGGGTGGCAGCTGCCAAGTGAGAGGGGTGTTAAGGGAGATGCCCAAGTAAGGGGAGGCACCACCCCACTTAAGGGGGACCCCTGCTAAGGGGGATGCCCTTCACTTAAGGAGTTTGACCCCTAGTCAAGAGAGTCTAGGCATTCTCATAGAGGAAAATCTGTGGTGGGAGGGGAGATGAGGTGACCAGAGATAAGTAGGCAAAAGGGGCAGGGAGATGAGATAATCAGGCAATCAGTTTCAGAGTTTTGCTCATTATCAGCCAGAGTGGAGGGGAGGAGGGGCCCCTGTTCTTTTTGGTATCTCATTTTCTCCTAAAGTGGCTTTAAGTGGCACTTGAGATAACGGGCTTCTCATTGACCAGTCTGTTTGAATCTCATGATCTTGGAGGGCATCCCCCTTATCAGAGGTCCCCCTTAAATGGGGTGTCATCCCCCTTACACTGGCATCTCCCTTAAGGACTTATCTCCCTTAAGCCCCCTCTACCTTGGGGGGCTGCCCTCTCCCCCCAAGCTGGGGTTTCCTGTAAGCTGCATCTACTTTAAGGGGCAGGGGAGCCTGCTTGGTGTGTTATGTTGTGCGTTACCCCCAATAACTGCTATACTTGATTTGGAGGTAGCCTGAGCAAATTCTTTCAGGATGACCTTGCACCCCAACATTTTGAGGTGCCCCTGAACCTCATCATTTTGATTCACATTTTACAGATGAGAAATTGAAATGGAAAGGTTGTGACTTTACTAGGGTCATGTAGCTAATAAATGTGAAACCTTGAACCCAGGTTTTAAGAATATAACATCATAGATTTAGAAATGGGAGAGAACTTGGACTTCATCCAGTCAAATCTCTTCAGCTTACCTTTGGGGAAGCTGAGACCCAGAGAGGTTGAAGAAATTGAGACCCAGAAAGGTTAAAGTGACTTGCTTCAGGACACAAAAGTGGCAGAGTCAGGATTTGAACTCAGATTCTTTGAATCCAAATCCAGTTGTGTTTCTATTGCATCATGTGCCCTCCAAGTTCAGGACTCCATCCACTATGCCACATCCCCCCTCCCCCTCCACATCCTGGATTGCTGTAGTAAAATAAAAATAACATCCTGGTGATGAACATTTCTGAATTTAGTTAGTCTGGTCCTCCAACAACAGTCAAGGATCATAGATTGGTAGGACCTGCCGGAGCCTTACTAGCATTGGCTTTGAGATCCAGGGTCAACTCTACGCCATGTCAGGGAGCCCCCTAGTGGATATTTGTTTCTCTGATTTATAAGCAAGCTATACTGATGACCCACACAAGTCTAAGAAATAATAGAGGGGAGGGGTTGCAGGAGAGATGAGATTTTTTTAATATAATGAATAATAAATCCTCAATTTAGCCATGAATATAAATAAGAGGCACTGTGGTTTAGTGAATAGAAAGCTGTCTTTGGAGTCTGGAAGAGCCGAGTTCAAGAACTGCTTGTGGGACATATAGCCTATGATCCCAGCTAGGCAAATCATTTAACCCCTTAGTGTTCGAGGCAACCCTTTTGCTAAAGGAAGTTTCTCACTGGGAGCTTCCAACACTGATGAAATGACTCGTTCAGTTTAAAAAAAACTAAATAGACATATTTCTTAAAAATCTAGACCAATGACTTCAACATAGAGAACTCCTGGCGTGTAACTTATCAGTGCAGATGGTCAACGTCTTGGTTGCTTGAAAAAAAAAAGTAAAAAAAAAAAAAATATATATATATGTATATATGTGTATATATATATATACATACACATATACACACACACACACACACACACACACACATATATATACATATGTTCTGTGGCCTAGTAGCTTAACATCTTGGATCGGTCCCCTGGGACCTGTTCTTAGCTTGTGCGGCTATAAGTACAACTCAATTAGTCAGACAACAAGCATTCTAGGGATACAAAGAAAAGGGAGTTAAAAAAACCCAACACAGTCCCTCACACTCTAAAGGGGGGAGACAATACGAAAACAGCTATGTACAAACATGATATTTACTAGTTCTATTGGAGATGATCAACAAAGGTAAGATAGTAATATTAAGGAGGAATTGCAAAGGTTTTATTGTGGGATGGGGGAGGCAGTGTCTAGTTCGAGAAATAGCCAAGAAGCCAGAGTCATTGAGCTGGAGTAACTAGGCATGTGAGATATAAGAAGATTGGAAAGCTAGGAAGGGGGACACATTATGGGGGGAGGGGCTTTAAAAAAACATACTCTATTTGATCCTGGAGGCACTTGAAGCCACTAGAATTGACTGAATAGTGAATACGATCAGGCTGGCTTTAGCAAGATCCGTTTGCCAGCGGAGTGGAGGATGGGCCGAGTGGGAAAGGATTAGAAAAGGCTTTGCTTCATAGAGGGGTGTGGTTAAAACCCTGCTCCTTGGGCAGAGAAGTGACTCTACTCCAGGCCATTGACCAGAGCTGAGAAAGGAGCTGCTTCTGACCTCTCTCAGGGGCTTGGCTCTCACTCTGAAGTAACCACACTGATTTATGAAGGAAATCTATTAGAAGCCCTCTCTTCCTAAAACTTTGTTGTCCTACGAGCCCAAAGTGTGGGATCCAAATATCCCTGAAAGCAGTGGGACGTTTTGGTGAAGTTAGCCTTTCCCCACTGGGCCCAATAGGCATTTCCTGTTTTTCTTAGCCAGAGGGCCCCAAGCTTTAATTTCTCCTTTTATTTGTAGAAAAGTGAAATTAAGTGAATCTTAACTATTTCTGACTCTCCGCTGAGCTGAGAAATTAGCAAACCTCTGAGTTAAAGAGGAAGATTTGGCACCTTCACTGTTTTCTCTGAGGTTAGACAGCCTTCTCAGAGTTTCGAATTCCAGCCTGGTTTGTTTTCCTCTCCAAACAAATGAAGGTTAGTTACCTCCAATAATTAAGTCAGTAGCTAAACAGATATTGTCCAGAACCTTCTGTAATAGCCAAAATGTTAATATTTCATATAATTATGACTCATTTCTTTCTGGAAATCTCCGCTTCTGGTAATACTTGATATTAAAAAAAAAAAGAGGGGGTTTAAAAAGAAACAAAACACAATCCCAAGGTGTGAATTTCAGGCTGGCTCAGGGTGCCAGCATGTCTGTGAACTAGATGAATTCAATTCAGGTAACAACTGGGTGTGAGCAGACGGCAAAGCATTTGTTTTCTTTCCCAGAGTATAAATTGATTTGCGTTATTCTTGCAGTGTTCCTACTTGTCTGGGCAGTGGTCCTAACAAGCGAGATGTAATCCTGGCTCATCTTATATCATTTAATTACGTGGGTATTAATATTTTAAAAAGTACTCGTAAATGCAGACTTGGCTCCCGAGGCAGCTTGAGTCTTCAGTGATAGAAGAGGTAAAAAACAAATTAGAAGGGGCTGGTGTCCCATGAGGTCCCATTGCCCTCCTTAGGATGACTGTGCCTTCAGAGAGGCTGAGACACCCTGGAATTCCACTGACTTGATGCTGTGTCCACAGAATTGCACCTTAGCTGTTACCCTTCCTAGTCCCCAGCTGATGGGAAAGACTTTGGAGCTTGGGCAATATCTCGTTTGTGCTTCCATATTCCGAGTCTCTGCTAGCTAATTTATAATTAACTTGATTATTAGATAGCTGCTTTCACAATGGGTTTAAATGAGAAGCAAAACAATTCTGTGGGAAGATCATGGGCCTGGGAGATGGGAAAATGGGATCATGTCCCCGTTCCTCCCGCTGGCCTGACTGTTTGACTCTAATCAAATGATTGAACCTCCTGGGCCTTGGTGTTGTCAGCTGTAAAGTTAGGGAATAGGATTAGATGATCTCTGAGGACCCTTCTAGCTCTGAAAAATCTATGTTTCTAAGAAAACAAATTATGAAGTGTGACTACAAAGCAACAAGGCTGAGTTTTAAACAAACGTGTTTAAACTCAGTTGAAATGAGTGTTGGAGATATGATATAACAAAAATCAGGAAGAATAATCTTTTAAGGTTTACAAAGTGCTTTACAAATATTATCTTACTTGATTCTCACAAGAACCTTGGGAGATAGGTGCTATCAAATCTCCATTTTACGCACAGAGAGGTTAAGTGACGTGCCCAGACTCACATATCTGTTAAGTGTCTGCAACTGGATTTGAACTCAGATCTTCCTGACTCCAGAACCAACATTCTGCCCGCAGTGACACCTAGACACCTCCTCCAATAAAAATATAACATTTAGGGGCAACCAGAATATATGCCATCTTGGAGTGGGGGGGTGGGTAGAAATGGGGAGAAAATTCGAAAGTCAAACTCTTGTGAAAATCAATGCTGAAAACTAAATATATTAAATAAATTACATAAAAAAGAAAAATTATATAACATTTAAACTTATTAATAATTAAATATTAATATTAATAAGTATGTAATAGATGGTGGTGGCAGTGTAGTAGGTAGGGCACTGGAAGATTTGCATTCAAATCCTTGCCTCAGACACTTATGTGTCATACTTATGTAAGAGCTATGACCCTGGGCAAACCACTCCACTTCTCTGTCCATCCTCATCTGTAAAATGACAGGGATGGTCTCAGTATGTCAGTTCCCTTCTGGCTCTACATCTGTGGTCTTATTATCCTAGGTCTTCTTGTCCTTCATGCAACCTCACCAAACTGCCCTTCGGCTCGAATGAAGAGGGATTCACTTCTAGAATTTACATATTCAAATGCATGTTTCCCTTCAAAGTTGAGAAATTCGGCATTTATTCCAATGATGCTGCTACTTGTAGTATGGTGGCCTTCTGGAAAGAATGGTGGGTTTGGTGTCAAGACCTGGGTTCAAATCTTGCCTCTGAAACTTACACAGGATCCAATATAAGTCACACACTATGTGTTTTGGGCTATTCCCTAGGACTCACCTATCAAGTGTGGAAGAAAATTCTGTATTCTGTGTTTTAGGCACAAGCCTGCCAGAAACAATTTTTATGAATTCAGGTTATTCTAATATATATATATATATATATATATACATATATTTTACAGAGAGAAAATTCCAAAGCAGAAGTCTATTAATGCCCTTAGAAATCTCTTAACACAAGCCATTTTGAAGTTCTGATTTATAATATTCTCAAACAAGATACCAAATTCTATAGTCAAAGTTGAGCCAGAGTTCAGAATTTATAGAACAGTTTGTTTCATCAAACAGAATGCTAAACTCTTAACTTTTAGAACTTATTTCCTTGAAGGATTCTTGTTTTGCCCTATGTGGTGGCATACGTTTGTGATCCCATCTACTAAGAAGTCTGAGTCTGGTGGATCTCTTGAGTTTGGGAGTTCTAAGCTGCAGTGCAGTAAATTGACTGGGTGTCCATACTAAGCTTGGCATCAATATGGTGAGCTGCTAGGGTCCAACAGATTCCCAAAGAAGGGTCAAACTGAGCCACATTGGAAATGGAGTAGGTCAAAACTCTCGTGCTGATCACTGGTGGAATTGGGCCTGTGAAGAACCCCTATACTTCCAACCTGGGTGAGATGAAGGAGACCCAGTCTTTAAAAAAAAAAATCTCTATTCTACCTTCTCAAACATGAACTCAAGTGAAATTTCTATGAACTGAAATAATCAAAGATTTCTTTCTGTATTAGTCTGATTAATACCCTGATTAATAACCCTTCCTGCGTTGACCAAAAAATAAAGCCTGAAGGTGGGTTAGAAAGTGGTTAGGCCTTCGATAAAAAGTATGTAAAAAGATATCAATGTAGGAAGTTGTTTTGGAATTGATAGTTGAAGGCCAATAAGACTTCTCATTTATATTTATCCAAAGGGTTTGTTAAGCATCTTATTTATTTCCAGTGGCATTGAGTGAGCTCTCAACGTCTCTTGAACATCCAGATTAGATGATGTAAATGTTGTGCTAGGTCATATCCAGCAAGTATCTAAAATGAACAGATTAGTCCAAAGGCTTCATATTAGGATATTGATAACAGTGTAAAATGAGCTGGAGAAGGAAATGGCAAACCACTCCAGTATCTTTGCCAAGAAAAACCCCTAAAAGGGTCAAGAAGAATCAGAAATGACTTCAATGACTAAACGACAACACAGAGGGAACAAACTGGACTTTCAGCTTCCTCCACTTTGCGTCTGCAGCTCTGCCTGTTTTCAGCTCCTCAGAACAAGATACCTCCACTCTGGGTACACCCAGGTATCTCGCCCTCTCCCTTTTCCAGATTCCTTTTGTAGATTGTAAATTCCTTGAGGGCAGGGTCTGTCTTTCCTTTTGTTCTTTGTATCCCTAGTGCTTAGTACAGAGGCTGCTAGGTGCCTCAGTGCATGGAGCCCTGGAGTCAGAAAGACTTAAGTTCAAAGCCCTGTGACCCAGTGCAAGTCATTTAAATTGGATTTGCCTTAATTCACTGGAGAAGGAAATGGTAAATCACTCCTTCATCTTTGCCTGTCACTTCCACTCTGTTTGCCTTGTTGTTTAACCTTCGTTTTTGAAAAGGAGGACTAATGACACCAGAGGGTGGTCTTACCTTATGGGTGATTGGATTTAAGTGAGGCACAGTTGCAGTCTCACTCTCTCCCACAGTCATTGAAGTCCAGTGGCAAGACAAAAGTCAAGACACAGTGGATGATCTTGGCATGTTTGATTTGTGACTGAATTCTAAAGCTCCACAGTGCCTGCTTCAGCTGTCTTCATGGCCTTTGGAAGAGATTGTTCCCATCCGCCCATTCCACCAGAAAAAGTTTTCATGTGCTTGGGGTATACTCAAACTCACCAATGGGTTTGAGGTCTATTGGTTATCCTCAATCAGGTTTAGGCCAGACAGTTTTACTGGGGTGTGGCCACTGTGTGCATGTCACAGCTTTTTTGGAGTCACAGGTGAAGAGTTGGAGGACACATGGACACCAAATGTGGATGAGCAGCCCTGAGAAGGGCTGGGCAAGCTCTCACACCAGAGGTGCTGGTCCTCCTAGAACACATCATACTTTTTGCCTTAATCTATTGGAGAAGGAAATGGTAAACCACTTCAGTATCCTTGCCTAGAAAACATCATGGACAACATGGTCCACAGGGTGTAATAGTAATTAAGGTGGGACTTTTTGCTGTTGACCTTTAATGATTCTGGCCTTTGTTTGAACGGGGCAGATAAAGTGGGATGTTTTTGTATTTCTCAGCACTGAGACAATTGGGAGCCATTGATTTGTATCTGATGTGTTACTGGGGGTGGGGAACTTCTTCATACCCAGCCTGGGTGAGGTCACGGCCCTGAACAGGATATATAAGCACAGAAATTAGTGTTCTCTCTCGGAGCTCTGAGCCACGGCAGGAGTGGCGTGTGACTCTGGGCCAGCCGTTATAATGAGCTCCCCGACTGTACACCCAGATGTTGATAACTATGAGTAGTATTTGGTTTGTAATTCAGGGTGCTGTTTCTTCCCCCTGAACTAAGTAAATGACATTCGTATTCTGGAATAAAGTAAGATTGTTAACCCCTTAATGTTGCTTTCCTTAGTAAAGCAGATGAAAAGGACCTGGGCTTGCAGCGTTCTGTGAGCTGGTTGTTGTTGGTTTACACCCTCACAGTAGCTGCTAGCTGGATTGTTGATGCACAGGGTCACAAAGCATCAGACACAACTGAAGAACAAAAACAAAGCACTTAGCACAGTGCCTGGCATATACTAGGGCATTTAATGACCTATTGGATTGAATTGATGGGTTGGTAACTGCACTGGTGAAGGGAATTCCCATTTTGAGTAATATGCTGAGGACGTCACATATCCTTCGAATATCTGCATCAGTTGTAATGCTGCTTTACTCAAAACATTTTGGGAATTGCCTTTGGATTTTATTTATGAGAAAGATTCTACTAATTTGCAATTCTACCAATGAGTAAGTGTACCTGCCTGCATTGAGTTTGAATGAAAGAATGAATAAAAATAATTTATTAAGCACTTACTATGTATCAAACATTGTGCTAAATGAGGATACAAAAATACCTACCCTCTAATGGGCAAGGCAACACACATAGGGGGATGGTGGCCAAAGAAGAGCATTTTGGACCAGAGAGTTGTTGGGATGGAGAACGGGGATTCAGGGGAATAGATTGACATGTCTCATCTAGGAACCATTAATGTTAGAGTTGATGTGATCCTAATTCATGGTCCCGTAACTTAAGGTGGTAGAGGAGGGTAGGAGAGGGTTAGACTATGGAGGAGATAGAGAGTAGGGAGTGAAGTGTGGCTGCAGCATTCCTAAAATACTTCCCTTGCTTTTTTAGTTATTTTCACCAATTAATTGATGTGAGTCGATATTGCATAGTTGTTTTGAATCACATCTCTTTAATAATTAGTGAAGTTGAGCATTTTTCAAGTGATTACTAATAATTTTTCTTTCTGTTTTGGAAAATTACTAATAACTTCTGACTAGTTATCCACTGGGAATTGGAGTTATCTTTGTAAATTTTTAAATGTCTTTTAAAAATAATTGTTGCATTTTATTTTTAACAACGGGAACTTCTCCCAAAATGCCCAAATAACACACCCTTCAAAGTACATTCCCTGAAAGCAGTTTAAAAAAAATCATTGTTAACAGGAAGGGGGGCATGTTCTTACATCTGACAATATGGTATTTATGTTTACTGTAATAGTTGACCAGAGTTTTTTTGCCTCTCTATTGTATCTATACATGCAGAAAAAGCCTTAGACAAAATGTAGCACTCATATAAACACTAAAAAGCATGGAGCAAGAAGATCTTAATATAATCAAGAGCATCTATTGAACTCAGCATGTGTATTGGTGGGGTTTTGTTGTTGTCTTTTGCTATGCTGTCTTCTTTTTGCATACTAATCTTTCCACATTTCTCTGAATTCTTCATATTCATCATGATACTACATCATATTCATATTCCATGATTTATTAAGTCATTCCCAAGTCTTTGGGGACATTTTTGTTTCCATTCTTTTTATCACAAGCAATGCTATTATGAACATTTTTGTACACATGGACTCTTTTGCATAATTTCCAAATTGTTTTCCAGAACAGTTGAATCAATCCAAAGCTCTACCAGCTGTGATGTAGAGTACATTTCTTCTCATAGCCATTTCCTTTCTAATCTTTGTTAGCTTTTGAAGGGAGCAGATATTTCAGAGTTGTTTTAATTTGCATTTCTTTGACTTTTTTTTTTTAACACTTTTCAAGTGGTTATGGGTAGTTTGTATTTCTATATTTCTTCTTTAGAAAACTGTTTGTATCATTTGGTTATTTTTTTTTGAAGACTGATGGTCTTAATTTTGAAGATTTATGTTAATTCCCTATAGAAATTGGATGCGAGACTTACCAGATATATTTAATGCAAAATTTTCCCCAATCCACTTCTTCTGAATTTGTCTGCATTGCCTTTATTTGCATAAAAGCTATTTAGTTTTATATAATTGAGATTATCTATTTTCTCTTCAATGATCTCTTCTATCCTTTGTTTATGAATTCTTCACAACCATAATTGTGGAAGATACAGCCTTTTACCTTCTGTTTTTTTAATGGTGTGATATTTTACATTCAGATCATTTACTCATTTAGGATTTATTATGGTATATGGTGTAAGGTGCTTACCTAAACTTTTTTTTTAGATTGCTTTCCAATTTTTCCAGCAGTTCCAGATGAATTTTTTTAGATGATTTTTTTTTAAATCCCTTCCTCAATAATCCTTTCCCCAGTAGTTGTGTTCTCATATTGAATGAATACTGGCTATCCTTGTGAATTTCTTCCTAGGCCTTACTAATCTAGTCACTTCCACTGATCTACTTTTCTATTTTTAATCCAATACCAGATAGTTTTGATAATTACGATTTTGTAGAGGGAGGGCAGAGAGGGAAGGGAATGAGCATTTACCATGTATCTAGTATGTGCCAGACACTCTCTTAAGCACTTTACAAATATTATTTCATTTAATTTTTGTAGTATAATTTGGAATCTGGTAACTCTTAATTTACTCATGATTCCTATCTTTTTCTCATGTATTCTTGACCTTCTACTCCTCCAAATTAATTTTGTTACCTTTTGTCTAATACTGTAAAGTTTGTCTTTGGCAATTTGACCGTGATATCACTTAAATCTGTGGAATCATTTCGGTAATATCATAATTTTTACTATGTTGGAATGATCCATCCTTGAACAGTGAATCTCTCAATTATTAGGTCTTTTATTTTGGCAAAAATTTTATAGTTATATTTAAACTATGTAATTTATATAGCTGCAACGTGTGGGTGGAAACCCCGCCCCCACTCCAATTAATGTAGATGCAGACTAGTCTTCCGGATTGAATCATTCAAAGATGTAAATTAAGGGGAAACAAGTCCTTATTTTGGGGGGAGGTCATTAGATAAAATCAGACAGGATAAAATCGTAAGGAAATGTATTGGTATTACAGCTAGGTGATATAGTAGGCAGAACATTGGACCTGGAATCAGGAAGACCAAAGTTCAAAATCTGCCTCAGATATTTATTAGTTGTTTGGCTCTTGGCAAAAATACCACAAATCACAAGATTTTTGCTATTAATATGATTGTGTTTATAGTTTTCTGATGTTGAACTATCTTTGTATTTCTGATGTAAGTAGAACTTGGCAGAGTAAATAATTTTTGGGAAATGTTTCAGTAGCCCCTTTGTTAATAATTCATTTGATATATTTACATCAATATTCATCAGTGATATTGATCTATAGTATTATTTTTCTACTTTAAAACTTTCTGGCTTGGGTATTAAGAACACACTTGTCTCACAGAAGGAGTTTGCTAAGATACCACTCCCTCTATTTTGGCAAACATCTTAGGTAGAATAAGAATCATTTGCTCATTAAATGTTTACTATAATTAACTTACATATCCATATTGGAACATGAAGTTTGTTTCTTTGCAAATTCATTTATGGCATTTTCAATTTCTCTCTCTCTCTTTTTTAAGGGAATAGATTATTTAGAATGAGAGGCAGTATAGAAAAGTGAATAGAGGACTGGACTTGGAGTCAGAAACACTTGAGTACAAATCACGTCTTAAACACCCTTGTTAGCTATGTCACCCTGGGCAAGTTCTTTAACCTTTTTGATCCTCGTTTACCATATTTGTGAAATGGATATATAACAGCACTTACCTCACATGGTTGGTAGGTAAGGTTGTGAGGCTAAGAAATATATATCTATATATATCCATATCTATATCTATATATATTATAGCACTTTTCAAACCTTAAACCTTAAAATACTATATGTAACTGTTATCTATTTGAAATAATATTTGATTTTCTATTTCTTATTTTATTAATTTAAGTATTAAGTTTTCATTTTGATGGGGCAGAAGACAGTTGGACTTGGAGTCAGGAATATCTGAGTTCAAATTACACTTCATATACTTAATAGTTGTATGATGAGCAAATCACTTAACCTCTGTCAGCCTCAGTTTCCTCATTTGTAAAATGGGGACAATAATAACACCTATCTTACAGAGTTGTAAGGATCAAATGAGATGACATGTATAAAGTTCTTTAAAGTGCTATGTAAATGCTAGCTATCATTAATATTGTTATCAGTATTATTATCATCATCATTATTTTCACATATAATAAGGTATAGTAGTTTATGATAATTTTCTTTATTTTCTCTTTATTTTGAATTCTAGTTTCTTATTTTGAATTGGTGTAGTATGGTTTTTTTCCCCTCCTTTTCTTATCTTCATTGTGGATAATGGTTTATCATTTTACTGCTCTCTCTCTCTCTCTCTCTCTCAATCTCTCCCTCCCTCTCTCTTAAAGTAGCTTGGTTTTGCTTATCAGTCAGATAGCTTTTTTATTTTCAATTTTTTTTTTTACCAATTCTCAGAATTTCTACTCCTGTGCTTGCTTTGGGATCATCAATTTATTGGATTTTTAAGTTTTTATTTTTAAGTTGGACATTTAAATCCTTGGTGTTTCCTATCTCTCTTTTGTTTAAATGTGTTCAAAGATATAAAATGAAGCTAAAGTAGTTTAGATTAAAACTGATAAGTTTTGGGATGTTATCTCGTTATCATCTTCTTCAATTAAAAAAGATATTTACTGTTTCTACAATTTGTTGTTTTACCTATATGCCATTTAAGTTGATATTATTTGTCTCCATGTAAATGAAACAGATACCATATTTCCCCATGTATAAGACACACCTTAATTTTGGGGCCTGAAATTTGAAAAAAAATGTATTACATAAAGTTATTGAACTTAAGTTTTATTCATCTGCTCATAGCTTTCAGGCATCTTTTGGGCAAGTCTGGTGCATGTACGCATGCTTAGTCCATTCTGTTTCATGAATCTGAAGCACCAGTTGTGTCCTCCTTTGAAATCAGTAACTTCTTTTTCATCAGCAATCCTTCTTGCCTCATGCTGAACCATCTTTGTGGACACAGGAATTTCAATTGCCCTTTGCTCTTCAATCCATATCTCCAATTCCCTCTCTAAATCAGGCCACTTTGCTGACTTGCCTCTCATGGCCTTCTTCTGCCATGGTGTTTTCAGTAGGGTTTCTTCTTCCCATAGCCAGTCTTGGATTGTTTTCTCAGTTGGAGGAGGACCAAACTTATGTTCAGTAGCACGATTTCCATTCACTTTTGCAAACTGGATCACTTTTAACTTGAATTCAGCACTGTACAAAAATCTTTTCTGAGCCCATTTCTGGGCAGAACGTGGCAAAATGTAAACTAATATGCTGGTAACAAATGTGAAACAATAAGTGCAAAGACAAGTGTGAAAAAGCAGGAAATGCAAGTAAAAAAATCTACAACCACCCTATAACACACCCAGTTTTTAGACCCCAAATTTTTCGAAAAGGAGTGCATCTTATACATGAGGAAATACGATAGGTGGCTCAGTGTATGCAGTACCTTACCTAGAGTCAAGGAGCCTCAGTTCAAATTTGGCCTTGGATATTTACTAGCTCTGTGACACTGGCCAAATCACTTAACCTCTGTTTGCCTCAGTTTCCTCATCTGTAAAATGCAGATAATAATAGCACCTGCCTCTCAGATGGTTGTGAAGATCAAATGAGATAATAATTGTGAAATTCTTAGTGTTTCTTGGCACATAATAAACACTATATAAATTTTAGCCATAAGTATTATTATTATTATTTGTTCATATGTATCAAGTTGATTATATTTAATTTGCATTTTGTCCATAAATTATGTACTAATATTTTTGCCTTTATTTTTAATATTCTATCATGTCAATATTTTTTAAATTGCTGTCCAATTGGAAACATAGGCATTCTTATTAAATAATTGCCAAAGGATTATCATACTCAATTTTTCTAATATTCAGTTCAGAAGTTTAATTTATTTCTTGTTTAATCTTTCTTTTTTATTTGTCTCTCTGAAAAAGGCACATTGAAGTCACGTGTAATTATCTTATATAGATATTCTTGAAATTCAGTTTTTAAAGCATTTAAATACCATTGGTTGCATGCATATTTAATATTTGTATTATTTCATTATTTGTGGTGCCTTTAAGCATAATGAATTTATTTACCTTTTTGTCTCCCTTGAATGTGTCTATTTTTTTCTATTGCTTTGTCAGAAATCAAGATGACTAATTCTGCTTTTTAAAATTTTTATTTAGCTTGAGGCACAATAAATTCTACACCAGTTTTTCATTTTAATTCTGGATCATTCATTATTTTTTAAGTGTGTTTCTTGTACATAACAAATTATTAGGATGTGCTTTCTACTGCATTCTGCTACCCTACTCCATTATATGGGTGAGTCCATTCCATTCACGTTCATAGTTGTGTTCGTTTTATCCACATTTAACTCAGTTGTAATATTATTATTATTATTATTTATTACAATTATTTCTTTTTTTAAAGAAAGAAATTAATACTGAGTATTTGTAGTTTATATTTCTTGGAATCCAGTCTCCTCTCTTCTCTTTTCCCTCTCAGCCCAAAATAAAGTCATTGGGTCTTGTTTTTGCCTTTTTTCCCCACTTTGGTAATCAGTCCTCTTTAGCTATAATTTGATGTACCTCTGGCAATGTACCACAAAGACTCCATTCCTTCTATCCTAGGTCATTTTATTTTAATTCTACTATTTGATTCATAATATTTTAATTAGATAAGTTACAATAATGTTAATTGTAGTATAATGATAATAAGATTCATGTTTCCTACACTCCTACCGCTATCTTTGAATGACCTTCACTTGTGGCACTTTCAAGAAATACCAAATTGCTTTCTTTGCCTTTTTCTTCTCTCAGATGTTTCTTTTGGAATATACAGGTTCAGAATTTATATTTCTATTCCCTCTGACTCTTATACAAAGTGAAATTTCCATGGGACAAAAGTCTTGTTTCCCTCTTTTATTGTGAAAGCATCAGATCATTACCTAGTCCTTTCGAGCTGTTCAAACTGGCTTACCTTTCTTAAATGTCTATTGTGTGTTGTATTTGCATACAACAGCTTTGGTTTTCTCAAAATGAATACTTGAAAGCCATGAATTCCATTAAATATTCATCTTTTCTCCATTAGGATTATGCTTAATTTTGCAGAATATTGGGAGAAAATGATTTTACTTTGCTTTTTGGTATATCAGAATATACCACTTTCCCCTCCTCTCCTTTCTTATTATTGTTGAATAGTATGGAGTTATTTTGTTGAGTGTTACTTAGAATGTGTGAGCAGTTTCTCTTAGGCATTTGCAATACTTTCACCTTGAACTTGGCTACCACATATTTTGGTGAGTTAAACTAGAGTTCCTTTCTGGTGGCTTTCTGGTTCCTTTCTGGGTGTTCTGTCAATCTTGTGCTTTGCCTTCCGGGTCAGTACTTTTGGTAATTTTCTTTTCTGGTTTCCTGTTTTCTGTTTTATTGTTTTAATCATTTTTTTTAGTGGGAGGCCAATAATTCTTAGATTATCTCTTTAAGCTCTGTCTTCCAGTTCAATTGGCTTGAATCATTGAACCTCACATAGTCTTCCGATTTTATTGACTTTTGACTTTGCTTTAATAATCTTTTGATTTATTTGTATTTTCAAGTTCTAACTCTTCACCAATAAAATAATATAGGTATTGGACTAGATAGCCTCTAAGGTTCTTGCAGCTCTAAATATAAGATCCTCTGTTTTTCAGGATGTCTACTACTTTATTAAGATTTTCTAAGTTCTGTTCAAAGTCTTCAGTCGTCCTTTCAAATTTTCCTTTAAGAACTCTAATATCACTTCTCTCTCTCTCTCTCTCTCTCTCTCTGTCTCTCTCTGTCTCTCTAAAGTTAGCCCTTTCAATCATTCAGTGGGTTTTGTGGCATTTACGTGATCTTTTCTTAAATTTCCCCTGGAAATCTTTTTCTTTTACACCAAGATGTTTCTTCACTGTATTAGGAACATTTCTTTATTAATTTATTGTCTTTGATGGTTTTCTGTGAGAATTTTCTTGTACAGATTTCTTTCCTTTCTTCTCTTTTACTTATTATTATTCTTTTCCTTTTGTTGTTGTTCTGTCGTTTCAGTTGTGTCTGACTCTTTGTGACCCCACTTGGGGTTTTCTTGGCAGATATACTGGAGTGGTTTGCCATTTCCTTCTCCAGTTCATTTTACAGATGAGGAAACTGAGGCAAACAGGGTAAGTGACTTGCTCTGGGTCACGCAGCTATTAAAAGTCTGAGACTAGATTCAGAATCAGGTCTTCCTCACTCCAGGCACTCTATCCACTGTGCTTCCTAGCTTCCTTTACTCTTATTTTATTTGGCATATTTCTTGCTATTTTGAGGTAATGGGAAGTATCTGGACAGAGACAGAACTTTTTACTCTGTAGTAATGGAAATGAAAGACCTTTGAATTGAGTATCAGGAGACTTGGGTTGTGGTCCCAGTTCTAGTCCAGCTGTGTGACCTTGTTGACAAGCCCTATCTGGGTCTTAGTTTCTGCAAAATGAAGCAGTATAGTAGAAAGGTCACTGGTATTGGAGTCAGAGGACCTGAGTCCAAATTCTACTTCTGTTACTTACTACTTGTGGGACCTATGGCAAGTCACTTAACTGCTCTGGTTTCCTCACTTATAAAGTGAGGTGGTTGCACTAGAAGGCCTCTGAGGTCCCTTCTGCATCGGACCCATCTGAAGCCTCTAAAGCCATTGGACTGGAGTGTCTATGGTCTCTTGTAGCTTAAACATTTTTTCTTCTGTGTTGCCCATAGGCAGTATGAGAGACCATATGTTTATTTCCAACTCTGAAAAAGTACTTTTGAATGTTTGGGTTGTCTGACCATACAGATCCCAGATTCTATAATGCCACCTCCACTGGAATGTTTGCTGTTAACAAAACTCCCTAATCCACATCCTCAGGCTGATCAGATTGCACAATTAACTGTTTGGGATCTCAGATGGTAACTATATTGCTTTGGTTATTGAGGAGGTAGCCAGCCCAGAAACTGAAGCATTCTGCAGTTCACTAACTGTCAACATGAATTATCTGATGATAAAGGATTTATTGGTAGGAATTTGCATTGTTATCACAAAAGGTGATTATAGTCACAAGATATGCCCACATCCAGGAATTGTTCATTTGAAGCTATGTCTGTAGGCCTAGAATTCAGTCTGCTGTTGAAAAGCTTGCGATGGAAAAGTATAGCACACATTAGGCTGTGGCTCCTCCTTTTCCATGGAAAGTGAACAAGAAATGTTTATCTATTCAAATTAAAAAGTATTAAGGGCCTACTACGTTTAGAAGAACAGGGGTATGAGATTTCATGAAGGCTTCATGTCAACCATTCTTCTTATCTTCCTTAGTCAATATCTCTGCAGTTCACTTCAGGAGGTAAAGTGAAATGGAAGGGATCTCAGTAGCCAGACCTGTCCAGCCCATACCCAACAGGAATCTCCACTATAATATATCGCCAGCCTTTTCTTGAAAGACCTCCAGTGGGGGGGACCCACCAGTCCCTGAAGCAGATCACCTGGGAATAAAATGTCAGTCTATTACATTATTAGCTTTCCAAAATCTGTTTCAGACTTGGAGGGTAGGAGGGAAGATTTATTCTGCAAATCCTCTCTGATTTAGGCTCTGTCAATGGAGCATACCCATTTCTACCTACCCTCAGTTCCCTCTGATTCTTTAATCCCAGCCATGTAGTCTCAGCACCCAAAGTAAATGGGAGCCCATACCACCTCTGGAACCCTCATTTTCTTCTAACCAGTTCTCTTCCTCCCAAGGACCACTGTAACCTTTGGGAAATGGGTTAAATTAGATATCCTTGATAGACTGTATATCCTATCTCCTGATCCAGGGCTGACCACTAGACTCAAATTTTCGTTCTAGCAACTGGTTTTTCTCATTCATTTCTCATTCACCTGCATCATTTAATATATACAGATATAGATATACACTTGTGTGGCTGTTGGTTTGGACCCTGTGTCTGCTACTCTTAGGTAGGTACTAACCTTGGTGTTGACCTGATTGCTGGTATTCATTGGCTAGTCATGCTGTAGTGACATATGACCTCCAAATTCTTCAACTTGTTCAACTCTAATAACCTTTTCCATTACATTTTAGCTCCATGCTGGCATGATTGGACCTTACATTTCATTGTCTCTAGGAATAGCTCTATTGCCAAGATGCTGAACTTTAGTATCTCAATCTCTGATCATAATCTTCTCTCCTATTACCTTTTCCTCCCTTCCACAGACACAGAAACTACTTTTTGTCCTGATTATGACCTCTATTCCACCTCTATTTTTCCCTCAGTCCACCCTTTTCCACACTGGCTTTTCTTGCCACTTGCCCTGCTCTGGCATGCCTGCCTGGGAACATGGGGCCTTTCTCACCCCATTGTATCAACAAAGAAATGTTCAAGCTGATTGAACAGTTCCAACTACTAAGGATTCCCTGAAATGTATTGTTGTAGCAGATTGGTCAACAGGACTTTCCAGGTTTAGCCTCCCTCAACGTGTCATTCTATGTCCAACAACCAGGGTTAGTCCTGCTGATTCATTTATTGTCACACCTTTAGACTTGCCTTGATCCATTTCTCTTCAGGTTAGTCCTGCTGATTCATTTATTGTCACACCTTTAGACTTGCCTTGATCCATCTCTCTTCAGATTTAGGTGAGGACTTAGAAGAACAAGGGCTCATTGTGGATGACACTTCCCGAATAGAGTTTTTGTTCATTTTTACCATGAGAATTCATTTTTTTTCTGGCCTGCTATAAGTGGAGTCATGGGGCCTATGTTATGTCAGGTTCAGAGTGCATATAGGATTGTGTGGTATTGCCCTGGCAATCAACTAATTTTCAATGTGTAATGTGACAGGAAAAGAACCAAACACTCCCCTAGAGGCATCTGGTATTGATTTTCTGCCCCAGAAATACAAAGTTAAGGAAGTAATAATTCTTATCTGGCCACTGCAGCTGATAAAGTAGATTCATATGGTATTTCCACATCTACAAATATAACTTAGAGATAACCTAGAAAGACCATCTTTTGGGGGAAAAGATTATTTTACAGTGGAGGCAGCAGACTTTGAGTCAAGAGAGCCCTGGCTTTAATTCCCACTTCATATACCTCCTAGCTGTACGGCGCAGGGCAGGTTTCTTCCTTGTAAAATAAGGATTGTAATACCACTACCTACCTCACGGGGAGATTGTGAGACTCAAAGGAGATAGTAATGTAATTCATTTTGCAAACCTTAGGTCAGGGTTGGGAAACTTTTTCATGTTGCAAGCCCACATTAATATTCAGCTGCAATCAAATAAGGCCACATTCAAGAATCTTCAATTAGATATACTTAAAAATGTACATTAATTTTAAAAATCTAGCTACTATGTAATTAATAATTTCAAAAATTAAAACTATGTGTTAATTTTAAAGTTGACTAACCTTTTAATGACTTTGTTGTGTCTGCTTTTCACTGGAAAGCATTTGAATGGTTTCAGCATGGAGGTCCACAGTTTCAGTTGATCCTGTAGATGAGTATCAGTCATTTGTGACCTTAAGGGCATCTTGATTTGAGTTAGGCAGGAGAATGTAGATTCGCAGCAATAAATGGTTGAAAAGCAAGAAAGCATTTTTTGGGAATACTGCTGAAGGTGTGGGTATTCTGCTGCATTTTCCTATATTTCAATTGGTTCTTTTGTAGCATCAAACAATGACTTTAAAATGTCTTCTACTGAGAGCTCAATCAATTCCATCTATAGTTCTTTAGGTGCCTTGGTGATATCAACTAGGTGAGGCTGAAATGCTATTTTGAGTTTGATGTCAAGATTTATCTTGAAAGTTGTTGAAGATATCTATTCCCCATGTTTTGTTCGTAAGAGTGTCCAAAGCAAGTAAGTCTCTGTAGCAAAGAAAATCTTTTTTTATGACTCGACTGAAGTATAAAACCTGTGCCAAGTCAGTATCAGTTGATTCATCCAAAGTGATTGAATAATATATATTTTCCTTTTGAAGAATTGTTCGAAGCTGTTTTGTTAAGTTGAAGACTAATTCATGCTGCTGATCAGTTATGGTTCTCCTTGAAAGAGGCAGTTCTTTGTACTTTAAAATATTATCAGGGTCCAAGCATCCTACAACTTTGACAACACATTCTTTCACAATTTCTACATCACTGAATGGCTTCCCTTTTCCCCCAAGTAAATAGCTACTTTATAAGTTGCTTCAGTGGCATTATTTCCAGGTGCTATTGCTGCTTGAAAGAATTATCTTTGCTTTTGCTTTTCATCTTTTAATTTCTGCAATACAACCTTTTCTACCTCTCCCTCTAATTTAAAATATTTGTGGTCCTTATGAGTATTATAATGCTGATGAGCATTGAATCTCTTTAATGTTGATATTGTAGTATCATAAAGTAAGCAAATCATCTGAGCTTTAGCAGAAACAAGATAATATTGTAATTCCCAATCTTCATTTAAAAAATCTGTTTTCTTCCTTCAGCATTCTCCTGGTCTTCTTTGACATGATGGGCTGTTAAGCAGACAGAATTAAAAAATACTGTTGCACTATTCACAAATTCCACTTCAAACAGAAATACAGTGCACCGTTGTCAAAAGATGATAAAAGACTGATGTACTCAACCCCCCCAAACTTTTTCTAGCCACCTTGTGTGGTAGTAATGCCAGTCAGGTGGGAGAAGTTAGTACTAAGTAATGAGTGTAGCAGCCATTAATTTAGCCCTTATGGCTTACTAATTTTCTAATTGTGCTGGTCAATCTGGGAAGATTATTTCATTGAAACTTATTTTATTCTTTGGCATTTTAAATATGTTCATTTTAAAAAATAAAATAAAAAATATAAGGGACAAAAATATAATAATAAAAATAAAAGGATTTGTTCTGTAAAATTTGGATTCAGTCAAAAGGCCACACTTAAAGACCTAGAAGGCCATCTATGGCCTTAAGGCCACAGATTCTCCACCTTTGCCTTAGATCATTGTATAAATGTCAGCTATTATTATCAGGAGCTAGGAGAGAAGTAATCTGCATGTATAGTAGGGGGCCACTTAGAAGTGATGTGGGAATTTTTGTATTTCTTTGATTTCTTGATGATTTTTGCTCTTTTAAGCCTTCCTTAGTTTGATAGTGCAATGTTATTCTAAGATGGAATTGGAAGAGGTTGATCCAGTGGATAATAAGAATAACTAGCATTTCTACAGTGTTTATTATGTGCCAGGCAAATGTTATCTTGTTTGATCCTCACAACAACCCTGGGAGGTAGGTGCTATGATTACCCCTATTTTACAGGTGAGGAAACTGAGGCAAAGAGAGGTGGAGAGATTTGTCCAGAATCCCACAGCTAGATTTGAACTCAGGTCTTCCTGACTGGCCCAGTGTTCTATCTACTGTACCACCTAGCCACACTGAACTTGGAACCAGGAAGACCTGAGTTGGACTCGGGCACTTCATTGTCCTCCTCTTCCTCCTAACAACTGGCACTTAGTGTTTTAAGGTTTAAAAAGTGCTTTACAAATGTCAAATCATTTAATCCTTGCAGCAGCTATTCCCGTTTTACAGATGAGGAAACCGAGGCACAGAGTAGTTAAGTGAGCAGCCCAGGGTCACACAGCAGGTAAGTGAGGAAGAGATAGGTCTTTTGACCTTACCCGTTGTGTGCTGTCTCCAGTGCGCTACCTATGCTTAACAGCTGTATGAGCCTGGGCAAGTCTCTTAGCTGATGAGAATAATGATCGTGTTGATGTCTAGGATTTTAGGATCCTGTAGTGAGGCTCAAATGAGATCATATTTGTAGAGCACTTTGCCAACCTAAATGCTAGCGACTATTGTGGTTGGTATTGCTGTTATTAGGAGAGAAGATTTTGAACACAGTAATGAAAGTTAAGGCATTTAGAAAGTCTGCTGGTTCTTTGCTGGGTGCTGACACAGCCTCCCTGCCTATAGTCAGATATTGAACATCCATGACGTCCAGAGTATGATACTTTGTGCTGAGAGGGCCACTTACAAGAATAAGACGTGGCCAGCTGGCCACCTAGTGTTCACGGTCCCCTTGGGAAGACAAGGCATATATGCACATAGTCTGCATTCCCACCAACCTCCCTCCCTTCCCCTCCCACTCCCCCCTCCCCCCAACACTGATCACTTTCATTTTTTATCCAAATAAAAGAATTCCTAGTTACAGCTCTGAGAGGAGTGAGGGGAGGCTCAAAGGAAGTCATATTTGTAAATCACTTTGTAAACCACTGCACGCTTTAAAAGCTTTAGTCTGTTTATTATTATTACAAGGTGTTCCTAAAGTCTGGACATATAGGCAAAAATGCATTTTTTTTTTAGAGGGGAGAAGTCAGGGCAATTGGGGTTAAGTGACTTGCCCAAGGTCACAAAGCTAGTAAGTGTCAAGTGTCCTAGGCTGGATTTGAGCTCAGGTCCTCCTGACTCCAGGGCCGGCGCTCTACTCACTGCACCACCTCGCTGCCCCCAAAATGCATATTTTCAAGAAATGAAATGAATGAAATTTTCAACAACATTTTATTTAATTGGAATATTAACAAATAACATCTTCAGTATGATTTCCATCATTTGTGATGCAAAGGTTGATGCGCTTTGCAAGATTCACATGAATTTGATGTAATAACTCCACATTGCTGTCAATTTTAGCACATTCACTCTTTATGTGTTCAATCAAGTGTGTTGCATCTGTGATTTTCACTGAGTACACCTTCTCCTTTAGCATACCCCAGGAAAAGAAGTCATGGAACAACACAGAGTCTTCAACGAAATGGTTAAGGACATGTTAGTGAGATTTCCTATGTGTCCAGACTTTAGGAACGCCCTGTAGAAGTTCCTTCACATCTTGTGTCAAAACAATTGCAAGGTCAAAGGTCTCCATTTCTCTTTGCATAATAAACAGGTAATTTGCTTCAGACATACCTTCTTGTTACCTGATTTATTGTTTTCAGGGTTTTTTTTGATTGTTTTAAATGTGTGTTCAAAAGCAGAAAGTTTATCCCATAGTGCAATACTGAAATCTCGGTCTGTTTGGGCCAGCCTGTTCTTTAAGGGAGCAGACCAAAAGAGCAAATGTTTGTCATTTTTCTTGGCTGGGTAGGCAGAAAAAAAAGAGAGAACAAAGATCAATGACCAATTAGTGTCCAGCTGCTGAAAAACTACATCTTTTTGACCTCAACAGGATATCATATAAACAATTCCAAAACCAAAGACTTTTAAGGAAGGAAAGAGGGAATTAGAAACAAGATGATGTGTAAGAGAACTAGGAGATCTTGAGGATTTCATATTCCCCATGGGTGGAGAGATGGAACACGGCTGGGTGGAACTGAGGAGGCTAGGGAACACATATGCATGTATGTATGTGTGTACATGTGTATGTATTTATAGGATGCTCTAAAATCAGAATACATTATGACAGCCAGTGAGATGTAATGGAATGGGCACTGGACTTTCTTTTTAATTGTTATTTATTTATTTATTTATTTAATATTTTTAGTTATCAGCATTGATTTTCACAAGAGTTTGAATTACAAATTTTTTCCCCATTTCTACCCTCCCCCCAACTCCAAGATGTCCATTGCCCATTCTATTACATCTCACTGGCTGCCATGATGTATTCTGATTTTAGAGCATCCTATAAATACATACACACACATACACACATGCATACATGCATATGTGTTCCCTAGCCTCCTCAGTTCTACCTAGCCCTGTTCCATTTCTCCATATACACATATTCTGATTGCCCCGTTCCCCAGTCAGCCTTCCCTTCTGTCACGCCACTCCCTCCCATCCCCTTTTCCCTTAATTTTTTGTAGGGCAAGATCGATTTCTATGCCCCATTGCCTGTATATCTTATTTCCTAGTTGCATGCAAAAACTTTTTTTTGAACATCTGCTTTTAAAACTTTGAGTTCCAAATTCTCTCCCCTCTTCCCTTCCCACCCACCCTCCCTAAGAAGGCAAACAATTCAACATAGGCTACGTGTGTATCATTATGCAAAACCATTCCACAATACTCATGTTGTGAAAAACTAAATATATTTTGGTCCTTCCTATCTTAACCCCCTTTATTGAATTTTCTCCCCTGACCCTGTCCCTTTTCGAAAGTGTTTGCTTTTGATTACCTCCTTCCCCTATCTGCCCTCCCTCCTATTGTCCCCCCTTTTTTTAAATCTCCTTCCTCCTTCTTTCCTGTGGGGTAAGATACACAATTGAGTGTGTATATTATTCCCTCCTCAGGTCAAATCCGATGAGAGCAAGATTCACTCATTCCCCCTCACCTGCCCCCTCTTCCCTTGCTACAGAACTGCTTTTCCTTGCCACTTTTATGAGAGATAATTCACCCCATTCTATCTCTCCCTTTCTCCCTCTCTCAATATGTTCCTCTCACATCCTTTAATCTGATTTTCTTTTTTAAGATATCATCCCTTCATATTCAGTGCCCTCTGTCTATATATATATACATATACATATATATATATATATATGTGTGTGTGTGTGTGTGTGTGTGTGTGTGTATGTATGTATGTATGTATGTATGTATATTCCCTTCAGCTACCCTAATACTGAGGTCTCATGAATTATACATATCATCTTTCCATGTAGGAATGTAAACAAAACAGTTCAACTTTAGTAAGGCCCTTATGATTTCTCTTTCTTGTTTACCTTTTTATGCTTCTCTTGATTCTTGTGTTTGAAAATCAAATTTTGTATTCAGCTCTGGTCTTTTCACTGAGAAAGCTTGGAAGTCCTCTATTTTGTTGAAAATCCATATTTTGCCTTGGAGCCTGATACTTAGTTTTGCTGGGTAGGTGATTCTTGGTTTTAATCCTAGCTCTAATGACCTCCAGAATATCGTATTCCAAGCCCTTCAATCCCTTAACGTAGAAGCTGCTAGATCTTGTATTACTCTGATTGTGTTTCCACAATACTCAAATTGTTTCTTTCTGGCTGCTTGCAGTATTTTCTCCTTGATCTGGGAGTTCTGGAATTTGGCGACAATATTCCTAGGAGTTTTCTTTTTGGAATCTTTTTCAGGAGGCAATCAGTGGATTCTTTCAATTTCTATTTTACTCTCTGGCTCTAGAATATCAGGGCAGTTCTCCTTGATAATTTCTTGAAAGATGATATCTAGGCTCTTTTTTTGATTATGACTTTCAGGTAGTCCAATAATTTTTAAATTATCTCTCCTGAATCTATTTTCCAGGTCAGTGGTTTTTCCTATGAGATATTTCACATTGTCTTCCATTTTTTCATTCCTTTGGTTCTGTTTTATAATATCTTAATTTCTCATAAGGTCACTAGCTTCCACTTGCTCCAATATAATTTTTAAGGTAGTATTTTCTTCAGTGGTCTCTTGGACCTCCTTTTCCATTTGGCTAATTCTGCCTTTCAAGGCATTCTTCTCCTCATTGGCTTTTTAGAGGTCTTTTGCCATTTGGGTTAGTCTATTTTTTAGGGTGTTATTTTCTTCAGTATTTTTTGGGGTCTCCTTTAGCAAGTCATTGACTTGTTTTTCATGCTTTTCTTGCATCATTCTCATTTCTCTTCCCAATTTTTCCTCTACTTCTCTAACTTACTTTTCCAAATCCTTTTTGAGCTCTTCCATGGCCTGAGACCAGTTAATGTTTTTCTTGGAGGTTTTTGATGTAGGCTCTTTGACATTTTTGACTTCTTCTGGCTATATGTTCTTTGTCACCAAAGAAAGATTCCAAAGTCCGAGTCTGAATCTGAGTCTCTTTTCGCTGCCTGGCCATGTTCCCAGCCAGCTACTTGACCCTTGAGTTTTTCAGTGGGGTATGACTGCTTGTAGAGTAGAGAGTACTTTGTCCCAAGCTTGAGGGGCTGCACTTTTGTTTTCAGAGCTATTTCTCCACAGCAAGCTCTGCCACACCAGAGCTCCTCCTCCCCCAAGAACTGCCAACCCAGACTGTGACTGAGATCTGAGCAGGCTCTGCATTCCAAGTCTGATTCGCCACTTAATTCCTCTCACCAGGTAGGCCTGGGGCCGGAAGCTGTAGTTCTGTAGCTGCACCACCTCTGCTGCCCCCAGGGGCAGTGGCCAAACTGATAACTTACTTCATTCTGTCCCCACAGTTTTTCCCACTAACCTTCTCTGTTGTCTTTGGTGTTTGTGGGTTGAGATGTCTGGTAACTGCCACAGCTCACTAATTCAGGAAGCTAGGGCCTGTTCCACCCAGCTCTCTGTCTGGTTGGTCCGGGCACAACCCACACTGGGCTCTGTTACACTCCACTCCCAGCTCCGTGCATGATAGACCTTACCCAGAGACCATCCAGGCTGTCCTGGGCTGGATCCCTTCTTCCCTCCTCTATTCTGTGGGTTCTGCAGTTCTAGAATTTGTTCAGAGCCATTTTTTATCAGTGTTTGGAGGGTCCTGGGGGAGAGCCTTAGGAAAGTCCCTGCTTTCCAGCTGCCATCTTGGCTCAGGCATTGGACTTTGAAATCAGAAGAGACATAGTTGGAATCCTAGCTCTGTTGTTTCACAGCTGTGTGACTATGGGCAAGTCACTAATCCTCTCTTAAGCTTGGTTTTGTCATGTTATAAGATGGAAATATAATCTATTTGTATCCAGAAGAATTCTGGAGCCTGCTTATACTGGCTCAAGAGAGCTGATTGTTAAATTTTCGCTATGAATATTTACACCTCCGAAATTGGCAAGTGCTTTGAATTAAGGCTTGATTTATTGTGTTGTTGCCTGTCCAGACTTAAGAAAGTGATGAAGATAATGTTAATTTAATGTTAACCAAACTTAAAAGTGTGTCCTGTTTCCCTCCCCCCCCCCACCAGAGAGCTGGTTGTTAAACATTTACTAGCATATCATGGGTTGTACCTACCTTAGATAGTTGTTGTGAGGATCAGATGAGATAAAGTGTGTGAATTGCTTTGCAAACCTTAAAGTAGTATATAAATTTCAGCTATTATGATTAGAGTAAAGATTCTGTGTATGTTTCTAGGATAAAGACTGGAGGCAGAAGGAAAATCAGCAAAGTCTTGAGTTATGTTTTTGTTAAGGGTAGCCTGGAGCTCAAGCCCATTTGCATAAGATTCTCCTTACTGGTGGAGAATGATTACTTGATACTCTGAGTCTAAATGAGGGGATGAGTTGGTGAGACAATGGGACAGAAGAAATCTTAATTCTGGCTTCTGGAGATAAGAGAGGGCACCCATGCTTCCAGCCTCTCTTCAGAGAAAGGTCTCTGGAAGGAGAGAAAGCCTCTGGGAAGAAGTTGTAGAGTCTGCATGTAGAAGAGCCAGTACCTTGGAGCTCATCCCTGTTTCTAGAATAGAAACTTTGGGGAATTTGCCCTTGGGTGACATCAAGGACTGTCTCTTCTATGATGGAGCTGAGATATCTTGCTCCCAGGGGAAGAGCTCATTCACTCTGTATATTGTCTAGTATATTTTAACCTGTGCAACTTTTATGATTTCTGTTTGCTATTGGCTTGGGTAAATGGGTTTTTTGCTACTAACTTTGTGTAATTGTCTTCTTTGTAACTGGCATTTGGTGGGAAGAGAATCAAACCTTTGGATATGTAGTTTGGAGCAATCCTTCCCTGTTAAAAGGATAGAGACCAGAAGCACAGCTTAAACCTAAAAATTATTCCTCCTAGATTAGCAATATTTAGAAGGGTGAGGTGGAGGAGAGTAGAGTGGCTGGCTTGGTGCCCCCAATTTCCTGCTCTCTTCCTGGCAGGAATCAGTGTCTCTTGGAAAAAAGTGGGAAGAAGAGACTGAGAACTCTAATCATGTTCCCCTGTGAGCCACATTTGACGAACCCCTGTGGAAACACACAAACCATATAGGCAGTGAACGCCCACACACCTTATATAAGTTTTCTAAACCTAAGGTCGATTAAGCAAAAGTTCTTGCTCTAATTAAGGCTGTTAGAAGGACACTACACTCAACATCTCACATTGTATAGGAGTGGAACTAGACCGAATGGAAAGTCAAAAGTCTTGGATTGGGGCAGCTAGGTGGCGCAGTGAGTTCAAATCTGGCCTCAGACACTTGACCCATTTACTAGCTGTGTGACCTTGGGTAACTCATTTAACCCCCTGTCTTCTCCCCTCAAAAAAATAAATAAAAATGAATAAAAAGAAAATCTGTTAAAAAAGTCTTGGATTATAGTTCCCACTAATTAATCTATATGATGTTGGGCAAATCACTGAAAGTTTCTGGGTTTCATTTTCCCCATCGATAAAATGAGTAGCTGAATTAAATGATCTTTAAGATGTTTAGCTCTAAAACTCTCTGATTCAATGACATTCAAATCCACAATTACTAAGGGCTATAATCAAAGCAGAAACATTTATTTAATTAAAACATCCATTTGTTTTGGGAATGGCAGTCCAAACAGAGACACAACTAATGAATTTGTTATTTGTTCTTCCCTGATTATGACCACAACTGTCATTTGGCTATTATCAATTGCATATACATTTAAGGATTTTCATATCAGAATTTATCATGGTGTATTGGATAACAAGACTTGAAGCAAGTCATTCATTGAAGTTTAGGAGACCCTCAGTAGTTTGGCAGAACACAAGGTGAATCATCCCACTTTCCTAGTCTCCGTCCATGAGGACTCTACAATCTCAGTCATTCTGGAATGTGGGCAGCATGGTAAGCCAACATGGAACTGGAGACAAAATTATGTGTTTCATATATGTAACGCATGATAAGGTATATGGTGGACAAAAAGTGAGAGTACATATGCAACTTCGGTGGAAAAATAGGCAACAATCCTTTTCAGACTCATGACACAACTCAATAGGATCACAATAATTTTAATTTTGGCTTGTCCTCCTTAATAAAAAAATGCTTTGTAAATATTTTTTTTGTGGAATTTGGAAGGGCTGTATCAGTTCAATTGTTTTTCAGATGGAGCTTTGCTGTGGCACACTGCCCAAAGCAAGAAGCTAATAGAGCTGCCAATTCAAATTTCAAAAACTTTTTAAAAATAGAAAACTGAGACTAATTTTAAGCAAAGAAAATAGCTTCAAATATCAGAAATAAATATTCTTTTCCTATTTTGCAAACCTTTTAAAAGCTGGAAAAATAATAGATAGCATTGACATAGCACTTTCTGGTTCTCAAAGTGCTTTACTTAGATTATATCATTTGACCTTCACAACAATCCTCTGACATAAGTGCTATTATTTCCATTTCATGGATAAGGAAACTGAGGCAGAGAGAATAAAATGGTTTGTTCAGGGTCACCCAACTATTAAGTGTCTGAGACTAGATTCTAAGTCAGTTCTTCCCAACTCCAAGTCAGGCACTATAATCCCTATACCTCCTAGGAATTGCTTCCAACACGAATTACTTTAAAAAAAAGATTTGGTAGGCAAATAAAATTTTATGCATATGGATGGAAAATCCAATAAGCCTTTCTTCTCTTTAATGTCCATATGTATCTTTTACAAACATAAGGATTTTGCAAAGTAAATTTTTCCTCCTGTGTATCTAAACTGAAATTACATCTATAATGTCCATCACAAGTAAAAGTGGCACAGTATCAAGGAAGCAAAATTAGAAAATGTTTGAATTAGGGCCTGTTTGCATTTCTGTTATCAAGTGTAATCTTTTATTTTGTGGAAGATTTCCTGCCTTGAATAACAACATTACTGGCCATGAGTAAGTTAAAAGGTATTTAAATTCCACAATTATGTTTGAATTGTATTTGTCTTGTATTTCATAGCTGAGACCCAGACTCAGACAATATGTTTTCTGTTGATACCTGTAGTTGGAACACAGAGTCTTAAGTTGACCAGGGATCATGTCTTGCAGTCCATGAATAGATTTATGCTTTCACTGATTAGAGAATTGTCTCCAGTGATGCAGATTGAAACCCATTTGGTCTATGCCGTCCCACAAGTTCATAACAGGAGTATCTGCCCACTGTGCTGGAGGCCCTCTTTGCCTTCTCCTGCCCTTGCAAGGTACCTACCTGTGGGTCCCCCTGTCATCTCTTACTCTCTCCATGTGACTAGCCTATCGTACAAGTCTTACTCTGTTCTTCCTCCAAGTTCTCTATTGGTTATATAGGTCACAACCTGCCCATATCCACCATGTACCCCTCCATTGCTCTCTAAATAACTCTCATTTTGCATTTTTCAGAGGCAGTCATTTTCCATGTTTCCTTGTCATAAAAAACACTGATAGAATGTTGGTATCGTAAAGACAGACCTTGGCTTTCATGGGAAGCTTGGGTCATTAAAGGTGCCCCATAATTTCCCAATGGTGATCCAGTCTATTCTGTTCTGCCTGTTGAATCTGTGCCCACCTCTTTCTTCCTCTCTATTGTCTGTCTCAGATATACACAATGGGAAAGTTCTGTGGGGTGTCCATCCTTTCAAATGCATGTTGAGATCTGAGTGATAGCTATTTCTGTTCTGCTTTATCTTTCCTGAGCACATGGACAGGACAAACTCTTTTTAGTGATTACAGATCTCTACCAGAAGGCTTTGCAAGGGAGCATGATGTAATCAGTGCAATTTCATTGGAAAACAGGAACACCTGGAGGACCTCATACACAAGGAATCCCTCTGACCTGGATTCTACTCTGGATGAACTCCACCACAGTGGTGAACAACTTTGGGGTAAAAGAGCCCATGGTTTTGTTCTATTACTATCATTTATAGAGTGCTTTTAGGTTTGCAAAGTGCTTTACAAATATTTTCTCATTTGGTCCTCACAAAAATCCCTGGGAAATAGGTACTAATATAACCTCAATTTTACAGACAAGGAAATTGAGGCAACAGAGGTTAGGTGACTTTGCCCAGGGTCACATAGCTCATAAATGCCTGAAGCTGGATTTGAACTCACTCAGGTCTAGCACTCTATCCACTGTGTCACCAAGGAACTACAACTAATCAAATGCTTTTTCATAATCAACAAATAATGAGCACAGTGGAATCTTTTATTCTCTACATTTTAAAATTAGTTGTGAAATAGTAAAGATGAGGGCCATTGTTGAATACTGCTTATGAAAGCCTGCTTGTTCCCTTCTAATACCCTCACTGACAATAAGCTCAGTTCACATAAAAATAAATGACTATCATAAAAATTTTGTATATCTAGGAGAGGAGGTAGACAGGCCAATAGTTATAGATGTTCTCTTGGTCACTTTTCTGGGGGTGGGGTGTGTAATAAGGTCCAAGATGTTTTTCCACACCTTAGATATCTTTCCCACAATCAGATGCCTTGTGTATTAAATCCTCAATCCCCTTACAGTTACTGGCACAGATCTCCTTTATTTATAAACAACTGTTCTAATCTGGCTGTTTTTCCTGTCTTTGCTTCCATTTTAATTTCACTCTAAGTACCCCTGGGACTATGATGTGGCTGTTGAAATGGCTCCACTATCCTTTTGAAGTTTTTCCATTTTCATCCTTGAATGACCTTGGGATTACAGGATCACATTGGAAGGGACTTTGGAGGCCATGCCACCTTGGAGAGCTCTCCACCTTGAGACTGTCCTCTCCTGACTGGTGACCCCCTTCTCCAGGACCACCATTTTAGGTTGACCTTCAACTTTGAGATCCCTCTTTACATTTTTAATCCTATCACAGGGTTTTGGGGGCTGTTACTTCTTGTTGCTGTTCTGTCGTTTAAGTCATATCTGACTTCTTGCGACCTTATTTGGGCTTTTCTTGGCAAAGATACAGCAGTGGTTTACCATTTTTTTTCCTCCAGCTCATTTTAAAGATGAAGAACTGAGGCAAACAGGGTTAAGTGACTTGCCCAGGGTCACACAGTTAGTGTCTGAGGCCAGATTTGGATTCAGGAAGATGAGTCTTCCTGACTTCAGGCCTGGCACTATATCCACTGTGCCACCTTGCTGTCTTGTTTCTTCTTAGGAAAACACATATCAAGGCAAGAACACCGTGGCTGATGATGACTGGCATTTTCATCATGCTTTAAGGCTTTCAAAACTTTTATGACAATAACTTGTTTATGTGGGTGAGGATTATTTCCATTATGAACTATATCCTTTTCCCCATTCTTCTTTTTCTTGTGTTTTACTCATTCTAATCTTTGCTCTGACAAGTCAATGGTCTTACTGTACACAGACAGCTGACTCAGAGATAACTCCCACACCAGTAACAAGTCTTTCTTGTCTGTTAGAATCTAATCAAGTTCATTTTTGTATGGAGTTATTTTAGTGCTCTCCATGTTCTATGCATGGCATTAGAAAAGGGAGGCTCCCATGGAATCTATATGTCTTTCGATTCTCTCATTCCTTCTTCTTGGCCCATACTTTAGCATACATTTCTCCCCATCTTCACCTTTTCCTATCTTTGCCTCGAAGTCACCAAGTATCAGAGCATATGTTGATTTAATTTGTTGAGTTCAAATTTGGTATAGATCATCTTTTACAATAGTATTACAAATAGACCTCAGAACCCTCATTTATAAATTTTTCTTCTTTCTACACTATTAGTTATCTGGCCACTAATGAGGTTCATGTTGGTCCTCTATTAGATGTTCCTTTCTAAAAAATAACCTAACATGGTAAAGACCCTTTAGATGTTTTAAGTCTGAAGTAAGAGAGCATTAGGATGTGTGTGTGTGTGTGTGTGTGTGTGTGTGTGTGTGTGTGTGTGGGTGTTATAGGGGTTGCGTAAGGTAGAATTGGAGAATGAGGGAAAGATCACAAGCAGAGTCCATTATATATTTGAAGATGCACCAGAGGGTAAACAGTCTTACTATAGAAGGGGTTCTTAACCAGGGGTCCCAGAATTTGGTTTTTAAAAATATTTTGGTAACTGTATTTCAATCTAATTGGTTTCCTTTGAAATACTATGTATTTTATTTTATTGGCTACCCTCAGCCTGGTTTAGTCTGTCTGCTGAGACAGTTTTACCAGGATGTAGCCCCTGCACATGCTACAGCTTCTTGGAGCCACAGGTGAGAGCTGGGCGAAAGGCAGACACCAAAGGTGGATAACCCTTACACCAGAGGTGGCAGTCCTTTCTGAACACTGGTGAATTAGAACTATATCTACCCGAAGTACGTGAAGACTTCCCACGGTAGAATGGGCGGATGAGAACAAATTGTTTCAAAGACCATGAAGGCAGCTGAAGCAGGAGCTTGGTCAGACATTGAGGATGCCAAGGTGCACTGAATCCTGGGTCATCCCCAGTTGTCCTAACTTTATCTAGCCACTGGACTTCGATGATGCTGGAAGTGAGAGTGAGGTTGATGACTTCGTGCAACTCTGCCTCACTTAAATCTAACTCATGTGCAAGTCCAGATATCACTCCATGATGTCATTGGTCCTCTTCGAAGTGAAGGATGAATGATGACATTTAACTCTGTGCATTTAAAAACATTACTCTGACAAGGGGTCGATAGGCTTTACCAGTCAGCCAAAGGGGGTGCCATGACACACAAAAAGGTTTAGAGCCCCTGCTCTATGATCTGGTCCAAAGAAGATGACAACAATTCTGGAGCTGCTGCCAAAATACAATATAGGGCCAGGCCTCTGAAGGGCCATGTGGAAACAGGGAAACAGAAGATGATGGTTCAGATTCCAGCTCTGTAACTTATTACTCATCTAACCTTGGATGAGTCATTCGGTCCCTCTTGGCCTCAGTTTACTCATCTGTAAAATTAAGAGGTTGGACTAAACGATCTCTTGAGGATTTTTCCTGGCTCTAAAATCTATGATCCTGTGTACTCAGACCAGGAGATGGCTGTAAGAGAAGGCTCAGTGAGTCTGGGAATTTAAGTTGACTGCCAATTACCAGGTCTGTTAAAGTAAGAATGAAAAGATCTCATAAAGATTTTCCTTCAAGGGAATCCCAAGGGCATGGGTGTTTACATAATGTTCTCTTCATAGGAGAGATCCTTCTTCTCTGTCAATAAACTGTTTTGCAGAGATGTAACGATTTATTTTGTTTGTTTATTTTATTTTATTTTGTAATCAATCTGTCCTTAGAAAATACAAGTGGAACTCTGCGTCCTGTTTCATTTTCTAGATTTGGGTGTGAGTGAGTTTCCATCTCCGTTGTTTTGTAAATCATTGCCTAGGTTTTGACTCAGGCATTTTTATAGCCACTTCTGGTATGTACTTAATGTTAACTGCAGAATGGAATGACTTTCTGGGCACTTTGACCCAGCAGATGTCTCCCAGTGAGCTTCATTCCTGTCACCACAAACAGCTTGGCCTCATGGATACAATGCACCACTGGGAGCCAGCAAGATCTGGGTTTGAACGCGGTGACTGGTGCTTCCTGTGTGCCAGGACTTACCTATACAAATCATTTAAGCTTCGGGAGCCTCAGTTTTCATACTTGAAAAAGTGGAATAATAAAAATAATATAATATCTACCACACATCGTTCTTGTGAAGCTAAAATAAGGTAATGAATGAATAATACATTTATTTATTTGCTATTTATTTATTAAATTCATTCATTTATTTAACACTTGCTGTGTCCTGAGCAGCTAGATGATGCAGTGGATAAAGCACTGGGCCTGGAGTCAGGAAGACTCATCCTCTTCAGATGCTTACTAGCTGTGTGACCCTGGGCAAGTCACTTAACCTTGTTTGTCTCAGTTTCCACATCTGTGAAATGAAGTGGAGAAGGAAATGGCAAACCACTCCAGGATTTTTGCCAAGAAAACTCCAAATGGGATCATGAAAACTGAACAACTGAACAACAAAAACAACATGGGCCAAGCACTGGGGGATACAAATAAATACAAGCAAGCAAATTAGGCCCTGCCTTCAAGTAGCTTATTATATTTGGGGGTGGGGAACACAACTCATAAAAGGTAGTTGAAGAGCGGGGATGGGAGGACTTTGTAAACCTTACAACTCACGTAAATGGCAGTTGTGATTTTTGTGATGTTCATCTCACCAAAATGCCACGGAGTAGCTCTTCTTATGAAATGAAACTACAGATAAGTAAATCTCGCAGAGGGATGGAGGGATGCCAAGAGGCATTGCTTATGTGGCCAATGAGTGAAAATCTATCAAGCCCATTATCTATAGTTGGTTCCAAGCTTACATGAATGTAAAGTCCTTGAGGGCAGGTACTGTTTGACCTGTGTTTCCATTAGGTCTAGCACAATGCCTGGTTCCTAAGTACTTACTCAATGAATTTGTATAGATTGATAGTGAAACATTCTAGGAAGAGAGTTTTTTTTCCTTTTGTGCATGATATTTTTGCTTGTAGCTGAGGAAAATGAGACCTGGTCAGTCACATAAGGTATATCAAAAATTTGTCACTTGAGAAAAGGCTGAGGAGGTGATAACAGCTGCTCTCAGTGGAAACAAGGTTGCCGCCAGCTGGGTCAAATCTGTTTTCAGTGGGAAAGATTTCAATATAGACCCACTTAGGCTGCTGAAAATAATAATAAAAAAAGGACTCTTAAGGGAGAATTTGGTTGGATGATGGTGTTATTTCTCTCTGGAGAGAACAGAAGTTCTCAGCAGTAGTAGCCCAGCCTGTGCCAAGCAGAACCAAGAGAAGAGAAAATCTGTTAAATGCCCTGTTGGAAGAAGAGGGGGTGATAAATGATAATCCTCTCTCAAATCCCTGGAAGATTGAGAGTGTGAATATAGAAGCAAATCTACCTTCCTCCAAGGCTGACTGAGCACAGCAGAACACAAATCACCTGAGTCTAGAGGTCTGGGCCTGAACTATTGAAATCTTGGGGCTAAATTGAATGGCAAATAGCCACCATCACATGGCACATGACACTTGTGAAAGACTTGGAAAACTGAGCATTGGATTTGTTAGACTAGTCTTCTGTCACATCTTGAGCACTGCCCAGAATACCTTAGAATATAATTTCCCTAAAATAATTAACTAAGAGTTCTGCAGAGAGAAAACTCTACTGGAGGGATCTAGGGAGAGGGGACAAAAGAATGGGGGTCATCCTTTGAAATCTCAAAAGAACTGCAAACTATTAATAACCATATGAAATAATGCTCCAAATCACTAATAGCAAAAGAAATACAAATCAAAATAACCCTGTGACTTCAGCAAATTGGCAAAGATGACAAAGATGGGAAAAATTAATATTGCTGGAAGGGCAGAGCAGTGGATTGTTTATGGAGCTGTGAGTTCATGCAAATATTTTGGGAAACAATTTAAAATCATGCTGATAAAATGACTAAAATGTCCATACCCTTTGACTCAGAGATTCTACTACTAGGCATATACCCTAAGGAGGTAATTGATAAGAAGAAAGCCCCTCTATACGCCAAAATATTTATAGCAGCACTTTTTCTGGTAGTAAAGAACCAGAAACTAGATATGTCCATCAATTGAGAAATGGCTAAATACATTGTAATATATGAATATAATGGGATTATTGCTTCACTGCAAGAAGTGACAAATATGAAGAATACAGAAAAGCATGAAGTTCAGAAGCTGATGTAGAGAGAAGTGAACACAGCCAAGAAACAATATACATAATGACTACAACAATTTAAATGGAAAGAATAACCACAAAAAAAAATCAAAAGTAAATGATGCAAAATTACAAAGAAAAACTATGGGGGGTGGAGCCAAGATGGCGACTGACCAGGGACTCACTTAAACTCTCCCCCAAATCCCTCCAAACACCTGTAAAAAATGGCTCTGAACAAATTCCAGAGCTTCAGAACCCATGAAATAGCAGAAGGGAACAGGTCTCCAGCCCAGGAGAGCCTGGATGGTGGCCGGGAAGGGTCTATCTCACGGTGCTGGGAGTGGAGCATAGCCCAGCATGGGCTGTGCCAGGACTGACCAGACCTGGAGGTGGGTGGAGCAGGCCCAGGCTGTAGGGCCATGAATCACTGAGCTGTGGCAGTTACCAGACTTCTCAACCCACAAACACCAAAGACCACAGAGTAGGTGTATCAACAATCCGGCTAGCAGCTGCTGTGAGGGTGTAAAACCAACAACAACCAGCTCACAGAGCGCTGCAAGCCCAAGTCCTTTTGATCTGCTTTATTTAAGGAAAGCAACGTTAAAGGGTTAACAATCTTACTTTAATCCAGCACACAAATATCATTTACTTAGTTCAGGGGAAAAAACCAGCACCCTGAATTACAGACCAAATACAATTCGTAGTTATCAACATCTGAGTGTTCAGCCGGGGAGCTCATTACTATGGCTGGCCCAGAGTCACAAGCTACTCCTGCTGTGGCACAGAACTCCGAGAGAGAACACTAACTTCTGTGCTTATATATCCTGTTCAGGGCCCCAAGGGCCCCAACCTTACCCAGGCTGGGTGTGGAAAAGTTCCCCACCCCCAATATCACATCAGATACAAATTAATGACTCCCAATTGTCTCAGTGCTGAGAAATAAAAAAAACATCCCACTTTATCTGCCCCATTCAAACAAAGGCCAGAATCATTAAAGGTCAACAGCAAAAAGTCCCACCTTAATTACTATTACAGCAGGTTAGCGGGAAAACTCCTGCATCAGGGTGAGAGCGGTCTGGCACCAGCCCTAGGGGCAGTGGTGGCAGTGGCAGAGGCAGTAGCAAGAAGCTCCTGCAGCTGCTTCCAGAGTCCCTGGCCCACACATTGGGAGGAATCAAGCAGCGGATCAGAGCAGGAGTGCAGAGAGTGCTTTGCTGACACAGAGGCAGGGTTCTCTTGCTTTGCCCTGCTTGGATTTGGGTCACAGTCCTGGTTGGCGGTTCTTAGGGGGGAGGAGTGCTGCTGTGGCAGAGCTTGTGGTGATGGTGGAGTACAAGTAGCTCTGAAAACAGCAGTGCTTGGACCCTAAAGCTTGGGACAAAGTACTCTCTACTCTACAAGCAGTCATACCCTGACAAAAAGCTCAAGGGTCAAGTAGTTGGCTGGGAACATGACCAGGCAGCACAAAAGGACTCAGACTCAGACTATATAATCTTCTGTTGGTGACAAAGAAGATCAAAACATACAGCCAGAAGAAGTCCACAAAGTCAAAGAACCTACATCAAAAGCCTCCAAGAAAAATATGAATTGGTCTCAGGCCATGGAAGAGCTCAAAAAGGATTTGGAAAAGCAAGTAAGAGAAGTAGAGGAAAAATTGGGAAGAGAAATGAGAGTGATATAAGAAAATCATGAAAAACAAGTTAATGACTTGGTAACAGAGACCCAAGAAAATACTGAAGAAAATAACACCTTAAAAATAGAGTAATTCCAAATGGCAAAAGAGCTCTAAAAAGCCAATGAGGAGAAAAATGCCTTGAAAGGCAGAATTAGCCAAATGGAAAAGGAGGTCCAAAAGACCACTGAAGAAAATACCACCTTAAAAATTAGATTGGAGCAAGTGGAAGCTAGTGACTTTATGAGACATCAAGAAATTATAAAACAAAACCAAAAGGAATGAAAAAATGGAAGACAATGTGAAATATCTCATTGGAAAAACCACTGACCTGGAGAATAGATTCAGGAGAGATAATTTAAAAATTATTGGAATACCTGAAAGCCATGATCAAAAAAAGAGCCTAGACATCATTTTTCAAGAAATTATCAAGGAGAACTGCCCTGATACTCTAGAACTAGAGGGTAAAACAGAAATTGAAAGAGTCCACCGATTGGTGTGTTGGTAAGGAAAATGGCCTTTGTTTTCTTTGAGTAATTCAGTGAGCCTTACTAGGTGCTAAGCCCCAGGCCCAAACCCCTAATAGGTGTGAAACCTATGTGGGTGTGGATTGGCAACTAAGGTGGGGCCCAATGTGGGGCTAACTCAAGGGAGGGCCTAGTTTACATGTCTGGGACAGCAGAGGCTTTTAGACCACGTGGGTTTAAGTCCGCCTCTTTGTGAGATTCTAGGTCACGTGGGTGAGTCGCATGTATGACTCACCCCTGATGCTGAAAAAGATATAAAACCAGGGGTTGGCTGTCTTTTCTTTGGAGCTTTCTTACCCACACCAGTGGTGGCATGCGTGACTGGGCCAGCCCTTGCTCTGAGCTCCCGGGCTGAACCTAGATGTTGGTAACTATGAGTTGTATTGGGTCTGTCTGCTTGTAATTTGTTTAAGGGCTCTGGAGATGGTGTTGATGAGGAGACTCTGGGCAGCTATAGCTAAGGAGCCCTCCAGCTTGTAAACCTGGATGCTGAGACTTTGTTGAACTCTGGTAACTATTTATTGGGATTTGAATCAGACAAGGTCTGTCTGTTGATGTTTGTAATTTGTTTGTATTTTGCTCTGAAGTTCAGTGTGTTGGCTTTTTCCCCTGAACTAAGTGAATGATATTTGTGTGCTGAATTAAAGTAGGTTTGCCAACCCCTTCACCTTGCTTTCCTTAGTTAAGCAGATCAAAAGAACTTGTGCTGTTGGCAGCTTTCTGGGTGCTGGCTAAGGGTGGATCTTATACCCCCACAGAAGCTGCTAGCCGGATTGTGGAAACAATTGGCTCTTGAAAAAGATCCCAAAAAGAAAACTCCTAGGAATATTGTAGCCAAATTCCAGAGTTCCCAGGTCAAGGAGAAAATACTGCAAGCAGCCAGAAAGAAACAATTTGAGTATTGTGGAAAAATAATCAGAATAATACAAGATCTAGCAGCTTCTACATTAAGGGATCAAAGGGCTTGGAATATGATAATCCAGAGGTCAAAGGAGCTAGAATTAAAACCAAGAATCACCTACCCAACAAAAATGAGTATAATGCTCCAAGGCAAAATATGGATTTTCAATAAAATAGAGGACTTTCAACCTTTCTTGATGAAAAGACCAGATCTGAATAGAAAATTTGATTTTCAAATACAAGAATGAAGAGAAGCATGAAAAGGTAAACAAGAAAGAGAAATTATAAGGGACTTACTAAAGTTGAACTGTTTTGTTTACATTCCTACAAGGAAAGATGATGTGTATAATTCATGAGACCTCAGTATTAGGGTATTTGAAGGGAATATACATATATATAGACAGAAGGCACAGGGTGAGTTGAATATGAAGGGATGATATCTATAAAATAAAATAAAATTAAGGGATGAGAGAGGAATATATTAAGAGAGGGAGAAAGGGAGAGATAGAATGGAGTAAATTATCTCACATAAAAGTGGCAAGAAAAAGCAGTTCTATTGGAAGGGAAGAGGGGGCAGGTGAGGGGGAATGAGTGAATCTTGCTCTCATCAGATTCAACTTGAGGAAGGAATAACATAAACACTCAGTTGGGTATCTTACCCCACAGGAAAGTAGGGGGAAGGGGATAAGAAAGGGGGAATGATAGAAGGGAGGGCAGATCAGGGGAGGAGGTAATCAAAAGCAAATACTTTCGAGGGAGAAAATTGAATAAAGGGGGACAGGATAGGATGGAGGTAAATATAATTAGTCTTTCACAACATGATTATTGTGGAAGTGTTTTGCATATTGATACATGTGTGGCCTATGTTGAATTGCTTGCCTTCTTAGGGAGGGTGGGCAGGGAGGGAAGAGGAGAGAGAATTTGGAACTCTAGAAGTTCTAGAAGTGGATGCTCAAAAAAAAAGTTGTTTTCACATACAACTGAGAAATAAGATATATAGGGAATGGGGCATAGAAATCTATCTTGCCTTACAAGAAAGTAAGGGGAAAGGGGATTGGGAGGGGAGTGGGTTGACAGAAGGGAGGGCTGACTGGGGAATGGGGCAATCAGAATATATATGCCATCTTGGAGTGGGGGAAGGATGGAAATGGGGAGAAAATTTGTAACTCAAAATCTTGTGGAAATCAATGTTGAAAACTAAAAATATTGAATAATAAAATATGAAGAATCAGTAAAAAAAAACCTATGACATCGAAGAAGAGATATCAGAAGGTATTCCACCTCAGTCCTTTGCAGAGGTGGGGGAGTCTATGGGTATGGAACATGGCATATATTTTCAGATTTTAAAAATGTATTGATTACTGATTTTTTCTCTTCTTCCTATTTTTCTTTTCTTTAAAAATATTTGTTCAACAAGATAGTTCTCTGGGACAGTGGGAGGAGGCAAGAATCTGGAAAAAACTTTGACAATGCAAAAACAAAAGATAGCAATAAAAATTAAGATTACATCTGACTCTAGTTTCCCAAGAAGGATTGTGACTACCGTGTTTCTCCCATTCCCATTTCTACTTCCATGTCCTTTATTTTTGTTTTCTGGGCTTTCAAAGTTAAAAAGTAGTTTAATCTAATGGTCTCCAAACTTTTTTGATCTGGTAGCCATCAGTAAGATTCTTGAGCACACCTTCCCAATACATCTATATTTATAAATTATATATATGATACTGTACTAATATAATAATAATATAATAAAATATATGTACTATGCTTATATATTATTTATATTGTAAAACATAAAATAAAAATTTAAAGGATAAGATAAAGATGAAATAAATATTTTAAAATAATTTCACTTTATTAAAATAATAACCAACTTAGTCTTATAAGGTGATCAATGGGTATGTGTTAGTGAAAAAATGTTATCTGGCTCCTCCTTGGCCTATATATTTTAACAGTATTTCCTGCATTTGTTGCCTCACCCACAGGAATGACTCTGAGGGTGAACACTTCAAGGCAGATAGAGCAAAGATTAGCACCATAATATGCTGGTACAGGAGACATTGGCAGGCAAGTGTGACCTTGTTACTTTTTATGAGTGGGCACCTACTCTGTCCATATGGAGTATTAGTCCTGAGTGAAAGTCAGACTGGAAAACCAGACAGAAATTACCTCTTCTTCCATAATTCGTATTTTCACTGCTTTCTCCTTTTTGGGTTTAGTTGTGAACTTGGCAAAGGAAGGACATATTGTCCTTTGTATCACGTTTCTCTGAGGTTGGCCCTTATTCCTAAAGTCACTGCTACCAAATATTTTTCCCCTGATGTCTCAAAACTAGTCTGAGGACAGGCTGCTGTGGCAGAATAACATCTGGAGAGCCAGACTTAAATGTGGCAGTGGTGACTGGGGGAAAAGGGGGGGAGGGAGAAGAAGATGTAAATGATCATATGTTTTTTTTCAGAAGTCAAGAAAATTGATGCTATACCTTCCTTCCCCACAAAGGCACAAATATTGGGGAACTACATATTATAACTATGGGGTGTGAAACGTGAACCAAGGTTTCAATTTGCCCTGATATATCTGCATGAAAGGAGATGTATTCTAAATGATACGTATAATTATTTTACATTTTTAATTTAGTGATATTTTTCAAAAATGAAAAATATTCCATGATATTAGCTAGCAAATATAGTTGTTATCTAGGAGATGAATAATCTGACATTGACTATTTAAGATTTTAGACCTAGAGAATCATCTTAGATGACAGAACCATTTAACCATCTCACAATCTGGAATGGACCTCAGAGAAGGACATCTAGTAGCAATTCCTTCGTTTTACAAATGGGGAAACCAAGGCCCAGGGAGGTTAAATAACTTGTCCAAGGGTATATAAGTTGTAAGCATTAAGAGGCAAGAAGAACTCATGTTCCTGACTCCGGAGCTTCAGTGTTCTTTGTACTGCATACTCGGAATCACATTATGTATTTCTAACATTTTCCTACTCTTCTTGATACTGCCACTGTAAGTAAGAAGTCTTTCTTCTTAACTGATTGAATATGTGCAGTTTGTCTTACAAAACAGTCCTCTTTTAGCACAATATAGATCACCCATATATGGAATTCTTTATATTCTCATTTTCCATAGAAAGCTTCATGGTCTGCTTCCTTGAGATTGTGTCAATTTTTGGTACATGGCAAATTCCCTGAAATGGTTTGAGTCTTCTCACTTAAGTATTCCAGAATATACTTTTAAAAATGTTAATTTCCTGCTTCTCTTTTATTATCAATTTCCATCACTGTAGAGTTGCTTCTCATAGGAATAAGCGCTACCAGCTGAAGGATCTATGAGACTCTGGAGCTGTGGTTCATTTGCACAAAAGTTAGGATGGTTTTTATCTAATTCCAATGTATCTTCTGAACATTGGCCCCAATGATTATCACTAAAGTCTTTTTGTATTCTTAGTAAACTGGTCTTATCTTTATTAGTAAGTTTTTTTTGTAGTAATGGTACCTGTTTCTTAGTATAGGCTTCAAAATGTTCTTCATCTCTTTCTGACTGAAAAGAATGTTCATCACTGGGGACATTAGGTTGTGGGGACTGTGCTTGGTTTGTAATTCATTTGGAACCAGAGTCTAGTGAGGGAAATAAAAGATCTTTTTTCAGGTCAGTAGAATTAATTACATTTAATTCCGTGTCATTACCTTCAAAACTCTGTTGTGAGCTTTTCATTTTTTCTTCTGGGATGATCTCAGGAAGAGTTTCCTTTTTAATAGTGTCTGATATCTGCATGTAGGTATCATATTTATAAATCTGTGGATCTATTTCTTTGAAATCACCTTTCTCAATATCTGATGGAACTTCAGGATACATAAATGAGGTTTGTTGGGGTGAAGAATTCACAATGGGGACTTGTTCTTGTTTTTCCCGAGAATGATGCCATTCTGATGGCTCGGGACCAAGAGTCAAAACATGATCATATATGAACATGCCAGGAATTTCAACACTTACAGGACTGCTGGCCAATGAGTTGGGTGGGGATTCTTGTGTTCTAGTTTTACTACTACTACTAATCTGATAAGTTGGTAAATCTGTCTCAGACAAATTAATATCTGGTCTGGAAATAATGTTTTCAAAATGTTCCTTTTTTTCATTCTCACATTTCTCAAAACTAGCATTGTCCTCAGGACTTTCTGATTGGATATTGTCCATTCTATCAGATGAACCCTTAATTATACAATTCTCCTCCATTGATGGCCACGTGGCTACGTGATCTCTTTCACCATGTGGCTGTTCTTGAATATTGCTCCAGTCATACTCTGAATCAATGGAGCTTAAAGTAAACAGTGACCCTTCATCTGAGTCATCTGTGAGTGTGTCTTCATTGTTGATAATCTTTGTATTCTTATGATCAGAAAAGAAACTTGGTGTTGGACTGTGGTTAGGGTGATCAGCATCTAAATCATTTTCCCAACTGGGAAGCAGACTGGAGTGATTAAAATCTCTTAGGTCATCACTGAGTACAGTCCTATTCTCATTCATCCCGTACTGTGGTCTAGAATTGCCCCTACTGAGCATTTGTTGTTGAGTGGTTGGTGAATACAAGTGAGAACTCAGTTGCATTTCTTTAGGAAACTCCTGAGCTCCTCTAACTTCTGATGGTAAGTGTGCAGCCTCATCTACTTCTCCACTCTCTCCAAAGTGCTGGGCTTTGGGGTACACTGACATTTCAGGAAGAGGAAATGTCATTTCCCCTGGGTGTGTCAGGTCTAACTCAGGAGAATGGCTTTGGAATGAACCAACGTCTTTTTGGAAGCTTTTGTCTACAGAAGAGGCTCTTCTTGAATCCTCATGGAAAGAATCATCCCTCTTTAATTCTCTGAGAATGTTTTTCCCATAGACATGCTCCCCCTTTACTGAAATTACATCATTGTAGACCATATTCATGTCTTCTGAGCTAATTGAACAGGAACCATGGTTTATTGGAAGCACGTTTTCATTTCTCTTCATCTCTGCTGGGACAGCTCTGTTCCTTCTCTCCTCCTGGTCTTTCCATATTTTGTTTGCTCGGGGTGTTCCATTATTAACGACAGAGTACAGGTCTGGAGATTCTGTAGTTTCATAAATACTCATACTATATGAATCTTGATGCTGACTCTCAGATAGAGGTCTCGGGTTTCCTGTAATCCCTACATCATCATAGAACCCTTCATTAGAATATGCGTTTTCAGAAATGGAACTTTTGGTCTGGCACCTTTGTTGCCATAGATGATCGATGTAAGGTCTTGTGAAGGCACCAAGGCAAAAGGCACACAGGAAAGTAATGATCACAGACAGGCAAACTGCCAAAGTGAGGTCCTGAGATGTTGACGTTTCTCTGGTAGAAGCGAGAATCTCCCTGGTCTTTCTTACCCATCTTGGGGAATGTTCTTGCTTCACAGAGATCTCATAAATGATGTGTTTCTTCCTTCCAGAAGTGGAAAAACAAACATACAATCCTTCTAGGGGTGTCTCTGCCTTGTTTATAACTAATTTTTTCATTTGATTTAGACTAATACGAGAAATCTGGGTATTCTCAGAAATTCTGTTGTAGGGGGTCCACCAGTATGTTTCATTTTCCCCTGAAACTGGGAGGAAAAAGAAAAGCAAGAATGAGATAGACATTGAAATGGGACCTTATTCAACATAACCTTTTAAAGTAATCTACTCATGCTTATCTTGCAATTTTAGTCCTAGGCTCTGGTCTGTAGGTGTACATAGCATCATGGGTTGTGTGTGTTGCGGGGAAGGGGATGCTGGCACCCTTTGCAGTGAGCATTCTTATAATGTGAGAAGTATTATGGCAATGCTTGCCTCAGGGTATGCAAGCATGTCTGGCCCAAGCTCTGGGCAGGGTTAGGCTCAGGTCCTGGGGTTTGCGGAGGACTAGAAGTGAGAAAGGTAGAGTCTGAGGTTCTGGTCCTGGGAGAATCTGCCTCAGCAATCTCAGGGTTGTTACAGTGAGCTGGTGCAGAGTATCACTAGACTCCAGGGCAGTTGGAGTGGAGAGGAGAAAACCTCCAAAACCAGTCTCCAAGCCAGGCTGGGGCTAGAGTATCCATTCACCTTTGTCAGTCAGAGAAGTCAGCACAGAGGTTGTTCTCTTGTGCTTCCAAGTGGTCTTTCTGCCTCAAAGTGATGGTGTTAACACTCTGCAGGTACCCTTGTACTCAGACCAGAGTATCAGACACTGTTCTTCTTATACGAGTCACGTCTTTATCTAGGAGGAGGAGGCCCTGACACACTGCCCCAGAGAATGGCAACACCAGGCTAATGATTCTACATCACTGTTCCCCCATTGCTACTGCTTTTCTTCCCAAATACTTTTAACTCCTTTGTGTGCATATATTTAACTTTATATTTATATGGCATATATTTTCATATGTACTTGTCTCCTTCATCTGAATGCAAACTCATTGTAAGAAAGAGATTGTTTCATTCTTTGTACTTGTATCCCCTGCACCAAGGACAGTGCCTGGCACATAGTAGGTACTTAATAAAAACTTGTTGATTAATTGATCCAGATCTTAGTGGTGAGCAAACTTCCACCTCTTTCTTCCCTAAAGTCACTGGAAGTTACAACACATCTGGGTAGCACAAAAGGCAGTCTTTAGATCAAAGTTTGGTTTCTTTTTTGGTTTTTCATCCAGAAGCTTTTAATTTAATGATGAATTTCCCACTAAACAGGCCCTCAGTGACCTGTACTCATTTGCAAAAGAAGTACCAAATACATGAAAAGAGGAATAGACTTTCTTCATCAAAATATGTGCTTTTCAAGCTTTCCTTTACTCTATGACTTGGCTCAGATGCTACCTTCTCCATGAAATCTTCCCTCATCCCCTCGGGTGAGAGCTTTCTCCTTTTCTCTAATTTCTCCAGAGCCCTTTTTCTGGATCTCTCCTTTGGCCCACCACACTCTACCTTGCATTCTACTTGTATATACCTCCCTTACTTGTACATACTCACATGTACCTTCCTGTCATTCCATCCTCCCAGGAAAACATAAGCTCTTTGAAGGCAAGGACTGGATCCTTTTTCATCTTTATAACAAGTCCTGGTACCTACCACCTCTTTTGATTTGAGTCCAATCAGACATTACAGTAAACATTTTAAAATAATGGACTTTCTTCAGTTAATCTTACTGAAAAGTGAGATAAAGCTGTCCTGTTATTTTTCTCTTCCCACAAAGAAGTTTTTCTCTCATCTGATTTCTTAGCAGACTGTACTCCTCCTATACACCTATAATATTCCAATTCATGTAATATTAATCTGAGATATCCTATATTCCCTTTTAGTGAATGGTATTCTTTGAGGTCTTTAGCTATATTATTCATCTTTGCATCTCCTTCAGCGTCTAGCAAAGAGCATTGTGCACTAAAAATGGGCTGGACCTGTCATTACAATCATTGTGGGGACCTCTTGGCATGGAAACTTGCTTTGCACTAGTAGCTTATCAGTTGGAATGCCATCTTAGAGGGCTGCCTGGGCTACTGTGAAGGTAAGTAACTTGGTCACAATCATGCATCAGAAGTATGCCCTGAGTTCAGGTTTTTCTGACTCCTAAGCCAGCCTCCTATCCATGATGGCATGATGCCTCTCAAGCATAACTCTTTATAGGTCCTTATGAAACAATTGCTGAATGAATGTCAAATGACCTTTGAAATTCTCTCTTTCTGGTTTATCCATGATTTGACTGCTTGAACAAAGTGTTTTTGCCCATCCTGTAGCCAACCCCAAATGAACTGGAAGAAGTGGACAGACATCCATGCTTATTCTGGGACTTACCCCAAGGTTGATCGGAGTCACAGTCTAGGAAGGTTGTTGCTCCATGGGGGACTGTAACTTTTTTAAAAGAGATCAAATCTTCCATATGGATTTTACAGTTCAAATGGAGCCATTCCAGAGAGAGAAAAGATACTCCAGGCACACTGATGGACTCACTACAAATGCTATTCCACTTTTTCCTCCAGGATTCAGAAATAAAATTTTGAAAGACAGATATGTTACAGTCACATTGCCATTGGTTGTTTGATAGGTCAGCATCCAGATGTGGCAGAGTTAAGGCAATGAACATCATTGGTAGGATGGTGGTCATAGTATTATTGCTAAGATTCACAATCTGCTTGAAAAGGGACAAAAGGAAGGAATAACAGATGAATGACATTTATTTAAAAAAAATAAAGATAACAATAAAAACTATACCAACTGTACCTTTTTGAGCCTCTATGTGTTATATAAGTCATATAAGTAGTGACAATCCTTTCAGATTATTTGAACCCCAATAATATCCAAAGCATCCAAGCTGTTTTTGCTCTATTCTAGAAATGCCCCTTTCTGTGTCAGCAAGTTCAAAGACCAGATAAGATTGACAAGGGGGTATCTTTACTGTTGGTGACAGGATGTCTGCAACCAGAACAGTGGGATTTCTCTTATCTTGTTATTCTAGGGACATTTGCATCTTGCGATCATAATCTCTAAGTGACACTACCTTGTCAATTGTCTTGTTCAACTAAGAATTTCCTGTCTTAAGATATGGAGATCACAAACTGGAGTTGGGATTGTTACTTAAACATTGTCTTTCTTCTTCCAGTTAATGAGAAGTTTGCTTCTGATTCCATGATCATGTATCTGCTAGCTTTAAGGGAATAAACTATATGAATTTATATAACACCTAGCCTGTTTGCCTCCTTTAACTAAACTTTCAGGTCGACAGTAGATATAAGCTGCATTTTTGTGCCTTGGAAATGTTATTCCAATAAAATCTTTGTTAATAATTTTGAAGTGATTTGACCATGAAAGGAGCAGCTGTCACTGAATCAGAGGTACTGCAAAAGACTACTACTGAGTCAGCCAGTCAGTGAATAAGTACTTATTAAGCACCCACTATGTGCTGGGGACTGTGCTAAGCTCTTAGAAGGCAAAAGATGGTCCCCGCCCTCAGGGGGCTCCCAGTCTATTGGGGGAGACAACCTGCAAACACCTATCAACAAACAAGATACATACGAGATAAACTGGAGATAATCAACAAAGGAAAGGCGCTAAGATTAAGGGGATTTTAGAAGTAGGAGGTGGGAATTTAGCTAGACTTAAAGGGAGCCACAGAGGACAACCAGTGAAAATGCCCAAGGTCTGGAGATGGAGTGTCCAGTGGAAGGAAAGCAAGGAGTCCGCTGTCACTGCATCACTGAGTACATGGCAGGGAGTAATTTGTAAGAAGATTGGAAAGGAAAGAGAAGGCCAAGTTGTACAGAAGAATTTAGCCTGGAAATGCCATGGAGTGATTGATATGACTTCTAATGTCTCTTCCTGCTCTGACATTCTATTATTCTATGATCTGTTTTTAAAAATACATTTTTCCAGGGGGAAGAGCCAAGATGGCAGCTGGAAAGCAGGGACTTGCATGAGCTCCCCTCCAGGTCCCTCCAAACACCTATAAAAATGCCTCTAAATAAATTCTAGAGCTGCAGAACCCACAAAATAGCAGAGGGAAACAGGGCTCCAGCCCAGAACAGCCTGGATGGTCACTGGGTAAGTTCTATTATGCAAGAAGCTGGGAGTGAAGTGGAGCAGAGCCCAGTGTGGGCTGCGCCCAGACCAACTAGACTGGGAGAGGTGGAACAGGCCCTAGCATCTGAATCAGTGAGCTATGGCAGTTACCAGACTTCTCAACCCACAAACACCAAAGACAACAGAGAAGGTTAGTGGGAAAAGCTGCGGGGGACAGACTGAAGGGTTCAGACACCACCCAGGGGGCAGCTGGGGTGGTGCAGCTACAGAACTACAGCTGCAGTTGCTTCTGGCCCCAGGCCCACCTGGTGGGAGGAATTAAGTGGAGGATCAGACCTGGAGTGCAGAGCCTGCCCAGATCTGAGTTGCAGTCCGGGGCTGGCAGTTCTTGGGGGAGGAGGAGCTCTGGTGTGACAGAGCTTGCTATGTAGAAATAGCTCTGAAAACAACAGTGCATCCCCTCAAGCTTGGAACAAAGTACTCTCTACTCTACAAGCAGTCATACCCCAACGAAAAGCTCAAGGGTCAAGTAATTGGCTGGAAGAATGACCAGGCAGTGAAAATGGACTCAGATTCAGATTCAGACTTTGGAATCTTTCTTTGCTGACAAAGAAGACCAAAACATACAGCCAGAAAAAGTCAACAAAGTCAAAGAGCCTACACCAAAAGCATCCAAGGAAATCACGAACTGGTCTCAGGCCATGGAAGAGCTCAAAAAGGATTTGGAAAAGCAAGTTAGAGAAGTAGGGGAAAAACTGGGAAGAGAAATGAGAATGATGCAAGAACAGCATGAAAAACAAGTCAATGACTTGCTAAAGGAGATCCAAAAAAATACTGAAGAAAACAACACCTTAAAAATCGACTAACTCAAATGGCAAAAGACCTCTAAAAAGCCAATGAGGAGAAGAATGCCTTGAAAGGCAGAATTAGCCAAATGGAAAAGGAGGTCCAAAAGACCACTGAAGAAAATACTACCTTAAAAATGAGATTAGAGCAAGTGGAAGCTAGTGACTTTATGAGAAATCAAGATATTATAAAACAGAACCAAAGGAATGAAAAAGTGGAAGACAATGTGAAATATCTCACTGGAAAAATCACTGACCTGGAAAATAGATTGAGGAGAGATAATTTAAAAATTATTGGACTACCTGAAAGCCATGATCGAAAAAAGAGACTAGATATCATCTTTCAAGAAATTATCAAGGAAAACTGCCCTGATATTCTAGAGCCAGAGGGTAAAATAGAAATTGAAAGAATCCACAAATTGCCTCCTCAAAAAGATCACAAAAAGAAAACTCCTAGGAATATTGTTGCTGAATTCCAGAGCTCCCAGATCAAGGAGAAAATACTGCAAGCAGCCAGAAAGAAACAATTTGAGTATTGTGGAAATGCAATCAGGATAACAGAAGATCTAGCAGCTTCTAAATTAAGGGATTGAAGGGCTTGGAATATGATATTTCAGAGGTCAATGGAGCTAGGATTAAAACCAAGAATCACCTACCCAGCAAAACTTGGTATCATGCTCCAAGGCAAAATATGGATTTTCAATAAAATAGAGGACTTACAAGCTTTCTCAGTGAAAAGACCAGAGCTGAATAGAAAATTTGACAAGAATAAAGAGAAACATGAAAAGGTAAACAAGAAAGAGAAATCATAAGAGACTTAATAAAGTTGAACTGTTTTGTTTACATTCCCACATGGAAAAATGATGTGTATAATTCATGAGACCTCAGTATTAGGGTAGCTGAAGGGAATACACACACACACACACACACACACACACACACACACACACATATATATGTATATATATACACACACACACACACATATATATGTATATATATACACACACACATATATATATATACATACATATATATACATATATATATATATATATATAGAGAGAGAGAGAGAGAGAGAGAGAGAGGGCACAAGGTGAGTTGAATATGAAGGGATGATATCTAAAAAATAAAATAAAATTAAGGGATGAGAGAGGAATATATTGAGAGAGGGAGAAAGGGAGAGATAGAATGGGGTAATTTATCTCACATAAAAGTGGCAAGACAAAGCAGTTCTGCAGCAAGGGAAGAGGGGGCAGGTGAGGGGGAAAGAGTGAATCTTGCTCTCATCAGATTTGACCTGAGGAGGGAATAACATACACACTCAATTGTGTATCTTACCCCACAGGAAAGAAGGAGGAAGGAGATAAAAAAGTGGAGATGATAGGAGGGAGGGCTGATGGGGGAGGAGGTAATGAAAAACAAACACTTTTGAAAAGGGACAGGATCAAGGGAGAAAATTGAATAAAGGGGGATAGGTTAGGAAGGAGCAAAATATAGTCTTTCATGACATGAGTATTGTGGAAGGGTTTTACATGATGATATGCAAGTGGCCTATGTCGAATTGCTTGCCTTCTTAGGGAGGGTGGATGGGAGGGAAGAGGTGACAGAATTTGGAACTCAAAGTTTTAAAAGCAGATGTTAAAAAAAAAGTTTTTGCATGCACCTAGGAAATAAGATATACAGGCAATGGGGCATAGAAATTTATCTTGCCCTACAAGAAAGTAAGGGAAAAGGGAATGGGTGGGGGAATGGGGTGACAGAAGGGAGGGCTGACTGGGGAATGGGGCAACCAGAATACATGCCATCTTGGAGTGGGAGGGAGGGTAGAAATGGAGAGAAAATTTGTAATTCAAACTCTTTTGAAAATTAATGCTGAAAACTAAAAATAGTAAATAAATTAAATAAATAAAAAATACATTTTTCCCCATCATAATCATATTACCCCTCTCCCCATATCTAATCTTCCCTTGTGAGAAAGAAGAACAATTAAGCAAAAATATCAGATCCAGTGACTGCTTTGGACAATATCCTGTCCACATAGTTCCTTGTCTCACTGCTTAATCGGTCTTTTTGCCTCAAGTCTTTTCCTACTTCTAAGCATTCTCTACATAGCTAACAAAATGATTTTCATAAAGTATGGGTATGACTGTTTCATTCCTACATTCAATAAATTCCGCTGGCTTCTTTTTGCCCCTAGAACCGTATATCAGCTCCCCTAATTGGAATTTAAAGATGTCCTCTTTCCCCACCTGGCTCCTTTCTACCTACATGTTACTCTACTTACACACAACTTTCCTCTATACACCCAACAATATTGGCCTACTGCTGTTCACCACTCACGATGCTCTATCTCCTGTCTGAAACTTTGTACTGAAGGTCCCAATGTCAGTAATGCTCTTCTTCCTTGCCTCCACTTCTTAGAATGCCTAGAGCCCTTTAAGACTTAGCTCAAAGATGACTTTAACACGAGGCCCTTCCTTGTCCCCCTAGATGCTTATGTCTTCCTCTCTAAGGTGACTTACCATCCACATCTTGTATGTATCTATTTACATATAAATAACCTCCCCCATTAGAGAGAGAGAGAGACAACTTATATATTTTTGCTTGTTTTTGCTTTGTATCCCTTGAAGCCAGGGAGTATGTCTTTTTTATCTTTTGATCCTTTTCTTTGCACTTTACACATAGTAGGTTCTCATTACATTTTTTAAAAATCAAATAGTTAAATAGGTCACAATAGCTCATGTTTTTATAACAATTGAGTGGGATAAGCAAAGACCTCTCATAAGAAAAGGAGACAAATTAAATTAGTGGGAAATAAGTAAGATAGTAAGGCCTCTCATGAAATTTAAAACTCAGCTTTCTACTTAAGTTTTTTTCTGCAAGACAAGTCAGTAACTGTGAGATCCTCTAAGAACAAGAATAGAACACAGGAGGCTCACATCCTGTGTATTTACCTAAGGGCAAGGGGCTCCTGAAAGAGAAATGGATGGAAAATCTGGAAAGCCAGGTGCAACGTAGCCGTGTAAGACCTGGTCAGAAAGACCAGTTAGGTATAAGAATGATGGGAGACTAATGTAAGGGTGCTGGGGGATGTCCGTCACAGATGGAAGGGTGATGGACGGCATCCGTTGCAGAAGCAGGGTGGTGGGAAAGGCTAGTTTGCCACAGATGTGAAGATGAGGTAACCAACAACTGGCTTCTGCTTGTCACAGATAACCAAACCATTTGTCCATTGTCATTCTCACTGAGGTAGATTTATCACTTACGATGTAAGAATGGTATATCACCTGCTTGTCAAAAATAACCATACCATTTGTTCTTTGCCATTGTCATTGGGGTAGATTTATTGCCTCCAGATTGTACCCTCAAAGCTTGCATCTTCAAGCCGAGAAGAAGGAGGTTGGGAGGGGGAATTGTGGTTAGGGACCTCTAAAAATACCTGAATTTTCTGTGTCCAGTGCGCTCTGACAGTGAGAGGACCCTCAGTGCTCTTGGTGCCTGAGTTGCCCTTTCCCATTGGATTGTAATAAAATTTCCTTTCTACTTTCTACCTGAGATGCCTCTGATTTTAATTTGTCAACTGTAGCACACACACTTTACCATTGACAAAGTACTTTCTACCAGTTTGCTCTGGTAGACCACTCTGTCAGGAAGTATAAGCCTAACGATTCTCATTTTGTAGATAAAGTAAGGCTCAAGAAGATTAAATGAGTAAGTCAAAGAGGTTAAATGTTTCAAAGTCATACCGCTAGGGTAGTATGGCCACACATGCAAACCAAGGCTTCTAACTCCAAGTTTCACAATACTATCCATCTTCTATGAATGGATAGTAGCACAGTGCTCAAATGAGTTCCTTGAAGGCAGAGATGCTTTATTTTTGCCATTGTATCCCCAGAACCTCCTAGCACATGGCTGGGACATAATAGGACCTTGATAAATGTTTATTGAATTGAATTAAATCATAGAGTTAAAAAATTTTTTAGAGGTCAGCTAGTCCCCCCCTACTTGAGGGTTCCTAGAGGTCTGAAAAGCAACTTGCTACCACATTTGTTCATTCATTCAGTTTTTAATTTAGTTATTTATAGGTTACAGTCATTATCTATATCATCTGGAGTCATCATATACTACATAGGGGCCTTCTGTACAGTGATTTTTTCTGTACAGTGATTGAGATGAAAATTTATGGAGTATTTCACAGCTTAATTTGAAACTTCAGAGATAAGGGTGGATACAGCTCTAACCTGCTGGGATTTTGGTTCTTGGTGGGAGTAGAGCTAAGAAAGTCATTACTGGGGTTATTAGAGTGAGGATGGGGGAGGGTAGGAGTAGGGTTTGCATTAGAGTTAGGAGACACCAAAGACAAACTTTGCCTACTTCTGCAACTTTGCCTGGGGCCTGGTACAGTCTAGCCTTGCAATATCTTGCAAAACTTTTTATGGGACAGCTGGGGACAAAACTGATAAGATGAAGGAAAAAAACGAGGTTGTTGAAAGCCTTGGGAAGAATAACTTCTGAGAAAAAAATTATGAAAGAAAATGCTACTGGAGTTAAGCAGAAAAATGTGCTAGCAATCTATCAATAACTAGAAGGCTTATCCTCCAAGGGAAGATGAGGCGAGGCCTGATATGCTGCAGCACAGACTGCTACATCTAAAAGAGATGGGATGAGACTAAGAAAAGGGAAATTTTTTGAACTCTCAATGAAACATATTTCATTCTGTCTCCATATGGTGTACTTGAAAAGTCCATCTGGTTTGTGGAGAGGAAGAATTCTCAGGTAGGAAGATACATGGATCAGTGTAAGTTTAAATTAATTGAAGAATGAATAAATAGAATAGCCCTTTTAATATCATGTTCTCCTGTTCCAGCTATGTATATCTTATTTTGGATTTATCCCCAAATAAGACATTTATTACATGCGAAAACTGAGAAGGAAAAATGAATTGCTTACTGTAGTATTCCTGACTAAGAGTTAAACACAGTTAAAACACCCTTGCGTGTGTGTGTGTGTGTGTGTGTGTGTGTGTGTATGTGTGTGTGTAGCTCTAGATTTTTGCTATGACATTCCTAGGACTTTTCCTTTTGTGATTTCTTTGAGGAGGTATTTGGTAGATTCTTTCTACCTTCACTTTGCTCTCTGGTTCTTCTACACCGGGCAGGTTTTATTTTGATTTCTTGAAATACAGTTCTAAGGCTTTTAAAATCAATTGTAGTTTTCAAGGAGTCCATAGGTTTTTAAATTATCTGTCTTTTGCTTCCCCCCTCCCCCAGGTTATTTGTTTTTGATAGCAGATAGCTTGTATTTTCTTCCATTTTTCAATCTTTTGATTTTGTTCAATGTTTCTTACAGTTTTATGGAGTTATTGATTTCTGCTTATACCATTCTAGTTTTCAAGGAGACCATTACTTGGGTGACACTTACTAATCTCTGTTCTAAGCCATTTATTTCAATTATTTCCTGAAACGATTTTATTTCATTTTTTATCTTTTGTTTAATTGCTTTGAGATAGTCATATAGTCTTCATGGAATACTCATTTTCTCCTTTGAATCTATGCATCTAGTTGTCACAAAATTGCTCTCTTCCTTTGTGGGGACGTTTAGAGATTTCATAATTTTAAAATACTTACAGGTATTTTCTTTGATTTACTCATCTCTCCAGCTTTAGTTCCTGAATTTTTTCTCCCAAGTCTAGGCTCCATTTGAGCATGGGATGGTTAGCCCCGCTTGGTCTTGATCAGAGTCACTTGGATTTCTTTGCTAACCTCTACCTCCTGGGTTTGGTTCCCCCTAACCTTTGAAGTTCAGAGTACTGGATGTTCAGTGACTTCTTTGGCATCTCAAGACAGAGTTCTAGGGACCTCAGAGCCCCCAGGCCTAGGGTGTCCCAATCTGAGAGTTGCAACCCTTCCCGTGTCATTGTTACTTCCTGATGATGTTCCTTAGTACTTTCGAGGTCTCCCTGGGGCTTTCTGACCACCCTGGGGCTTTCTTAGCTGAGCTCTCCATTCTTGATGCCTCTGGATACAGAGCTTTGCAAACCACACGTGTCCCTGGTCCATCTCTGCTCACCCTGGGTCTGCCTTGTACTGGTATTAGCTTTGTTGACAATCCTTTTTTCTATTGTGTTCAGGCTTCTAATTATTTTCTATGTAGTTCTGGGGTGGAAGCAGTAACCAGCTATCATTTCTTACCAAAATTATTGATCATTACTTAATCCAGTGCAAACTTTAAGGTTCTGCTAGAGTAGGCATGTGGGAGATGGGTAATACACCTTCCATTTAGGCAGCCATCTTGGCCAGAAATCCAATGGCCAACATTTCTATAGTACGTACTTGAAGTTTATAACTTCCATAAAATCCTATTCTGATGCTTCACTCTGGCATGAAGGTGAGCCTAGCTTCTCAAATGCTCTGATAATGGAGCACAGGCCCTGGTCCATTCTACTATGCTGGGAGGGCTTCAAGTATAGTCTCTCCAATGTACTAAATTTACTTTCTGAAGACTAGCCTAGTTAATCATCTGGCCACTTGATGATGAATTCTTTGGCCATGACAACTCGTGAAAAAAATAAAAATAAAAAGGGGTGCTCAATCTTGTGTGGCACCCTTCCTTCTCCTTCTATAGTGAGGGAGATAGAGTAATGGTGAATGGGCCAGAGCGGGCCAGGAATTGCACAGTTTTTAGACCATCTATGAACATTGATTTAGCTGTTGGTACTTTAAATGTGAAACCTTGTCCAGGGACCAATAAATTGACATTCAGAAGAACTGAACAGGATGAATCTTGATGTTCTTGCCGTAAATAGGACCAGAAGCAAAAACTCAATTGCAGCTAAATGGAAGGATGGCTCACAGGTTCTTTTTTTGGGAAGGAAAATAAAAGAATTTGCAGAGTTGGTATTGTTTTGCATCCAAAAGCAGCAAGAAATCTCATGAGCTACTTGGTCATTGTATGGTAGCACTTATGATAAACATTTGTATAAAGGCTACCATGAAGATAATTACAATTTCTTGCCAATGTGAGTTAAGGAGGATGATTAGGCAAAGAAATTTAGTGAAGAAATGGAAAATGAATAAAAGTATAGACTACTACAATTTCCTAAGTAGGTTTACTCTGTAAACCAATTGGCACTAACAAGGACACCAAAAGAGCCTAGAAGCCAAGTCAGCCAGTAACTGATCTTTTTGCTAAGAGGAAAAACATAGCCAAGGTAACACTGATTGAGACCACACATGTATTTGTATTATCTGATGAAGGAGAATAGTGGAAGATTTTAGATAGTATTACTGCTAAAAATAGTAAGAATCAGTAGAAGAAAAACAAGTTTACAAAAATCTTGGTGAGAGACCCAACTAAACAGCTTCAACATGAAGGGATTTAAAAATGAAACTGAAAGGAAGACAACAAACAGACTACAAATGGAAAAGATCTGTAAAGATTTACAGAGCCAGCTCTTCTCTGCATCAAGAGCACTGGTATCATTACATTTGAACTCTAACATCACTGCCCTCTATTGCTTCAAGAAGAAGGAGAAATAGTTCTAAAGAAAGTAAAGATGGGATCTTAATAAAAAAAATAAAGATGGGAAAGGACTTTATGAAGTATATATACCCGATTTCATTGTGATGGACTACTACTGTGCTATAAGAAATGATGAGCTCAATATTTTTAGAAAAACATAGAAAGGCATGAAATACTGAAGAATGAAATGAGCAGAACCAAGAGAACACTGTATACATATATATATATATATTATATATATATATATATACATGCTGTATATATAGCAGCAATATGATTTTAAGAATGACTTGGAGTGAATAAGTTATTTTGTCTGTAATAAATACTCAAATGAACTATAAAGGACATATGAAGAAAGATGCTATCTGAATCCAGAGAAAGAACTGATAATTAGAAGTATGTATAGAATAATTTCACATACATATCTATATTTATTATCTACATACCTATTTGAGTCTAATGGTAGCCATCTCTAGGGTGGGGGGAGGAGGGAAGAAAAAAATTTACATAATAATTTTGTTGTATATTTGAAAGGAATAGCAAGTTGTCCATAGTAGATTTGTAGTTTCATGTGCAATCATCTTTTTTATTGTACTGTTATGGAAATGCTTGTTTTATTCCATAAATTAAAAGTAAAATAAATTATTAAAAAAGTATATATACCTGAGGTATGTTGGAAACAACACAATTCTGAAAACACTGAGAAACTGATTCTCAAGACATATGAAAGAGGGGAGGATAATAATGCTTGGAAAAAATAATGAACCTTATCATTACAAAAAGGTAATTAAGAACATATTAATAATGATAGGCAATTATGCCTACTTTTCCGTTGCTAAATATGAGACTATGTACCCATCAAAGATATCTTTGGAGAAAGTGTTAGAAGGGAATAAGCAAGCTTTTTCAAATTATATTCTACAGCAGACTACATTTTACAGTCACACTATTGTCTGGAAGGTGAAGGGAAGATAAGAGCTTACTGTGCCTATTATTTGTTGACCATTAAAAAAATTTGATTTCACAGAAAAAAATGCCTCCTTAATCCATGGACGGGGAGGAAGTATGAATGAAGAAGTTATTTTCTCTGCACATGTGATTCCAGTGTGGTGAGGAACTCCCAGTGTAGAAACTTTGTGCACTAATTCATATTGGCAACTTATCTACACTTACAGTCTTACAGACTTGCCTAAGGGCACTTGCCCATGGTCAACAATCAGTATATGTCTGAGGTAGGACTTGAAACCCATCTTTTAGACTCTAAGGCAGGCCCACTATTCACTTCCCCAAAGTGAGGTGAAGTCTATGGCACCAGATATGTTATCTTAAAAGGTACAATTAGAGACAAATAAAGAGGAAGATGATGAGAAGCACTAAAAGAAAAGGCTAGTGGAAGTTAGTCAAAGCAAAAAAAAAATGAAGCTAGAAATCCGTTGTGGACTCTGAGCTAGGCAGAAAATGCTTGGGGAATGAGGCTAATTGGTGAGATTCTTCTGGGGAAGCAGACAATGAAGTAGCTGAGGATTCAGAGATAACATAAGTGGGGTGGCTGACAGAAGAGAGGGCCGATTGGGGGAGGTGGTGGTCAGAAGAGGAGGGAAAGGGTGAAAGAAGAGGTATATGTTCAGTTTGGAATTGCAGCTTGTGTTTGGAGGTTGGCCAGAAAGGACCTGGTTTCATCAGGTCTGGTACTAAGGAGTAGCTAGTTGGCCTGAGGGTGAAATAGTTTGAAACTGAAAACAAACAAACAAACAAACCCTAAAACAAACAACTAACCCAAACATCTGTGTTGATGGCCTCAAAATCTTTCGTACTGTAGAGAATTTGTATCTGAACAAGTTATTGAGCGCATGATATGCTGATAAACCACTTCAGAGACCCAGGTGTGATGGGGGCATGCAGAGATGGGCTAAGGTTCATGGTGCAAAGTGGGGAAAAAAACACCCCTTCAATTCCTTGGATGGAAGAAGTGGGAAGGACCGTGGCGTGTAGCTTAGTGGGAAAAAAATGATGGATTTGGAGTCATAGGAGCTGAGTGAATTAAAATCCAGTTCTGTTACTACCCATGAGACCTTGGGCAAGTCACTGACCCTCTGTGAGCCTCATTTTCTTATTCTGAAAAGTGAGGGTGTGGGACCAGATGACCTCTAAAATCCCTGCTGGCCTTTTATGTAGGGTTCCTTTCCTTGAGCGTGCCTTGGAAAAGTTTGTCACAGTGTCCTTCAAGTACTGGCTTGTCCTAGTACAGGCAGACGGAAGAGACAACATCTTTATTTACTTAAATCTTTCTTTCCCCAGAGCTGAAGTCAGATACCAATCTTCCCATCATCCTCCCTGCTCCCTTGTCAAATCTCAAGCCACTCTCTTTAACTTCTAATAATTCCCTACTCCATAATTATATGTTGTTTTTATTCAGTTGTTTCAGTTGAGTCTGACTCATTTTGATCCCATTTGGGGTTTTCTTGGCAAAGATACTGGAGTGGTTTGCCACTTCCTTCTCCAGCTCATTTTACAGATGAGGAAACTGAGGCACACAGGGTTAAGTGACTTGCCCATGGTCACACAGCCAGGAAGCATCTGAAGCTGGATTTGAACTTGGGAAGATGAGTCTTTCTGACTCTAGGCCCAGTGCTCTATCCACTGTGCCACCAGCTGCATGTATTTCCCTCTCCCTCACCCCCATTAGATCTGGGCAAAGGTCATCTCATTTTTCATCTTTGCATAACCAGTGACCAGCACTGTATATAAACATTTTAATATTTATTGATAGCTTGATAAGTATTTGTTACTGAATCACAAGTTGGCATGGTCTTTAAGCCTCAATCCCAAAGCTTTCTGTTGCTGCTTCTGGGACTGTGAAAACCCAGCTGATGTGGGCCTGAGATCCGGCGATGCCTCAGGGCAGCGTCTTTCATGGAATATTTTTTTGGGTCTGATTCACACTGAATATAGAAGTGAAACTCTACTATGACAAATGATACAGTGGAAAGGACATTGGTTCTGGGATCTGAGAATCTGGCTTCAAATCTCCTCTTGTTGTCATCTGTGTGACCTTGGGCAATTTATATAAATAACCTCCTGAGGCCTGGAGCCTGTAAAAGGAAGAGGCTGGAGAGGGCAGCCTCTGCCTTCCGGCTCTGGATGTTTGATTTTGTGAAATTTTATGAAATCCCACTGAACCAAAGTATTTCTAAGCCATGGCCGAAGGCTCTCTTGCGAATAACAAAAGAATCTAAGATCATTAGGGTCAGAAAGGACCTTAGCATTATGTAACCCCTTCATTTTACAGATGAGGACAATGATGTCCCCACAAGGGAGACTTGCCCCTAAATCCTCTAACTCCTTAATGGAAGAGCCAGGACTAAAGCCCATGTTTCTAGAATCTGAATTCAGTTCTTGTTTCCTTGTCAGTATGGTATTGCCTCTCCTACAGCATTCTGTTTTAAGAATCCTGGAGACTTTGAAATGGAATTTCTTGTAGCAGGGAGAAAGCCTCATGGTTTTTTAAAAAAAAAAACATTTAACTCTTGTTCCTACCTGCTAAGATCTCCTTTTTTTTTTTAAATAGCCCATTTATCAAGATACTCAGCTTAATGGTCCAGTATGATGCCCCACTTTCATCTTCCACATTTTCAGAGACTAGTTCTTTATCTTACATGCATGGGATTTGCTCTTCTGGCTGTAATTATCCATTTATTCCGTGACTTCAATTCTAATACTAGTACCTACCACCACCTTGTATATGTATAAAGGGCTCTAGATTTGTTGTATCATTTGATCAACCAACCAATAAAGCACCTAGTAAGCACCTACTCTATGCCAGGTACTTGGTGGGTGCTGTGGATACAAACACAAAAGTGAATCAGTACCTTTCCTCAAGGGTTTTTCATTCTAATTTAATTTTTACAACAACTTCATGAAGTTGGTAGTGTGAGTATTCTAACAATACAAATCAGGAAACTGAGTCCCAGAGAGGTCAAATGACTGGCATGCCCAAGGCTACATTGCTAGGTCTTAATTCCCAGTCTACTGAATTCTAGGTTTTTAAAGTTCTAGGTTCTTTCATGTTTGTATTCTCAAGAGTCTTTGTAGCTTTAGGTAAATAGTTTTTGTTTTGTTTTGCTTTTTTGGGTTGACTTCTGCCTTATTGCAAGTAGTTCCTTCCTCTCTTTAATCATTCCTGTCATCCATGACATCTCCACCACCAGAGGGTAGCAGGGGAAGCGGAAGGTCAGGACACTAAGCTCAGTCCTTTTGCCACCTATTTCCAGCCCCAGGAAAGGTGGGCTACAAGATTGGGAGGGTTGAAATTAATGGTTAAGCTGAAGCTTAGGGATTAGTCATAGCTTTCAGACATTTGTGGTATTTCCGTCCTCAATGACCTTGGGTAACCAAGCCCAACACTAATGGAAGCTTGTTAGACAACCTGGCATATGCTGTGCTGTTACCCCGGCAACAGAAACTGAAGAGATCACAAAGGTATCTTTCCTCTGAATATTTATTGTGCACTGAATACTGCTGGGCTTCTTAAGTTTGAAGACTTTTTGAGGTAATCACACTTCGTCTGAAACTGGCCTATGTTTTTCGGGTAAGAAAGATTATATCAACTCCTCTATGGCAGGTTCCCCACCCCGCTCTATGGGAGCAAAAAATGCATTCACTTTTCTAGATGACTAATTAGCATCATGGGACAGAGAGGACATTGAAATGGAGGACTGTTTGAAAAATTGACCATCTAATAAACATGTAGACATGTATATTAAGTACAACAAAAGCTGATTTTTGGAACCTGAAGATTGCTGAGATCCTTGAAGGCATCTGGGTGAATCTTGGATATCCTGTTATTTTGTAAATAAAGCTTCTCCAGCTGTAGACAGTTTTGAAAATCAGTCACCTCAATCTGTGATATGGCATTGGATGACAGATCCAGATTTTGTAAAGACTGAAGTTTCCATAGACCTGAGTTTCAAAGAAAAAGGAAAAAAAAAAGATTTAAGATCTAACAGATGACTTAATTTGGTGCCTTGCACAAGGTTACATATGGAACATCTTTGTTTATCTGATTTGATTTACATGTAGAATGGGGAGAGGAAGGAAGACTGGCCCATAGTGGTTCAGTCCTCAGAGCATGCCTGCTGCCAATTCGGGTTGGTAGTTTGGGACAGTAGGGCCACCAGCTTCTGGAGGGACCTTGCCCCCATTTTTGGAGCATATGCTCCCGTCCACTTGCTGTGTGGTGAATAAAAGCCTTTTTTTAAATTGACAGTTGAGCTAGGCCTGAGAGTGAATACAAAAGGCTCCAGCAGAGAAGTTTCATCTCTCTTCCCAGAAGCAATAAGCCTCTGGTGAGGGAAGCAGCAGCTCCCTCAGCCACATCCTCCGCCGCCACGTGATTGTGAACGCATGGAATCTCCTTTCTTTTCTCTTTGCCTTTGTTCTTTCTTGCATTTAGGTGAATGAGTATTGAGACAGAATAGACTAGACTGCAACCTTCTGAGCTTTGGTTGGAGGAACCACTTCAGTCCCTGGGGAGAATGGGCTCAAACTTTCAAAAAATGGCTGAAACTAAATGTTCACCTCTCCACCCCCCCAAATGCCTTTCTGGCTGTGGTCCAGCTCCTGGAGGAGTTGTCGACTTGCCTGAAGGACACAGAATTTCAGCTGCTGGATAGATTCCCTGGTGGCCTGAGTTGTACAGGTTGTTTCTTAGGGCTGCTCTCTTTGCTGATTTCTCTGTTGTTTGGTGGCAGCAGCCATTGATGGATGCTGCCTTGGACACCCAACACAGGATCTTTGGTGGCTCCTCCAGCCTTCTGAAGTTCACAAGGTCATAACCTGGTCCTCTCTGTCTCAATACTCATTCACCTGAGAGCAAGAAAGAACCAATGCAAGGAGGCAACTGAATAGAGGTTTCATGTGTTCATGGCCACGTATCAGGAGGAGATGGCGGCAGAAGCTCCTCTTTCACCTCACTGCAATTCTTCTTCCTCATTTGCCACCAGGGAAGACAGACAAGATTTCTCTGTTGGCCCCTTTGGCATGTATAGTCAGAGCTGGCTCAACAGCAAATTAAAAGGCTCTTCTTTAGGTAGGAGGCAGAAAGGATGCAATCACAGAAGACCTGCCCTTGCTCTAACCTGGGGCCAAGGTCCCCTCCATTATAGGCTCACCAAACTCACGTGAGGGCTGGCTGATGGCAGAGCCCTTTGCGTGTGCTTTTGGACTGGAGTCCCCCTGGCAGAGGACCCCATTACATATTCTAGAACAAAGAACTTTTTATCTTTGCTAGCTCTTGTGGCAGCAGTCTTCAGTTGAGAAGACTTCTAGAGCTCTCTCCAGCTCTAAAGTTGCCCAAGTCTCCTATATGTCTAAGTCCTTTCTTATAATTACTTATTATGACTGAAATCATAGTTTCTCTTGCTCTATTTCCCATATGCATATATGTGTATATTTGTATAAAATCCTACTGCCTTTGAGATATATGGGTACATGTATGGGATATGATTTTAGTAATGTGTAAAAAGCCTTCCCTGAGTTATCGATTCAAGAAAAAAAGTCATGGCACCATTATTTGCAATAATGGAAAGCTGGAAAGAAAATAGATGCCCAACCATTGGTCAATGGTTGAACAAATTTTAACATGTGAAGATAATGGACTATTGCTGTGCCATAAAGAACGACAAATGAAAACCTCAGGGAAATTTGGGGAGACATGCATGAAGTAATGCAGACAGAAAAAAACAGAGCCAGAAGATCAAGTATATACGATGACTATGACAAGGTAAATAAAGCCAAATAAATAAATAAAATCAATATGAAGAGCCAATGCATGAAAAAATAACCAAGGATACCAAGTGGTGATAAGAAGATCTCACATTTCTAGGATCTTTTAAGATAGAATAATTATTGCCAATTGTATTAGTCTTTAAAGTTTGTAAAGCACTTTCCATACATTATCTCATGGAAACCTTACAATTAACCTCTAAGGTAGTGGTTTTCAAAGTATGATCTTGGGGCCCCTTTAGAGTCCATGAGAACCTTCTAGGGAGGTCTGTGAAGTCAAAATTGTTTTCTAAAATAATACTAAGACATTTTAATTTCCAATATGGTAAATATAGATATAACCAACAAAAACTAAAGCTCTTTGGGGGTCCTCAATAGTTTTTAAGAGCGTAAAGAGGCTTGAGACCAAAAAGTTTGAGAATCACTACCATAAGGTAAATGCTATAGGTGTTCTTATCCCCATTTTACAACCTGGGAAACTGAGGCTCAGAGAATTTAAGAAATGACTCTTCCCACTAGTAAATATTGGTAGGAGAATTCAAGTTTTCCTGACTCCAGCTCCATTGTTCTAGCTATTCTGCAATATAGCCCCTATGAGGTTTACAAAGCACTTTCCCCACAACCCTATGTTTTAGCAACTGCAAGAAATACTGTCTTTATAGAATAGATGAGGAAATCAAAAATCAGGAATGTTAAGCAATTTGCTTTGCACAAAGCTAATAAGTGTTGGGGCAAGGATTTGAACTCACATCTTTCTTGACTCCAGGTCTAGTGTTTTTTCTGCTATATTATTTTTTAAAAATTTATTAAATTTATTTATTTAGTTTTAGTTTTCAACATTCACTTCCATAAGATGAGTTCCAAATTTTCTCCCCATTTCTCTTCTCCCCCACCCCAAAACAACATGTAATTTGATAGAGGCTTTACATATACATTCATATTAAACCTACTTTCACATTAGTCATGTTGTAAAGAAGAATTAGAACCAATGGGAGAAACCATGAGAAAGAAGAAACAAACAAGAGAGAGAGAGAGAGAGCAAATAATACCCTTGGAACTGCACTCAGATTCCATAGCTCTTTTTCTGGATGTGGATAGCATTTCCCATCATGAGTCTTTTGGAGTTTCCTTAGGTTCTTGCATTGCTAAGAAGACTTAAGTCTATCAAAGTTAGCCATCACACATTGTGGCTGTTAGTGTGTACAATGTTCTCCTGGTTCTGCTCACTTCACTCAGCATCAGTTCATGTAAGTCTTTCCAGGTTTTTCTGAAGTCCTCCTGCTCATCTTTTCTTATAGCACAATAGTATTCCATTACATTCATATACTACAACTTGTTCAGCCATTCCCCAACTGATAGGTATCCCCTCAATGTCCAATTCTTTGCTACCACAAAAAAGATCTGCTAAAAATGTTTTTGTACATATGGGTCCATTTCCCACTTGTGCGATCTCTTTGGGATATAGCCCTAGAAGTGGTATTGCTGGGTCCAAGAGTATGCACAATTTTTTAGCCTTTTGGGCATAGTTCCAAATTGTTCTCTAGAATGGCTGGATCAGTTCACAACTCCACCAACAATGTAACAGTGTTTCTATTTTCCCACATCTTCTCCAGCATTTATCATTTTCCTGTTTTGTCATGTTAGCCAATCTGACAGGAGAGATGTGGTACCTGAGAGTTGTTTTGCATTTCTCTAATCAATAGTGATTAAGAGTATTTTTCATATAACTATAAATATCTTTAATTTCTTCCTCTGAAAACTGCCTGTTCATATCCTTTGACCATTTATCAATTGGGGAATGACTTGCATTCTTATAAATTTGACTAAGTTCTCTACATATTGGAGAAATGAGGCCTTTATCAGAGACACTGGTTGTAAAAATTCTTTCCCAGTTTTCTGCTTCCCTCCTAATCTTGGTTGCATTGGCTTTGTTTGTGCAAAATCTTTTCAATTTAATGTAATCAAAATCATCCATTTTGCATTTTGTAATGCTCTGTCTCTTTCTTGTTTGGTCATAAATTCTTCTGTTCTCCATAAATCTGACAGTTAAACTATTCCTTGCTTTCCTAGTTTGCTTATATTGTCAGCCTTTATATCTAAATTGTGTCCCCATTTTTACTTTATTTTGGTATACAGTATAAGATGTAGGTCTATGCCTAGCTTCTGCCATACTCTTTTCCAGTTTTCCCAGCAATTTTTGTCAAATAGTAAGTTCTTATCCCAGAAGCTGGACTCTTTGGGTTTATTACTACATGCCTTTCAAAGGGTAAGTTCCAAACGACTGGGACAGACAACAAATTGTAAGACCTCAGAGAAAAGATAGATGAGCTTCAGTAAGGGATGGCTAGGGAAGGATCCCAGTGAAGGCAAGAGCTGAGCTAGACCCGGGAAGGGGAGAATGAGTAAAGGCGAATTGGGGGAAGGTGTGCATTCTTGGCAGGGAAATGATGTGGGCATACTAGGCTGAAGTAGTCTTTTTGTAACCCAAGTTCCAAAATCCGTTGGTGTGGGACTCTCCTCATTGATAAGGACCAAGGCCCTGCCCCTGCAAGAGGGGCTGGGCAAAGCTGGGGACTTTCTTTGTGAGTTTCTTCAGTCTTTTGAGGTTCTACAGTTCCTTCCGGCTTCAATGAAGAAAAGGGAAGATGCCAACCCCACTTGAGCAGTAATCTTCAAAGACAAGTGGAAACAAAACCGAGCCTCAAAGGGTACACAGGATTTAAGGTGGAGGGGGAGAAACAGAAGAGGGAAGAGGGAAGGGAATAAGCATTTATGTAGCATCTACTATATGCCAGGCACTGTGCTAAGCATTTTTATAAATATTATCTCATTGGATCCTCACAACAACCCTGAAAGGTAGGTTCTGTTATTATCTCATTTTATAATTGAGGAAACTGAGGCAAAGAGAGGTGAAATGACTTGCCCAGGGACACACAGCTAGGAAGTGTCTGAGGCTGGATTTGAACTCAAGTCTTCCTGACTTCAGGCCTGGTGCTCTATCCCACTGTATCACCTCAAGGACATCCCAGGTGAAGGAAATATACATGTGGGAATAAGCATGGTGAATAAAATGGACAATGAAGGAACTTACTTCACAAGAGCAGAGGAATATATTGGTGAATATTGGGAAATAAAGTAAGAGTAGGATTATGGGACCAGATTATAGAAGGACTAGGAAGCCGAGAAAAAGGAGTTGGAACTCTCCAGGCTAGGGAGCCACAACAGATTCATGACCAGGGCAGGTAGGTGAGGTATTTAAGTAAAAGTTGACCTCCATATGTAAGATAGTCTGGAATGGGAAAGAGGCTGCAGGTTGCAAGAAGTAAGTGGATGCTGTAGTAACTGAGGTGAAAGAGACCTAAATTTAAGATAACAAGAAAAAAAGAGCATGTCAGAGACATTTTGAACAATGTCATGATTAATTTGATATAGAGATTTGTCCATGGTAGGTGTTTTTTAATAAATGTTTGCTGGATACATGATGTGTGCGGAGTTGAACTTAAAAGATTATTCCACATGGTTCTAACCTAATTGAAAAATGTCCCAAGAGGCTTTCAGCTAAGGAGGGAACACTCCCTTAGTAAACATTTCCTTTGATTAATGAAGTGGTTTTAGTGATCAGAAACACAAACCAATGGGACGCAGATATAATTATGTCAGGTCCAAAGAGCACCGGGAACAAGAGAAGGAAGGGAATTAGAGGTGCCCTGTGTACAACGTATGTTATGGGAAATCTCCACTGAGGAGAGTTTCACCAAATAAGCCTCAGAATCCTCCTGGGCCCTCAAGGCTCTGTCCAGGTGTCACTTCCTCCAGGAAATCCTTTCCTTCTTTCCAGCTTCCAGTGTTCTTCTCTCCTCAAAGGCTCCAGAAGCACTGTCTCCTTTCTTCCTCCTGTGCTCTCGTCACTTCCTACCTTGTTGTCTACATAGCTGGTCCATGTCCCCTTTCTCCCTTCCTTTGGCCCCCAATAGAATATAAGCTTCTTGAGGGCATGTACCATGGTTCCTGCTCATTTTTTCTTTGTAACCCCAGCATCTGTAAGTGCTGGGCACATAAGTAGATACTTAAAAAAAATGTTCATTGAATTGAATCGAAATTCATGAGCCCATGTGTCACATAGTAACTCAGTGCTGACTTTGGGAGCAATATTTGTAGGGTTAATGTGTGAGGTAAATAAATGAAATGTGAAGACTTCACAGGGGAGAATGTGTATAATATTCATATCTATCTATATCTATATACAGGAGTGTTTAAAAATCAAGATATAGGGAAGGGGAAGATTCTGAGACCGTGAGATTCTGATGGCTCAGCCTCTGCGAAAGTTACCCTGAAACTTTTTGTTCTTTCTTCTGGTTCTGGTTTAAAGATTTGCTCAGTAAGAACAGGGTCATAATGACCTGTTTTTCTCTACTGTAAAGAATGGAGAGGGCCTCCCCCTCCCCTTATTCTATTCTCCTTCTTAAGATTTATAGATGTCACCTCAGTTGTCATCATTAACTAAGGGAATGGGAATTGGAGTTTCTGTGCCTCAAGTTCCCAGTTCTTTGTCTAGCTTTTGCACTCAGATTGTAAGCCCACCTCCCAGCCAATTGTGAGAAGGGTCAGAGGTGGGTGGGAATTCTCTTGTGTTAGGTATAATTATGGGTGCCCTGCCCCTTGAAAGGGCCTCCCTTGCTGGATTCATTCTAGCAGGGGGTGCTCAATTCCTGAGAATTGAATAAAATTTATTTCTGTTCCCACCCTGAGATGGCTCCTTATTAACTTTTAATTGGTGAGGGTCTTTCATCCCACACAGTTTATATAGGGTTAATATCTGTCAAGGATAGCTAGGTGGTGAAGTGGATAGAGTGCCAGGCCTGGAGTCAGGAAGACTTGAATTCAAATCCAGTCCCAGATACTTCCTGGCTATGTGACCCTGGTCAAGTCACTTAACCCTGTTTGCCTCTGTTTCCTCCTCTGTCAAATCACTAGGGAAGGAAATGGCAAACCATTCCAGTATCTTTGCCAAGGAAACCCCAAAAGGGGTCGTGGAGAGTCAGACATGACTGAAAACGACTGAAAAACAACAACTAATTTATCAGCAATTAGGAAAATGTGGTTTTTAAAAAGAGTAACTGACTCACTTGTAACCAAAAGCCTATACATTTAAAAACCATATCTTCTTTTTGCAGAACAAGCAAAGGTGTGCTGAAGCTGGCTTGACCAAGAGCCAATTGTTAACTTTCCAAAGTGGACATTCACACCTCCGATATCAGTAAATGCTACAAAACAGGGCTTGATTTATTGTTTTGTTGATGATCTAGAACAGCGGTCTGGACACTCAGGAGTGTCTAGACAGAACCAGATTAAAACGTAATCGGGAAAGATTTAACAAAATTAATAAAAATAACATAACGTAGATAATGTTTTCTCAGTCAATATACGGCCTCCAGGGATCCATTTCTATTTCAGTTTGACCTACTGGCCTATACTTAAGAAAACGATCAAGAAAATGCTATAAATGTAAGTTAAACTTAAAAGTTGTCATGCGTACACTTTTCCGCCCGAAGAGACAGTGGTTAAATGTCCCAGCGCACTTCATTTTTGTTCTAGAAGGATTCAAAGTTAAGTGGTCATCCCATTGTATTTCTAACAATTTTCACCCTCTGTTTCTAATATTCACTTAGCTCTGGATGGTTGTTTGAAGACTATACACTTAACTGGAATAATAAAATATTTGTAGACTAATACATTGCTAATCTCCTGCAGGCGCTTGGAAAGGATTGTTTGCTGAAGCTGGGACAATCTGACCTGGGATCAATTCCATTATTTAAAGCTATTTTAAATTGACTGGGGGGAGGGGAGCTAAGAATATTGCAGTCAAAAAGCCTGTGCAAGAGGGCTGGTGTGTCCCTGGTGTTAAATTCACCAAAGGCTTCTCCTCTGTCTTCTGCACCTGCCAGCTATTTCCCTGGCTATTGTCCAAACAAGCAACATGCTAGTAGTATCACAGCTGTCACCGAGCTCAGGAAACTAGCTGTCATTGGGTCAGGAACAGGTGACACTCTCTGTTTAGAAATGAGTTTTGTAGAGTGAAATTAACTTTTTACAGAATCACAATCACAAAATGTCAGAGCTGGAAGGGGTCTTAGGGCCATCTAGTCTAGAGGTATGGTTGAACCAGATTAAAATGTAATTGGGAAATTAGATTTAATTAAGATGAAAATATAATTGGGAAAAACTTGACAAAATTAACAAAAAGAGTATAAAACATAGATGATGTTAATTTATGGTTTTCTAAGTCAGCATGCAATGGCAGGTCTTAATGGCCCTGTTTCTACTTGAATTTGGCACCACTGGTCTAGCCCAACCCTCCTCATTTTTATAGCTGAAGATTATTGTGGTGTAGTGAAAGGTGTGCTAGGCTTGGCATCAAAGGGATCTGAGTTCAAAATACCGCTTTGATACTTCCAAGCTGTTTGACCTTGGGTAAGTCATTTCTCTCTGAGTCTATAAAAATGAGAGCAATTATATTTACATTATCTTACCTTAGAGGGTTGGGAGGAATGTGCTTTATGTAGTCTTTGGGGCTGACCTAAAAAGTTAGTTTTATCTTTGGGGTTCATTACCCCTGCCTGGAGTTTACTCTAGAAAAATTCATGTCTAGGTTTCCACAAATGTGGATAAAAAGGATCCCCAACTCCCAAATGAGCACTGAAGGAAACAAATTCGTATCAAATAAAGGACAACCTATATTTCATTGTGGAGAACATGTAGAAAATACACAGCACTTGCAGAAGTCTATACCCAGTTACAGAAAACACAAAAGGCATTCAAAGAACCCAAAGAGGCCCATAAGCTTCCCCTTGGAAGGAAATTGACCTTAGGGTTGCCACTGGGTAATGCTTTGATATTCCAGGGAAACCTTTCTTTCCCACAGAGACTTACAAAGTCCCCTCCTTTCCCTGCAAGACTTGTACCATTCTGTGGTTTAGATTCCTCCCTTAAGCACATGTACTTTGGAACAAGCAACACCTTTCCCATTATATTTGCACTTTCCGAATAATTCACTGGAATAGCTGGAGGTGACAGATCCCAATATCTTACTCTCCACTCAATGATAGGACTTCAACTCTCTTAGCTTTTCAAACTACAGGGCCATGTGAGCCACTATCTTATTTCTCTAAGAAGACTTCGCTCAGGAAATCCCTTTCTCCAGAAAGTCTATCCTCTAACTCTTAAATTGGGAGCTACCCGTGAGGTTTTCACTTGCTAAGAAATGTCTCTTCTCCGCCTAGGAGGATAGATTCCTAGATCATGTTGCCTTGGAAACAGAAATTTCTCTTCCTCTACACAAGAACTTAGAGTTCAGAAACATGGTGAATTCTTTTGCCTTCCTCCACTCTATGCTTCTGCAGTAATTTTATCATTTCCACGGCTAGTGCTGTACCTGTGCTTGGAAAAGCTGAACTTTTCTCAGGCCATATGGGCAAGCCTATCTCCCTCTGTCACATCCTGCTGTAAGTTGCTATCAACTGTTCCTGGTGGGAGAGGCATAGAGAGAGGGAGGGAGAAGAAATCCCTCCTCTAAACTTTTATAATGCTCCAGAAGAAAGGGACAAAGAAAAAGGTGAAAAGGCAAAAAAAAACTGGAAACAAGTCATATGTCTCTTCTATGGGTCAGTTATCCTGACTAGAATTCTAGCCAACCAATGATATTGGGGGTCAGTCCCTGAAAAAAATGATTGGGAATGGTCTATATCTTCTCTCTAAGGCAGGCCCACACACCATGGGGGAGAAGTATGCTCACATGTACATACTCAATAAGATGAGTTATCCTTATCAGACTCATTTAGAAAAGCTCCCCAGATTGCCCCGTGTGAGGTAAATAAAATGTGAAGACTTCAAGGGAAGATATGTATGAATCTATATCTATATCTATATTATACTAAGAAATGTTTAAAAATCAAGAAATAGGGAAACAGGGAAGTGAAAAAAAAATTCTGAGGCCATGAGATTCTGATGGCTCAGCCTCTGGGAAAGTTTACCCTGAAATTTTTTGTTCTTTCTTCTGGTTCTGGTTTAAAGATTTGCTCAGTAAGGATAGGGTCGCTGTGACCTGCTTTCCTTTACTGTAAAAGTACTGTAAGGGGCAGCTAGGTGGCGCAGTGAGTAGAGCACCAGCCCTGGAGTCAGGAGGACCTGAGTTCAAATCTGGCCTCAGACACTTGACACATGTACTAGCTGTGTGACCTTGGGCAAGTCACTTAACCTCGATTGCCCTGCCAAAAAGCAAAAAAAAAAAATAAAATAAAAAGTACTGTAGAAGAATGGAGAGCGTCTCCCCCTCCCCTTATCCTATTCTTCTTCTTTAGATTTATAGATGTCACCTCAGTTGTAATCATTAATTAAGGGAATGGGAATTGGAGTTTCTGTGCCTTGATTTCCCAGTTCTTTGTCTAGCTTTCGTGCTTAGATTGTAAGCCTGCCTCCCAGTCAATGGTGAAAAGGGTCAGAGGTGGGCAGGAATTCTCTTGTGTTAGGTATAATTATTGGTGCTTTGCCTCTTACAAAGCGCCTCCTTTGCTGGTTCTGCTCTGTGCTAGCAGAGAACGCTTTATTCTTGAGAACTGAATAAAATTTATTTCTGTTCCCACCCTGAGAGGGCTCCTTATTAACTTTTAATTGGTGAAGGTCTTTCATCCCACACACCTCTGCTTCTTTCCAGGAGTGTACCCAAATAATTATCTTCAAACATGAACATGGCTGGTTTATAACAGAGACCTAGTTAACTAAATCATGGTACCTTAAGAGTAGGATGAAAATACAGAAATATGGGAAGGCTTTGGTGAGATAACACAAGGTGACTCACCGGTCATGACTATATGAGAGGTGAAGTGAACAAATGGACAAACTCCTGAAATTAATTAATTATAATCTAACTAGTTACGAAGCAAGCTTGTATAACTGTTGAATGTTAAGTTTGTAATAGGGATATGGATTGGACCTGTGGTTTTTACTATTTTAGGGGTTTATAGGTCAGCAGCTTCTTTGCAACCTATAGTCTCAGGGAACTGATTACACTGAGAGATTAAGTGGCTTGTCCAGAGTTATGTAGCCAATATGCTTGAGGGGTGACTTGAACCCAGATCCACTACTGCATATTGCCCTTCTCACTTTGCAATAAAACCCTTAATTTGTAAACTATTATGTTTTTTACTTACATTTTTTTCTGAGCTATTTTTTGATTAGGGGAGAAAAAAATTAGATTCACTATTTCCTTCTAACTTCTTCCTGATAACTTCAAGCTTAGGTCAAAGGAATATATTATAATGCAAACTAATAACTCGCGTTTATTTAATTCTTTAAGGTTTGTCAAATACTCTACAGAGAACAATCCCGTGGGCTAGATAGCATAAGTATTCTTAGTCTCATTTTATGGGCAAGGAAAGTGAAGCTGAGAGAAATTAAGTAAATTACTGCTATTAAATATTAATTAAAGTAATAACAATTAGATTAGATTAATTAACTTATTGGTCTTCATTACTCTCCAGGCTACACTCCAGACTCTCTCTACCTGCCCCAGAAACCTCTTCCTCCTAAATGCTCCCTCTGGCCCTGGAATTCACACATTGGAAGTACTGTCCACCCTTTGGCCTCTCCCTCTGTTTGGATAGCTCCTTCAGGACATTCTTTTAAGGAAGGTGCCCAGGCCAGTCATGTCTTCATTACTTTCCAGGCTTAACTTCTGACTTGCTCTACTAAGACACAGTTCAGGTACCTGGTGTCAGCACCTTCATTCCCATCTCTCCCTGTCCCCTTTCAGTTTGGTTTTATGTGAGGTCCCGATGGAAGGAAGAAAGAAAGAAAAAAAGAAAGAAAAAGAAAGAAAAGAAAGGAAGGAAAGAAGGAAGGAAGGAAAGAAAAAGGGAGGAAGGAAGGAAGGAAGGAAGGAAGGAAGGAAGGAAGGAAGGAAGGAAGGATTAGCTGCATGAACTTACTCAGCAAACATTTGTGAGGTATGTGTAAGGCACTATGCTCCATTAGAATGTAAGCTCCTGGAAGGCAAGGACTGTTTTTCTGCTTGCCTTTGTTTTCCCAGCCCTGAGCACAAGGTCTGGCACTATTGTACTTAATAAACACTTGTTGACTGACTGACTTACCCATAGTCACACAACTAGAAAGTGCCAGAGCTGTAGTTCAAATTCTGTTTTTTCTGGTTCTAAGGGTGTTACCCTTTCCATTACAATGTGGCGCCCTCCCCATAGGAAGATGTATAGTGGATAATTATTTTTAAAGGCTCGCCTGAGGAAGTAGAAAAGGTAAACAAAAATGTATGGAAGGACAATAAAGGAGGCCAGAATAAACTGGACTAAATGGAGCTGTAATTAAAGAGTGAATTATTCCAAATTTATGACTAAGCTTGTGGTACCATGAAAAGAATTCTGGATTTAGATTCATAAGACCAGGGTTTATGTCCTAGCTCTGCAGATTACTAAATGGGTGACTTTGGGCAAGTCACTTAACTTCAGTTTCCTCATCTGTCAAATAAGGCTATTGGACTAGACGACATCAAAGGGCCTTTCCTCACTCAATATCTATGAACCTACAATAGCAGCCATATAGAACTATATACAGAGCAGTGCTACAGTCAAATCATTCCAGCATTGACTGATTCAGTCACTCTACCTCTTCCGCATTGAAACTCTCTGAATATGTAGAAGTGGCCCGTCATTATGGTGACAACATTTAGTATGTCTATAAACTTCTAAGGGTGGGGCAGGGAGGACTAAAAATAGCACAAATGGCTATTGGGAGAAATCAGAGTAGCCTTTATGGGGAAGGTCAGAGATGGTTCAGATCATGTGATTATTCTCTAGAGCAGGGATTCTTAAGCTGGAGTCTGTGAACTTTTTAAAAAAATGTTTTGATATTATTATTTCCTTTATAATCCTATGTATTTTATTTTATGCATTTAAAAACATTATTCTGAGACAGTCCATAAGCTTCCCCAGATTGCTAAAGGGGTCTACAAGACAAAAAATGTTAAGAACTCCTGTTGTATAGTAAGTGGTTCCAGGCAGCACCTCTCTCTCACCAGCCCTGTTTCCCTAGAATGTTCTTACCTCACAAAAATAAGTGAGAATTTGGCCACAGAGGCATATATGAAAAACAACAAAATTACTTTTGGTAAATGTCAGATAGTACAATTAAGGAAAAATAATTCAAGTCATAAAAATGTAAGGAATTGGAAAGGCCTGACAAAGAATTATACACAGAATCTTGTCTAAAATCCCCTTATCTATCTTCCTTCCTTCCTTCCTTCCTTCCATCAGATATTTTCCTCTTAGTATTTCTAGAGCAAAGTATTTGGACTTTTCTTCCCACTGTTGGCATGTGTATTTCTGGGAAAGTGTGACTTAATTTTATTGGGATGGAGGGGCGCAGTGGGGCAAAGGTTCTATTACTACTGTACTCTCTGTAATATTTCATTAAATGCTTTCAGTTTGAACTACTTGTGTCTTCTGGCTGATTGGCAAAAGTCACTACCTTTACAGGGGCTCATGAACTGTGGTTTTGAGTTGATGAGGGTCCTCTAAGGGCCTTGAACTTACAATAGCTTTTGGAATTGCTCCACATGTGAGGGGTGGACTGGAGTGGGATGCCCCTGATGCTATATGACCTTGACTTCAAATTACTGCAGAAAATACTGAGACTAGAGAAGTTTAATAACTTGCTCAATATGTAACTGATAAGTTAGATTTTGAACTGAGGCCCTCTAAGTCCAGATTCAGGGCTCTTTGATTACATCTACTAGACTGGTGCACAACAAAATGCTATTTTGATGTCTAAGATGTCCAAATGCTAGTAGTATAACCTCTAGATTACCAGTATAGCAAAGGGCAATAAATATACCCTTCACTGGCTATGGAGGAAGAGAGCCCACCACCTCACTAAAAAAGAAAGACAAAACAAAACAAAGCGTCTGACCTCATTCCATGAAATATAAAAGAGAAAAGTCAATAGGCTATGTCCCAAAAGGAAAGGGAAGGAGGAAGCCATTCTTTTCTATGCAGTTCCATTGATATTATCCTCAGAATAATTATCTCTTCAACTCTAGACCACCACTATTCAAAAGATGCTAAAAACAAGTTTGGAGAAAAGGCACAAAAAACAGAAAATGGAACATAAGAACTCAGTGGAAAAGCTTAATGGGTATAATTTGGGATGGAGAGAAGATGGTGATCTCCTAATTTTTCTTTGCATGACCTACAACACTTAGCACAGTGTCTTGCACATAACAGATGCTAAATAAATTTTGACCGAATATATAAATATCTCAACCCTCCCCCGATTAAAAAAAAAACTATAGTAAACTGAGTAGCAACAGGTAAATGAAAGGAAGGTAAGGAGAGTTTAGACTGAATAGTAAGATATGTTTCCTAGAATAAAACACTGCATTATTGAATAGTCTCCCAAGAGAATCAGTGGAAGCACCATTTATTACTTAGAACATTTACCATTAGACCGTAGGAGCCCTGGAAGGGGTAATCTTGTTATGGGAGAAGGCTAGAGTCTTGTTAGGAACCAGAGATGGATCTGGGTTTGTGATTTAGTTACATTTTGATAGCACAATGTATTTCTGTAAGTCTGTTTTGCAAATAGAAGAAGAAAATTTAACAATCAAAGGTACTTTGCATACTAATAGACAAAAGTACTGTAATTATGATCCTCATCTCCAGCCCATCAGGCAAGCTGTGGTAAAAATATATCCTAATAAGATAAAAAAAATGAAAATGCTCTCTTTAGTAATAACACTGAAGTTAAATCCAGTTCTATGTCGAACGAATCAGATCCAAACCTAGTCATTTCTTAGAGACTTTTGTTACTGGAATAATTTGGCATGCTCAGTAATTAACAGATGGCCACATAAAAAGGTAATTTAAAATCCAGCACTTATATACTTCCTAATGTACTTTGATACGTTGACATTATCAAGAATGAAATTTATATCATGGGAAAGAAAACCAGTGGTTTAAATAAATCCTTTAAGTTATAGCACTAAGGTTAACATTATATTAAATTCAAGAGACTCTTCTTTTAAAAACAACACATGCTACAAAGACAGCAGACTGCTTTCTTTTCAGCTCTAATTCCACGCAAGTAAAACTGAAAGCTAATATGGAGCCCATATTTACACAAAGGCATCCCACGTCAAGTGGACACATTTATTGTACACTACATTCTATTTTTTGTACTTAAACTTACCCCCTGGAGTAGCATTAAGATGATTTCTTTGAATTGACAAAACTTTGAGAGATGTAAAGACATTTCTGAAACCCTTTCTTTGGCATTTCCCCAATAAGCTGCTATGTCTCTGTAGATCCAATGAGATGGAGTAGATTCCATTGTCACTTAGGTTTAACGTTTCCAAAGAGGGAAAACACATAAAAGAGCTGAAAGTTAGCTCAGATATCCTATTGTTACTAAGGTTCAGGTGTTTTATGGTCCAATCTTCCTTTTTCTTGTTAGACACTGAGAGAGCTCTAATAGAATTGTAACTTAAATCTACTGTGGTCACTGTTTGTGGTATAGCCATTGGTATATCAGATTTTCCAGTAAAAGAACAATCCATCAAAAGGTCCCCATTCCATCGACATCCGGAGTCAGAGAGAATATCAGGTTTTCTTGATTTGGTTGCTGCTGTTCTGGTAAAATAAAGACTTAGCACTACAGCAATCACATCGAGGTAAGAGCTTTTCATAATGCCTATTGGAAAAAAGAAAAGGAAAATGAATTATATTATTCATATACAACGACATTTTTTAAAGCCAGAAGCAAATAGAAAGATACACATCCAAACTGAAAGAATTTTAAGGGTTTTGTCAAAGATACTTTTACTTGCTTCTGATACCAAACATTTTAGTTCTTAAAGATTTTTTTGCTAAGATTTATTTTCCAAAAGATTAAAGATTTAACAGAATTAATGTTTGTATCACTTTAGAACGACTAATCTATTTTTTCCTAAAGTAATTTACTCCCCTGGATCTTACCTTTAAAATGCTTTTGTTTTTCAAACATCCGTCACCCAGCAGTCACCCGGCAGGCTACTTTGGAATTAGTGAAACATTATCAAGGTTTGGAACTTTGCTGCTTCCTCCCTGGTTCTACGGCAGGAGCAAAGTCGATTATGCTTATCTACAATTCTTTCCCGAGTGAGACATGTGGCTTATTACTAGAGCACTGAATGGCAGAAAGTTCAATGGGTCACACGGATCCTGTATGCTTAGAATTTATATATGAATTAAATAAATAAGTAGGAATGGACTGTTTAGTCTTCGGTGGTTTTTACATCATTGTCTTTGCAGGTGTTTTGGAAAACATTGTCACTCTCAGGTTATAAGATTTTGGAACACACCATGTAGATTGGTTTGGTTTTTTAAAACCTTGCTTTTCCACATCCATACAGGTGCAGCCAGATACCATCAATCACCCGAACCATTTTAGGGGCAGTTCTGACTGAGAAAGCTGTAAATACCACATTCATTTGAATATAGGCTGTTTGAATATATAAACCTCATTCCCCAAAAGAAGAATTCTCAGTGGAAAATAATTGCCTCAAGTGATTCTTAAAAAATTAATCCATTTGAGATAAACACTATTTTAAAAACTTTATTGCTGGTTTTTGTTTTGACATCACTTTCATTTTCAAATAGATTCTTCCTGTTACTCCAAACCAGGGACTTACTCCGTGTAACAAAAAAATGAAAAAGAAAAGAAGTAAAAAAGAAAGTTCAGCAAAACAAAGCAATCTAGCAATTGAGTCTGACAGTATATGCAAGGTTCCTCATCCACAGTCCCCAACCTTTCTAGTTAAGTGGGGGAAGAGAGATATTTTCCTGTTTCTATTTCAGGGACAATCTTAATCATTGTAATTATACAACATTCACTTTATTTTTTATATTCTTTACATTGAAGCTTTTTTTCTAAAGGCAAATTACTTTGGCCACACAAATATGTAAAGTATCAGAGAAGCCTAAAAGGGACCCAAGGAAAGTGAGGTGATTTGAACTGGAAAATGAACATGGGAAGTTCCTTTATAAAATGGGCAATTCAAAGATTCCTTCTGGCTCTAAATCCTATGATGCTGATGCAGGGAGTACATTGATTCATAATATCAGAACTCTAGAGTTGGGATGGACTTTATAAATCTTTAAAATCTTATCCAGGGGTGGTTAGGTGGCGCAGTGAGTAGAGCACTGGCCCTGGAGTTGGGAGGACCTGAGTTCAAATGTGACCTCAGACACTTGACACTTAACTGGCTGTGTGACCTTGGGCAAATCACTTAACTCCAATTGCCCTGCCTTCCCCCCTCCAAAAAAATAAATAAAATCTTGTTCAATCACTTCATCTTAGAGGTAAAGAAATGGAGACCCCCAAGACGTCACACAAATAGTAAGAAAATGAACCAAGATTCAAACCCAGATCTTCTACTTCCAAATCTAGAGGGGAGAAACAGCATGAGGGTCACTAGCCTCTGTCAGTCTTTTTCATCCAGCCCATAGACCACAACTGTATCATGGGAGTTGAAAGGAATTAAAAGGATTTTTTTCACTCCAAATTATATGAGTTTCAACTGAAACAAAACTGAATTTCAGCCACTTTCTCCTAACCCCCAACCAGGTAGCCCAAGAAAAGCAGTTTAAAAATCTAGATTTTAAATCCCTAAAGGCTAGTTTGTTTAGCCAGTTTCCTGGGTTGCTGAGATCATGAGTTTTTCAGACATGGGGCTATTGATGAACAAAGAAGCTATGTTCCAGCTAAAGACTGGCAGAAGGCAGCAAGGAGCCACAACCGGTTGTAGTGATGTTTCTCAGGGCTGCTAGGTGGTGCAGTAGATAGAATACTGGGCTTGGAATCATGAAGGCTCATCTTCATGAGTTCGAATAATTCCTGCTGTGCCCCTTTCCACCCACCCCTGCCCAAAATAATCCACTGCTGAAGCTAATGGTCTTTTTTTCTCTATCCTCATCCTTTTTGACTTCCCTATAGTATTTATCACGGTTATCCACTCCTGTCTTCTGGATATTCTCTCTTTGGTGGGTTTTCATGACCTTACTCTTGTTGTTCTCTTCCTTGCCTAACTGAATCCTCTCTTTAAAAAAATTAATTTTTTTTGAATCTAAACATTAAAAACCAGAATAGTTCCACACACACAGAACACAGAAAGAAGATTCTATATGAAACTGAATCTTCATTTTATATCACTTGCTCTAAAGAAAGTCTCTAATGAATTTTATGTGCTTTCTTCTGTTTCCATCCTGTGCATTTTAAAAATGTTTCAGTGACCCTCTTTTTGACTTAACCTCTAAAAACCAAACAAACAAAACCCCTTGTGGCAAATAAACATAGTCAAGCAAAATGAATTCACAAAATAGTCATGTCCAAAAATGTATGTCTCTTTCTGTACTTTGTATTTATCATCTCTATGTCAGGAAAAAGCAACCTACTTGATCCCAGGTCCTTTGGAGACATGGTTGATTATTGCATTGATGACAGTTCTTATATCTTTGAAACTTGGTTTTTTTTGGTACTTTTTTATTTAATATTTTTAGTTTTTGGCACTAATTTTCACAAGAGTTTCAATTACAAATTTTCTCCACATTTCTACCCTCCCCCTCACTCCAAGATGGCATATATTCTCATTGCCCCTTTACCCAGGCAACCATCCCTTCTGTCACCTCACTTCCCCCATCCCCTTTTCCCTTACTTTCTTGTAGGGCAAGATAGATTTTTATGCCCCATTGCCTGTATATCTTATTTCCTAGTTGCATGCAAAAACGTTTTTTTGAACATCTGCTTTTAAAACTTTGAGTTCCAAATTCTCTCCCCTCTTCCCTCCCCACCCACCCTCCCTAAGGCAAGCAATTCAACATAGGCCACGTGTCTATCATTATGCAAAACCCTTCCACAATACTTATGTTGTGAAAGACTAACTCTATTTTGTTCCTTCCTATCCTATTCCCCTTTATCCAATTTTCTCCCTTGACCCTGTCCCTTTTCAAAAGTGTTTGCTTTTGATTACCTCCTCCTCCTATCTGCCCTCCCTGCTATCATCCCCCCTTTTTATCTCCTTCCTCCTTCTTTCCTGTGGGGTAAGATACCCAATTGAGTATGTATGTTATTCCCTCCTCAGGGCAAATCCGATGAGAGCAAGATTCACTCATTCCCCCTCACCTGGCCACTCTTCCCTCCCAACAGAACTGCTTTTTCTTGCCACCTTTATGTGAGATAATTTATCCCATTATATCTCTCCCTTTCTCCCCCTCTCAATATATTCCTCTCTCATCCCTCGATTTGATTTTATTTTTTTAGATATCATCCCTTCGTATTCAGCTCACCCTGTGCCCTCTGTCTCTCTATATGTATATTCCCTTCAGCTACCCTAATACTGAGGTCTCATGAATTATACATATCATCTTTCCATGTAGAAATGTAAACAAAACAGTTCCACTTTAGTAAGTCCCTTATGATTTCTCTTTCTTGATTACCTTTTCATGCTTCTCTTGATTTTTGTATTTGAAAGTCAAATTTTCTATTCAGCTCTGGTCTTTTTACTGAGAAAGCTTGAAAGTCCTCTATTTTGTTGAAAATCCATATTTCGCCTTGGAGCATGATACTTAGTTTTGCTGGGTAGGTGATTCTTGGTTTTAATCCTAGTTTCATTGACCTCTGGAATATCATATTCTAAGCCCTTTGATCCCTTAGTGTAGAAGCTACTAGATCTTGTGTTATCCTGATTGTATTTCCACAATATTCAGATTGCTTCTTTTTGGCTGCTTGCAGTATTTTCTCTTTGGCCTGGGAGCTCTGGAATTTGGCGATGATATTCCTAGGAGTTTTCTTTTTGGGATCTTTTTCAAGAGGTGATCAGTGGATTCTTTCAACTTCTATTTTACCCTCTGGTTCTGGAATATCAGGGAAGTTTTCCTTGATAATTTCTTAAAAGATGATATCTAGGCTCTTTTTTTGATCATGGCTTTCAGGTAGTCCAATAATTTTTATATTATCTCTCTTGGATCTATTCTACAGGTCAGTGGTTTTTCCAATGAGATATTTCACATTGTCTTCCAGTTTTTCGTACCTTTGGTTCTGTTTTATAATTTCTTGATTTCTACTTGCTCCAATCTAATATTTAAGGTGGTATTTTCTTCAGTGGTCTTTTGGACCTCCTTTTCCATTCAGCTAATTCTGCCTTTCAAGGCATTCTTCTCCTCATTGACTTTTTGGAGCTCTTTTGCCATTTGAGTTATTCTATTTTTTAAGGTGTTATTTTCTTCAGTATTTTTTTGGACCTCCTTTAGCAAGTCATTGACTTGTTTTTCATGATTTTCTTGCATCATTCTCATTTCTCTTCCCAATTTTTCCTCTACTTTCCTCTACTTACTTGCTTTTCCAATTGCTTTTTGAGCTCTTCCATGGCTTGAGACCAATTCATATTTTTCTTGGAGGCTTTTGATGTAGGCTCTTTGACTTTGTGGACTTCTTCTGGCTGTATATTTTGGTCTTCTTTGTCACCAAAAAAAGATTCTGTAGTCTGAGTCTGTTTTCACTGCCTGGCCATGTTCCCAGTCAACTACTTGACCTTTGAGCTTTTTATCAGGGTATGACTGCTTGTAGAGTGGAGAGTACTTTGTCCCAAGCTTTAGGGGCTGTGCTACTGTTTTCAGAGCTACTTCTACTCTACCGTCACCACAAGCTCTGCCACAGCAGCGCTCCTCCTCCCCCAAGAACTGCCAACCAGGATGGCAACCCAGATCCAAGCAGGGCAAAGCAAGAGAACCTGCCTCTGCACCTGCAAAACTATCCCTACACTCCCGTTCTGATCTGCCGCTTTATACTTCCCACTGTGTGGGCCAGGGATTCTGGAAGCAGCTCATGCTGGAGCTCTGGAAGCAGCTGCAGGAGCTTCCTGCTGCTGCCACCACAGCCACACCACCTCCTTCTCCCCTGGGGCTGGGGCTGGACCCACTCCTACCCTGATCCAGTAGTTTTCCCACTAATCTGCTCTGTGGTCTTTGGCATTTGTGGATTGAGAAGTCTGGTAACTGCCACAGCTCAATGACTCATGGCCCTCAGTCCTGCTCTGCCTGACTCCTGGTCTGGTTGGTCCTGGGGTGGCCCAAGCTGGGCTGTGCTCTGCTCCCAGCACATTGTGATAGACCCTTCCCAGCAACCATCTAGGCTGTCCTGGGCTGGAGACCTGCTTCCCTCTGCTATTTCGCAGCTCTAGAATTTGTTCAGAGCCATTGTTTACAGGTGTTTGGAGGGATTTGGGGGACAGCTTAAGCAAGTCCCTGCTTTCCAGCTGCCATCCTGGCTATGCCCCCTTGGGTGTTCTCTTTCATAACTTCTAACAATATTCCATTATATTCATTTGCTATTATTTATTCAGCTACTCCCCAATTGATGGATATCCTCTTATGTTCTAGTTCTTTGCTTTTTCCATTTTAATCCCCCTTGCAGAATGAGGAAGTTTGCTTTGCTTGTGGCTATTCCCTTCCTGTTATTAGCCTTCTTAACTCACTCTTCCCATTCTCCTTCTCAATCCCCACTTGTTTTTCTGTTGACTTTGATGTATATTATTCTATACACATTATATATTTTATACAAAGATATATGTATATACATATACTATATATACGTATATTCTTTGATGTATACTCTTCTGATAAAAGGATTTTTTTTTTCTGTGAAGTTTGGATTCAGTCAAAGGGCCGCACTTGAGGACCTAGAGGGCTAGATGTGGCCTCAAGGCTGCAGGTTTCCCACCCCTGCTACAATATGGTGTTTGCATTTCAAAGTTCGTACTGAGCCCTGTCTTTTCATCAAGGATGCTTAAAAGTCCTCTATTCCATTAAAGAACTATTTTCCCTTCTATAGATTTATACTCAGCTTTGAAGGGTAGGTTATTCTTGGTGTAAGCCTATCTCTTTTACTTTTTGAATATTGCATTCCAACATCTCCTCTTTTTAATAAATTTCCAAGTCTTGTATGTTCCTAATGTATGTTCCTTACTACTTGAACTGCTTCTTTCTGGATGCTTGAATTCTTTTTTTTTCTTTGACATGGGAATCCTGGATTTTGGCTATGACATTCCTGGGACTTTTCCTTTTAATGTTTATTTTAGGACAAGATTAATGGATTCTTTCCATCTTTATTTTGCCCTCTAATAAATTTGGGTAGCTTTCACTTACAATTTTTAAAAATATGGTGTTCTAGGCTCAAGATACCGAATGAGCCAATTGAGATGCAGAATTAGCCAATGTGGGAACTTGTCTGCCTTGACTATGCATATTTTTTATAAGGGGGGAATTGAGAGGGAGAAAAAAAATGCTTAACTAAAAAAATTCTAACAAAAAAGAAATAAAATGCCCAGATTTAAAAAAATATCCTAGTTTTCAAGGAGTCCAATGATTCCTAAATTACCTTTTCTTGACTTGTTTTCTAGTTTGTTTTTTTCTTTTATATCAGGTATCTTATTTTTTCCCCTTCAGGGAATTCATTTCTTCACAATATTTAACACTTTCTCTTCTAAGATATTTATTCTTATTTCAATTACTTCTTGCAGAGATTGTGTTTCATTTTTAAAAATCTCTTGTTTAATTTCTTCTAGGTATTCATGTAGTCCTGATAGAAAATCCAATTTTTCCCTTCATTCTCTGTTTACAATTGCTTCAATTACATACTCCTTTTTTGGGGGGCTCTCTAGATCTATAGTAATTTTTTTTATACTTAATCTTTTCTCTTTAGCTTTAGTTCCTGAATTAAGGCTTTGCATTATAGCCAGGCTCTGCACCTTGCCATGCATTTGGGCAGAGTGGTCAGTTCTGCTTGGTTTCACCCTGGGTCATGTGAGTTCTCGTGGTGACCTTCATCTTATGTGGTAAGTTCCCTCTAAAGTTTAAAGCTTAAATCATTAGACATTTCAGGCCTTTCTGGCATTTCAGGATAGAGTGTTAGAGACCTCAGAGCCCTTGGTTTTAGAGTGTCCTGCTCTGTGTGCTATCTTCCTTGGGGTTTCTGCACTTGTGGAATTTCTGGATGCCCTGGGACTACCCTGAAGAAGCCCTTTACTTTTACTGCCTCAGGACAGAGCCTTTTAGCTACCTATATCCTTGGCCTGTCAGGCTGGTTGGCTTTTCCAGCAGCCCTTTTTGCTATTATACCTCTGAGGCTTCTGACTGACCTCTTGCACAGTTTTTGGAGTGAAAGTAATGACTTATCATAGTATCTCATTGGATTTCTTGATCATTATTCTACCTAGCATGAACTTGAGGATTTTTCTGGAGCAGGTACATGGGAGGTAGGCAGTCTCAGTTGGCAAACATTTGTCGTTGTTCAGATAGCCATCTTGGTCTGAAGTATAACTGATTCTCTCCCTGGCATGGGTAGGTGTAGGCTAATGTACTCCATCTTGGGCCCTCTACTCTTCTTTCTCTACACTTTTTTTTTGGTGATCTCATCAGATCTCTTTGATTCAATTATTGTCTCTACACTGAAGATTCTCAAGTCCAGTCCTCTTCTCTCTCCTGAGCTCCAGCCCAAATGGAACTCTGACAGACATCTCAAGGTCAACATATCCAAAAGAGAAGTCATTATCTTTCCTCTTAAATCCACTCTTCCTAACCTTTCTATTTCTGTTGTAGGCATTACCATTCTAGTCACCCAGTTTCACAACCTAGCCATCTTCCTGGATTCTTCACTCTCTTACTTTTTTTTTTGAGGTGGGAAGGCAGGGCAATTGGGGTTGTGACTTGCCCAAGGTCACACAGCTAGTGTGTCAAGTGTTTGAGGCCAGATTTCTTCACTCTCTTACTTACCACTAATAGCCCATTAGTTGCAAAGTTCTCTCAAATCTATCAACATCTTTCAAATCTACCCCCCTTTCTCTACTTATACTCCAGGCCCTCTTCACCTCTTGCCTAGATCATTGCAATAGTCTTCTCATTTCTTGTCCTGACTCTAATTTACTAATTCATCCTTCACACAGCTACTCATTTCATTTTCCTAATGCAAATATCTGATGATGTCACTCTTCTGTTCAAGAAACTACAGAGGTGCCTCATTGCCTAGAGAATCAAATATAAATTCCTCTGTTTGGCATTTAAAGACCCTCATAATCTGGATCTAGTCTATCTTTCTAGACTCATTACATGTTATTATCCTTCACACATCCTAAATTTTGGCCAAATTAGCTTTCTTCCTGTTCCTCACAAATAATCTGCCAAGTCTAGAATGCTCTCCTTCCTCACCTATACCTCTTGAAGCTCTTATCTCCCTTCAAAGCCTAACTCACAAGCTACCATCTTCAGGAAGCTTTCTCTGCCTCCCTAAGTTGCTAATGCCCCTAACCACTCTACATTTGTTTTGCCCCTAACCACTTTACATTATCTATTTTGTATATATCTTGTAATGTATTTACTTATTTGTGAACTTGTATTCTGGTAAGGGTAGAGATTCTTTCATTTTTGCATCTGTTTCTGTTGTGTTCAGTTCTGGGTGACATGTTATAGGAAGGACACAGATAAATTGGAGAGCATCCAGAAGAGTTCAAACAAGATGGTGAAAGGTCTTGAGTCAATTCCCAGTGAAGACTGGGAATGTTTAGCCAGAAGAAGAAAAGCTTCAAAGAGTACGTGCTAGCTGGGTTTGAGTATTTGAAGAACAGTCATGTGGAGAAAAGATTAGACTTGTTCTGTTTGACGCCTGGGTTTCCATACTTAACTGTGGTTGTGAGGAGCTGAGTAACCTGCTTCCATTCAAGTGGCCATCTTGGTTGGAAGTCAAGAAGTCGGAATCTTCAAACTAAAGGTAAGCTTGACTTTAATTCCTGGCAAAATTTCTGGACCACGTTATTAAACAGATGGTTTGTGATCACTTAAGAAGGAAACAGTGATTACTATGAAGCATCAAGAACAAGTTGTTCCAGACTTATCTCATTGCCTTTATTTGACAAGTTTACTTACTGGCACATCAGGGGAATAATGTAGGTGCAGCATGTCTGGAATTCAGCATGGCATTTGGCACAACAACAAACATCATCATCCTCATCATCATCATAAATGTGTATGTAGCCCTTTAAGTCCTGCAAAGTACTTTACACACATTAACAATATCTTAGTGGACGAGGTCTGAAATAATAATATAGAATTGGCTGAACACCTGGACTCCAAAAATGATGATTAACAGATTGATGCCAATCAGGAAGATTTTAGTGGAGTGCCCTGAGAATCAGTTCTTGACCCTAACTCTATTCCACATGGTCATCAGTGTCTTGGATGAACACATTTGTGAAATTTGCAGACACTATGAAGCCACCTATGAGGAATAGCTAACATACTGGACAGAAGAATCAAGACATCAAAAGCTCTTGAGAGGCCAGAATGAATTGGTGACTCTAAGAAAGGTGAAATTCAAGACAGCTAAATGTCAAATACCTACTTACAGATTAAAAATAGTGGCACCAGTACAGTACTGGGGATGTGCTGTGGCCTGTGGAAAAGACTGGGCATTTTAACTGAAATGCTGAGAGCTGATGAGTCAACAATAAGACATTCTTGGCAAACTAAAAGGCTAGAAGTAGTTACTACTATTAATTATATATGTAAGTGGCACTTTATAGTTGGCAAAGTTTATTATGCATTATATCTTTTGAGCTTCACAATAACCCTCTGAGGCAGATAGTATCATTTCCAGAGAAAGCAATGCTTAGCATAGAGTCTGGCACAAAGTAGGAGCTTAATTATGTTTATTGACTGGTTGATTTATTGATTTTGCAGATTGGGAAGCTGAGGCTTAAAAGGGTTATGACTTGCCTAGGGTCACACAGCTAGTTTTGTCTGCAACAGGATTTGAACCCAGATATTCTGGACTTTTGAGTTCAGCCCTCAATTGCACTATATCATGCCGTTGCCTCGCCATAATTGAAGCAGTGTCCAGACTGAAGAAGAGGTTAGCTGCACTGTGCTTTACCCTGGTCAGACCACATGTAGAATATTGCTTTGGCTTTGGGTATCCCCTTCATGGAAGAAAACTGATAACTGTGTACAGAGAAGGGTGACAGAATAGCAAACAGACTTGAAACTGCACTGTACAAGGCAAAATAAAAGGAACTGAGGATACTGAGTCTAGATAAAGAAGACTCAGAAGGGTTATGAGAAATGTCTTAAAGAAATTGAACTAGGGTTGAATTCACTTCCTAACTACAGGCTCGTACCCATATATAACCAAGTTCTCAGGATAATGTTTTTAAATAATTGGAGGAAATTCTAAATTTCAGTTAGAGTTTAGTAAAAATAAAGATATAATTTTTTTCTCCATCACAATTCATGGGCCCCCACAAATCTGTTCACAGATCCCCTTGGAGTTTAACTGCAGGTTAAGAACTCTTGTTATAGAGCCTCAACACTCCCCCCCCCCCCCTTCAAAATCCCCTGCACTTGAATGAATAGAAATGACACCTCCCATCAAAAGCTACCTCTGCTGTAAAGATCTGGGGGATTTACTGGATGGAGTTACAGCAGTTTTATAACAAGAATTATAAATACACCAGAGAACATGGTGGTGAGGTATTCATAATATTTTCATTTGATGCAATTTCAGGGGGCTAAGTTTGTAAAGTGTTTGTCTCCTCATTTATAACAACATTATTTAAATATACAAATGTTTATCAAACTAATTGATAGTCACAAAGAATAATGTGAACCAATCACTTACTTATCTAACATTAAGTGACTACTATGTGCAAGACACTTTGGTAGATAAAAGGAACACAAAAATAGATGGAAAATATACTCTGCTCTCAGGAGAATCTAAAGTAGAGAAAGACAAGCATAGAAATAAATATGATACATGGGATAGTGAGATTAAGTGTGAAGGAAAGATCCAAACAAACATTAGGAGTAATTTGAGTGGGAGAGATCTTTCAGCTGGGGGGATGGGAAGGGATGGGATAAGGTAGGGAAGGTTTCAAAAAGTGGCAACTGAGTAGGGCTTTGCAGGAAGGGAAGAACTTTGGAAAAGAGATTATGCAATTCTTTGATAAGAAAGATTAGGTTAAAAATGATTTTTTGAAAGGAGATTTAAATATTCCCTGCTTCTATGGGGAAAAACCTTTTCATCTTTTTTTTGTTGTTGTTCTTATTAGGTCCCCTTTTAAAATAATCTTGCTAAGTCAGTCAATAGACATACTTTACTGTGATAGAACTAGTATTTGCCTAATACAACTGGCTTCTGCTCCAGCTTTCCTGGCTGTGGCTTCAGCAATTCTACTTCCCTCACCTGCCCTCCCCACACCTGGTTGGCTCTGGCTTCCCTGATGCAGCTTTCTGATCAAGAGGCATAAAGTCTCAGTGGACTGCAGTCTGGGTGTCTCAGACCCAGCCACACCCATCAGCCCAATGGCATACCGACTAGACACATTCTAAGTGCTCCTGTATTCTTTTTGTTTATTCTTGCTGCGTTTGGGCAAAGTCGACCTCTTCTGCCTTTTGCTAAATGTTCCTAATTTCTTCCCAACATTGCACCTGAAGGGGGTGATGGGTTAAGAGCCCTACAATTATATGACTGCCAGAATACTGAAGTTCTGAAAAGATAAAAGGAACCTTGTAATGCCTTAAAGTGAGAGATTCATTTCTCAAGATGAAAAAATTAAAATTAGAGAACAAGTTTCTGTGGGAATTGGAAACTAAGATAAATGTATTGGTTTTTTAAGCGGATGAAATAATGTGTGACACAAGGAAGTAGAAGGCCAAGAGGAAAAGCAAAAAAAGAACTCACTCTGGGAAAAGAAAAAACAGATTCATGCTAGCAAAGGGGAAATAGAAAAAAAAATCAAGGAAAAAGCAGAAGGGGAGATATTCATGGAATCATAGAACTTTAGTTGGAAGGTTTTCGTTGATAATGGAAGTGTTCTTTCAACATAACTTGGGAAGTAATATCACTTCTAAGAATGTAAATTTTGGATTCATGGGTGAATCAAAGGCACATTTAAAACAGATTGTTTTATTTACTTTTAGGACAGAATGAGAAGAGCCTGGGAGATAGGTCTTCAGTTGACCACTGAAGTCTTCCAGAAGACTCCTTGGTCCTTCTGACGCAGTCTGGAAACATTAGGGCCAGGTCTTACTACATCTTCCTCAGGTTAGACAGTTAGCAAGCCCTCTTCTCTCCAGCTTGTTTGTTGGTATTACCAGGCCTGAGGGCATGCGCAATGCAAAGTGCCCATATTTTGTGTTCAGAACCAAGGCTACAGTGAAGTTGTGCAATGCAACACCGGCAAGCCCTGCCTGCCAGAAACACCTAGGATTCATTATGTGTTTGATTTGGAATTAACTTTTGGTTGTTGTGCATTCAGAAAGCTTTTACTGTTGCCAAATTTTTCATGACCTTAATGGGGGTCGATGAAGTCCAGTAACCCCAAGACTGGAGGTCTCTGACAGGCTAGTCCATGAATTCATGGATTCAAGCATTCTTTAAGTCAAAGTGGCAAAGATTTATTACTAAGCTTTTCACTGGGCAAGAGTTCTTAGGAAACCTTAGAGGGGTACAGTTAAAGTTTATATAGGGTAAACTATAGTAAAACATGTGCCATGCTAAGTGGGTGATTCAGGGCAGGATTAGGGAGTGGTTAAGGAGTGGTCAGTTCTTAAAGGAACATGCATTTTTTGCATCTCTTGTGAGGTATTTTACCCAGAGTTCACTGGGCAATAGCCCAAAGAAGGGCTACAGGGAGGTGTGGTTTTAGGCCTGAAACCACTAAGTCAACAACTAACGGTCAGGGCTGACTGGGAAATTAGACAAGATAAATGCATATCTAAGTCTGAGATACACATAATGAGGAGTCCGGAAGACATGTGATAGTTCAGTGAGTGGTAAATATCTCTATGAGCCAATACACAGCCAGTTCAAACTAATAAATTCTATAGGTGCAGCTGGCTACACATCAGTTTTGCTAGGGCATGCTGTCCTTGGGCTAGAGAGAAACTGCCTGAGACAGTGTTTTGAGGTCAGGGAGAAATGTGATTTTAAATTGGGGTCCAGGGGCAGCTAGGTGGTGCAGTGAGTAGAGCACCGGCCCTGGAGTCAGAGGACCTGCGTTCAAATCCAGCCTCAGACACTTGACACATGTACTAGCTGTGTGAACTTGGGCAAGTCCCTTAACCCCAATTTCCCTGCCCTCCCCCCTCCAAAAAAAAGAACTGGGATCCAAGCACAGGCACCCAAGCACCCCATCAACCCTATATGGGGTTGAGACTCAGTTTAAGAAGCTCTGTCAACCAGCACCCTTTCATTTGAGTTCTATGAGAACAAGTTAGCCCACCAACCTATGCTTGCCAGGGTACAATGAGGTGGTACATACTAGGAAGCTGGAGGCTAGCCACCTCAGTAGATACCAAATAATTAATAATAAGCCCTTAAAAGCAAATGAAACAGCAATAATGATGTTACATTATCTAACTATATTTAATCATATTCATTTTGATGTGATTTTCAAATAGAAACCTATCAACACATAACCCTTAACAAATTAGCAGAAATGTGTTTATATCATCTTTATTGTAAACAGAGGTCATTAACATGTTACATCAACTAAAGTTAGCAATATGGAACAACAGATTTATATAATTATTTTTGTATGGCAGAATTGGTAAACACCAACATCTTTGAAACAGATTACAAATTATCAGCATTTCAAAGGTACAATGGTCTCTTTAGTGTCATGTTTAGCACCACTGAACTCTCACCTCCGAAAAATGAATTACCAATGGGCAACAATAATTATTATAAATAATTACTACACATATTGTAATTAAATAAAACAAATGTATATATTTTAAAATGTGTAGACCAGCAAATTATATACAAGAAACTCATGCTTTCCACAGTATCATAGATTTAGAGCAAAAGGGTTCTTAAATGCCATCTAGTCCAAATCCCTCATTTTACGAATGAGGATAAGAGAGGTGTGACTTGTCCAGGGTCACCTAGCTTAATATAGGGTAGAGCTGGGGTTTAAACCCAGATTCTTTGACTCCAAATTCACTGCTCTTTCCAATGCAACACATTCTCTCTATGAATTGATTACTTTTTCTAAAAATCACTGAAGGCCAATCCTAGGTTTCAGAACTTTACTCATTCCTGGAAAAGAAGATTTAGACTCAATATAAGGGAAATGTCCTAGTAGAGAAAGCTGTCCCCAAGAAGAATGGGCCATCTCTGGAGGTAGGTGATTTCCCTTCACTGGAGATATTCAAGCCGAGGCAAGATGACCACTGAGGAAGGGCATTTTATAAAGCAGATTCCTTTTTGGGTTTCCCTTATAAAGCTAAATCTATGATGGCACGAACTTAGTTTCAGGAATATAGTCAAGCACCATCTGGTGGCAAGAGAGAGTAAGGTTGAATTTCTATTAAATCAAAGCTGTATGGATGTGCAATGATCCCTGCCCCCTTCTCCCTTTTTTGCTGTTTGGTTTTCCTATGTGGTTTACAGGAATGTATTGCAGCAAAAAGTGGGGACTGCTTACTTGTAAAGTATTTTAAAATGCTATCCTTTGAAGTTATTTGGAAAACTGCATCAACTGATTCTACCCAGTCAAAAGCACTTGGGATGGGGGTGAGTGTGTATTATATATACATAATATTATATATAATACACACACACATACATACATGTATACACATATGTATATAAACCAAAAACAAATGACAAAATTTCAAAAAGAAAAAAGAGATTATGTGTGATTATTTAATAAACAATATTGTGTAATAAACTTATACAGTTTGTGTAGAATACTTATTTAAATAAATCTGAATAAAGCACATAGATGTAAAAGGAATAGCTGGGAGAACTTGACTTTAATGAGATTTCCAATTGGAGTATATATGGAAGGACAAAGTGCTAGCAAAACTGCTGCAATAATTAATAGAGGCTACAATTCTGTTATAAATACTTAAAGTGCAACTTTCAGGATTAGGAAAGGATTCAATGGCTATTTCAATTAAATTTAATGAACCCAAGGTAATGTTTAGGTTTTGATAAATATTTTGTTTTTAAGCTATTTACACACAGCAATAGTAACACTATCAAATACTGGTTTTTTTAGACTTGTCTACACAATGTAAGTAATCATTAAAAAATACCTGCAAGATTAAAACATTATGTAAATTTAAGTTTAAACCTATTTCCAGGATAAAAAAGAAATAGGTGGTGCCTGTGGTTCATCACTGATGACTGTTTAACAGTAGGCCAATAACTCACTTTAAGGACCCCTTAAAGGGGCTTGTTTGACCTATATATAAATAATATTTAACAAAATAATAATAGTACAAAAAAGAAATGTGTTAGACACAATTAAATTGTTGGTAGAATGGGGAATAGAGGGGGATTTTAAGAGTGGATACTGTACTAACCTAAAAATTATTTGTATTATTCTCTAGTATGGAAAACAACTGTATAGGGCTTATTTTAGTGCAGTGCTTTGGAACCAGGTTATTTCTGATTTTTAAATTTGGCAATAACTAATCAAGTTTTCTTGACTGATGAAATTCTTTTACTATCTCTTCTGTTCTATTTAGGTGGATAAATTTTGTTTTCTTAAAACACACACACACACACACACAAAACCTTATAGGTTAGTTTGAATTGGTCTTTTGAAGACCAAATACCTTCTTTTTCATCTTTTTAGAGCTTCAGATTAGATATTAAAATATTTCCTTATGTTATTCATGCAGTACTACCAGAATGAAACACTGAATGCTCATTAGTATTATGTGATAGTATAGTTACACTCAATAGTACTTTAAGTAAAAATCTGGTGTCACAAAATATTTTCTTCACGACTTCTAACTGGATTTCTATTTTCTTATTACATATCACATTTGTTTAAAATTGCTTTGATCTCACTGAAATGTAAGGGAGACTCTGGCCCATGATTAGTTCAGTATGAAATCTCAAGTCATTATTCTTAGAAGTCCAAACCATATGGAGTCTATAAATAAAATTTCAATTTTTCCAGATTTTAAAAATATATTTATATACAGATTGTGTACCTTTTTAGTAATTTAATGAGTGGTCAGTCCTCAAAATTATCAAAAGCTTACTTATTCTGAGTCTAATAGCTAAACCAGCCCTTTGTTCTGTGGACAAGAAATGATATTTAAAAAACATTTCTTGAAATGTTTCATTTTGATTTCACTCATTTCTCATAATATTTTAAAAATAGATTTGTCTGATACCCAGCACAGTGTAACTGAATTGAAAATTTTAAGGTTCTGGCTATTTTCATTCAGAATATTTAAATTTAGAGGTTAACAGATCTATTAATGCTAGGCAGTTAAAATAACTACAATGCATTATCATAAACTCTGTAAAAACAATGGCTTGCATGCATGCACTTAAAAAAAAAAAAAGCAAAGACAAGTATAAACACACTGATGACTTTTTTTCTCTCTCTCTCTCCAGCTCATCTAATGTGTGTTTCCACAAGGGTTGTCTGAGATTTGACAGCCCATATTTTGGCCTGTTACTTGTACTTTGAACAGAGTTCCATCTGCACACATACAGAGCTTGTAGCGCACCCAGTCACCATTATTTAACGGATCCCCAAAGGAAGAACTTGGTAGGCGAGAGGTGCTGACCATCACAGATCCATTTAGGATGATGCTGTGTTCCTATTGGGAGAATAATAATATGGTTCATTTACTACCAACAGTAGTAGTGGCAACAATAGTTAATAAAAGCAGTTTACTTGCAAAAGTAATAAGAAAATGGGATTACAATAGACAAATGGGTTCAAATTCAACTAGAGGTCTTCTATCTTAACTTTAGAGTTTGATACATGATAGTCAACCTGCCATATATTTTGTTTTTCACCCACCAAATTGGTGCTTCCCTGGAATTCTCATGTCCATGACAGATTTATAATGCATGCAAACATCTACTGAGGATTAAAAAATGAAACTCAGTTCATTGTCATTTATAAAGTCTCATGAATACCAAGTCATAATATAGGACTAAGGAATGGACCTGTGACTTCACTGGTACAGGAAACTCCCTAGGTGAAGAAAATTCGTTTCTATCAATGCAGATCAGCACCTTCTCTGTTACACTTCAAGTTGCCTAGGACTCTGAGAGGGTAAGTCACTTGTCTAGGGTCACAAGACCAATACATGTCAGAGGCCACTTTGGAACTCAGGTCTTTGTGGTTCTGAGTCAAGAACATAATGCTGCCTCTCAGTCATACTATTACTACTATATAGTACTAATAATGCTACTGACTAAAAGTTAGCACAATGATTTTCATAAATGAAACATGTTTTTCTTCTTGGTTAGGAAAATGATTTAATTCCTATAGCTTTGTCAGAATTACATATAGGATTCAAACCAGTTTTACATATCTAAATATCAATATTCCAAATAAAATTTGGTAGACTAGACCTTTTTCCAACCTACTGCTCCCCAGACCTTCTTATATATGCATTCTAGATGATTTTTCTTTGTGGAACCCTGTAGGAATGTTAAATTATGATGTGAACTAGATTTATGTTAAAACTATTTTGGATATAATCTGTTAGTTACAAAAAGTAGCATAGAGTTAATTTTTCACTGTAGACTTTCAGTAAGATTGTATTATAACACTTTTAAAGTATGTAATAGTGCTGTTTCATCCTGTTTAACCAATATGTAATTTGGCCACAATTAATATTTTGGACCTGAAAGAGGTACTCATTTGAGCTTTTGAGCTTTTCTTGTTATCACTCTTATCACTAAAGAATCTTCTTCAGAAAAGAGTTTTCTGATGTGGCAATAAGATGAATCTGATAAGTCTAACATAAGTTATTTGATAAATTCCTTACTTTACTGATCTTAATTGCATTTAAACAAAAAATAAATATGCATGCTCAAAAATATTGGCAAGAAAACACATTTAAGAAACAGAAATCATGCATTTCTTCCTGCTTTTATACACAAATTTTAAGACCGTATATACACCTATTGGCCTGAACATATGATTTTATTGATTTAGAGAACTCTGGGTTATGAAACTCCCTTTACCAAATGCAGACTGGCAACTGTTCCGAAATTTATGGCCTACAGAGTTGCCTGGGTCATTGGGAGATTCAGTGACTTTCCAGGGTAAAGTAGCCAGTCTGTCAGATGCAGGCCTTAACCCAGATTTTCCTCATTCTGGGCTTAGCTTTCTAGGTACTATGTTACAGTGCCCCTTAAAATCATACACTGAAGGGAAGTATTAGCAAAAAGTTACTTATTAAACTGTTTTCAAATTTTATGTTACTGTTGCTTCACAATCATATTTCTTTAGCTGTATCTTAGAACAAATAAGGTTAACAGTGACTTTAAAACTCTGTACTGATTCTGCCACCTAGTGGTCAGAAAACTTTGTTCATAGTCTAAACAGTGTATTATGAATTTTAAATTATTCATTGTTGTTCCCATTTATTTTTTATTGAATTATAGATACAGAGTGTTCTTCTACTATTTCAAAGTGCCTTCCTAGCTATGGTATCATTTGTCCCTTTAAGGGCTAATATACCTCAAAGATTTTATTTCCATTTTCAAAAATGGAGCGACTGGAACATCAGAGATGTGTGGTCAAAACAGTTTTTCTTGACTTTTTCTTCTTACATATCATTTTTACATTCGCCATAAGCACACCTGGGACTGTGAAGTTAAGAGTCCAGGTGTGGCAGCTCCTTATCTTTAATGGTAAAAAAAATTATTATAAAAATCTTTGCTGAGCTATTTCATTTTCTTCTGCTTGTTTTCCTTTTATTTTCCTTAAATATTCAAGAGATGAACTTTCAGTTGGTCCTCTTACCAAGATTTCTTTTTCAAAAAAATATTTTATTTTTTCCCCAATTACATGTAAAGACGATTTTTAAGATTAAAGAAATTTTTTTCGAGTTCCAAGTTCTCTCCCTTCTGCCTTCCCTGAGATAGTAAACAATTTGATATAGGTTATACATGTGCAATCATGCAAAACATATTTCCATATTAGTCATGTTGTGAAAGAAGACAGACCAAAAAAACAACATAAAACTGAAAAAAATGAAAAACAGTCTGCTTCAATCTGCATTCAGACTCCATCAATTCTTTCTTTGGAGATGAATGGCATTTTTCATCATGAGTCTTTTGGAATTATCTTGGATCATTATACTACTAATAGCTAAGACATTCACAGCTGAACATCTTACAATATTGCTGTTACTGTGTTCAATGTTCTCCTGGTTCGACTCATTTCACTTTGCATCAGTTTGTCTAAGTCCAAATTTTTCTAAAATCATCCTGCTTGTCATTTCTTATAGTATTCCATTACAATCATATACCACAACTTGTTCAGTCATTCCTCAGTTGATGGGAATCCCTTCAATTTCCAGTTCTTAGCCACCACAAAAAAGCTGCTAAAATAATTGTAAAAATAGTTTCTTCCCCCCCTTTTTAAAAAAATCTTTTTTGGATACAGACAGTGGTATTTCTGGATCAAAGGGTAGGCAGTTTTATAGCCCTTTGGGCATAGTTCCAAATTGCTCTCCAGAATGGTTGAATCAGTTCACAACTCAACCAACAGTGTATTAGTCTCCCAATTTTCTCACATCTCCAAATTTTCTTTTTCTGTCATGTTGGCCAATCTGAGAGATGTGAGGTGGTACTTCTGAGTTGTTCTAATTTGCATTTAGAGCATTTTTTCACATGACTATAGATAACTTTGATTTCATCTGAAAACTGCCTGTTCATATCCTTTGACCACTTATCAATTGGGGAATGACTTATATTCTTATTAATCTGATTCAGTTCTCCACATATTTGAGAAATAAGGCCTTTATCAAAAACACTGGCTGTAAAAATTGTTCCCAACTTTCTGCTTTCCTTTTAATCTTGGTTGCACTGGTTTTGTTTGTGCAACCTCTTTTAAATTTAATATAACCAAAATTATTCATTTTACAACCAGTAATGCTTTCTATCTTGTTTGGTCATATATTCTTCCCTTCTTCATAGATCTGGCAGGTAAACTATTCCTTGCTCTCCTAATCTGCCTGTGGCATCACCCTTTACATCTGAATTATGTGTCCATTTTGATTTTATCTTCTTGCCAAGATTTCTTTAACCTCATTTTACTCTCCACTGCTTATCTTTTCTCTATAGATAAAGCATTTATTATATGCCAGGCACTGTGCTGTGAGACAATACTGCTTTTAATTTCTAATCATCCTCCTCTGAAACATTTTACAAATGAGTTCGCATTCTGAAGTGGTATTGCTCTTGGCTGCCTTTTTTTCTTGACAGGTTAAGACAAGTATTTGTCAAGCTGCTTTGGGGGATCTTTTTGCTTCCTTGTTATGGTAATTGTTTTACATTGGTTAAACTTCCATATGAAATCATTATATAGTCAGTGTCCTTTTTCCTATTCACATCCAATTTTCATCAATAACTTGGTTATACAGGTCAGCTGTATTCATGTTTTCCTCATTTTTATTCTAGTTGTGTACCAATTTTGATCTTTGCTGTTAACAAGTTGGTGATCTGACTACACACCGACTGCTGATACAGGAATGACATCAAGAAGAGTGCCAATTTCCTATTAAAATATAATCAATTTCATTTTTGTGGCATTAAGTGCTCATCACATACAGCACCTTTGGATTCTTTTCTCAAAGAAAGTATTCATGATATACACAAGCGTGAGGCTTCTACGTAGTGTATAGTTCTTTGAACTCTCTTATTCCATTTTTCTGATTCATATTTTCCCATAAATTCTCACCATCATAGTGATGCAATATTACTGTGTTGTAAGAAATGACAAGCAGGCTACTTTCAGAAAAATCTGGACTTAGATGAACTGATGCAAAGTGAAATGAGCAGAACTATGAGAGCACTGTACACAGTGAAAGCAATAATGTATGATAATCAGCTGTGAATGACTTGGCAATTCTCAGCAATACAATGATCTAAGTCTAAGACAATTCCAAAGGACTTAGAATGAAAAACGCTACCCATCTCCATACTGAAGGGAGTATGAATGCAGACTGAAGCATACTTTTTAAACTTTCTTTTTCCTTTGACTAATGAAGAAATATGTTTTGTATGACTGTACATGTATAACCTATATCAAACTGCTTGCCATCTGGGGTGATGGAGGGGAAGGAGAGGAAGAGAATTTGGAACTCAAAATTTTTAAAAAAAAATATTAGAAGTTTTTACACGTAATTGAAAAAAAATTAAAAAAATTTTTAGATACTGCAAAAAAATTCTCATCATCCTGATTTATGTCTACTGTGCACTGAAGTCACTGTGACACATAAAAAGTTCGAGAGACATAGTTTCAAGGCAATTAATAATTTTATTAACTATACTAGTAGATAATTAATAAAAGGGGTCAGGGGAAATTGCGAATGCCAAAGACCCCTCCATGGAATCCATTCAAAGCTTATATGCCCCTGGAAGAGTGGCTGTTAGTGAGGGTGGCAATCAATCTGATTGGTTAACAAGTAATAAGAGAATGAATATTTATAAGGAGAAGTGGACCTATTCTAATAAGGGGAGGTGGGGGACCTAATTGTGTCACCCATGGACAAAGAAAGACTATCTCCAGCCAGACCACTCTCCCCAGCCTTGGGCAATCTAGTCAGCCTGAGTGGAACAGAATGGGTTAGAATTCACCTTAAATTGTTTTGTAAAGTTCTCTAGTTGGGTGGAGTCTCTCACCCAGGATCAAAAGGCACGTATGTACCCAGGGGATTTGGACAATCTTATCCAACAATAATATCCTTCAGAGACTGAAGGACCTGCAGGTTTCTGAAAGAATCCTGGTCCTAATTCAATAATTGATTATTAATATAAAAAAGAAATCATCATTCTCTCATCAAGTATCAAAGTAGATGTTGACTTATTTGGGAAGATCCAAATGAACCTTTATAGAGTTCTTTACAGAAATTTATCTATCTCTTCATCCCCTGCAACAGATGTGGTTTAATATTCTGCATTTATTTTTCATAGTGGTCTTTTTACAAATTCTTAGTAAGAATATTAGATAATCAAATGTTGCATAAAATTATGCTTCTTGGGTTTTTTTTTGTGCACAACAGAAGAAACTTCAGTAATCAATATGGTATAATAGAAAAAGTACTGGCTCAAGATTCAAAGGATGAGAACTCAAATTTTGCCACTGATCCTAATGGATGACATTGGACACATTACTTAACTTCCCTGATCTTAGTTTTCTCATCTGCAAAATGAAAGGATTAGACTAGATCTCTGAATTACCTTCCAGATCTATGTGATCATGAGCTGCTCCTTTTTTGCCTAAGAACCTGTTATTCCTTCCTTTAGCTACACTATTCTTTTTTTCTGGTTTCATTTATAGCATGAATTTCAAAACTGATATGATCCTACTTCCTCCTTTATGATACATATATACATAATACATGTATACATGTATTATGTATACACATATACAAAAACATTACTGTACCTATCCATCAACAATGTAATTTCTGAATGCAATGGCTGCTCAATAAAGAGTTCACTACTGCTACTTAACTCAGCAGAATAATATTTTTAGTCATTCTTCTAATACCAAAGTAACTTATAACAACATGAGAAATATATCATGAATACCTTAAAAATTGCTTAGGAAAAATAAATAATACGATATTCCCAAAAGCCCTATTTAAAAATATATTATTAAATTATGCAGACTATTAAGAGTTATTTGTAGTTCCTTGCCTTTTGACATAGGATATGGTTATGCTGATTCTTTTTGAAAAATAACTTTAATGAACTGAGACACAGAAAGCTCTCAATAAGTATTTGAATGATGACAATGAACGATTATTAAAGGTGGCTAATATCCACCACGGGAAAGACTAATTAGCAAATACATTTAATTGCTAGGTTGTTTTTACTTCTAGTAAGAAGTTTTATTATTCAGACCTCTTCACACAACCTGAAACTACTCTCTCCATGGTACCAATACCTCTCCCCAATGTTAAAACTGCCCTTGTTAAATCCAGTGTTTTTTTTTCCCCTCAATCTTCATCCCTCTTGACCTCTTTGTAGCAAGTGACACTTTGGACCACCACCTTCACCTGGATACTTTCTCTTCCCTGGGTTTTTGTGACACTGCTCTCTCTCTTGGTTTTCCTTTTACCTCTCTGGTCACTTCTTTGCAGTCTCTATATCCTGTCCCTATCTGTGGTTGTTCCCCAAAGTTCTGTCCTGGGCCCTCTCCTTTTTTCTAACTCTTTTCTCTTGATGATCTCATCAGTTCCCATGGATTCAATTACTATCTTTATGCAGATGACTCATCAATTGCCTATTGGACATTTCCAATTCGATGTTCAGCAGGCATCTCAAACTCAGCATATCCAAAACGGAACTTATCATCTTTCTCCCTGAATGCATCTTTCTTTTTTTTCCTTACAATTTGACTATTTCTGTTAAGGGAACCAAAATTCTTCCAGTTAACTAAGTTCAAAAAGTCATCCTTGATTCTTCACTGTACCTCATCACCCCCACCTTACCATATTGATTTAGCTGCCAAGTCTTCTATGTCCACTACAACTCTTCTCTCTGTCCCCTTCCCTCCATAAACACAGCTACCACATTAATTCAGGTCATCTTTGCCTCTTGTCTTTACTACTGAAATATCTTTCTAACTGGTCTCCCTGCCTTCATTTTATCTCTCCAATTCCTTCTCTACAGAGCTCCCAAATTACTATTCCTAAAGCAAGCCTGATAATATGATTCTCCTGTTCCCCAGTAGTTCCCTACTGCCTTATACAAACACCACTGCTTGGCATTCAAAATCTTTCACAATTTGGCTCTAGTGTACCTTTCCAGGTGTATGGTACATTAAACACAACATGTCCAAAACAGAACTCAATATCTTTCTTCCAAAATTCTCCCCTCTTACAAACTTTCTGATTTCTGTCAAAGGTAGTGATCCTTCTAGTCTTGCATGTTTGTAACCGTGGTATTGTCTTCAACATTCACATTCTCCCTTACCCCTAATTAGCTATAAAATCTTTCCACTCCTTCCTCTACAACATATCTGGCTCCAATCCTTTCTCTCTACTCAAAAGACCTTAATTCAGGTTCTCATGAGCTTTTGCCTACATCAGAAGCTCTTAACCTGAGGTCCATTAATTTTTTTAAAAGTTTTAATTACTATTTCAATAGTAATTTTTATTTTGTAATTCTACATATTTTGTGTATTTAAAAACATAATTTGGAGAAGGGATCCCTGAGATATACCATTCTTTCAAATGGATGCATAATCCAAAAAAGGTTGATCTTGGACATTTCAATGGCCTCCTAATTGGTGTCTTTGTTTCAAGTCTTTGCCCACTTCAGTCCATCCTCCGTACTGCTAACAAAATGATTTTTGTTAGGCACAAAAGTGATTATGTCATGCCTCTATGCAATAAATTCTACTGGCTCTTTATTGCCTCTTGAATAAAATACAACTGTCTGTGATTAGCTTTTAAATCTTCTCAAAACCTGGCCCCAACCTCTTTCTAACCTCAATATGCGTTACTGCCTGTCTTGCACTCTTTAATTCAGGCAAAGTGTCCTTACTGTTCATTCACACACAATACTCCATCTCTTCCATCTCCATGCCTTTGAACTGGCAGTTCCCTGTTCCTAGAATGCACTTCCTCCTCACCTCCATCTCACAGAATTCCTCCTTTCTTCCTTCAAGACACAGCCCAAGCATCATGTTATTTTTTTTCAAGTTTTATTGATGTGTTTTACTTTTACACCACAAACATTTATAGATTATTGCCACTCTGTGAAAAGTCTCTTGTTAAATTAAAGAGACCTCATCTGTATTTAAATTAAAAAAAAATTAACCAATCCTCTCCAGCCACCCCACTGAAAAAAAAGAAAAACAAATTCCTTGTAACAAATATATATAGTCAAGTAAAATAAATCTCCTCACTGGCTACATACAAAAATAGGTCTCACTATGCACCTTAAATCTGACACCTCTGTCAGGAAGTGGATAGTATGTTTCATCACTGATCCTTTAGATTCATGGATGGATTATGATATCGAACAGAGTTTTTACAGTATTCAAAGTTGTTTGTCTTTACAATGTTGTTACTGAATAAATTATTCTCTTAGTTCTGCTCATTTTGTTTTCTATTTACTGTTATTCCATTCTAGCTTGTTATTATTAAATGCTAGATATCATTACTAACCACAAAATGCAAATTAAAGCAATTAAGAGATTCTACCTCATACCAATCAGACTGGCAAAGATGACAAAAAAGGAAAAAAGTGTTAGAGAGGATGTAGGAAAACAGGCACATAATTGAAGAATGGCTGAATAAATGGTTGTATATGGATATGACAGAATACTGTGTTATAAGAACTGAAGAGATAGATGATTTCAAAGAGACATGGAAAGACTTGTGAACTGATGTAGAGTGAAGGAAGCAGAAGCAGGAGAACAATTTATACTAGAACATCACTGCTATAAAAACAAGCAATTTTGAGGACTTCTAGAAACTGATGAAAAATGAAATGAGAGGAACAAGGAGAACAATTCATATGATAACATTAAGCACCACTTTCTACATGAAATCTTTCCTGCAACTACTAGTACCCCTTCCCTCCCTCAAACTATCTTGTTTTGAACAGCTTTGTACAGGGTATCCCAAAAGTCTTAATGCAGTTTTAAGTTCTTAAAACTTATAAGGAGTTTTGTAGGGCAGGTATTAAGATGTTTATTTTGTAGATGAGGAAACTGAGCTAAAAAGAGATTAAGTGACTTACCAAAGGAAATACAGCCCAGTACTTTTCTTACTACATCTCTATCCTTGTACAGTTCTAACACAGATAAAACTATACTCCCATTTTACAGAATAAATTTTAGTTTTAGTTTTTTTTGTTTGTTTTGTTTTTTTGGCAGGACAATTGGGGTTAAGTGACTTTGCCCAAGGTCATACAGCTAGTACATGTCAAGTGTCTGAGGCTGGATTTGAACTCGGGTCCTCCTGACTCCAGGGCTGGTGCTCTACTCACTGTGCCACCTAGCTGCCCCCAGAATAAATTCTTAAAACTTATAACTCCACTAAGACTTTTGGGACACCTTGTATTGATTCTTTTTATACCCATATATATTTATATACTTATTCTCTATACATAATACACATATACATACATACAAATATATATGGGTACACACACATACACCCACACACACCCTTTGTGGTTCCTCCGTTGAAATTTAAGCTCCTTGCAAACAGGGATTGTTTCATTCATTGCATTTGTATTCTCAATATCTAGCACAGGAGTTCTTAAACAGTTTTAAGAAATACTTACTGATATTATTCCTTTTACACATTCTATGTTCCAGCCAAATCCACCTACTTGCTATTTCCTATATAGGACAAGTCATCTCCTGACTCCAAGCCTCTGTACAGGTTGTCTCCCTATCCTGGAATACAGTGTCTCCTCATTCCACCTGACTATCCCACAAGGCTTGGCTCAAGTCTACCTCCTATATAAGGTCTTTCCTGATCTTCCTAATTCTTAGTTTCCTCCTCCCTAAATTACTTCCTATTTACTTTGTATATATTTTGTGCTGGTTATTAGTGTGGCTGTTTTTTCCATCAGCAGAATGTCAGGCTCTTGAAGGCAGGGACCATTTCATGCTTGTCTCTGTATCCCTAGCACCTAGCACAATCGCTGGACATGCTTAATAAAGGTTTGCTAAATCAATGATTGAACAAGTATTTGTTTACTTTCTACTAGGTCTGTGTTAAGTACTGAGAATACAAAGACAAAGATGAAACACTCCCTATATTCTACTGGGGGAAACATGTCTAAGTCTAAACGAGATAATGTGGAAGAAAGGCACCAATCACGGCGAAATCATCAAACGACTCTGGTAGAAGGTGGCACTTAAGCTGAACTTTGAAGAAACTAGGAATTATAAGAGAAGGAGTTGATGAATCAACCAGTGAATAAATTTGCTCTGGTGAGAACTGTGAGTGTGTGAAAGTGTTTGGTAAACCTAACTCTCTAGTGTGAAACCAAAAGTTACAAAATTCAAATACATTTTTGAAATCTAAATATAATTTCCGTAGACATATGTGATCAATGCAGGTATGTTTTAAAAAAATCATTCATCTTGATAATGGAAGTGCAACTAGAAATATATTTTATGAGTTTAATCTGTAACTGTGTATGTGAATAGTAATTTCAAATAAATTATTTTTCATTTCTCAAAATTTGGAAATTTAACAATAATAACAAAAGCGAAATAAAGTCTTATAAATTCTCATATTGAAATAATTTTAAATTCTTTTAGTATATACTTACAGCTTTTAATTCCATATTACCACCTACGTGAAATTCAATAGTTTTGCCCATAATGAATACACCTTCATTCCCACGGACGATGGCACGCCCATCAACTTTTATATTTAAATCACTTGTAGCATTACTGGTAATCTGAAAGAAAAAAAATAACACAAAGAAATGTGTTAAAATATGGCTTATAAATCTGTATAAGTATTATTACCATAAGCCACCACACTGTGTTTGTGAGATATTAATTTTTATTTCAAAAGGAAGAACGTCTCTGGGAATTTTGTTAGGTAGATATTATGACGTCTATTTTGAAAATGAGGACACTGAATGACAAAGGGATTAAGTGACTTACCAAAGGAAATCATCCCAGTACTCTTCTCTCTATATTAAACTATGTATCCTTGGACAATACTAAATTACATAAAACCACACTTCCATTTTAAAAAATTGGATAGTAACTTCACCATTGTTATTCATATAAAAAGCAAAGATAAAATCCATACCCTTTCAGTAGATGCTTTTTGTACATTCAAGCTCTTTACTCCACTTGGCAAATGAAATTCGTGGGTTTCATAGTCTGTACTGAATAAAATATTTTGAGTCCTTGGGTCAAAAAACTGCATGCCAATGTCACTTGTAATAGAAGTTTTGTTCTTTTCTACACTGAGTTTCGTTGTTCCTTGCTGAAAAACAATCTTTAGAAACATACTTTATGGTGAATACGGTTTTAAAACATATCATAAACAAAATTCATGGAATTATATTTAAAAACATCACTAAACAAAGCTACAATTCTCTGCAGCCATAATTTTGTACTACATGGAAAAGCAGCTGCTATAAAAGGATAAATTGTGCACTTGCATAGATGGGCAAGGGAGTAGAGAATGGCTACTTTTGACAGGAGACACAAAACATATAGTTCATGGCTCTTCAGCATCAGGGTGTGTGTTGGTAACCAAAAATGGGCTCCTTAGCACTTAGTCAACAAGTGCCCTTGAATAGTTGGGCTTTTTCCCCTGAACTGAATGCTGTTTGTATGTTGGATTGGAGTAAGCTTGTCGGCCCCTTCACCTTGCTTCCCTTGCTTAAGCTGATTGAAAGAACCTGTGCTTTCCTGGTCAACCCCTTTACCTTGCTTAAGCAGATCGAAAGAACTTGTGCTTTCCCCGGCGTACCTTACAACCCCCGCAGAAGCCAGATGGTTAAAAACAGCTTCCGTTGGAGCCAGAGGCTGCTATAGCTACAGCCAAAGCTGAAGCTGAAGCAGGAGCTGCCGGTAGCAGAGCTGACATACGGGAGGAAGCTGAACAAGGACTTGAGGCCAGTGGGTAATCTTTTTACCATGGAGGGGAAGCATGTATATGATTTTGCTGTACACCATCATGCTTCTCTGTGGCCTCTTGGTTACTCTTGTAAGGCGTACTTATTGGGCCTGGAAGCTTTTGATTAATATGTCAAAATGGGGATGCTGGTTCATGGGTTGGTTACTGTGGAGCCTAAATATATGCTTTGATTCTTCTGCCTCCTACTTTGAGAGTTTCTTATATCCGGCGGTTCCGAACCTTTCAGACATATATATGATCCTCTTTGAGATTATAAACTCTGCCCTCCTAATACAGGGTGGTGAGAGACATCTATAGAGGTACCTAATGGTACCTTTGCAAAGGAGAAAAACTATGTGATAATAAATACTTAGAAATAAACTTTTTCAGGAAGCACCCTAAAGCAATGTAAGTTTTCTGGACTAGGAAGGTACATAATAGGCACCTTCACTTGAAGTAGAGAATGAGTACAATGTATATTCTTTATAATTTTTATTACTGAAACTCCCCATAGAAAAGAATAATCTTTATATACTGTCAGAGAATAAAGTATGGAATTTAAAGAAAACATCACATTTCCCTATTAAGGTTAGACTTTCTAGTAAAAATAAATGTTTATGATTTTTCTATAGAGAAAAATTTTGGCTTCCAACACTATTCATAAAAAACTCTACAAATTGTAGAGCTGCAAGAGACTAAAGAATTCATGTGGTTTAATGATCATTCCCTGCTTAGCAATAAAAATGAGTATGCATTTTTTCATAAATAACTTATCGCTAGTATCCCATCCCCATTTTTGCTTTAATTAGCATGATAACTTACTGGTTGGTTATTGCCAGTGATAACCAAATTTTCATTACGTCTGCCTCCTACTGTGCTCTTATAAAGAGGATGTATAACTCCCATATCAGATACTTGTTTAAATCGCAGCAAACCACTCTCATGGAATTCCATACTGTCACAGCCATTGGGTCCAATTCGGATCACAGCCCAGATAACAAGTGTTATCTAAAAAAGTAAGATAAACTCAGTATTATATTCAGCATAATATCAGATATAACTAAGAGAAAAAAAACTGCAAATCTCCCCAAATAAAACAAAAAAAAAATTAAGTGCTTTCTAAAAGAAATGGGGTACAAATGTTATGATCATAGAAATAGCATACTATTTATAAAAGACTTTAAATAGAACAGAATTTAAATAATAAATATGAAATAAATTTGCAAAAACATGCAAAGTACTGGAAACAAAGAAAGTATACATATTAAATATAACTAGGAAAGGAGAAAAGTATGCATAAATACTAAGGTGAATGAATAGAGAATGGTAAGAGGTATAATATATAGAAATGGCATACGACAATATGTACAACATTTTGCACCAGTAGTTTCTCACCTCTCTATGAAGAGGAGAGTGTGCTTCATTATTTGTCTTCTGGAACCAATATTGGCCATTTTATTTGAAGTTCAGCTGCCTTTTTATATTGTTTACACCTTTACATTATTGTGGTCATTGTGCATATTGGTCTCTTGGTGGCTCTTTCTTCTCTTTGTATAAGTTCATACAAATATTCCCAATTTTTAAAATTGCTCATATTCATTGTTTCTTGTGGCATAATAATGCTCCATTACATTTATTTTTTCTTATCAAGGAGCACTAACTCATTACAGAGTTAACACAAGACAGTGTGGAAAGAGTACTGACCTGGGAGCCAGAAAAGTATTATTGAGAAGCAGCACAGTGCAAAAGAAAGTGTACTGGATCTGGAAATAGAGGACCTTGGTCCAGAACTTAGCTCTATTTTCTACCTAAAAGACTACCTAGTCTTTTGATCTCTTTTGAATTTAGCTTCCTTATCTATAAAATAAAGGGGGTCAGGCTAAATGATTTAATAAATTCCCTTCTATTTCTGACTCTATGATCCTAAGACCTGAATTCGAATTCAAATTCCAACTATTTTACACAATTTACTATCCCTTTGACACTGGGCAAGTCATCAACCTCCCTTAGCCTTATCCGTCTTATGAGAAATCAAGGAAACAGTTTAGATCACCCCAAGACTGAAAATCAGAGGAACAAATTAATGCTTTATGTTAATAATGGAAAACATAAAGAAAACATTAAACATTCTATATGTTTTACTCACAATTAAATTGATGACAGCCAAGATAAAAAGGAGAACAATCACACAAATGGCTAAATTGCCCTTTCTCCCCCTCAGGCCAGTTTTATGGAGTCGATCTTCATCAATTGGGATATATCCAGCTTTAAAGTTACTGTTATGCTCTTTATTAACATTTCTTCGCTCAACAGCCTTCTCTCGCATAGACTTCTTTACAGGACCATTGGAACTTTGCTAGACAATCCAGAACACCACCAAGTTAATAAGCATACAAATTCATGTTCAAAGAAATAAAAGTTGAAATACTGACTGGAATTTTCACTAGTAATGGAAAAGTAGATTTTATATACCCTGCATCTACAGTAGTCAGCCACTCTATTTTATTAATATAGAGAAAGTTCACCTTCATAATTTGCTGTATTCTGCCTCTTTACTTATTGGCCATACTATGCATATGTAGTTTAGTACTGGGAATAGGTTAACATTTCCACGAGCATATAATGCAGTAGGTAAAACCTAGTCTGCCATTCAACTGCAGAGAGCTGTGAGCCGATTTATAAAAGCTTTGAATGACCATATGGCATAACGGAATTTGAGCTGAGACCTAAGAATGAGTGGTATTTGGGGGAAGTGTATGGAGGAGAGTAATGTGTGAAAAGACAGGAAAGGCAGAAGGGGCCAGATTGTTGAAAGGCTTTAAATACCAAACACAGGAGTTTATAATTGGTCCTAGAGGTAATAGGGGTTATTAGAGTTTATATTGGGGGGGAGGAAGGTTATATGGTTATACCTATGTTTCAGGTAAATTACTTTGATGTTTGTATAAGGGATGAACTCGAATAGTGAGAGTGGTGAGGTAGAGGGATTGGTAGGGAGATTGGTGAGAGGGCCTCACCCAGGGTGGTAGTTGCATGAGTGCAGGAAGGAAGACTTATTTGAAGGATGTTGTGGACACAGAAATGTTTAGGTAGAAGATTTGGCAAATGATTGGATGTATGGTGTGGGGATGGAGAGTTGAGGATGACAGAAGTTGTTAACGTGGGTCACTGGAAAAAGGGTAGTATCTGGGATAATAACAGGAAAATGTGTATAGGAATTACTTCTTCTTCCTAGCACATGAATGGGCGAGTCAGAGATAAGATTGTAACTCTTCTCTCTCACTCTTCTAAGAAGTTTTGGGAAGCGGCCCCAGGTAACTGGAATAACTGTCCTATGTGCAGGGGTGTGGGGGATGGCGGGGGGGGGGTAACAATAATTGGTGAGTGGGGTACTCCCTGAGCTTCTAAGCCCAGCAAGAAGAAGTAGGTAAACAGGAGACATTCTGTTTTAGCACCGGAAAAGAAAGAATGTGACAATAATAAGTTAAGATGATCCAAGATGGAGCCAGAAGAAGAATATTACTTGTAAAGTACAAGGACCAAGGATATGGAGCTAGTATATGCAACAAGGTATAAGAAAACAGGTGTCTTTGGGCTATAAGAACATTTGGCTAAGACAGAGACTAAGGAACGTCCTTGCCTGTGGGCTGCATTAGAGAACTGGTCCACTAGAGAAATAAATGAGTACCATCTGCTGGAGGTTAATGAGAATCCTAGAAAATGAACAGAACAGAGAAAGGGACATAACACCTCCTCCTGCTGGGAGCTAAGGAAAATCAGGAAGCACAGCAAAATGAAATAGCAATCAGTGCTATCTGCTTAGAGTTGCTGGAAAAAAAAAAGCATGGCTGTGCAGATAGAAAAGGGGCTGATAAGATGCCTCTGGCTGGAGCACTATTAGGGGTAATGCCGAATGTGACTGAGACTGTATTGTGTGTTTGTGTGTATGTGGAGGGTTGCTCACTGATGGGTATTATTATTTTTGGTTCTGATCCAAGTCCCATCTATTTCTCTTATGATTGAATTTGGGCCTTGAGATCTTAGGCATTTACAAGAATGGTGAGTAGGGGTTGGGGGTGCTGAAGTTACCAGATCATTTGGATGGGAACGACTAACTACAAAAGTAAGAAATCTCCTACAGTACACGTGAGGTTGTCGTATCTTGAGGGAGCTTCTAATACTAGGGTTACACAATCACAAATTAACTCAATGATAAAAAAAAAAGGACGTATCACAATGTAGCTACACAAGAAATGCACTAGTGAGTTCAGATTTTAAAAAGATATATACAAAAGATGAAAATAGAAACATATAAACAAGGATAAATAAAAGTGGCCTGGAAATAGTGTCCAAAAAGCCAAAGCCCAGAACTTAAGTTTGTAAGGGGACGTAAAAGGTTAATGGCAATTTTAAAAGCTTGCTGACCAAATCTTAGTATATATCTTGGTTTTTAAAAAAGTTTATTTCCTCCTTCCCTCACTCTTATTACAGGGACGTGTGTCTGTATGGCACATTCCTAATCATAGTTAAATCCTAGATAGTTACTTAAAGATCTAGAGTAAGGTGACTTGTCCAGAGTCATAAGGCTAATAAATATCAGAGGGAGAATATGTAGCCAAGTTTTATTGGGTTCTTGCTGAATATTAACCTCTTTGAGGGCTTGACCTGTTCTCATTTCTCTATTTGTTATCCCCAGCACATAGCATAGTGCCTGACACACTGTAGGTGCTTAATGGATACTTGCTAAATTGAAATATAAAATTCTCTATCTTTTAAAGTTCTTTATAACCTGGCCTCTACTTACCTTTCCAGGCTTCTCATTTACATTACTCTCCTCCACATAATCTGTGATAAGTGATACTGGCTTCCTTGCTTTTCCTTGAACATGCTACTTCACTTCTGGACTCCAAGCATTTTCTGTCTATTTAACATGCCTGGAACTCTCTCCCTTCTCATCTCCCTCTCCTGAGTTCCTTCAAGTTCAAGCTCAAGTCTCAGCTTTGCAAGACCTTTCCCAGTCCTCTTTAATTTTACTGCCTTTCCTCTGAGAATTCCTGGATCTAAGACCAACAAAGGAGCCCTTCTAAGGAGCCTACTCCACCACAATGCCACTCACCTATGTGTACTGATGTGAAATGACTATGATAGTGATCTAGAGTTGGTGACAGAACTAGGAACAAGAGAAACTGAATGTTCAAATGAAATCCAGGCTTCCCAGTAGGAAGAAAAAGATTGCTAAAGAAAAGGGAGCTCTTTGAGAGGAAAGGACCAAGTTAGATTTGCTGTTCTCTAGGACTCAACAGATTGGGGGAGCTCAGGGAAAGGTCAGCTTATACTGGAGAAAGAAGCATAGTGGAGTAAGAAGTAGGGTACAAACACCTTGGCTGGCCAAGAAGAACCCATATCGGAAACACAGTGGACTAGGGTAACTAGACAGAGCCATCAAGAATGAGGGGATCCTTAAGTAAGACACTTCCAAAGTAAGTCACTGGGCTTTTCAATCTTTGGCTGTAACTGTTTATGTAAAGATATACCTGGACTTTTAAAAATGCTCATGTTTTTAGTAATTTTTGTCACATTCAATAAAAAAGACATAAGAACAATTTGCTGTTGAGCAGGAGAAAAAATGAGGGCTGCAGTCATAACCACAAAAAGCAGCACCAAGGCTTAGGTGGTATATTTATTTTATTTATCATGTCTCACAGAAAATTAGCATGGAGATTTAAAATCAGGCAGGAAAACAGGTAACAAAATAGTACATTTTCTGAGGTAATAAAAAGTGGATGCCTATTGACTAGAAAATGATTGAATAAATTGTGGTATATGAATATAAGGAAATATAAACTGTAAATATGAGGAATTCAGAAATATACAAAAATATTTCTATGAATCAATGTAGACTGTAAAGGACAAAATCAGGAATACCACATAGTGATATTGTTGTTAACAAATAAAAGAACACTAAAACAAAGCCAAATATTGAGCAACTGTAATGATTATCTCGGTCCCAGAGAAAAGATGATAAAGTGAATCTCCCTCTTTTCAGTTGAGAAGTGGAGGACTCCAAGTATGGACTATTACATATGCGATCAAACATGTTAATTATATCAGCTTTGCTTAAGTTTGCATTTATTTATTCTTTTGGTTACAAGGGTCATGTTCATTGGGTATCATTTCAGTTCACTGTGGGTTTTCCCCCAAGAATTTGCCCTAGGTACTCTTCTCTTCCCTATCTATCCATACTATTTTACTTGGTGATCTCATGAACTCCCACAGGTTCAATTATCATCTTTAGAGATGATTCTCAGATCCTTTTATCTAGTACTAATCTCTCTATTGACCTCCAGTTTCACATCTCTAATCACCTTTTCAACATCTCAAACGGATGTCCCATAGGCATCTTAAACTCAGTTAAGAACATAACTGAACTCATTAGCTTTTCCCTCCAACCTACCCTATTACAATTAAGGGTACTCCCATCCTGTTGATTCTGTCTTTAGAGCATCTTCTATATATACTCCTTTCTTCCTGTGAGACTACCACCATCATGGTACCTGGACTTTTGTAATAGCCCTCTGGTTGGTCTTCCTGTCCCAAGTCTCCTCACTACAGTATATTCTCTACTTAGCTGTCACCCTCCTATTCAACAAACTCCACCAGCTCCCTATTATTTCAGGGATCAAATATAAAACTATCCATCTTTAAAGTCCTTCATAACCTGAACTTTTTCTATATTTTCCAAGCTTTTTTATACACTACTATTCTCCACATACTCTGTGATCCAGTGATACTGGCCTCCTTGCTCTTCCTTGAATATGATCCTTTACCTCTGCATTCTGAGCATGTTCTTTATTTCCCATGCCTGGAACTCTCTCCCTTTTCATCTTAACATCTTAGCTTCCTTCAAATTTCACCTAAAGTCTCAACTTTGTAAGAAACCTTTCTCTATAATTTATCCCTTAACCATTATGTTTGGAAATAGTTGTTAGAATGTCATCTTCATTAGACCTTGAGCTCCTCGAGAACAGACTACTTTTCTTTGCATTCTTTGTATCACCAGCACTTAGCATAGTGCTTTGCATATAGTAAGCACTTAATAAATGCTTGTTGACTGACTGTGGTAGGGAAGTATAGCCAGAAAAGGCTAAAGTAAAAACAAGACCAGACTTGAAGGAAGCCAGGAGGTGGGGAGGAGAAGGGAGAGAGTTCTAGACTTGTCAAATAAATGTAGAAAATGCTTGGAGTCCAGAGGTGAAGTAGCATGTTCAAGGAAGAGCAAGGAAGCCAGTATCACAGGATCATGGAATATATGGAGGGGGAGTAAGGTAAAAGAAGCTTGGAAAGCTAGGAAGGGACCAAGTTATAAAAGACTTCGAATGCGCCAACAGAGGATTCTATATTTGATCCTGGAAGTAACAGGGAGCTTACTGACTGGAGTTTACTGATTTAAGAGGGTGAGAACTGAATGGAGAATATACCCTAGTGAGGAGACTTGGGGCAGGGAGACCCAGGCTATTCCAAGAGTTCAAGTGCGAGGTGATGAGGGCTTGCACCAGCATGGTGGTAGTGTCGGAGGAGAGAAGGTGGTATATACAAGAGATGCTCTGAAGATAGGACCAATAGGATTTGTCAACAGATTGGATACAGGTGGGGGAGAGGGGCAGGAAGAGAACGAGGAGTTGAGTCTGGGTGACTGGGAAGATGTTGGTATCCTCAACAGTAATAGAAAAATTAGAAAGAGGAGGGTTTGGGGGAAAAGATAATGATTTCAGTGATGGACTTGTGAGTTTAAGATGTCTATGGGACATCCAGTTGGAGATGTCAAAAAGGCAGCTGAAGATACGAAACTGCAGGTCAGCAGAGAAGTTAGGGCTTGACCAACAAACCTAAGAACCAACTGCTTAGAGACGATAATTTAATCCATGGGAGTTTATGACATCACCAAGTTAAATAGCATAGAAGTACTTAAATTCTTTATGAACAGAGTAAGAAATTACTTAGTGGCTTTACTATGAACTGGGATTAATGATCAGACTTTTCACATTTTTCAAACTAAATATGACTACATTTTTCTATAGTAATCACGGTTGGGTGGGGAGAGGCTTAACGTTCCTTTGCATATTGTTTTTGCAGGCCCCTGCATAAGAAACATAGGTTAATAACATACGCACTAATGTATTCACACATCTTCCTGGGAGGATGTTTAAAAAGTTTAAAGCACATATTGGGAGATATTCGATGCCCTTATTTCTAGCCCAAGAGGATCCCCTTTATGGACTGGGATTAGGTCTCTGAAACCTGAGAAGAGAGGGTGGAGACTGGAATGACAAGTGGGGTGGGGAGACGGGCTGACATCCCTCCAACAGCTGAGAGTGGAGCTGGGGATGAAGGGCATGCGCCCTGTCTAGAAGCGGGCCGCCGGGGCGAGTTATATTTACACGCAACTTTACCTGCTTCTCTCCAGTAAATGGCCCGCCCCCTCCCCCCACCCCACCGCCAAGGCCCTGGGCCGGCTAGCTCCCTTCCTCTCTCCCGGAGGCCTGGCCGCGCAGCCCCGCACCCCCCCGCAGGGCAGAGAGCTGGTCCCCCCGGGGGGAGGGGCGAGGCTGGCTCGGACCAAGACCTCGGGGAGGCGCGGCAGGTCCGGGGGTGGGGGGAAAAGGGGAAAAATGGCTTCCCTCCCCGGGAAATGAAGCCGCCCCCTCCCCTCCCCGTCCCGGACAACAACTCGGGGCCAGGCCGCCTCCACGCGCCCCTTTCTCACAGGACTGACCTGCTCCGCTGCCGTAGCCGCCGCCGCCGCCGTCGTGGCCGCCATGTTCCCGCTCCCGCTCCCCCTGCCGCCTCCGCCCGCCCGAGGCAGCGCCCTCAGCCCCCGCCCGCCCCCCGCCTCGCGCCCCTGCGCCTGCGCCCGCGCCCGTGTCTGCGCCCCTGTGGCGAGAGCGCGAGCGGCGCGTGCGCGGAGACCCCGCTGCGGCCGGGCTGTAGCGGCTGGGGCTCGCAGCGCGGGGGACGCCCCGCGGCGAACCCGCGATCCCTACGGTCGGCGCCTTGCCAGAGGCCTTGTCCTGCTCCCCTGCCTTGTGCCGGGGAGGAGGACCCCGGCCGTCCCCTCACCCCCTCCACGCCGGGGTGATCTGCCTAGTGTGGCCGAGGGCCTCTCAGGAGGCCCCAGATACTAAGCCTCCCAAAGGTGGTCGAACCTCTTGAGGACAGACGCAAAATAGACTGGATCCTATGGGCTGGTCATCGGGGCAGCGATGGAGGGAAAGCAGCCTGGGGGGAGACCTGGGAGAGAGCCTAGTTCCACCTCCCAGCCCCCATTTTACTTTGAGGATGCTGAGCCTGGGGGGATTTAACGCTGGTCACGGGGGCTAGTTAGTGCAAATGTCTAGAAGAAGAATTCCGCAGCTCTTAAAACAAAAGATACCTCTTGTTTTTATATCGCCTTAGTTTCCGAATATATTACACCCTTCCTGACCCACAGACCCGTACCATGGGACAGATTTAGAAAGGAAAAAAGCTCTCAAAAACTAACCAGTATTTCAACCAAATCTGATTTAGGATGCAATATTCTACACCATATCCACTCTCCCCCTTCTTCCCTCCCAAATAAGAGAGGGGTCCCTGTTCTCATCTCTTCTGGGAGCCAAGCTTGCTTATTACACAATGATCTGTTTGGGTTTTTTTAAGAGTCTACGACGCTATTCCAGGTCCACATTTCCGTCTGCTAGTGTGCTGGGGTCCACAAAGTGGTCTTCCGTCACTCAGAGAGAAGTGGACCACTGGCGGGTTGGAGGAAAACCCTTTTGTCCCATTCCTGACATAATTCACGAGCCTAGGCTTCCTCCTTAACCATTTCATAGTACAGAGGGGGAGGGGTTCATTAATAAAAGGGGGAGCAAATAAGGTAGCAATGGTCAAATAGAAATATAATTTACAAATAAATGACTCATAAAGGTATTTACTAATGGATGATGGAGTAGAAAGAATTTTGAAGTTAAGGGCCAAAGAACATGGGTTTGAAATAGTCCTGGGTATTCTAATAACCAGGTGTATGATCTTGGGCAAGTCATTGGTGCCTCAATTTTCTGATGTGAAATGAGAGAGTTTGACTGGATCTTTAAAAACTCTAACAGCCGTGCTATTATCATAATCTAATGGTTCTCGTAAAAAAAGTGAGATGGGTAGTAACAAATAAGGTACAAAAGTCTGGATAGAGTCAGCTATTTGATCTTAGTACTATCCATGGTAACATACATAATTCAGCTCCAGGGGAGCAAATCCTCACCTAGAGAAGGCCAGAAGGCTAGGGCTTTATCCCCTAGGATAAGGATTACTTGACTTCTGATTTCTGGTGCTCTTGTCTTGCTCTACCTTGTGTTTCTGGAATCTAAACCCTTGTTTTCCTTGACTAATTGGAGCTGGTTGCCTCTTTTCACTTCTACCTTGATCTCAGTGTTTTCAGATCTTTGGCTTGTCCCTGATGCTCCAGATACTGTAGACTCAACCTCAGTTTTGACCTGGTAAATTCTCAAGAATTGCCTCGTTCCTGACGATTTCTTGATATGCTGCATTCCTTGACCTCTGAATTTCAGCGCTCTTTACTTGTTTGTTAACTTTTACTATAAAGTAGGAATTTGAGGTGAGGTGGTGAAAATACTTTTGGACAGCAGAATTGTAAAGCATCAGAAATGGAAGGGACTTTACCATCTAAACCAACCTCTTCTTTTTACAGATGAGGAAATTAAGTCTACAGAGGTGATGACTTACTCTAAATCAGAGAGTGACATAGTAGTGTCAGGCCTGGAACCCAGATCTCCTGAGTCCCAAGCCAGTACTCTTTCCAGTGTACCACACAATTTTGGCCCTTAAACATCACACACTGGGCCTTTTCTTCTTTAGTAACATGAGTCACTGTAACTATACCATATTTATATGTGCTAAAATGGTATCCTAGTGCTATGTTAAATTGTTCTCCAGAAAAAAATGGTTTACTGCTCGATGTTGGGATTATACCATTGAAAAATCTTTAGTAACATGAGCTACAATAACTATACCATATTTATATATGCTAAAATGCTATGCTAATGCTATGTTAAATTGTTCTACAGAAAAAAAAATGGTTCACTTCTACATGCTCACTATGATGTTGGAAGATCAATAAACTGAGTGTCATCTTTTCCTTCTTTTCTACCAGGATTGTGACATCAAAGGGAAAATAGCCAATCATATTCTTTCCATTCTTTCTCTCTCCTTTTGTCAGTTGTGTATACCAAATAGAAATGGGGCCACTATACATAAGGATCCTTGGGGGCAGCACAGTGACTTAGAAACCACATTTTATTTATGTTTTATTGTATTATAATTTATCTTCTTAATTATTTCCCAATTACATTTTAGATGGGTTCTGGTCAAATGCAGGCTAGGTAGTGGATTTGACACCTCTGGTGCATGTTATATTTACTTTATTTGGAATGATTTCTTAATTTTAACTTTCAACTTTATGTGACTTATAAGTCACATATAAAATATATATATTTTCCTGAAAGAATAAGACATGTGGTTTGAATAATCTCACTTTTAAGGCAGGGCAAGAAAAATCAGTCAAATTCCCTTCAATTAAATTGCTTTAAGTTAGCTAAATAATGTGGATTCCTGAAAGTCTTAGTTGTATTCATTACTCCATTTTAAATTCTGCTTGGACTCATCAGTATTGGTGTACAAGCTATCTTATATTTATTTCATATTCCTAAAATATTGTTCATCCTGCTGCAGCAGCACATTCGTTTGTGTAAAAACTAAGAGGTTTAAAGATATGTTTGGATTTTACATGATTCAAGTATTTTGGTATCTCTAGATCTTGAGTTATATTAGAAGTATACAATTGTATAGAAAATATAACTTCTTGTTTACTTGTATACACAAAGTTAGGAATATTAATTATTCTATTAAAGAACATAGAATAATTTGTTCAGAATATGTAATCCACTTCTATATTTTTTTAAATTAGAAAATACAAGTGGCTGATAACAATATTAAAACTAGGGCTTCACATTAACTGAATTGTCAGCCTTGAATGGGAATGAATGATATATTCATTTACTAAATCCAGGACCTAAGCTGAATATTAATTTATTAGAGTCTCCCACCCAAATAATCACAATGTAGTTCAAAACAGAATTGACCTTCCTCTCCACTAAAATACAAATATCAATTTTCTAAAACTACTGAACTAGAGCCAAATTATCCAAACAGAACCTGTACTGCATACTTCATCTGTTTTGAGTTCCTTGTTGGTATCCCTAAATTTCATTATGAGAAAACACTTATTTGTCCTCTACTCCAAAGGGCATTAGATATAAAAGATGGACCCTATCCTGAAGAAGTTTATAATCTAGTTCAGAAGAAAACGAGACAGAGAATTAATACTACAAGATAGCATATGCTGAGTTGGTGGTTGTCCTTCCTTCTCTAAGAGGACCAAAATGGCATCACTATATTGGCATTAAGGTACAATGTGTCTGACTATGGCTGATAAGGCCAACATGAGCTCAGAAGGCTCTAGCATAGTTTGGGCATAAATAGTCCACATGAGCATTTGGAGCAGTGATGTCTCTAAATTAGTGCATCTCACTTTTCTTTTGAGCTACTGCAATTCTGCTTTGCTCATTGAGCACAGAGTCTTCTTCGATATGGGCATACTGTGCTGTGCAGTCCTTTGCCACTGTTACCCATGCCATTCAATAGATCTCAAAATTCTTCAGGGAGAGCTTGAGAGTGTCCTTATATTGTTTTGATAGAAGGATATGCTGAGTACTACAGGTTTAATAAATGCTTTGACATTTCATATTATAAAAATCATGTTCCACTTTGGACTTTTATTGTGAAGCAAATGTAGTGAAATTTTGTTCAATATTACTCTAGAGAATGTTAAGATTTTTGACTGAGAAACAGTTTAGTGAAGAGGATATTCAGCTGTATCACAGGATTAGACATTTCACTATGATATTTGTAAGGATTTCAAGATTATGAAACAATAGAATGGAGAAAATTACATTTTTTTAAAAATAAAATTCAAACAATTTTTTGAGGAGTGCTGTTCATACATCTACAAATCTTTTGAATTTTTCTATGAATAAGCCAATTCTCATTGCATGGCAAATAAAATTATTTTCACCAAATTTATATTTTGTTTTCACATGCTCTTATTTTTAAAAAGGCATATCATTAATGTTGATATCTTTATAAATTCTAATTTTAATTTCTCTCATTCTACTCCTATATTTGCGTTAAAAATAGTATTTAGTGTGAACCTCTGCCTATGCATGTCTTTTCTATATGGACATAATTCGGTTCTTTTTGTTTATGAAAAAAAAAGATTAGGAAGAGAGAAGTATGTAGAAATGGACTTTGGATTTGCATACAGTAGAACCTCACCAGTTCAAGCAAACTGTATAGGGTCCTAAATTAGTGAAGAGTCAGAATTGTAAAATATTTGACAATAAATGGTTTTAATACTTTCAAGCACATAAAGTAATAAAATTAATAGACTATGCAGGGGAACCACTTGAAAGACCAGATAAGAATGGTATGCCATCTAAAGAGCTGAGGGTTTTTGAAGTTTGTTTTCTTAATTAAAACAATTGCCTTGCACTATTGTTTGGAAATTCTTTTTAAACAAATAATGCCCAAGTCTTGTCTTAATTACCACAGCTTTTGAATTAAGTAGACTCTGAATTAATGAGTTTTAACCATATAAGTTAATTTTTATACCATTAAAACCTTGTCCATACCTGAGAAGTTATTCTTCATGTGTGCTCGTCTTAGAACCCCCAAAGCTATCCATCTGTACCCCAAAAAACAAGGCAAGAGAAAACTTAAGTAAGACTATAACTTTTTGGTTAATGGTGGTTTCATGTGCATCAGTGACAACTTTGCCTACGTCAGTCGGGGAGGTGATTCCTGGGACATAGTCCATTCATACAGACAATGTCTTGCTCATTCCATTGGTTTAAGTAGGTGGAGGGAAGATTTGCTGATTTAGTGAGGGCGACCTCAAGAGGGATTTGAATTAGATTTTGAAGTAACATCTGCCTTCTCCTCTAGTTTCATGCCAAAGTTTTCATGTTAGGGTTTCACAGGAGCTCAGATTTGGAAACTTTTTCTGTTTAGAAGTACCACCTTTTGAGAGAAGTATCTCCTAATATGTTCTAGGATAGCATTAGGGATATTGAGATCGCAACTTAACAACGTTTTCATTCCTCATTAAAGCCCTGTCCCTCTAATTCTCCACATCCCCCTTACCCTTCAAGGAACTGTTCCTGCTAAAACAGAAAGCATAGGTGTGAGGGGGTGGAGAATGGGTCCGAACATACTGGCTTTCAGGTGATTCCTAAGAGCTGAACCAATGAGTAGGCTGTAAAATAAGGCTTGCATCTCTGGCGCTTAATAAGGGCCGTGGTGTTTTCTCTCAATACCCAGGACCCGAAATAGGGGAGAAGAGTCTGAATTTAGGATGTAGGAGTAAAAAGTTCCACTTGAACGTTTCTGACGTGGACTTCGGTTCCCATGCTCTGGATTTTAGTGTCTCCTGCTTTGTAAAGTATAAGTGACCCTCGTTTCTATCAGGATTCGTGTCATGCCTTTCTGCACCACACTATCTTCCGGATCCAGGTTCCGGGGTCGGTTCCCGTCGACATTAGGAATGCTTCTCAATATTCATGTCCTCTTGGGTCCACACTTTCCGCTTCAGAAAGCAGCAGCACTAGTAGTAGCACCAAAAGTATTAACAGCACGAAGAACAGCAACGGCATCATAGGCAAGTTGAGCAGACTTTCCCCTCCTGACTTCTAAACTAGGAAAAAAAGTGGCAGAGAGGCTTGAAGAGCTAGGGGATGGGGGGGGGAAAGGGGTGGGAAAGAGGGGAAGGGAGGGAAGGAAGAGGAAGCGTTGCTACAACTGAGAGCCGCCCTCCCTTTCGCGCTGGCGTCCTTGACAGCCGAGCAAAGCAAACGTCAAAGTTTGTTTAATAATCGCTTGGGTATAAATATGCACCAGTGGTCTGGGCAGCGCCAGGAGGGGCACCCTAAGGGGCGGCGGATGCAGGCTCCTGAGGGTCACGGAACATCTCCCCTCCCCACCCCCTTTCCCCTTCCCAACCCCTTCGCATCCCGGAGCTGCAGGTGCTGAAGACCCTGGGGTAAAGAATGGAAATGCCTTTTGAGCTCTAAAGGTCCCCTCCCCCTGCTCTCCCCCGCCCCCCCCCCCCCATTTAGGAAGAAAACATTCTTCCTGCCCTCTGCCCTTCCAAAATTGACGTACACCTGTAAAACCCAAGGACAGCCTAAGAACAAGGACAGCCATGGCGGACAGCCTGAGGAGATTAGTTAACAACGAAGGCTGTCGGATGTTGCAGGAGAAATTGGAGACGTGGTACAAGGATTACTATGTGAGTCGTTTGGGTCCAAGCCCCTGGCAAGAATCGCAGGGCTCATCTATCCGCAGAGATTACCGGGAGGGCGGGAGGCGTCTGAGTTAGAGGAAATTTCCCTGCCTTCCCTTTAAGGGGATACAAACATGCTTGACGGGATCATAGTGCTGGAAAGGACCTTCTACTTCAACGCCTTCATTTTATAGAGGAGGAAAAGAGCCCAGGAAGGTGGGATGGCTTCACTCACCTAAGGTCACACCGAAAATGATCTTTTCACAATGACTTGCCCAAGGTAGTGCAAAAAAGCATGACATTGGATACTTTGGAGTCACAGGACTTGGATTCAAACCGCACTTCTGATGCTTACTACCTGTATGACTTTGGGCAAATACCGTAATGATTCACCTTCTAAGTCTCAGTTTCCTCATCGTAAAATGAGCGGTTTGGACTAGAATACTTGTAAGGTCCTTTCCAGCTCAAGAGATGTGATCCTAACAGAGCAGGGACTCAAACCCAGGTCAGTCTTCTGACTTCATATACCCACTGCCTTTTCCATTCCTTGAGCTGAAAATTATTACAGGTTAGATTAGTAGATTCCTGAGGATCCCCACCGGTTCTGTGATTCTGTGATTCTCTGCAGACCCATAACACGACAAGGAGAAGACTCTCACTACTTTTGCTCCTTAATTTCTGGTCTTCGGCAGTGCTGGGAGCTCGAATTCCCGCAGAGCGCAGAACTAGGGGGTTCTTTCAGTGTAAATAGCTGAGGAAAGTCCGACTTCTGTGATTTCCTGGGAAAGCGGTAACCAGGACGCTGGTTGCCATAACGACTGGAATGGAAAGCAATTGACTTGTCTGGTCTAGCCTACAGTACACTGTGACCGAAGTCTTCCTGGCATTTCGTTCGTCACTATCTAATCTAAAAGTTAAATACTAACGCAGTTAAATTCAGCTTTTTTTCTATAATCACACACAGCAGGATTTTTTGTATCCCCATTTCCCACCAATCTCCCAAAAGCTGTAGGTAATCTCAGAATTTATTATTTTTAAATTCATCAGATTGTCAAATTTTTCTGCCCAATCACAGAACCAGGAAGGAACCACCTAAGGAGGTTACTATAGTTTTCATTTCCACATCAGTCCACAAAGTGCCAGGCACTTTATAAATGTTATCTCATTGGATCCTTAAAACAACTCTGCCGGGTAGGTGCTGTTATTATCCCCATTTTACGGGGGAGGAGACTGAGGTTAACAGAGGTTAAGGTGACCAGCACAGCTCAGGTCTCCCTGACTCCAGGCCTCCAGCTAGCTACCTTCGTTCACCAGGAAAAACCAGTAAGGAATTGAGGACTGATTGTATGTAATTTGTAAGAAGACAATATCACGTTATCAAATCATTACCCAGCTCATTTCCAGGATGGAATTAGAATGTACTTTATGTTGCTGTTCAGCCAAGTCTGAGTCTCTTTGACTCCATTTCTTGGCAAAGATACTGGATAGGTTTGCTATTTCCTTCTCCAGCTCATTTTACAGATGAAGAAACTGAGGCAAACAGGGCAAAGTGACTTGCCCAGGGTCACACTGCTAGTGTCAGAGGCCAGATGAGTCGCCCTGTACTCTGCCCACTGTGCCACCTAGCTGTCCTGTGCCTCATGTATTTAGAAACCCGTTTCTTAAAGCGGGGTTACCAAACCAGTAGATTGCAATTGATTATAAATTTTAAAGTCTAGTAGATCAATAAGCTATTGCTATGCAGCTTCTTCAAACCTAATCTCCTTGCCAGATCCTTGTAGTTTGTTCCAATTCTCTTCAAGAAAAATATCTCTGCCTGAAGCTATTTCTTCATTCCCAGACTTCCCTAATCTGATTAGGGGCTTTATGACCTTCCCACCTCCCCTCTCTTTCTTCTTATCCCCACATTCCTTCCTTCTTTACATTTCCTTTTGTCAGTCACCAGAACTCCCTAGTCTTTGAGAAAGAAGCTCTGCATTCAATAAATATTACATCCATTCTGTGTTTATATGCTGAGGAACATTAAGAAAAAATAATAAGACTTAGTCCTTGTCCTTCAAGGAGTTTAAAAATCTAATATGGGGAAAATAAAATGTATACAAATTCCCATAATACACAATAGAAGATGGTAGGTATAAAAAGACAGATACTAGTGGCACAGCGGACAGATGGGTCATCTGGAGTGAGAAAGATCTGAGGTCAAACCCAACTTTGGACACTTCCTAGCTTGTGTGACCTTGGGCAAGTGACTTAAACTGTCTGATTTAGTTAACTATGTAAAATGGGGATGATAATAGCACTTACTTCCCAGTATTACTGTGAAGATTAAATGAGACATTTGTAAAAGCATTTAGCATACTGCCTAGAATATAGTAGGCACTTAATAAATTTCATCCTTCTTTACTATGAATGTGATGATAATTCCATGGAAGAAAAACCTCAATTCTGGGAAAATCAGGAAAGGATAATGAATCAGGAGGATAGAAAGGATTTCAACAGAGATGAGTGTCAAGAGCATTGCAGGATAAGGAATGGTGTGACATACCTGTTGTGTTTGCTGAAAAAAGTCCAAACTCAGACTGGCATTCCAAGCCCACCAGCAACCTATGTTTTGTGGCCTATGTCCAACTTCCTTTTGCCCATACTTTATACTTCAAATTTGGTTTGTTTGCAATCACTTTCCAATATTTCTGCTCTTGTTTGATAACATATATACATTATACATACAAACATATGTATGTGTAATGATTAGATGTAGTTGAAATCGGACTCACTTAAGATATTCTTCAAGTAGCCCCTTCTCCCAACTTTTATTTTTTGAGTCAGCTAGTCTGTGAATTTTGAAGTTATTTTGATTCATCTGGTTCTGCCTTTTCTTATATCCAATCAGTTATGAAGTTCTATTTATTTTTTCTTTGCAATGTCTTTCATATTCTTTCTTTTCAATTCATTTCTTTAGCTACTATACCATCTCAGGCCATCATCATATTCTAGAAATTATTGCTGCAACAGCCCCCTGGCTGGTTTCAGTTGCTTCTGAGGGATTTCCCTCCCCATCTCCTCCACTAAACTATATACCAGCTTTCAACACGTAATTCTTCTGCTCAGAAACCTTTAATGGTTCTCTATGTTCTGCTGCTTCAAATTCTCTGCCTATCTTTCAAGTCCATCCGTACTTTGACTTTATATATACAGAATCTTATTTTTCACGTTCTCAGGGTGGCCTCTACTCTAGTCTTGCCTGTTTTATTTTTTTTTCTAATCTAGTAATCATATGTATGCTAAGTACCTGCTTTGTATAAAAGCACTGTACTAGGTGCTGGGGTTGCAGAAACAAAATGAAAAAAATAGTCCAGAATTTCACATTCTCTACACAGCCTTTTAGACGAAGACATACAATATAATTTGAGGAAGGAGAGAAAGACTTCCCATAAAAGGGTTTGAGTCTTGAAAGGACTAGGGATTCCAAGAGGTGTTTGGGGGAAGGGGGGGGGGAGTGTGTTTGTATTCCAATCACATGGCACATCACCCTTGCAAAGGTGGGAAATTGAATGCTAAATTCAGGGAACATCAAGTAAAATAATTTGGCTAGAAGTTGAGAGTGGCCAAAGTGGAGTATTAATTACATAGTGTTATATAAAGTTAATCTGGAAAGGAAAGTTGGAACTAAACTCCAAAGGGCTTTAAATGCCAAATTGATTTACCTTGCATCTTCACTGCTCCCTCCCCCCATTCTGACTTTCATGCCTTTGCTCATATTACTCTTCTTGTCTGGAATGCATTGTTTCTCTCCTCACCTTATTTTCTCCCTAATTTATTTATCATAGAGACCCTGATCAAGTTCCATGAAGCCTTCCCTTACTTAGACTCTTTCCTTTATTCTGCATTCCAATAACTCTTATACACTGCCAGCACACAATCTATCACTTTATATTGTTTTACTTAAAATTTTGTTTGTCATTTTTATCCCTAACACACATATAATGTACATGTTACACACACACACACACACACACACATATGATATATAGCAAGCTCTTTGAGGACAGAGACCATCTCTGATACTATAATCTCAATAGCACCTAACAGAACTGACCACAAATATTCATTTGTTAATTAATTCATCAGAGTATAATGTTTTTGATTCCTTTACACAAAAGTTATGAAAAGCTGTCAAATAAATTATAAAATAAATTTAAACGTTAGAGGCCATATATTTTTTTAGCCCTGAAAATTTAATGGGACCCTTCAGAGTAGCCTCTCTGACTCAGGATATAATTGGATTATTTCTTATGACTTTAAATTTCTTTTTCCATTTGAAATTTAGGGGCTTTTATAACTTGAACCATTCAATTAAGATAAAATGGCTTCCTTTCTATTTCTACCAGCACCTGAGGGGATTTTGTCTTCTATTACTGAGTTTTAACGTTTCATCCACACCAGAAGTTTCATTTATTCAAATTTTATTTGACTACTTCCCCTATATAAGGCACAGTGCTAACTGTTGCGGATTTATTTACATCATTTGGAGACCAAATGTAAACAATTCCTTTGTGGGCCCATTATTTAATTCAAAGATCTCATCTTTCAAATTTGTCTGATTTAGTGACTGAAGAACCAAGTGATTTAGAATTTTCTTTTATATTCACACTACAAACTAGACACATCCATCTGGGCTTCAATTATTGCTAGCAATTAATTCTAGCTACCTAATTATCTCATAGTTGCATTAAGATAATTTACAAATTAGTGCTGCTGCTTGAAGAAAACCTAAGAAAGATAAAGTACACAAGTTAATGAATTTCTGGGTTACTTTGCACTTGCCCTTTAGTGGGTTCAAAATCTAGGATTCCTTGAAACTTTATTAGTCCACACTGAGGACCAGATTTGAGGGAGGGGAGTTTTTAAGGGACATTTCTATGGTAGCTAAAGGTGAAAAAAAAAACACTATAGAGTCACAAAATTAACTTCCTAGTCAAGATCTGGTTATATTCATTTGAAATTAAAAAATAGATTATGAACCAAGACTTTTGGTTATTTTATGGGTCAGTTCCCTCTTTCGTAATATACTTTTACTGTAAAGAATTAAAACTGTGCCTTCAATGTGTGTCATTTCAAAAGAAATGAAGAGATCTTCTTACAGAGATATTATCTGTGTTTATTTTGTATTTTTGTTGACTAATTACAGACTATACACCATAAGGTGCCAGATTCTTAAAGTACAAAAGGACACAATGGTTGCTATAGCTGTCCAAACATACTGCTTTTGTAGTTAATCTGTTCTCGATACCATTTATGAAGTTTTAAATCTGGTTAGTGAATTTATATAGAATATCTTTTACTTCAGTAACTTTGTCATGACTAATAAAGTCATAGTTTCATGATAAAAGTTTGGTTTATTTTCTTTAGTGATATCAATTTCAGAAACATCATTTTTCCAATTTTTATCAAGAGCAAAATGTAAATTTCATTATTATGTAGGGAAGCAACACACCAACAAATTTACAAACAGCCGATTATATTAGGTCATGTTGATAGTTGCCAGTATTTGTTAAGGTTTAAATTAAGGTTGTCATTTCCCTGAGAATCAGTCCTTTTTTAATCTTTTTTTTTTAAGATTTGTTGTTTGGTGAGAATGTGGTATTGGTAGTAAAGTCACTACGTTGCAGGACAGAGAACCATTTGGGGAGGAGGCAGTTACTTTTTTACATTGTTGATGGATAAGACTTCAAGAATAGTATAATTAGAGAAAGAGAAAGTGGAAGGAAATTAGATTTATTGGGTGCAGTAGAAGTAGTAATGGCATTTTGGAGTTCAAGGACTTTTTTCAGATCCTGTCTCTACTACTTAGTACATGTAGGAAGTTGGGCAAGTAATTTCATCTGTCTAGGTTTCAGTTTCTGAGGCCTGTGATTTGAAGAGGTTGGATTGTAATATATTGAGTAGAGGTGTGACATACGTAGACCTATGCTTTACTAAAATAGCACTTTGACAGCTGAGTGAGGATACACTGGAGTGGAAAGACTTGAGGCAGGGAGACCAATTAGAAGGCTGTTTTGCAATAACCTAGGTCAGAAGTAAAGGTAGCTGCATGAATAGACAGAAGAGACATAGGGGGAAGATGTTGTGACGGTAGAAATGACTAGATTTAGCACGGATTGGATTGGATATGTGAGTTGAATGAGATTGAGGGGAGAGATCTCTTAAGGAACAACTCAAACCGGCTAGGAGGTTGCTATGTTAAGAATACCAAGGTTGAAAGCCTGGGTGACTGGGAGGATGGTGGCACCATTGACAGTAATAGGGACTTTTGAAAAAGAGGAGGATTTGGAGGAGTTGGGGTGAAGGTAATTATTTCTGTTTTGGACATTATAAGTTTGAGAGGACATCCAGGATAAGACTTCCAAAAGGCAGTTGGTAAAATGAGCTCAGGAGACAGACTATAGATATTTCTACAGCTCCATATCTCTATCATCTCTATCTATCTATCTGTCTGTCTGTCTGTCTATCTATCTATCTGTCTGTCTGTCTGTCTATCTGGAAATGATCTGCATAAGATGAAAGCTGAATCCTGGTGAGCTCCCTGAGGGCAGGGACTCTCTTTCTTTTGCTTAGCACTATACCTGGAACATAGTAGGTGCCTAATAAATGTTTATTGAGTGATGAAATCACCAAGATAATATAGAGGCAAACAGAAAACAGAACAGGGTAGAGTCTTGGGGGATACCCCTAGATACCCAGTGGATAAAACCCTGGGTCTGGAGTCAGGAAGTTTATATCTGGTCTCAAACACTAAATGGTGTGGCCATGGTCAAGTCACAACTTCTGTCTCCCTCAGTTTTCTCAGCTGTAAAATGGGCTTATTAGTAGCACCTACCCCCCAAGGGTTGTTGTTATGATCAAATGAGATAATATTTGTAAAGCACTTAGTACAGTGTCTGGAACATGGTAGTAAATACTTATTCTCTTCCATTATTGGACATGGATGAAGAACAAACAAAGGTGATTGGAGAAGGAGTGGTCAGACAGACAAGAGGAAAATTAGGAGCGAGCAATCACAAAAACCTAGAGAGAGAAGAGTAATCTAGGAAGAAAAAGTGACTAATGGTGTCAGCTGCTTTACAGAGGTCAAGAATGATGAGGATTGAGAAAAGGCCATTAGATTGTGCAATTAGATCATTGGTAACTTTGGAGAGGGCAGTTTCAGTTGAATAATCAGGACAGAAGTCATATTGCAGAAAATTTAGAGAGTGAGAAGATAGGTGGTAGAGGAGGTGTCTATGCTTTCTCAAAAGAAGGGAAGAAGAGTTTTTTTTTTAAAGAATGGGAAAGACATGAGTATGTTTGTAGGCAACAAGGAGGGAGCTAGTGGATAGAGACTGAAGGTAAAAATGAAAACGGGGAGGATGGGGTCAAGGGTACATTTCGAAGGGCTGGTTTTGGCCAAGAGAAGGACCACCTCTCTATCCAAGATGAGAGTGAAGGAGGATATTTCAGGGGGAGATAAACTCCAGTAGAAACTCCTATTACCTTCAAGATCAAATATAAAACTTCTCTATTTGGTATTTAAAGCTTTTCCTAACTAGCCACTTCCTACCAATCTAGTCTTCTTATCATTTTACTACTCTTCACACACTCTCTGATCCAACTTTACTGGCCTACTTGTTGTGCCTCTAACATGACATTCCATCTCCATCTCTTGTTCCCTCCATATCTGGAATACTTTAGCTCCTCACTTCCACCACTCTACTTCCTTAAGAATAAACTCAAATTCCGCCACCTGCAGTTATCATTTCCTGGTCCCAAACTGCTAGTTGTGGTGGAGAAGTTTGCGTAGCTCAGTGAAACTACAAACTATGCCATGTAGGATTACCCAAGACAGGTCATAGTGGAGAGTTCCGACAAAAGGTAATCCACAGGAGAAGGAAATGGCAAACCACTCAGTATCTTTGCTGAAAAAACTCCGTGGAAGGTCCTGGTGTGCTTTGGTCCAGAGGGTTATGAAGAGTCATATACAACAAGAAAAATAACTTGATAGACACTTCGCTAAGTGAGGTGATACAGGAAAAAAAAAAAAGCAAAAGACAGTCCTTGCCCTCCAGGATCTTACAGTCTAATGGTCTTCCATCTACTCTGTATATCTAGTACGTACCTAGTTATTTACATATTTACCTCCCCAATTAGAATGTGATTTCTTTGAAGTCAGGGACTGTTTTTACCTTTCTATATATCCCCAGAACTCATTAACATAAAGTAAGCTCTTAATAAATGCTTTTTGACTGACTGGACTGACTATAAGATGGCTAATAAGGTTCTTTCTAGCTCTAGCTTGGGTTTAATCTTCACCCTTAATTCTCTCCTCCCATTTTTTCCATTTTAGTTAATTTTAGCTTCCTATTTTAGCCACCACTATCTTAAGCAATCCATACTTTGTTGGAGTAATTTTTGAATCTTCCCTTTATCTCATTTCTCATGTCACTTCCTAGAATACTATCCATTCTAAAGTCATAACATCTTTCTTGCATCTATGCCCTTATGCTGCCACCACCTTCGTTTGGGTCCTTTATCCTGAATTATTAATAACTTCCTAGTTACTTTCCCTTACTCCAAGTCTCTTCTCATTTCTTTTTTTTTTAGAAATCAGTTTTTATTATCTTTTTTTTTACATCATCATACTTTTCTCCAGTGTTCTGCTTCCTCCTCCAAGAGAGCCATTCCATATAACAAATAGTATTTTTTGAAGACTCAAAAAAGTGAAAGAGCAAAAAATCACAACTGACCAACACATTGAAAAAAGTCTGAAAACATGTACAATGTGCAACACTTTCCACCTCCATGAAAAAGGGGCAAGTTGGGGATGTCTTCACATCTCTTCATTTAATTCATGTTTTATCTTTATAATTTTGTTCCATTCACTTTTGATTTTTGTCTGTGTCATTTCTTTCCATTTATGTTGTTGTACTTACTATGTATATTGTTTTCTTGGCCCAGCTGACTCCATTTGCATCAGTTCATGGGGATCTTTTCATGCTTCTGTGTATTCATCACATTTTTCATTTTTTATAGCATATTCCACTGCATTCATGAACCAAAACATGTTTAGCCATTCCTCGATCAATGAGCATCTATTTTGTTTCCAATTCTTTGCTGTCACGAAAAGTTCTGCTATAAATATTTTGGTGTGTAATGGGTATTTTTTTTCTTATCAATGGCTTCCTTGTGGTAAAAGCTCAGTAACTGAGTCTTTGGTTCAACAGGTATGAACATACAAACAAAATCAATGCAGCTGAAATTAGAAGAAAAATAGGAAATTGGGAAAAAAATTTTGTGGCAAGTTTCTCTGATAAAAGTCTGACTGCTCAAATTTATAGGGAACTGAGTCAAATTTACAAGAGTAAGAACCATTTCCTAATTGATAGTCAAAGGATATAAATAGGCAGTTTTCAGAGGAAGAAATCAAAGCTGTCAATAGTCATATAAAAATGCTCTAAATAACTAATCACTAGAGAAATAAAAATTAAACCACCTCTGAGATACCATTTCATGCTCATCAGATTGGCCAAGATGATAGAAAAATAAAATGACAAATGCTGGAGGAGATATGGGAAAATAGGTACACTAAAGCACTGTTGGTGGAGCTCTGAACTAGTTCAAACATTCTGGAGAGCAATTTGGAACTATTCTCACAAACTCTTCTCAAACTATGCATGCCCTTTGACCCAGTAATACCACGACTATGCCTATACAACAAAGAGATCAAAGAAAAAGGATAAAGATCCATACAAAAAATATTTATAGCAGCTCTTTTTGTGATAACTAAGAATTGGAAACTGAGTGAGTATCCATTAACTGGGAAATAGCTGAACAAGTTATGGTATAAGATGAAATACTATTGTGCTGTAAGAAATGATGAAGGTTTCAAGTACACGTGGGAGGACCTTATTAATTGATACAAAGTGAATAGAACCAAGGGAATAATTACCTTTACAACATTTCTGTTACTGTGTAATAAACAGTGAAAGATTTAGTAACTCTGATTAATACAATGATCCACCATAATTCCAAAGGACTCATGTTGAAAAATGCTATCCACCTCCAGACACGGAACTGGTGGTCTCAGTGTGCAGATTTAACCACGTTTCTTTTTCTCTTTGTCTTTTGAGAATATAACTAATGTGGAAATGTGTTTTGCATGACTTTATGTGTACAAGGGGCATTGTAATCTTGCCTTCTCAATGGGTGGGGAAGGGGTTGAAGGGAGAGAATTTGGAACTGATTATAAAAATGAATTTGAATTAAAAAAAGAAAGAAAATTAGATTCTGGGGAAAAACAAAGGGTGTGGACATTATAGTCACTTTAATTGAATAATTCCAAATTGCTTTTTAAAATGATCGTGCCATCTCACAGCTCTACCAACAAGGTATTAGTGTACTTTCATTACATAACTTTTCCAAAATTGACTTGCCATTTTATTCACTTGGATAATGTGCTGCCCAATCAGAACAGAGCCCAGAGCAAAACAGCTCAGGTTAGCTCCTTGGGTAAGGTAAATCAGCCTAGCCATCTCTTCCTATAAAACAAAGCAGATACACAGTACCTGTCTTCCTCCCCCACTTCTTTTTGCTTTCCCCTCTCAGACAAGAGGGGGTGAAAAAAGGTAGGAAAAACTTTTGAGAAGCTTCACCTCTCTTAAACTTTAGGTGACAATGAAGGGCAGTAACTAAAATTTCAGTCTTTATTCAGCTAATCAGAAATCCCATCTCTCAATCTTTCTGTCAGCTGACTGCGCTTGCTATTGGTCTCTTCAAACAGCTCCAACAAATTGCTTTCCCAATCCCCAGCTATTCCTTCAGCCCTCAATAGATAAGTTCTTTCCTCTTCAGCCTCAGTTTCCTGTCTCCAACACTTATATCCATCAATGACTTAAAACAAAGCCTCTTGGCTCTCACAAAATTCACCTTTTACTCAAAAGTAGAAAGTTTCTCCTGTGAAATTGATAGTCACTTGAAAATAATATCTGTCTTCAAATATTTATAGGATTTCTCATTTTAATGAGAAACCTTTAGTCTCATGTCTATATACAGATGAGCAGAGGGACCACTAATGCTACGTAGCTATAAATTCCCAATGTGTCTCCAACTAATTTTGTGTCCTTGTACTTCTGTTGTGTCCTGTGTAAACTTCCAACTTACAATTTTCCAATTTTTAATAAATATAAATAATTTCTCTCTCCCTTTAAACTTTCAAGTGTTCACATCCAAATGAGGCATAATTGGTCGAAATCATCACGCAAATCGTTCGGAGAAATAAAGGAGAGAATGGAAAAGGGAGTGGGGTGGAAAGTCCATTGGAGTTTGATGACTAGAGAAAAGAGGCTTATCCTCAAAGGTCATACCCAACTGTACTGATCTTTGGAGAAGTCCTGAAGAACATCTGATTTCAGGAACTATTTAAATTTCACAGTGCCCTAGAAGGCTGTGCTTGGTGGTGGTGGTGGGGTGCAGGCACTTAGTGCTTCAAGGACAGGGGGTGCTAGTGTGTCCCTCTTTATAGGCCTTGAGCTTGTTTGACTTCTTAGGACACAGTTGTTACCTGCTTATTAGAGAGGTCTTCAAATGAAGGAATCTTTTTCTTTGATCCTCCTGTCTCCCCAAGGATAATGACTTAGTCTTGTGAATTTCATTGATGACAGGAACTCAGAAGTGAGGAAACTCCTCAGTGTATCTTGGCATCATCTCTAGAATTTTTGGTCTTAGGAAATTGCCTAAAGCATTTATGGGTTAAGTGATTTGCTCACAAGCACACAGCCAATACTTGTAAGAAGAAAGAACTTAATCCATCTCTTCTTGGCCTTGAGGCCAGCTCTCTCCCCACTGTACCACAACACCTTTCATTTCCCCAAACTGTTAATTTTTTTTTCCCTCTGGGTTCATTATTTTATCTTGCATATTTTAGTATTCATCCTCCACTTGCTTCCATCTTCTTTAGTCCATTGCCTACCCTTAGTTCCATCTTATTTGATGCATTTTTGGAATCTAAGTTCCGCAAAATTCTCTTAAGGAAGATTCTCCTTTTTCCTCCACACGATTGGTTCTCTTTGTCTTTTCAGGATGTAATTCCTGAGAACTTTATGTCCTCCTAGGCTAGCCTTACTTGTAGAATTGTACTCTATGGGATCCTACCTAGCCTTCCTCTGAACTTTTTTGAAACCTGTTCTGAGGGGAGAAATGAGTTTCAAATGATGTCTGTATTCCTCTTATTGTTTTTAACTTCCATTTTTATCAATTCCTGGGAGCTGTTAGGCTAATTAATTTTGGAATTACAGCATCATAGAATATCAGAGTTGAAAAGGCTCTCACGTCAAATTCTATCATTTTATCTATGCAGAAATGGAGACTGAGAGTTTAAGGGACTTGTAATAAGAAGTGAGAGGAGGGGCACTAGGTTTCAAATTCCCAGTCTAGCTTTGTTGTTATTGGTTTTTGTCCCCTGTACTACAGTATAGGTCATCTTCTCTTGTTCTCCAAAATAACTTTTCAAAAAAATTATCTGTATTTCTCCACTAACATTTTTGTAACCCTTCTTTATATATTGTGATTGGATACAAGCATAGGAGATCAATTGATCAGGGAAGTTTCCTCATCAACTTTGATAACATAGAAGTGAATATTTGAGGATTTTTAACTTCAACTCTCTATGATGAGTCACAGTCTCTAGGGGTTATTTGATTGGCTCAGGCTATTGTGGGTTGTACCCATCCCTTTGTGCTGGACCTATAAAAGGAAGCTTCATTGCATAGTGATGCTTTTTACCTTTTTTTTTTCTTGATGCAATCCAGAGAGAGCTGAGGCCTGAGAGCAGACTTGGGAAATGGGCACATTTTGGGCATTGGCACAGCCCTTCCCTGTGTCAGAATCTGACTAACACCTTAACCTCATATTGCTAGTAGGTGCTGGGCCATTGGCAGAGTAGTAAGAGTTTCTATATCCAAAATTTCTGAACCCCAAGTGCCAGATATGATGAGGTAATGTGAGTAGCAGTGACAGTGATATATTACAGTTGCACATGCTATCAAACATATGATAACCCTAAGAAATGGGTAGCATATAGCTAAATGGTGGGAGGCCCTTAAACCCAGCCTCCTGGATAAGACAGGAATGATTTCCTGAACAATTTTGGAGAACTTGGGCCCAACCCTCTGGAATGGAGAAGGGGAAGTTCATGAGCATCATTATAGATGGCAGAGACTTAATCACTCATCCTCTCTTAGGTGTTAATGGGCATTTCTAATAGATGTCTCTTCCATCTCCACTCAATGAGGTTGTTAATAGGGATTCTGACTTTTTCCATAGGGAGATAAACTCAGAGTCAGTCCTAAGCAAAGACTCCTTGTAACTTCATCAAGTTGATCAAGGAATTTCCCTGATTTATCTCCTTCACAAACCTATGACATACCAACATAACTTTGATATTTAATTGGCATAGCCTTTTACAAATTCCTAAGAGGTGGTGCTGCTAACCATTGTAGGCTCTAATGCTTTAGTACCCTAATGGATCTGGGAGCTCCATGAAGTGGGGATACTCCCTCCAAATGTATATTGTAGTTCGTCCTTGCCTGTCCATCCAGTACAACTTCGTTTACGTTCTTCCATAAACCGGGTATAGATCATCTAACATGCTACTGGTTTTATCCATCTTCTATTCTCTTCCCATTTGTGGACCACAGTGGAGCACACAAGATGTCCACTGGTTGTTCTTTGCTATGTGACCAGCCCATCTTTTTCCTCCTTTGTACATATATCTGATGAGGTCCTTTATATGACTTCTACATAATTTCTTATTTGTAATGTGTTGCTACCTACTCATACCTACTATGTGCTTCTCCATTGTCCTTTGGGTGATCTTTAGTTGCATTTTTTTCAGGAGATGGAATAGTATAGTACTACCCACACTCTGTGTACAATACCGTCAGTTTTGCTTATAGCCTTTCCCCCAGAGTCCCTAGTATTCCTGTGGTTTTAATTTTTTTCCGTCTTCCTCACAGTGATTCTTAGATTAGCATGATCTTAAAGTAAATTCAAACCTATCTCTTTTCCCTTATTGCTTTCCCCTTCATGGTTATCTAAGTCAATTCCTTATCTTTCTTACCTCTTATCACTATCATTTCTGACTAACCCTTTTTTCTCATCTTTTTACTGTTTCATATTGGGTGCACAAGATACAAGAACACACAAAGGATCTGTGATTTTTGTCCATATATGAAACTCCTGGTGTAAGAATGTGATAAGACAAATTTGCTCGTGGGTTATGTCACAAAATATATCTCAATAAGCACTGTCCATGATATCCGCCATGTCTCTGTTAGGAGGTGGTGGATAGCTTGCTTTATCATGGATCCTCTGCAATCATAGTTGGCATTGCTTTGCTCATTTCTCAAGCCTCTCAAAGAAGAGCCATCTCTTTGAGAAGTTGTTGATAGAGGTAAAAGTATGTCCTATTTTATACCAGCAGCATATGAAAGAATGTGAACTAGCAAAACATAATTTGTAGAGTGATTATATTTCTGAAAGAATTCTCCACTTTACAAAAGGATTTTCTGCAAGGTTCCATTAGCTAGGAAGCTGGAAAGCATTTAAATAGAATTCCATCTACACGTGTTTATTTGGTGCACAACTTTTTCAGAGACGCATCTGTTGCGTAAAATGAGATTTTTATCTGGCCTGGAATGATTTTTAGAGTGGAAGACTGTACTTATCCTTGATGGCTTGGCTTTGCAGATGAACTCATGTGATCAGAACTTGAATTGTTGCTGCGAAATAATTGAACTGAATTCCAGAATACAGGGGCAGCTCTTCACGATCCTCAGCCTAACAGCGCAAGAAGGTGAGAAAGAGTTATATCCTGTGCATGTACATCATGCATCTACTCTCTTTTCTTCTCTTCCACGATTTCCAAACCTTAGATGAAAATGCATGTCCGTACCTGCCATCTCTTTCATTCTCCTAGGTGGACATTACGCTGGTGTGGAAACAATCAAATCTCGACTTCTGCCCTGGCTAGGGACTTGTTTCTCCAATTCTTCTGTGGGAAAACCCATTGACAACAACTTAAGCCTTTTTCAGGTAGTATATGTTAAAAGATAATCCTCATTTTTCACCATTTTCAAACACTTATTGAGTACTTATTATCAGTGAAATGTTTCGATAGGTTCTGTTAAAGGTTAGCACAATGCCTGCCATTGTACTTAGTAAGCACTTAGTAAATGCTTGTTCGATTGACTGTAACACACAGTCTCCATTCTCAAGTGGTTAACAATCTATTTGGCAAACAAGACATATAGAAATAGTTCATACACTAAGTGCCAAATGTGTGGTTCAATGTGTTCTAGGCCTTCAGAGGCCAAAGGGTAGGGTGAATGGAGAAGGCTCTGCACTTTTGAACAAGAAAAATAAAACCTATTGAAAATTTCCCAACATATAAAGGCATTTTCCTTTCAGTGACTCAGGAAAGCAGTTCCATAGTTATTTATTGCTAGTATAATAGTGAGACACTGCCAGTTTTTGCAGCTATAGAACAGGATGGGAAGAAGGTAATTTACTTTTCTGAAGGAGAGGCAGTGTGGTCATCCTTGTGGAAAAGAAGGCTGTGATTACTATCTGGAAACCTGGGTTTGCATCCTAACTGATCATTCCCTAATTGTTTAACAATGGGCAAAGCTCTTAACTTTTCTGACTCTATTTCCTTACCTACTTTATAGGGTTTTAATGAAGAAGGTACTTTGTAAACTTCTTAAAACATATTATAAAAGTGATCTGTGATAATTGTAGTGATTATGATTGTTACAGCTATGTTTTTGTATCTGGGAAAGTAAAGCCTTAGTAACTTTTTTTTTCCTAAATGGTACAGACTTTTATAAAAATATGGGACTATGCATGATTTTTTGAAAATATTTAATAGGGTTTCAGACAGTTTTTGGATTTGTTTTTCATTGAAGGAGTCACTTGAAAAGGACAGACAACTGCGAGAACTTTCTGCTGCTCGGGAACGGGAGATACAACAGTTAGATTCGGAATTGAATTCAACTCGTGTACAACTCAGCATGGTTCAACAAGAGTAAGAGGAAAATGACTTGTCTTTTTCTAAGCAAAAATAATTGTTTTTCATTCAATTACATTAAAAATTTTGCATTTAACCTTGAAATGAAAGTTTTGGCCCATAGTTAATACGGTCAATGAAACCTTTGTAGATAAATAATAAGGTTAAGTTTTTTGGGAGATTTAGTGTCACCCAATATTTCTTAAAATATGATGATCCCAAACACTACAGGACATGGAGGAGGAGTATTTATTCCCTTCCTGGTACACTTCTTTCCACAGGACTTTAGCCATTTCTGGTTACAAGAGGGTGGGGTAAAGACTATCTTATGAGATTCAACAGCACTTGGGACTGAAAAATAACATACAACTGAAGGGTAGGGGTGAGAGATCAGGAAGAGAGTGAGATCAAAAGAAGGACAGAAAAGTAAGGCATCATGATGCATTTATCAAGCCGCTTTGGCCAATTGGAGAACAGGGTGATTGAATGATGTCAAATTCTTGAAAAAAAGTCAAAATTTTAAAAAGTTACAGTTTTAAAAACATCATGTAGGAAAAATTACTTAGGTAGAGTCAATTGAAATTTATCAAATTGAAGAGTTTATAATTTAATGGGAATGAAGAGACATATATATGTGTATATATACAAATTATAATAAAATATGTATCTCTGTATTATTTATAATGGAATACTTTTTAAACCAGTTATAGTTTGTGATTAAAGAGGACATGGAACCCTGATATAAATTTTAAAAACATATATTAGAATATTACTTGAAAAGCCAAATTAAAAGAACTTTACAAAAATAACTTCTCTCTTAAAAGACTGGTGACCTCTGCTGAAAAGTATGTCTGCAAGCTTGGCTCTGCCAATGAATGACAAGTCCACAAGGGGATTAATCAATTAATCAAACAAGCAGGCAAACACTTATTAAACACCTATTATGTACCAGAAACTATACTAGGTGCCACGAAGCTTTGAATTAGAAGGAAGCTCAGGGAACAAAAACCATGTTGGGGGCAATGTGGCAGGGACAGGTGCACTTAGAAGAAGGACCTACTTTTAGGATCGTGGGGTTAATAGGTCTGATACCAGCATACAGTATGGGTGAAAAGGAGACAATCTCTCATCCCCCAGAGCAGAGTCAATTGAGACAATTTTGTTAGGAGAATTTACTTCAGGCATACCAATGAGGAGAGTAGAGAAATGGGCTGAAGCAAGAGAGAGAAAGAAATTTTCTCTGAGCATATGACATCTCTGCGACCATGTCCAGTCCTTCTGAGCATATGACATCTCTGTGACCGTGTCTTTCTCTTATGCCACCTGAATCTTAAAAATTTTCAAAACCCTTTGATGTCATCTACTACTGTGGTGGGTAAAAGACGAAATGACTGAGGAAACAAAGGTTCAAGCTTCTGACCATGTCAATTTATTAAGTAATGCATGCCAATTACATAACAAATTGGGACCAGTCATCTTCCTCAGCTTTGGCAGTGGACCCCGAATACAGAGAGAGACAGAATTTTATACATTAGAAACAATAAATAAGATCAGTTAATTTAAAAAAAAAATTAAGCAGAATACAAAATTAGGTAATCTGATTTCTAATTGGAGGAAAGATTAGAGACTTTATAAGTTGGTAGGGGGTGAATAAACAGGTGTACAGTTCCCTGAAATCAGAAAGGGAGGAGGTCTATCCCCTCAAAGTGTCTGTATTCAATCAAAGGAACATGAAAACAATAACTGATTGACCAGAACAGGGTCAGTTTTCAGATAAGACATATGGGTTGCTTGAAATGTACAACTGCGAGAACACTCTTTGTGTCGATCTTCAGATCTGACTGGGTTTCTGGATCCTTAGTCTCTAAGCAATACATAGGGGTAGTCCAGCTTCTCAGTTTTGCAGGGCTAGGTTCAAACAATACAACAAAGTCCTCTCACAGTTCCCATAATTGAATAAAGTTTTCTCAAAAGACAGAAATTGGACTAGACCCATGATTGAATAGAAAGGGAATTGAGCTAGATCCAGAATTGAGTCACGCGATGGAGTCAGCGTGGTTCACTCAATTCCCACTACTGCTTGTGGTTCTAATCTCCTCAATTCCCTCACCACTATTCTCCTCCTTCCCCTTAGGTGCTGACAAAGAAGTAGACTTTGTTCTTGCCTGGGCCCCTCAATATGTATGCCTGATCCCATCTTTTTCATCTTCAGCAGATTACATCCTTGATCATCTTCCTTTCCCTCTTGAATCTTTAACATTTCCCTATCTATAGTCCCTTCTCTATTCAAACATTCCCATGTTTTCCCTCTCCTTAAAAAAACCTTACTAGATCCTACTATCCCCTCAAGTGATTGTCCTATAACTCTCTCTTCCCTTTCTTGGTCAAAATCCTTAAAAAAGCTGTCTGTACTTGGCTGCTTCTACTTCCTCTCCTTTCACTCTTTCTTCCTTAGTCTGTTTGCTGAATTCCCTTAACTGAAACTGCTTTCTCTCAAGTTATCAATGATGCCATAATTGCCAAATCTGATGGAGTTTTCTCAGTTATCATTCTTCTTGATCTGTCTGTTGCATTTGACATTTTTGGCCACTTTCTTCAGCTGAGCGTTCTCTCTGCTCCCCTCTTGCATCTCCTCTTCCATGACTGATCACTGTTGTCTCCTTTGTTGTCTCATCATCCACCACCTGGAGGTTTTTCCCCAAGGCTTTGTCCTGGTTTCTCTTCTTTCTCTTTCCCTCTGCACTCTCTACATATCCTCTCTTGGTAACCTCAGCAGCTCCTATGGTTTTAACTATCAATCTATGTGTGTGACTCACAGATGAATACACAAAATTATGTGTGTATGTGTACATAGTAAATGTGTGTATATGTACAGATGCATATACACACGTGCGTGTGTAAAACTATGTGTGTATATATATACATGTACACATATACACACATACATACACACATATATGTGTAAAGAGATTATGGTTAAAGTCACATATATATCCAGCCCCGGTATTTCCCCTGAGCTTCAGTCCTGCATCATTACTTGCCTACTGCCCATTTCAAATTAGAAGTCCTACAGACATCTCAGACTCAACATGTCCAAAATTGAACTCACGTTTCCTCCAAAACCCACTCCTCTTCTAAATTTTCCTATTTCTTTTGAATGTACCACCATTCTCACAAGTCTCCCAGGGTCATAGCCTCAAAGTTAGCCTCAACTCCTCCCTTTCCTTCACCCAGTCAGTTGCCAAATCTTGCCATATATCTACCTTCATAATCTCTCTCACATTAGAGTCCTTTGCTCCACTCACCAGCTAATACCTTAGTTCTCAGCTCCTTAACACCTCTAGCCTAGTTTATTGCAACAGAATCCTGATTGGTCTCCCTACCACAGGTCTCTCACCACTATGGTCCACCTTCCATATTACTGCTAAAGGGATTTTTCCTAAGTGAAAATTAGACCATGTACTCTTCCCTACTCAATCAACTCTAGTGGCTCTCTATCGCCTCAAAGATAACATATAAAGATTTCCGTTTAGTTTTTAAAGCCCTTCACAACTTGGCCCTAACCTATCTTTCCATCCTCATTAGATATTATTTCCCCTTCCTTCACTCTGTGATCCACTCTGTTCTCTCTTTGCTTAATCCAACACTTCCTCTCCTATTTCCTGGCCTTGGCACAAGTTGCCCCCATGCCTGGAGTGTACCTCTTCCTTGCCTCTTTCTCAGAGTCCCTTTCTTCCTTCAAGAAGCAATTCAAGAATCAACTGTCTGAAATTTTTCCTGATTCCCCCAACTTTCTAGTAATGCCTTCCCTCTAAAACTACCATATATTTGGCCACTATATCCATCTATCTATCTACCTATCTCTCTCTCTCTATATATATATATGTATGTACGTATACGTATGTATAGATGTATATATATTTACACTTGTTTACTTTATATATTTATTATATATTAGGATATATTAATATATTAGATATATATATAATATATATTATATATTGATATATATTAGAATATAAGTTCCTCAGCAGTTGGGGATTACTTCTTTCTTTATACTTATGTCTCCAGTGCTTAGAAAAATGACCTGCATATTGTAGGTGTGTAGTAAAAACTGGGGCAGCTAAGTGGCTCAGTGGATACAGTGCTGGATTTGGAGTCAGGAAGACTCATCTTCATGAGTGCAAATCTGGTCTCAGACACTAAATAACTGTGTGACCCTGGGCAAGTCACTTAACCCTGTTTGCCTCAGTTCCTTACCTGTAAAATGAGCTGGAGAAGGACTTGGCAAATAATTCCAGTATTTTTGCCAAGAAAACCCCAAATGGGGTCATGAAGAGTTGGACACAACTGAAATGACCAAACAACAAGAACAAAATACTTGGGTAGGGGGTAGAGTTGGTGTTATTTTGCTCAACTCTCTTAATACCTTAACTCAGTCTTTTTTTTCTGTGAAATTAATGCTATTTATATACCACCTTCTCTTAATCTTTATTTATCCCTATCATACTCTGAGCTCCATGATACTTTCTCCTTCCCAGTCTCTTCTGCCCCTGGTTTATTGTCTTCCTTCCCTGTTTGGCCTCAATAGTCAACCATCATTGGCAATTTCATTATTCATATGGAGGCTTCCTTTATCATCCTTGACTCACATTGTGTCCAATCCTTCAATAATCATGAACCTCTATCATTATCTTATTTTATTAAAAATTTATAGGGACAGTTTGTCATACTCCTTTCAACATCACTATTGCATGCAACTGCACCATCCCCTTTATGAAATATATGTGTGACTATAAACTCCTGTTCTTTCACCTTTCTCACTCCCTCATTCTTCCTAAAGTCTCCACTTAGCCCTCTTCCTGACCTTTGATGTCTTGAATTACTCTCTATCTTTTCTCTTAGTCCTTTATCCTTTTTTTTGATTTCTTTTCCTACCAAGTCTTGATCCACTGATCATCTTCTCTCTATCCCTGAATCGTTTTGTGATTCCACTGTTCCTTCTCTGCTAATCCCCATTTTCTTTATTTCTACAACTGAATATTGGTTTAGGAAGTTATGATACTGTGCTGAATGTATTCATTGCAAATGCATGCATTCTAACCTCAGTTAGGTCCTTTATGAAAATCCTCTTATTAATTTCTTATGACATCCCTATCACATTCACTATATCAGCTATTCCAAGACTTTTCTGATCTTCTCCATTTGTATTTTTTTTCTCTTTCAGCAAATTACCTTTTCTTCTACTTTACTGAAAAAATGAAGGCTACTCAATGACCTTGCTCAGCTTCCTTCCTCCATACCTCAAAAGCACCCTATAATTTTGTATATCCTTTCCTCCTCCTCTCTTGTCTCAGAGGGTAAATTACTCCTCCTTACCAAATTTAACCCTTCCCTCTATACCTTCAATTCCATCTTCTCCCATCTCCTTTAGGGTCTTGTTCCATAAATTACTCATTTTCTCTCTTTAATCTTCACTATCTTTCTCTTTACTGGCCCCTTTTTCTTTACCCACAAACTTTCTCATATCTCTTCTTTCCTTAAAAATGGCCGTGTCTCCGTAAAAATTCTTCCCTTGACAATGCAACTCCCTCAAGCTAACATTTTTTTTGTCCTCTCACTGTACCTATCTGCGAAAAGTAGTCTAGTACACTTACTACCTTGATTTTCTTTAGCTACTCATTCCTCAACTCCTTGCAATTTGACTTCTGTTCTTAACAAGTCTATTGAAACTGCTGTTCAGAAAAGTTGATACCAACAGCTTTGCAAATTGAATACGGTGCAGAGAAGTGTTCACAAAGATAGTAGAGCTAGCATCAAAAGAGGTAACATCGAGAAGAAGACTTGGCAAAAGGAGGTCAATTAGTAGGAAGGGGGAGCTAAGAAAAAGTAGCCCTACTTCCCTGTAGTTATATAGGAAGACAATTTATTCATAAGAACCTTTTCTACTTATAAATGTTACCCTTTTCATTTTTTTTATTATACCCATTTTGTGTTTTCCTCTTATAGTATTTCAGTACTTCAAGGATCTGTGCTATCATGTGGGTTCTGCTATCAGTGATGCAGATTGCAATCCTTCCGTAACTCAGTAAATGGTCTTCAAGAGTTATCGTGGATAAAAAACTCGTAAAGCCAACCTGTTGATAAGCCTCTAGACTTATCAAGATTGTCGGTCCTCAGATAGTACTCCATCACCAGGCCCGTGCTCACAGCCTTCACAGCCTTACGTAGGTCCTTGCATACAACTAGAATAGCATTTGAAGACCCAGGGTCTTCTCTACACCATGAAAAAAGATTGGAGGAAAAATTTCCAGGAATTTCCCCTCATAGCACTCTGTAGAAAATCTTTGTAATTATTTGTAAGGATCAAATGCTGCTTTTAAGAAGGAAGTAAGAGAAGGGGAAAAATGAAGAGAGGAGAAAGAAATTGTATCCTTCTCTTGTACCATGTGGGAACAGAGAACCCAAGAAATAGATGGAAAACATTGTCAGTGAGAACCAGCAGATAGTGTTTTGCTGACACAAAAGAGAAGCAATATCTACCATAAAGCAGGGGCCATTATTGGAGACCCACAGAAAACATATTGTTTGAATGTTTAGGAAGACTAGGAAGTTATAGTAGGCATGGGTGAAGCAGAAAAGTGTTGCCATACTAGAAAAGACCTAGGGTTTAGTAAACTGATATATGATGCCTATTTTAAATTTAGGAGTAAAGCTGTTGGTTAGAAAATGAACAATTGAAACAATTTAGAGGGGCAAGGTGGAGAGAAGGATTGGACAAATATAATCTTTATTGTGTGTGCTATATTCTGCCCTTAGTAAAAATTATTATATAGTATTTGGGGGGGGGGAATGGAAGCTCAGGTACTTTCTAGTGTAGTTGTTTTTGTTCACCAAAAATGTTAGTGTGTGTTTACACAGAAACACCTACTATAATATTTTTACTATGAATGCAGATGTCTATTCACAAGTGTGTCTTTTTGTTTCTGGAATCAGTGAATTCTCTGGAAGAACTTGTGCTTAATTTGGAAGGTCTACCAACTTTGAAAATCTGTCCTTAGTTACTGATTTCTCTTGCAGTCTGGCAGAAACTGAGATAGATCTAGAAGACACCAAGACCAAATCAGCTACTGCCCTTTTGGCTGCAGAGGATGAAATAATTCATCTAAGGAAGCAGTAAGAAAAATCTGCCCAGTTGTATTTGGTGGTGGCCTGTTGCTTAATCTTTGCCTTGCCAATTCTTGAAGTATCTATTCCTGTTTTTTATTATTCTTTTGTCATGCAGAATAATGGTAAATCTTACTGAGCAAATGATAGATGAGTAGTAACCTTTAAAAAAGTAATAATTGTTTAATCAGAGCTATATTTTATGTGTCTGTGTATCAAAGTAGTTTTTCCCCTTTTTCTTCTGTTCTTGAGCTTGAGGTACTGTAGTTTTAGCCTTCAATAAAAACTTAAATTTTTTTTTTTTAAAAATCTAGATCAGTGATTTCACTGGTGCAGAGAAATGATGATGTGGAAACTCCCTGCGGTGATGCAGATTAGAAACTCTTCCTCATCTTTCATCTTAGACAATTTCAATCTCCCTCTTCACCATGGGGAAGCTTTCTTTAATTGTCGTCTCATGCATTGCCTGATCCAACTTTTCTGATTGTAATGCCCAAGCAATCCCTTTACATATTTCTTTCTTGTGTTGCTGTTCTTGAATTGTGGCAGTTATGGCTTTAAAATGGCTTCTTTGAAATTGATCAAGGTATTTTTCCAGATAAGGAAGAACTCAGTTGAGAAATTACGAGACTCTCAATAGTTATCAGTTTATGCCTAATGTAGATCTAAGATTAAAATTTATGCAAGGGTAAAACCGTGTACTTTTTTCCTCCGACCCCCTTTTCACTGATTTTGATAAACATTCACAATAAACTTCGGGAGACCAAACTCTTTCATAGTGGTATTCAATGAAGGCTGATCCAACCTAGAGCAGAATAGCCAAAACAAAGCAATATTCTTTACTCTATAAGGACTTCTAGTTGGCGTTACACTCCTCTGACTTGATGCCAGTCATCTAGGTGAATATTCTCTGTAGAGAAAAAAATATCCATTCATCCTGAGGCATAGACATGGAATGGTATTCTGACTCCTGTGTTTCCTTGCACTTCTTACCTTTGGCATTGCTCACCTGCGTTGTCATAGAATCATTATTATTCAATAGGGGTCTGATTAGTGGAGCTGCTGCTACTGCTAAGCATGCATGCTGTCGCTCATTGAATTTTTTTTCCTTTGTGGTTAAGACTCAAGTCTCTTCAAGCCCAGGACGAGTCCCGCCAACGCAGCTTGGAAATGCTAACTGACTATGAACGACAACTTCGGGCTCTGAAGGATGAGATTGCTGTCCTGTCTGCAGAAAAATCTGTTCTCCAGAGCAGGTCTGTGATCTAGTCTGACACATGCTTCTAAATTCTTCCATTATGGAAAATATTTCAAGATGAGGTTTTAATGTTGGAGAGACAACATGGAAATATGGTAGGACCTGGAGTCAAGAGACATAGGTTTCAGTTCTGGTGCTTCCATTTACTTGCCATGTGATCTGATGCAACTTACAACCTCTCTGAATGCCAGGTTCTATTAAATGGGGATAATATTACTACCCACTTCACAGGGTTGTTGGAAGGAAAGTGCTTTGTAAATTAAAGCACTCTGTAAATTTGTTGTTTTCATTATGTCAATGGAATATCTTTTTGTTACCTCATCTTATTTGAATTGATGCTAAAGGGGAGAAAAATAGTGACTGCCTGGCTTTTGGGGAGAAGCATAAACAAAAATATGTCTTTATAATATTATAGTATTATGTAACTCAAACAACTGATAACAAAAGTCTGTCTTTACATTCTACTGAAAGGGAGAGGAGCACTAAGATCAGTGCTTGTACTGTGTGCTTACACTAGCCAACCTGAGTCCTAGGCCTTGCTGGCACCACAAGGCAAGGGGGTATTAGGGTAGTCCATGGCATTACAGTGGGAAGTATGAAAAGACAGAAATTGTGTACAGGAGTTTCTTTCTACTTGGGAAAATATATCTTGTATGTTTAGGAAGCCTAGGAAGTTATATTCACAATGCTGCCATGGGAATTTCATGCCAACATTGAAGCTAAAGGAATGAGTCAGATAATTATATTTTGTGAAAACTTGTGACTTGAAGCCAGACTTGAGAGCCTGAACTCGTAATGCCTTTGTCTGGTGGGTTCCCATGTCCAAGGGCCTTTGGGCAATATATGGGGACTTTTTGTGGGCCTTAGAGACCCAATCTATAAAAAAGATGACCCTTTGGCCATACATCTTGAGGGACCCTATCCTTCTAGATCTGAGCAATTTTTGACGCTGGCTTTGTGTTATGTCTTTTCTCCTACATTTAGAAACTTAGGCAAAGTTGTTTAACTCCTTGGCCTAGCATTCAAAGCCTTTGACTGTCACTAACCAGTTTTTGTAGCTGGATCAAATACAATTTCAGTCCATGACCTCCACACTCCAGACAAACTCCAGACAAATAGGATACTCACTGAACCATGAATGTATCTCAGGTTTTCCTGTCCCCTACGCCTTTGCTCATACCTTTTTCCTGCCTAGAATGCTCTTCCTTTCCCTCTCCATCACTTCTCTCCATCTATTCCTGTTGAAATTTTCCTTAGCCTTCAAGGTGTAGATTACATGCTGCATCCACTCCACAAAGTCTGCCCCAATCTCTCCCAAACAAGAATTGAACTACCCCCCACAGAACTCTCATAATACCTTGTTTGCACTTCTTTAATGCACTCATTTTATTTTGTATTATAAATACTTCACATGTCTCATGTCCCATAAGAATGACAATAACAACTCTAATTTATATAGTGCTTTGAGGTTCACAAAATACTTTTCCCCACAACAACCATGTGGAGAGATGGAAAGCAAATATTATTATCTCGATTTTACAGATGAGGAAACTGAGACTTGGAGAGAATAAGTGACTTTCTTACAGCCATTGGGGCTCAAACCAGGTCTTCTAGTGCTCCTTCTGCCACCACCATGTCCCCCGGCTAAGGGCAAGGATGGGTTCTTTATCTTCTTGTTTCCTTCAGTGCTTTGTGCCATAAAATAAGCATTTAAGAAATTTTTGTTGTATTGAATTCAAGTAAAATCAAGTAAACAGGACATGCTGAGGCCCAACTAAGACAGATTTATCTTTAGACCGTCTTTATTTTTTGAGAAGCTCTATTCTTCTCCTGGCCCTACATACCCAGTGCCCTTATACTTTTTCCTGGCTCACTGAACCCCATTCTCATCCCTTCTGTGGTTCCTCATTGTCTTCTTTGTCCCATATTATTTAGATTTTCCGTGCTATTTCTTCCCCACATAGACATGTACCTATTTCTGGTTCCATTTCTTCCAAGCTAGCCAGACTTAGAAACTTAGTTATGGCAAGATGTCAACAGATGCTAACAGTGAGATGGTGTTTTCAGGGACATTCCAGGGTATTTTAATAGGGGTAATGTGTCTTGACCTTAGTCTAGTGCTGGGAAATGTAAACAAGTAAAATCACTCCTTTGGCTTAAACAGTTGTCTTCAACTGTTATTATTAACATTACTGTTATTATTTAAATATATATCTAAATATATAAAAGTTATTATTAAACTATTATTAACTGTTTCAACCCTTATTAAAATGCATGTGACCATGTAGGTCTGACCCTGATTACACTGAGAAAGCAGTACCTATGACACTTATTCATAATTTAAAATGTAGAGAGGCAGTATGACACACAGGAAAGAGTACCAGATTTAGAGTCAGAGGACCTGAGCCCACCTCTATCTGTGTGATGTCGGGAAAGTCACTTTTTCTCTCTGGGCCTCAGTTTCCTCATCTCTAAAATAAAGATTTTGGACTAGATGGCCTTTAAGGTCCTTTCCACATCTAAATCTATAGGTCTGTGTGTAAGGGGAGGGAGTTGGTGCCCAGGGCACAAGGTGCTGTCGACTAAGAGTTCTCAAATGCTTTTAATGCTTCTTCTCTGGTAGACTCTCCAGGAGCCGGTCTCCTAGCCCTGATTCCCAAGGCGGCAGGCCTTCCAGTCCCGTTCAAAAAGAGATGACCCTGGCACCTCTAGCCAACAGAATGAGCACTGTCTCACGCAAAGCTAATCTCCTGGCCCGTTTCAGTGATGCGTATGCTCAAGGCCGCCTGGAGGCACAGACCTTGCTCAAGAGATACATTGATAAGATGGAAACAGTGCAGAGGATCATCTATATTGCCACAGTGGTAGGACATAAAATTAGTGGGATATAATGTCTTTGCTGACAGTTTGTATATAGTTGGTTTTAACTAACAGTATTTGGAAAGGCTAGATTATTTATTTATCAAAGATATTCTTTCCTTCCTTCCTTTCTTCCTTATTTCCTTCCATCCTCCCTCCTCCCTCCCTCCCTTTCTTCTTCCCTCCCTCCCTCCTCCCTCCCTCTCTCCCTTCCTCCCTATTTGCACATGTGTGTCTATATATGTACACATATATATATAATTCTGTAGACTTTTGGTTCTTAAAGAAACCTGGTATTATCTAGTCCAACAGATTCATTATACAAATGAGGAAACTGAAACCCAGAAAGATCCAATGGTTTGACCAAAGCTACACAGCTAGTTACTGGTAGAACAACATGATTTCCTATTCTTTCTTTATTAAGAGTATGATGCTTCTTTGGGTTCACAACATCAGCTACCACTATTAGGCAAATATTTCTATAACCTAGATGATTTATTTCCCTCTTCCTGTGCACCATATTGCAATTATTGACAGACAATATCGACTTTCGATTACTGTCAACTGCCTTGAAATCCATGAAATCTCATAGCCTTTTCATTGTGCACTTTTTGGTCCAGGGATAGAGGCTTTTTGAAACCCCTGAAATTTCTTTCCTTCCTGAAACTTCTTTTTAACATCTTGGTTTAGGTCAACAGGAAGCAAGAAAGTATTTTGTTTTGATTATGGTTATTTTGTAGCCCCTGCCTTACCAGTGCTTTCACTAAGAGGAATATATGGCTTTTTTATGTGCAGGAGTCTTTCCACGTAGCTAAGATGGCATTCAGACACTTCAAAATACGTGTGAGGAAGACTTTAACACCAGGTCATATAGGGGCAGAGTCTATTGAGGACATTGTCATGGATTACATAATTTGTCATCTTGATTTATATGATGTTCAAAGCAGCGTTAACGTAAGTGCTGGAAAATTTTAACCTGATGAATATATTATGTTCATGATGTCGTTGGCTAGAAGATAATCTATATAACCATAAATTTATCTAATTTTTAAAACATATCTCTGTTTTAGAAGAGAGAGGAAGTAAACATCTATTTTATTTATTGCTATACTTATGTATATATGTATGTATATATACATATATATAGTAATAGGTTTGCTCTAGGCATTTATTGACTTCTGCTTCCTTATTTTGAAGTTTTATAGGATTAAGTTGACCATAGTTCATATTCTTAAGATAAGTTATGAACAAGATCTCCAGTGTAGGCAAATCTTGCACTTACCGAGGATGGCAAAATAAAGGTAATGGTAAGAAAAAACCACCCATCTGTATTCTCCATTTAGCAATGAATGATCTGGGTTTGTCACTGTCCTTCCTTCTTTGTTCCTTGCTAAATGAGTAGGTAGTAGTTAAGGTACAATTTCCATTCTTTTTCTAAATGCGTTTTCTTTTTCTCTTCACTATAGCCCACCAAAGTGGCCCATTTTTCTCTTCTCCCACGTATGTCAAAGCTTTAGGAGATCACAAGTGCATAATGAGAATAAGATTTTTTTAATTTTCAGGATGTGATTCGTGCCATGAATGTGAACCCCAAGATTTCTTTTCCACCTGAAGTTGACTTTATAGTTATCAGCTGCTTCATCAAAGAGATATGCTGTATTGCATTCGCAATGCAGACTTTGGATCCTCCCCTAGATATTGCATTTGGTGCTGATGGAGAGATTTTTAATGATTCCAAGTAAGAAAACTTAGGTACAGAAATAGAAGCTAAAAACACTAAGAAATATTTTATAAGTCAATGAGAGCATAGCTTCTGAGCCAATGTGAGGCTGCTCCCAACTTTGGGAAAATGTTGTTTTGGATAAAGAACAGTGATAAAGGGAGTCAAAAGACATAGATTGACTCCTAGGCTTGACCTGTCTCCTTATTACTGTTTTTACAGCAATAAGTATGATAATGAATACTATTATAAACCACTTCACCTTGAATTGAGTTTTCTTCTCTATTAAATGGGATTTGATTGTTGTGGTATAAGTATAACTCATTGGGAGATAGTGTGAATTAATGGGTATCTGATTGAAGTATCTTAGAAGAAAGGCGATGTATAAATACACAATTGTATTATTGAATATTTACTGTATCATCTAGAGCAAAGATTCCCAACCTTTCCAAAACTATAATTACCTATTTTAGTTTGATATTCCAGTTTCCCTCCCTAAAAGTCTCCTATGATGGGCTTTTCTTTGAAATAAATAGAAACTAATGTAGAAACTAATTTTGTCTTGAACATTTTAAAATTTCAGTTGGACATTTAAATCTTACTTCTCCAATAAATGGGATCTCTCTTAAGTTGTTACTGAACCAGAATTGTCAATCACAGTTCTAGGGCTTTGTTCAGTATTTAGGGTTTTGCTAACACTTAATGGCTTCTCTAAGCCACACATGATCAGAGCTCGTGTAAAGGGAGAATAAGCACTCCTCTATGCCAAATACAAGTTACAGTAAGGATGGATTTCATTGTGCCTATGATATCTGTTTTCTAGTTGCTATCATTGCTACTCCTAGTCTTCAATCAATATCTAGGTTTCAGATAATTTTTCTTTTGTTTGTTTTGCAAGGCAAAACAGTGCAATCGTCTGAATCTTAAACCTTATTCCTTTTGTATAAATCTCTCCTTAGGGGAATTTACTACCCAGAATCATCCACAACCTTCTTAGAATCATAAAATTATGGAATATTCAAATTACAAAGGACTCCCAGAGGCTGTGTAGTCCAACATTTCTCCCAGGGTAGAATCCCTGACAGAAGATTACTGACTTTTGATTAGACACATCTAGTGAAAGAAAGCTCCGTGATGCTCAGAGTAGACCGTGACTCTATTAGATGTACCTGTTTTTTAGAAAGTTCTTCTGTATGCTGAGCACTTTTCTGCTGCTTTGTAACTTTCACCCATTGATCCTGGTTCAACACACAGTAGCTAAGGAGAGGTCAGCGACTTTTATCTTATTTCCCTCAGTTTTCTCTTCTTCAAGCTAAACATACCCATTTCTTTGAACTATTTCTCAATAGATATTCTTTAAAGATTGTGCACCATCCTGGTCATCCTATTGTGAATATGCTCCAATTAATTGTACCTAACAGTACGTAATGCCTCACATCTGGTCCCAGCAGTACAAAACTTACTCATGTTGTTTACTTTTCTTTATCTAGTTCATTAATATAACTATTACATAGTACTATTATATATTTGATACAACAAAGAGTTAATATAACATTCTAAGTGAAGTTAAAACTAGAAGTGACTTTAGTGGTGATTTATTATGGATTCATTCCAGTTTCACATTATTCTCAGCTTATCTTTTTTCATTCTGATAAAATTCTCATATATGTGTTTAAAATATAGGTATCGCCGCAGCTGTGACTCTGATTTCACGGCTCCCTTGGTCTTCTATCACGTGTGGCCTGCTCTGATGGAGAATGAAATTGTCATTATGAAGGGAGAAGCTGTCACCAAGAGAGGGGCTTTTGTACGGTGCCATTGTGGAGTCAAAATTCATCAAATCTGTTTGCCTCGCAGATTCTTGGCACTTTTTGTACACGGAGAAATCATGTTCCATTGATTCCGCAAAGAATTTCACAAAAACAATCATTTAAAAAGGTTTCACATGAAGGGGAAGAAGTGTGTGGTCCAATGGATAAGAAGACAGCTGAGTCTGTTCTTTGGCTCCACCACTGATTCACCATGTTTTCCTAGGCAGTAAACTTCCCCATCCATAAATGGGAGAAGTAATATTTACCTTCACCCTCTCAGGAATATTGTGAGATAATATAGGCAAAATCCTTTGACCCATGCTGTAATGGAGACCCTGTGTAGTCATTTCGTTTTTAAATTATCAATTAATCTTAAGGATATTGCACAAATCTTTATGTCACTTAATTCCAAGAAATTATGAAACTGATAATCTTTCCCCCTCCTTTTTAGGGAGGAGATGATGGTGTGAGGATTGAAGCTAATGTAACTCATGGATTCATTGCCTCCTATGCACAAGCATTCTGCGCTGTGCATGACTTTTACACTTGGTTACCAAAATGGGGTTTGGTTGGGAGAACATTGATGGATTTCATTGGCGGTTGTGAGTGTATGGATATATAGAATGTCCATCATATTGTTTGTATCACTGTGCTTCCTGGAAGGTATTATCAGTTTTGTAATGGAGAATAAAGTTCTCCTAGTCACTACATAAGAGCACAGAGGATAGACTCTGCTTCTATGTCTTTCGAATTGGAGGATGGGGAGGGTAATGACCAGAAGTATTTCTGGATACCAAGGGGAGAATTAAACCCAACAAGTTTATTGCATAATTTCAATTTTGTAATGATTAAAGGGAATTTATGAAGCACATTATGGGTAAAATCCCATTATGTGAATATCATTACAGTAAAGGGTTCTAGATAGTAAAACCATTTCCATGTTTCAGTGAGCCAGAAATAGAAAAGAAGTTTTGTTGAAATGGTTGCAATAAACTTTATATACTGAAAGACCCTATACAACAAATGTTCTTTCCAATTCCTGGCTTGTAATCAAGCACTCATTTTGCATTGCAGAAGGAATTAGAGAGATATTTGATGGTCCTCATGTTCAAATAGCAACCAATTTTAAAATCCACTTACCTTTCCCACATCTAAGATCAGAACTTGCTACCCTTTTAATTCCTGAAACAAAATGACATATGAAAAAATATGGAACTTTGAGGAAAATGAGATTAGTGGGATGAAGGTTTATACATACCGCCACCTCCCTTTTTCTTTTCAAAAGTATTTCTTTTCTATTTATTAATTAGCTGTATTTCCATATGTTATAGACTGTGAATATAATTTCTAATAATCGACCCATTTTAACAAAATTCTCCTGGCACAAAGAAATTGGATGTCCCTTAGAGTTCTTTGTAATGGGATTTTATCAGAGAAACACTACAACCTGTTACTAAATATAGTATTTGGTAGCTATAGGAAACAAAAGTGGTATAAATTATACTGATAGTCAGTGGTAGTAGATTATTAGGGTCATAATAAGATCACTACCATAGCTAGCATTAAGTTGTATTGTTACTTTTTCACAGCCAAGTGACTTTTCCTTTTCTGCCCTTTGACTCAGTGGTCATCTGTGAGAAACATCAACCGAAGTAGGAGCCGAAGTCTAAGCCCTATCCATCACCGTGGTAGCCTGGGTAAAAGCGGGGTATTTATCACTCTAATTATCTTAAATTCTATGAAACAAATTTTTATCTTAAGGAGTCAATAACTTCCATTCCTTTAACAATCCACGTAGGAAAATCAGTAGTTATATTGGTCTGAGTATAGGCCAAACTTTATCCACGTCTGGCCTGAAAAAAGTCGGGCTTATAATCTCACTCTTTATTTTTTTTACTTTTTATCATTCTGTATTCTTCATGACAAAGAACAAAAAAAATTGATAAAAATTAGTAAAACATTTTATTTGAATTGAAAGGAATATAAAATAATACATTTCACTGTGAAATACACTTTTAAATAATAATTTTGTGTGGTTTTCAGTCTTATGTCTATGTATGTGTGTGTATGTATATGTATAAATATATATATATACACAGAGATACATATTTTCAGAGTTCTCTTGTTAGGGTTACAGCATATATTTTAGGGAGAAAGCTCTCTTTGGATCAATATAATATCCATTTACAGTAGAATGATGATTGCTAGGACAGCAGGAGGCACTGACTCTGGATTCCAAGGATCGATATTCAAGTTCTGCTTTTGACACTGTTTGCATAACCCAGAGAAAGCCATCTCATTTCCTGGAGCCTGAGTTTCCTTTTCTATGAAATGAAGATCCTTTGAGGTCTCTTCTAGCACCAGAGGATGGCATTCAACAAACATTTATTAGGTGCCTACTGTATATAAAGGCACGGTGAGGGATAAGACACATACACGAGGTAGGTTGTGATTCAAGGCAGAGAAAGGAGCAGGTCAAAGGTACAGTTTATACCAAATGCTATGATAAATATAAGGAGAGAGAGATCACTTTCAGCTGTGAGGATTAAGCAAGGCTTCGTGGAGGAGGTAGCATTTGAGCTGGGTCTTGCAGGGAGAAAATGATTTCAACAAATGAAAATGAGGAGAGAGGAGCATATGTTCCAGAGAAGAGGTAGGAAAAGGACAAGACAAGAGTGAAGAGCAATTAGGAGCACAGTTTGTCTGGAACATAGCACGTACTAAGGAGAGTAGCAGGAAAGAAGGTTGGAAGGGTAGCTGGGAGGCACGTTGTGGAGGCCAGGATCAGAGCCTTAAGTGGGCAGCATAGGAGTATGCATTGAATTTATTAGGCAACACATGAAAGTTTTTGAGCAGGAGAATGATTTCTCAAACCTGTGCAACAGAAAGATTATTTTGGCAGTAATATGAAGGATAGATTGGAAGGAGAAGAGACTAATGGAGGGAGACCGGTTAGGAAGCTATTGAAATAGTCTAAGTGAGAAGTTTAAAGGCAAATTAGGGCAGTGGTAGCATGCCTGGAGAGAAAGGAGCTGGATGTCAGAGATGTTGCTGAGCAAGCATTGATACAGCTTCACATCTGATCATAGGTGGGGACTGAGGGAGGAGGGGGGAAGGTCAGAGAAGACTGAAATTTTGCTCCCAGGTATTTTGGAGGATTGTGATGCCATCAACAGGAATACTGTTGTTTACTGTTCTACAGAGAATAGTTTATAATAAGCCTAGAAGCAATCAAATTTACTCCCCTTCCCCTTTAGATTTTAATACCTTTTGTTCTAATTTTTGAATGAAAATCCTACATAAAATAGAGATTACATTATCTTGGGTTGTCTTAGATCCTAGTTCTAAATTCCCCTTTAACTTATTTATTTGAACCTGGAAAAACCATCTAAATAGACTGATTTGTACTTTTAATGACACGAGTCTTTTTAATGACTTTTATGACACATGTCTTTTTTGCTTTTGCAAACCTGAAAGCACCACATAAATGTTGGCTATTATTAAATTGCTTTATGTTCCAGATATATGTTCCAGATATGCAATTTAATATAATAGCTAACATTTATGTAGTGCTTTAAGGTTTGTGAAGCACTTTACCTGTTATCTTATTTGATTTTTCATAACAACCCCATGAAGAGGGTAGGGGCTATTATTACCCTCATTTTACGGATAAGGAAACTGAGACACAGAGAAGTGACTTGCACAGAGTCACAAAACTAGTAAGTATCTGAGGTAGGCTTTGAACCCAAGTCTTCCTGTGTCCAACTCCATTGCTCTATCTTCTGGGTCCCCTACCTGCTTCAATTTAAGACAAACTAACTAACATTAAGTCTCCAGTTTAATATATCTATATCTATATCTATCTATCTATCTATCTATCTATCTATATGTATATATATATATACATATATATATTTCTATCCCATAGAATCTAACAAGAGCTACAACTGGTAAAGAACTTCAACAAAAAATAATTCTGAATAATGATTATATATAATAATATATAACAACAATAATATATAATATAATAGATAAGTCAGAATAATTCTGAAGTGCTATGGAGCCATTATTTATCTGATATTAGGAAAAAAACCAACAACTTTGTTATAAGCTTCAGTCTCATTAGTCTGACCTTTTGTCGTCATTCTATGCTTTGTAGGTATCAAGAAGTCGAAGCCCTTCTCCACCAAGAAATATCAATACAAGTAAGTGGAGAGTAATCTAGATCAGCTAAGTTCTTCATAAACTCTTCATAGTTCTCTCAGCCTCAGAATGTGTCTTTTTTGATGGGTGGCCCACCCCAGTTGTATTTCTCAGTGACGCTAATGTTCCTGGTTGACGTAGGTAGTATCTTAAGAGTTAGAACTTAGGAAACTTGGATTCCAGTCCTTGCTCCACCACTGACTTCCTTGTTAGCTGTGGGACTTGGGACAAGTCACATAACCTCTTGGAGCTCAATTTTGGGGGGGGGGTCACATGAGATGTGTAGGTAAAAACACTTTGTAGACTGTTCTATATATATATATATATATACAATAAATGTAGTAGAAATTATTATTCCCGCGTCTTCTGCTCTTGACCGTTTACTAATGACACAGGAGCAGAAGATCCTGCTTGTCCGCTAGACCTACATGAAGTTCTCCAAGAAATGAAGACTGTTCAGCAAAGATAGTCTGGCCACTACTCTGGGAGAAGAAGAAAAGTTTTATTGCTAGGAACTTAGCCTCCTCTTCTTTCATTTCAAGCCATGCTAAAAGAAATGAAAAGGAAGTGACAACTCTGACCATGTATGTTTTTCTCCACTAGGGTTTTAAGTTGACTGGAAGTATTTCTTTGCTCCTGTACATCTGGACAAATCAACTTCAGTGGTGCTTCCATCTGTTCTAAGAGTTCTTCAAACCTCACTTAAGATAATGTGAATGACAATTCTGTATCACTCCAAAGGGAGAGTTGAATTTTTTTTTGGCTTAGTGTGTTTTGATAACTTTAGATATATTGCTTTATATGTATATTTTAGAAATTAATTCAATTAATTTGATAAAAATGCATAGGTGTTTATGATCATATTCATTTGATGCAAGGCTTACTTCATAGTTTCAGGGACTCCATCGTTAAATACCATACTATATTTTAGCAAACTATAGAAAGAAAGATAAAAACATTTGATCAACCAATGTTTAGCCAATGTGAAACAACACAAGACATTTAATTTCACAGTCTATTCATAAACTCACATGTGTACAGACTAATTTTAATTTTAAAACAATGTTATCATATGGTGCTTTTTTGGTTTTGTTTTACCTTTTGGGAGATAGCATTATCTTAGGCTAGGAAACTTCCATTCTTTTCCTAGAATTAATTATCTTTTTTTAAATGTGAAAAGTTTTTAACTGAGGGAATACTGTTACTCTGCTTTTCTGTGCCTTCTACCCCAAAGTATAAGTATCAGGTCATGAGAATTACTTTGTTTATTAAATCCTGACTGTCGTTGAGAAGAGGAATCTGTCAATTAGTGCTCATCAGCCCTACTTTATCTTTTGGGATTACTTTGCTTTGTGCAAATGCATACCTGAAGTTTGACAATACTTACTCAATTTGTGTTCATTACCATTTCCATTTAAACACACATAAAACTCAATTTTATTTGAATGGAGTCATCCCAGCTCCTAAAATCTGGTGTAGTTGTTTTCTTCTCTCCTAGTAAGCTTTTCCTTTATTTGCTGAATAAATAAAAAATACATATTTAAAAAATCAGGTTACTAGGCAGTTGCTTCCTTGGGATCTGATTTTATTCTTTACCCTCTTCGCCTATAGGATCAGCCTTGGGCACAAGCAATACTTGGCTATTTGGGCAAATGTATGTTTACAGAGGAACATAGGACTTGTTGCAACAGCTCAAGAAATGGATTTATTAAGCCCATTAAATAAAAAAAATATGATGAAGAAAACACCTTTTGAGAAATCTTGCTAGCTCTAGCTTGCTGAGCAAATGGTAGAGGACAGGGGTGTGAGATTCTTTTCTGTCCCGATTGTAGTTATTTGCTGGTTCCTTTAAGTGTCAGGTTGATTTTTTTTTCTTCCTCATGCTGTAGAAGAAAGAATATTGAGGTGGGGTCAGCAGGACTGGGTTCTGCTTGGCCAAAGACTTTTATAACTCATGGCAAGTCAAAGAATCAGGGACTATTACTGTTGAGAGGTAGGACAACTGCTCCAAGCTCCACCCTCATGGAGCAAAGTCCTCTATAACGCCCTCTTTGGGCCTCACTTTACTCATCTATAAGACAAAGGAGTTAGACTTAGTGATCTCAATTCTATAATTCTCATTCTAATAGTTCATTTAAGATTTCATTGCATAAAAAGACAGGAGCTTATTCATTAACCTACACTACTCTGCCCTGGTAGTTTAGTTCTTCTATGCATCTTCTGTCCTGTTGGACTGTGCTACAACTGAATTGGCAGAACACAGTTTTCCCAAAGAACTCTTAGAAATTCCATATAACTAAAACAGGCAGACATTCTCAACCAGGTTACTCTTGTTTCACCATTGTTATGCCTTCGTCTTAGGGACAGTGAAAATGAAAGGCTCTTTTCTTATAGTTTGGGTGAATGTTTGCTTCTGCATCATTGGCAATATCCCGTGATAGTACAATTCAGACAGATTGAGCTTTTGTTAAAACAAGTTTTTTGTAGTGAAGTTCTTTCCCCAAATCTTTTCATATTTCAGTAAGGTTCTTCACACATCAACTTCCTATTAGGCTCTGGGATCTAGTTTGATTTTGAACATTAATGAACCTTAATAATTGTAGCAGGAATCATCTGGAAGTATCACCTAAATGTTGAGTTTGCATTATATGCCAAGTTAGTGTTCAAATGAGAACACTAAATATTATGTATTTTTTACACAGTCAAGTTTTGTGAAATGTTCCTGGGACCACATAAAAACGTGGACCTTGTGGTTGGTATTGAACCTGTTTGTATGTTCGACATGGTGCTATTAGGAATTTTTAACTATTACTCAGTCCATTAAGATAAACAACAACAAAAGCTATTCCTAATGGCATGCTCTCTTCACTGAAATATGGAAAATAAAGTCATGAACCAAGGGCCAAATAAATATTAATCAGTTCTCAGCTGAAGTAACAGTTTTAGAAGTCCTGAGAAATTTCAGGCTTATAGAATGAACTAAAAGCACTGACCTCTGTTTTGAGGAACATGACTGAGCAATATAAATTAATAGAATAGCTACATGGATCATAGATACATCCAAGAAACAAGAAAAATGTGAACTCTTTACACATTTACACATTTGAAGATCTGCTCCAAAATTTGCAGGACCTAACCTGGGATTTAGTGATTCTTTCTAGTTAATCTATCTCTGTCAGGGCTCAGTGCTAAAGAAATGAATGCGTGGGATTGTTGATATTATTGGAACAGACAGAAATCATTGCTTTTGCTACCTGGAAATGATTGCATTGCAATGCAGGTAGTTGAATTTGATTTCACACATCTCAACGTATCATTTCTAGCCTAGAGATTTTTGTAATTCCCTGATCAAAAACTGTATTTAGTTTATCCATGATTTCATGATTAAAGTTCTCAATCCTCCCACTTTGCAGCATATTTTAAAAAATTTTCTTTTGATAGCTTTATTTATGTTGTAAGCACCAGTTCCATTATCCTTTAGGATTTTTCATGACAAGGGGAACAGATTTTGTGAAAGGTGAAGTCAGGGCACTATAGCTACAAAAGAGGATATCTCATTTGTCTTTTGAAAGAATAAAGACATTAATAGAAAGACCTATGTATATTAAATGCAAGGGCCAAAGGCAACTTTCATATTATTAGAAGTTTATGAAAAGCCTCTGCCTCCCCCCAAAAAAGTTTGCTGCTCATGTACTTCAGCAACTCTTGAGTGAGGATCTCTACTCTTTAGTATAAAAAAGCTCAAAATAAAGTTAGTAGGAGTTAAAGATGAGAGACAACTGGACTCCACAGAAAAATTAAGTGCTGTGGTGTATTTTTTCCAAATGTACATTCTACCTTCTATTTCACCAAATAAGAGAAAAATTCTCTGACCATCACATTCATTTTAGGCAATAGCCTTTTGCTGGCTGTGGGACAGAGAGAAGAGGGCATTTGATAGGAGCCATCATTTTAAGATATTCATAAATACAAATAAGGAGCAAGTGTTTATGAGCTTTTCCGTGACAAATTCCGTGACAAATATTCCTTGTCTTTAGTGGTGCTGCATTACAAGATTTCTAAATTGTTATTGGTGTTTGTCCTTCAAATATCAAAGCACTAAATCACTAACCTCCCTCCAGTGAGAGGAGACCCTGAAAGTGAAGCAGAATAACTCTTTATCTCAAAAGGTCTTATTTAACAGCCAAAAGAAAAATCACAAAACAAATTTGCTTCATCCACTGAGTGTCAATACAAACACCATCCTAACCACAAAAGCAAATGTGGCAATGAACTGCAACTGGTACTATTCCTTTCTATATTGTAAGCAGCAAATAAATATGATCATTGGGGTTTATGCTATGCTCCAATACAGTATTAGTCATGATTGAAGTGATAATTCCGAAATGAGTTGAAGTGTGATGTGAAGTCAATTTTAGAAATGCTGTTTGTAGTAGTAGTTCAGTGCTCTTGAAGCTGGTTGTAACTATATTGTAGCAATTATAACTCTCGTCTCTGAATTCTGACACTTGGGGATCAATTTGTGGTGGGGTGCCAGGCATATGAGGGTGGGTTTCTCTCTTAGACAGGATACAAGTTTCATAATTGCATCATCTACAATCACAAAACACCGAGATTAGGCTGTCTTTTGTGACTCACCTAGACTGCATTCTACACATAGAGGAATAGAAAATAAGGGGAATGGTGGAGGACACATTTTTAGCTCTACAGTACTCCTGTATCACTGTATCTACAGGGTGCGCTCAAGGTCCCTCTGCAAGTGCCGTCACAGTTCAAGATTCAAACCCATTCAATGAACAGTGAATTTAGCCAGAGTTTGATATGGTCAATGGCCTGAAAATTGAGATCTGATATCTCAGAATTCACTTTGAACCATTTGGAAGGGGATTTCCTAAAGTTAACTAATGAATGTCAAATATCAGAAAATAGCCATTAGGAAGTACTTTTATAACAACAACGGCAACTAATATTTATATAGTGCTTTACATTCGTCATCAAATCTTATCTTCACAATAATCCTGTGATGTTGCTGTTTCAGTTAATATTACCCTCATTTTATAGTTTAGGAGAAACAGATTTGGAAAGGTTGAGAGACTTGCTCAGAGTGGCAAAGATTGTTCTAAAATGAAAAAGGATTTCCTGACTTCAAATCCAGTGTTCTTTCTGTTTTTTAAACCACTCCAAACTACTAATATTTAGCCTTCACTGTGGAAGAAAATATTTAGGAGAACATGGATATGTATGAAATGATGCTCTCTAAATAGAGGACAATACGCTATAATATCATTGTAAAAAGAATGTGTATTCACTTTCTAGAATCCCAATAATCAGAGCAAGGAAGGGCCCTCTCACATCACCACTGGCCTTAGAATCCAAGGCCTACTTGCTGTTCCTCAGATTTGACCTTCTACCTCCACCTCTCTTCCGTAGCACAGGTTGTCCCCTCATACCAGAATGCACTCACTCTTCACCAGTGCCTTCTAGAATCCTTGGCATCTTCAAAGCTTGGCTCATATGCCACTTCCTATGGGAAATCTTTCTGATCCCTTAATTTTTTAGTATCCTCTTCCACCTCAAATTATCTTGCATTTACTCATCTGCTTGCATGTTGTTTTTGCCTGTAAAATATAAATTCCTTGGAGGGAAGTACTTTTAAAAATTTTGTTCCATATCTCCAGTATCTACAACAGTGCCTTGCACACAGTAGGCACTTAATAAATGCCTTTGTACGGAACTGAATCAATAAGTACCTCTGAGGTAATTAAGTCCAAACTTTCTCTGAAGCATCTCCAACAAGTGGTCATCTTGGCACAGTGGAAAATTGACTTTGGGTGGGAAGAAGGGGGAAAGTCAGATTTTTAGCTTCAGGAAGACCTTAGAGTCTAAAAGAATTCTCCTTTAAGCTAATGCTTGAAATCTTCCACAGCCCTTAAAACTTCATTCTTTTATTTTAAGGTTTGATCCTTTTAAAACTTTATTGCTTTTCAGCATTATTGATTTTGTTGTTATCACTCATACCTTTCTGTGAATGAGTTTCAGACAATTTACTGAGAGTAGGTTTTGATAGCTGGATTTGAAGAGAGTCCTAAAAGGGGTGGGGGTTTGGGGTAGAGTGAATAATAGGGAGCATGGAGGCAAGGGCACCAAAGACACACTTCACTTAAGTCACAGTTCTCTCTCTCTCTCTCTCTCTCTCACACACACACACACACACACACACACACACATACACACACAAACACACACATACATTTATCAGTTGGTTGGTGTAAAAGCCTTGTCCTTTCTCTGCATGCTCATTAGGCAACTTTGTTCTTGGACAGTGGTGTTTCTAAGGCCAAAGGCCCAACTTGGCATCTATAAACACATTGGATTGCCTAAGCCAACTGTTTTTGATTACAATTTATGAGCTTTAAAACAAATTCATGTCTGTAGACTGCTCTTAGCTTGTTTTTAAATCCTCCTGACTTTGCATATTAAAAAAAAGAAAAGAAAAAACATTGCATCTGTTTTTTGTTTATTTGTTTGTAACAATACATTTCTTCTGAGTGCGGTAAGAGAAGTGGTACACAATAATATATGCAATTTGTATTCATTATGTGTACAAAAGCTGAAGATGACCATAGACCATTTCACAATAAGATAAGAAATCCTTCCCTCTGTTCCCCTCCCTATGTTACCCCACCTTACCACATTTTTCAGAAGTAGATTTGAAGTAACTGCTGATTTCATTGTGAACTGAGTTTCATGAGGGTCCTGAATGATAGGGACCTTTACTCTTAAGTGTGAAGAGATCTAATAGCAGCTTATGACAAGCAGGATTACTATGAAAGATTACTATGTATTTGCTAATCACTGAAAGATAAATGATCTAGCAAAAATTTAACTCACTGTTAATTATATCCTCTATTATCTCTGGTAAAGGTCTAAAATTCAAGACATATAGGAAATTAATACAAATATAGAAGACCAAAAGCTATTCTCCAGTGGTCTATTGGCAAAAAGGTTAAAAAAAACTGCCAAAAATTACAAACTTTAAACAGCCAAAGGAAAATTTCTTTCAAATCACTAATAATAAGAGAAAAGCAAATTAAAACAACTTTCTAGTTTCACCTCATACTCAACAAAGATGACAAAAGGTGGGAATAATTAATGTTGGAAGTGGTGTGAAAAGGCATATTAATATGCTATTTTTAAAACTATGAATTGAACCAATTCTGGAAATTCTTGAATTCTACTAAAAAGTGACTAAAATGCTCACAACTTTTGACCCAGAGATCCCACTGGTAGGCATATACTCCAAGAATGTAAAAAAAAAAAGTCCTAGATACACCAAATTATTTATTGTGGCATTTTTTTTGTAGTAGCAAAGAACTGGAAACAAAGTAGACACCTGCCTATTGTATAATGGCTGCACAAATTGTGGTACGTGAATGTAATTAGATTATTACTGAACTTGAATAAATTAATGAATATATAATGTAGACAAACATAGGAAGATTTATATGAACCGATGCATAGTGAAGTAAGCAGAACCAGGAAAACAATATATACAATGACTGCAACAGTGTAAATGGAAAGAACAAAGAAATTTTTTTAACTCAATGCTATATAGTTATAAGGACTAACCTTGACTCTGAAAAAGAATTAGGAGACTGCATCTTTTTCCCTTGTTTTCAGAGATGTTAGACTTTGAATGTGGAACTGGACATAATTCTATTCAGACTACATTGATGTGTTAATTAGTTTGTAGAAGTGCTTTTGTCTCTCTCTTTCTTAAAGTTCATCTTTATTAAGGATGGCCCTCTGGCTAGGATGGAAGGAGGGATATAAACAAAAGATATATGAAAAAAAGTATCAAAAACATTTTTTGAAAAAAAAATGATGCTAGGAAGGACAGACATTTAGATAAGACACAGTTCACTCCCTCATTCAGTATCTCTGAATAAATATATATATTTGGGCCATGATGTTACAACATACCAAATCTTCAGCATAAATTATCCCCACAACTTATTATTGTATATATACTCTACAAACAAAATTATTTTTGTCCAAATTTCATTCCACACTTCATTGCAAAGAAATCATCTATAGGATTTGTTATACCATCCATCACTCATTTCCATAATGGAAAACTTTGGCATGTTAATTTGACCTGTGCTTTGGGGACATTTGATAACTTGCCACAAAAACTTGAAACATGAAGATTTTTACAGGTATGACACACCCAAGAACATGGTGGAAGGAGAACAATCACATACATATGTATGTACATAATGTAATAAGTATGTAGTGATAGGCTGTATAACTATGCATATCGCTGAAAATAAAGAGAAATAAAATAAGGAACAGAAGAAGAAAAGTTACAGAATAGCTATTTTCTTACCTTTCTTAGAGTTTTACATTTTCTTTTGGTAGGATGTTATGTTTGAGCATGATCCTGTGTTAGAGTTTGTGAACGTATTTCCTGTGGTTTGCATTTACATTGTAAGGAAACTGGCCCAATGGACAAAAGGTTGAGCTTGAAGTCAGAAAGATGTGGATTTAAGTTTTGCCCCTAACATATTTTGGCCATGTGATTAGGGAAGTCCCTAAACTTCTCAGTGCCCTCGGCAACTCTAGTAATCTTAAATTACAGATGAATTTCTGATTTGTCTCATTAGTGGCTACACAGCCATTAAATTGTAAGTCTAGACTGTGCCCCCCCCCCCCCAAATTACTAGAAATTCCTTTTACACCATAGGGGAAAGGAGCGAGCATTTACAAAATACACTACATGCCAGGCCCTTTTGCTAAGTGCTTTACAATGTTATTCCATTTAATCCTTACAATAACCTTGTGAGGTAGGTGCTCTTATCACTCCCATTTTATAGTTGAGGAAACAAAGACATACAGAAATTAAATGACTTGCCCAAGGTCACACAGCTAACAAGCATCTGAGGCTGGATTTGAACTCGAGTCTTCCTTACTCCAGGCTCAGTGCTAGATCCTCTGCATCACCTAAATATACACACTATAAATGCAAATGAACATTAGGAATAGTTATCCTGTCATTTGGTCTTACTTTCAAATAATCCTAGTGCAGGGGTGGAGAACTTGTGACATCAAGGCCACATGTGGCCCTCCTGTTCGTCAAGTACAGCTGTTTGCCTGAATCCAAACTCTTTGTTCTAATCTGGATTCAGTCAAAAGGTGGCACCCAAGGACCTAGAAGGCCACATGTGTCTTCAAGGCTGAAGGTTCCCCACCCCTGGCCTAGTATAATAGAGTGGATAGAAGGTTCAAGACCCACTCCCCTCCCCTTGACATATACTGACTGTAACTCTGGGCAAGTCACTTAATTTCTCATTGCTCTAGGTAGCTCTCTGAGACCATGAGATGCAGAGAAGGGGCTGATCTGCCCTGGCATATCAATAAAATCATAAATTGAGTCCCTATGACTTTTCCTATATTTCCAACGGGTGCTAGATATTTTAGATTTGGGAGAGTCTTCATGGTAGTTCATCATTAGATTGTGCTCAAGAAAAACTCAGGAAAGTGCAAAAAAAAGTATGTTATATAATGCCAGTTTAACTTTGGTTTGTGTTTCTAAACCCTGTGCACTAAAAATGAGTAGTTATCCGATGATTTTTGCGGGTCCTCTTCCCCATCTTCATCGGTGCCCAGGGTTAGAGACTATAGGGGAAAATCAATGAAAGTAACTTTCCTTTCCTTTAGTCTGCATCAAAGCTCCAAATATTGGGCCCCTGTACAAGCCTTCTTTAGCTAGAATTTTACCCACAGCTAAATGCAGATGAGATAACTTGGCTATTTCTCTTTATGTAGCAAAAACCCAAATGCCTCAGCATTGTGAAGCGCTTGAAGTTTCCATATAAGAACATATAAGACTTTTGTAGGGTTAGAAAAACAAACACAAAGTCCTATCTTTGTAACTTGTCTCACTACCAAAAAATGGGTCCCTTCTGAACTAATATAGGAGAGGAAAACAGACACAGTCCAAACTGGAGCCTGCTGTGAATTTGAATACATATGCTAAATTCTTCCAGAAGATCAGCCAGCTCCCTTCCTGAATTTAGCTTTTCTTCATCTGGTAGCAAAAGAGAGATACTATGAAATAAAAGCTTACATATAACTCTTAAAAATACTCATTTATTTGAGTTCTGAATTCTCTCCCTCCTGCCTCCCCCCACCTATTGAGAAGGCAAGACATGTATCAATTCTACATATGAGATCATGTAAAACATTTTCATAGTAGCTATGTTGCAAAAAAGGGAAAATTATGCTTCAATATGTACTCAGACTTCATCAGTTCCCTTTCTAGAGATGGATAGCATTTTTCATAAGTCCTTCAGAATTGTCTTGGATCATTGTATTGCTGAAAATAGCTAAGTCATTCACAGTTCATCGTTGGACTCTTGCTATTATCATGTACAATGTTCTCCTGGTTTTGCTCATTTCATTTCGCATCTGTTATGTGTTTTTCCAGGTTTTCCTGAAAATATCCCCTTCATAATTTCTTATAGCACAGTAGTATTCCATCATAATCATATATCACAACTTGTTCTGCCATTCCCCAGTTGATGGGCATTCCCTCGAGTTCCAATTTTTGCCACCACAAAAAGCTGCTATAAATATTTTTGTACATATAGGTCCTTTTCTTTTTTCTTTGACCTCTTTGGGATATAGACCTACTAGTGGTAGTTCTGGGTCAAAGGATTCATGCAGTTTTATAACACTTTGGGTGAGTTCCAAATTGTTCTCCAGAATGGCTGGATTAGTTCACAACTCCACCAACAATGATTGATGTCCCAATTTTCCTACTTGCCCTTCAAAATTTTCTATTTTGCTTTTCTATCTTTAGCCAATCTGATAGGTGTGAAGTAGTACCTCAGGGTTTTAATGTACATTTCTCTAATAGTGGTTTAGAGCATTTTTTCATATGACTATGGATAGCTTTTATTTCTTCTTCTGAAAACTTCCTGTTCATACCTTTCAACCATTTATCAATTGGGGAATGACTTTATATACAACTCAACTATGGTCAGTAGTCTTCAATAGTGGGCACTGGAAATTAGAATGAATCTGTCGCCCTGTGAAACCCCTCATCCCATGTCCAACAACAACAAAAGAATCATCAACTTTGGTGAGCAGAAAAAGAATCTCTCTTGGTAAGGTCCTCTTGTCACCAAAAGTCATGTTCATATTTGTCCAGAAGATGGCACTGCTGCTTAAGAGATGGAAAGAAAAAATAATAAAATTCAAAATAGAAAATAAATTCCTGGAGCATGTAGTTTAATTGTGAGTTTGATGGTCTCATATAAATTGAGAGGATAATTTCATTTGTTAAAAGATGGCCCAGGAATGAAATGTGGAGGATACAAATATAAACCTGAAGTGTTTAACTGCCTCCTCATGTTACTCATGAATTTGCATCCTTTGTCCACTTTAGGGAATTAGGAGTTACTTCTATGCCAAGCATCTATTATTTACCTTAAATATGTGACCTAGGCAGCTAGATAACACAGTGGTTAGAGTTGCCAGGCCTGGAGTCAGGAAGTCAGTCTCATCTTCCTGCGTTCAAATCTAGCCTCAGATACTTACTAGATGTGTGACCCTGGGCAAGTCACTTCACTCTGCCTCAGTTTCCTCATCTGTAAAATAAGCTGGAGAAGGAAATGGCAAACCACTCCAGTATCTTTGCCAAGAAAACCCCAAATGTGGTCACTAAGAGTTGGACATGACTGAAAATGACTGAACAATGTGACTTAAGCCCACCACTATAGTCCATACCTGTTGTTGGGGAATGTACAGTTTTTTAGCAAATACTTGTGGTGCTCTATAAACTTGTACTGAAAGTAATATAGAACTCTATCCTTAAAGCATCTTTGGAGTTTCTTTGATTATTAGCTGCTTCTATTCAGTATACATACATTGGAATTGAGCATGAGAGGTTGTAGGGCTAAAAAAGCTGAGGAATTCTAGTTTCTTGCCTGGAAAATGAAATAGTACAAAAAGATCCTTTCCATCTATGACATTCTAGGATCCTCACAGAATGAGTACCTTTCGGAGTTACTCCAGGGACTAACCAAACTGGTACAGAACGGATTGAAAGAAGATGTAGCAGTTAGGAAACTAACATTAGCAATAGCTCATTAGCATTTAAATAATTTTTAGTTTTTACTGATATCTTCTGTTTTTGCAACATTTTCATTTCCCAATATCGCCTCACCTCCATTTCCTAGTTAGCGAGCCAGCATTTATAATAAAAAACAAAAAAGAGGGCAAGAAAAGCAATTCAGCAAAACTAGTCTGGATGTATATCAATGGACTCTCACAGTAGTACCGGCAATGTGCCACATCCATAGCTCTTCACCTCTACAAGGAAGAGTGGGAAGTACATTGTCTCCACTCTTCTTTAGGGACAAGCTTACTCATTATAATAACTAGCACTTTAAGGTTATGAAGCACTTTTACATGCGTTAATTCAGTTATTTTCTTTCTTTGCATTCATTCTGTATATTTTTTTCCCGGTTTTATTTATTTCCCTGCACATTGGGTCTTCCCATGCTTCTCTATATTCAACAATTTGGTGTATATGGGACCTTCTTATCTGATATCCTTGAGGGCTCATATCCAGCAGTGGCATCTCTGAATCAAAGGATAAGGATATTTGAATAACTTTGTTAGCAAAATTTCAAATGGCTTTCCAGAATGGTTAGACTAATACACAGTTCCACCAGCAATGTATTAGTGTGCCTATCTTTCCATTGTCTCTGATTCATTGTCATTTTTATGGTATTCATTTGCTCATTTCCAGGAGACTGATCCTCACCAATATACAAATTCTTTTTTTGATCCCTCTGGGCTTTGGTATTTTTGGTATCTTATTGTGAAGCAGGGAAATTTATTACAGATTGCAAGGCCCGCCTTTTAAAAGTTGGTCATCTTCCTTCGTGGAAAGTTATAGTAAGTTATTTCTCGAAAGATGGTATACAGTAGATTTCTTCTCTTGCCTTGTGTTCTTATTTTTTTTAGTGTTTACTTATGAATAGAAGGACAAAATGGTGTAGAATTGGTCAGTCAATTGAAATAAATCTTCAGCTAATGGCCACAAGCATAAATTTAAACAGTAGCTCCCCACGTAAAATTTCTCAAAGGTCTTCTTCCTCATCTTCCCTCCCTCCAAACTTTCCAACCCTCCTGCTTTACATCTAGAGATATAGCTAAAGGAGACCACATATGGATCATTGAGTGTCTTAGTCAATAATAGATCATTTTGCCCAATTTTCATACAGGGGTGAGAAAGCCTGATTTCAATCCCTGTTGGAAAGAAATATGTTACAATGATTTAGATGAAGATTGTTTTTATTCTCCTAAGTATAGCCTGGCTATGGCACTGTAGTTTACCACAGGGACCTTCTTTTTGGAATATTTTGAGTGAGGTTGTAGTTCAGTCATTTCAGTCATGTCTCTCTCTGACCCCATTTGAGGTTTTCTTGGCAAAGATACTGGAGTGGTTTGGTATTTCCTTCTTCAGCTTATTTTACAGATGAGGAAACAGAGGCAAGCAGAATTAGGTGACTTTCCCAGGGTCACACAGCAAATATCTGAGCCCAGGTTTGGACTCAGGTCCTACTGACTCCAGGACTGATACTCTATTGTGCCACCTAGCTGCCCTATGTTGAGTGATATTAAATAATAGGCAATAATGATAGTAATAGCACATATTGTAACATTAAAATTCAATTTTAATATTTGCTAAGTGTTTTACAAATACTCTTTCATTTTATCATTACCAAATCCTTATGAGGTTAGGGATCACCCCCATTTTATAGATGGAGAAACCAAAGCCTATAGAGGTTAGGTGGCTTGTGCGAGGCCACACAGCTTGGAAAGGAAGCTAGGAAGTATCTGAGGCAGGATTAGAAGTCAGGTCTTCTTGACTCTAAGACAAGGTCCAGTGCTCTTCTCCATTGTACTACTAAATAAATACTAGATATTATCATCATCGTCATCATCATCATTGTCATCATCATTCATTATATACACATACACACACGCACACACACACATATACATATACATACATACATATATATATATATATATATATATATATATATATATATATATATATATATATATATATATTTGTTGTTGTTCAATCATTTCAGTTGTGTTTGACTCTTTGTGACCTCATGTGGGGTTTTCCCGGAAAAGATACTGGAGTGGTTTGCCATTTCCTTCTCCAGTTCATTTTACAGGTGAGGAAACTGAGGCAAACAGGGTTAAGTGACTTGCCCAGGGTCATGCAGCTAGTAAGTGTCAGGGGCTGAATTTGTTATATTATGTTGTTATTTATTAATTAGTATAGTTATTTATTAGTTTTTAGTAACTTTCAGGGATGGTGATAGGAAAAACAACGGCCAGGACACCAAGAGCGTTATGAACTGGTAGGTATAACAGAACCTTGGTTTCCTGCGTCTATAAAGAAAGGGAACGTGATGCAGTGGTCAGAGTGCTGAATTTGGAGTCAAAGGACAATAGATTTTAGAATCCACAGAGGCCTTAAAGGTGAGCTAGTCCAATGACCCCTTATTTTACACAGGAGAAAACTGTGACTTGTCTAGAGTCAGCATGGGTAGTAAGGAGTAGAGGCAGTTTTCAAATCTGTTTTTTTTTCAAATTTTTTCAAATCAGTTTTCAAATCTCTTGACTCTAAGTTCTATACTCTTTCTGTTGCATTAACCTGAGTGCGTGACCTTGGCTCTATCACTTATTAGCTGTGTGACTTTGGGTAATCCCTGTACTTCTCTGGGCCTCTTTTTATTTTTCTTTCTTTTTTTGTGGGGGCAATCAGGGTTAAGTGACTTGACTTGCTCAGGGTCACACAGGTACTAAGAATCTGAGGCCAAATTTGAATTCAGGTCCTCCTGACTCTAGAGTGAATGCCACCCAGCTGTCCCTACTATTTATTTTTCAAAGGAAAAGGGGTCAAATGCATTTGACTCCTGCCTAGATAACCTAGATAACTAAGGTCCCTTCCATCTCTGAAGCTAGGATCTTGTAATAATTAAGCTATTCTTTCCTATAAAAGTCTACCGGCCTGGAATGTACCCGTAGTGGCTGCACACCATCCAGTTCCCAGTTGCCTTCACTCTCCTGTGGCCAGGGCTTTCTTAAGGTTGTATCTCTTTTGGCTTGGTTCTCTCCCCAGTGGAGTTTCTTTCTTGTGAATTCTTCTATGGAGATGAGTGTATGCCTTGTGAAGAGTTAACCTGCTGGTGATGCATAGGCTGGCTAAGTGTACAGTGACAAATGAGTATTTTCTGGGCTCAAGGAACAATGAGTGCTTTATAGAAACCATGGAAAAACATTTCATTTGGAAACAATCCTGCCTGTCCATCCCACTCTCTCATACTACAGACTTTCCTCTCCAGGAACAAACCTCTCTACAAGGGCTGTAAATAAACTATAATTAAGCAATTAGCTAGTTTCTCCTAAAGATTCTAGAATTGTGCTCCTAAAATTTTTGAAACGAACAAAAAAGATTTTTCTTCTCCTTGTCCCCCTCCTAAAATCATTACTTTTTTTGATGTGGAAGTAAAGGAGTTGTGTACCAATGTCGGGGTGCACTGTGAAAACTTAAGCAAATCAGGCAAAATGATGCATTTAGGCACTGTGGCAGTCAGTCTGATCCCAAATTCCTCGTTTTGTCACAATCTTTATTCTCCTTGCCTCTGGATGTCATCCTTGCCTATGATTTGAATTTCCAGGATGATCCCCCTCTGCTTTTTATTACCAGAAACCCTAACAGGGAGGAGGGGGGAAAGCCCTTGGTTTTAGGAGAATTCTCTTTGCTCATTTCAAGTCATAATCCCACCTGACATCAGAACCTTCTCCATGGAAAGCCCATGTAATGTCATGGCCAAATAATTTTGACTTCAATGCCAGCTTTAACTTCAAACTTCATTTGTTGGGTGGATGGTTGGAGTCAAAGAGGCAGCCTTGTTCGTTCCCTCTCAGAGATGGGGAAGGAGATAGACGAAGAGAGGATGAAAGAAAGAGAAAAAAGATCAGAGTGGTTCTTTATAAATTAAATGCTTTCCCAAGTTTTTTCTTTAGAAGGGCTGTGGATAATGAAAGTGACAGCCTTTGCTTCTTCCTAAGACTTCGAGGCAACCCTTATGCATCATTCTGTGCAACCCACAAGGCTAGACTTAATGAAGTTGTTTTGGAGATGTTGCTGAGGCCAAGACAGGGCGTTTTCATGGAGCAAGTTTCCCTCCCAGTTTATGCCCACTTCACTTCCAGAATTAGTCTAATTAATCATAGACACTTCCTCCTGCAGACGCCCAAAACTAATTATTTGCTATGCCCAACTGCACTGACATGTCAGTGATGCACCACATTTGGCCGTGGGCAACTCTCTTTCAAATGTACAAGTCTGCCCAAAAACCCTGAGAGAAAGAAATGAGAAAGCACCTAGGGCTTGGTGGCTAGGGACTGGTCATCTGAGTTTGGTTTGTTCCTGGGAGTTTACCGGTGGTTTGGAGAAAATCCTCCATGCCTCATGAAGGAAAAAGAAATTGTTCTCTCTTCTTAAGGTAGCCCTGGAACCTGAGTGATTCCAGGGCCATTGTAAATGCCAGGCCATAAATGCATCAAATTTAAAATAGCAAAATCTAGTCTGTACAAAATTTAGCATTGAGTTTGGGTGGTGTGTGTGAGGTGGATGTCCTTCCTGGAGGCAGAGAAATGTAGAGATCATGGGACTCCTGTCAGGAACTCTTCTGCCCATGTACAAAAGTTCTGTTCTGTGCTTGGCCCACATTGGACAGAGTATTAGAAATTGATGACCATCCTTTAGACCATCTTGACCTTTGAAAGTCAGGTCCCTTTACTCTTGCCCTTTACTCTCTGGCCTTGCCCTTAATACTTTCCATGTTACACAGTAAAAACAACCAGCACAGGAAATCATTAGAACAGCATTGTAATCGTCATTTTACAGATGGGAAAACTCAGGTCCAGAGAGATTATTAATAATTATAATGGCTGACATTTATATATGACTTTAAAGTTTATAAAATACTTTTCATACATTGATTGATTTGATCTTTATAACTGGTCTGTGAGGCAGACAGGGTAGATATTATGACCCCCATGTTAGATATGAAAAAACAGAGACATTGACTAACATTCATAGCTACACAGTTGTTAAGTGGAGGAGATGGGACTGGAACCTAGGCCCTCTAACTCTGTCATGTCGTAAGCACAAGGAAGTACAAGATAAAAGATAATCACCAAATCACAGAGTGACTGGGTTCCTGCCTCACAGTGAAACATCCCAGGGTCTTTTTAGTGAAATCCTAAATCCCTTCCATAAAACCCCAGGTGGCCTTCTCTTGAAGAACTTGAATTAGGGGTAACTCATTAGTCCACTCCACCCTAGGACAGACAGCTGTATTTGTTAGGAAATTTTTCTTGACATTAAGCTGAAATTTGCCCCTCTGAAATTTTTATATTGGTTTTAGTTTTCTTTTTCAGGCAGAACAAGCCTAATCCTTTTTCAACATGACAGCCATTCAAATACTTAACGACCTTTTCTGACCATCTCCACCTCATTGGAAACTTGAAATCCACCCCTGGGTCGCTGGCTCTGATAGGTGAGCTTTGGACTTATCTTGTGGGGCCCAGACCTCCACATTTTCTTATTATGCTCACTTGGGGAATCCCATCTTTCCTTTTTCTCCTGTCCTGTTTCCAGGTTCTCTTTGTGTCTTGTCTTTCTTGTTACAGTCTAAGCTTCCAGCAGGATAGAGACTGTCTTGCTTGCTTACATGTATTTCCCCAGAGCTTAACAAAGTGACTAACACATAATAAATGCTTAATAAATGCTCCTTCCCTCCTTCCCTTCCTTCCTTCCTTCCTTCCTTCCTTCCTTCCTTCCTTCCTTCCTTCCTTCCTTCCTTCCTTCCTTCCTTCCTTCCTTCCTTCCTTCCTTCCTTCCTTCCTTCCTTCCTTCCTTCCTTCCTTCCTTCCTTCCTTCCTTCTTTTCCTTCTTCCTTCCTTCTTTCCCTTCTTCCTTTTTTCCTTCTCTTCTTTTTCCCTTTCTTTTTCTTTGAACTAAACATTACTAGTTCATTCAACTGATTCATATGCTGTATGGTAATCAGGCTTCTTGTGACCTTGTCACATCCCTCTGGACATGATTCAGTTTATCAATAGCCTTCCTAAAATGATGTTCCTATAACCGAATATTCTAGCTGTGCTCTGACTGGGGCACTTCTCTCATTTTGGACATTATTTTCCTATTAAGAAAGCCTAAGATGAAATTATTTTTTGTGATTATTGTGTCACACTGTTGACTCACACTGAGTTTGCAGTTCATTAAAACCTTCAACTCTTACAAACTGCTGTGTAGCTGTCTCTCCTTCATCCTATTGCAATTAATTCTTTGAACCCGAGTGTGGGACTTCACATTTAAAAAATGTTTTTAGACTTGTTGTATCATTGCTTTTAGGGAACTCCCAATGAGGAAACTTCCTTTACAATGTACAATGTACCCTACAGTTTATAGATTTAAGGGGTTGCCTGGGGTCACGGAGAGACTAAGTAATTTGCCAAGGTTCACATAGCTAAAATATATCCGAGGTGGGTTTTGAACACACCAAGATCCTCCTGATTCTGAAGCCAGATCTCTATCCCCAATGTGCAATGGGGAGCCCTATTTTCCCCTCCCCCGCTGGAAAATCTCTCCAGTTCTATTCTTTCCCCTTTGTTAGAACTACTCATTATTTGATTTCCCTTGCTTTCAATACATTTCCTTCTGTGGTGATTTCTGGCCTGTAGCTCGATTGCTTGAGCATGGTCTTGAGCCTAGCGGCTGCATAGAGGAGCTCCATTGTCATGGACAGCACCATTGGTCAACCCAAGACAACGTATAATAGACAGGTTACCAGTTACCTGCTGTAACATTATCTCTCTCATGGAACTACCTTGTGAGCTAGAGTTAAAATGCATGGATAGTTTCTTTCCCCGGAGGAAATAACTATGAAATAACCCCACCAAGATGGTAGTAGAGGACTAGTTCCAAATATGATGTCTGACCAAATGGAATTTCCCTGGGCAAATGATACCACTGGTGAGGCAGAAAGGTGGCAGACATTTTAAAACCAGGAGCGTTGTGCAGTAATTGCATAGCTTCAACAGCCAATAGGAAAAGTTGTGTATGACATAACCAAATAGTCATGATATATAAGATGGGAATAACTCTTCTGAAGCATAGAGGGCATTTTGGGGGGAGGATGGGAAGCTGCAATTAACCAAGAAAGTCAGACGCCAATTCTACTTTAACAAGATGGTCCTTGAAGACCCCCTTAACAAAGATCTCTAGAAGCAATTGGCATCATTTCTGATCAGGTCTGGAGCTTCAGTGAGAGAGAGGCTATCTTTTGGATTTCCCTGTTTGTGGTCCTCACCCTGGCTGCAAAGAGCGGCCTGTTTCTCAGAGTAAAGTTATCTCTAGTCCTAATGGAATTGCTTTGCTAAATGAGTTCTCATTATCCCTTTGCTCTACTGCCGTGGAAGCATAAGGAAACTTATGGAGCCACAACCCCCCTACTCCCTTATTAAAATCTAGACCAAGAGCAAAGAGGCCTCCCTCAGGCTCAATTGGACCCCTACCCTCACCTCCAAAACACACACTAATTGGCTTTAGGAGACTGGAGAATTTTTTCCCCTTCAATGATGTGCTATTCTAACTCCTGATTCACTAAATCCCTTCCCAACCGGTCTCACTTTTAATAATTAAAAACTCAATTAAATCAAATCTATAAACACAGGCAGTGTGTGGCTTTTGTTTCATTTGGAGCCTGACTGGAGTGAGGGGCAGACAGTTTATAGGGTTTTCTGGGAGGAGCTAGAGGGGCTCGTTAACCAAGGAAAGCATCGCTGACTACAAGCTGGCCTTCCTGAGCCCACAGCACTAATCAAAACCAGATTCAGCCTGACATGAAACTAGAGCTGACAGGCCACTAAGCAGGCAGTGGAATGTAAGAAACTTTGAGCTGAGCAGCTGGAGGCCCATGGCTTTGGGAGAGCCCAATTCTGAAATGTAATTTCAGCTCTGTTTTTCCATTTCCAGGTGATGGGAGCCCAGCTCAGGCTCTTAGATCCAGAAAGTTGCATTGAGCCTTTTGGTTCTTTCTAGTCTGTGGCAGTAGCATAGAAGGTTGATAAGCATGTTTCTGAAGGTTAGATTGCTAAGAAATTGTGTTTAGTGAGGAAGCAAGCATGGTGGGGTGGAAAGAGTACCAGACTTAGAACAAGAGGACCTTGGTTCAAGTTCTGATTGCGATATGTTTATTATATGATTCCTAATTTCCCAATTTTATATTTATATTTACAGCTTCCTTGAGTTGCCAGAAAAGTTGGTAGGGAAAAAATAAAGTGAATGTGATAATGGCTTAGGTCTCAGTGATGTGATTTTCAAGACTTGACTTTAATGTAAATCAACTCAACATCACTACACTGAAGCCCCTCATGGGAGGGAAGAAATTTGGGAATGTGACCTTGACAAAAATGAAGAGAGAAATGGTGTCTGGTGTTTTAGGAGGGTTTTGTGAACACCGGTAGAGAACAGCTGACATTTGTTGCCATGGAAAGAACACTTGATGGCAGGGTGCCTGGATTGTGTGACCTTCCTAGTTCTTGTGTTCCCAGGACCTTTGTCCCATAGAAATCATGAGGAGTTGGCGTGCGTAAGAAGCCTCACCTGCTCTTGGGAAGCCATGGTAGACTTCACTCCTGCAATGCAATGCTACCTAGGTGAGGTAGGGTAGGGTTAGGTTTCTCTCTGGCATAGAATGAAGCGTCTCCTATATTCGTTGACTAGAGGTGGTCGAAAGAACACTGGACTGGGAGTTTAAAGTCCTGAATTTTTCTGTTAGCTAGCTGGCGCAACCTTGGACAAAAGCCTTTTAACTGCCCTGGCACTCATTCTTCATCTGTAAGAAGAGAATAATATTAGTTACCCAATCTATCATCCATTTTTATTCAACCAACAAACATTTATTAAGCACCTACTATATCAGGCATCAGTCATTGTGATGCTCAAATGGAAAGATTTACTATAGAAAATATACACTATTTTTTAAACTATTAAAGCTTAAAACTACATTAAGACTTTTGGTTCACCTTGTATTTGAAAGCTCTTTTCCAAGGGCAAGGATTGCTAGTTGTTAGGTGTCCCTCATGTGGAATCTGCTCCACTTTTCCCTGACTGGGCTCCATTTTCTCTCAGCTCAGTTCACAAAATCACCTCATGAGTTCTTTGGTTTATTAATTGCTCCCAATACAGAGGCTGCTGGAAAAGTGCACATTTATGTCATCTTGGTAACCCCAATGGCACTCCTGTGGGCCAAGCAAACACCTGCTTACATATTTCTTCTTTGCAGAGAGAAGTTCAAGTATGAGCAGATGGGTAGCCAGGTCCGGTCCCCTGACACTTAGGATGTTCTAGCAGAAAGGCCTTGGTTGATCTCAACTGTTATGAAAGTTCACTGGGAGAAAAATCATCTCCATGGTAACCAGGGCCAAAGCTGATTAGTGCTTTTTGGATCAACATCCACAGCCATTGGAAGTAAATGAGTTTAAAGCTTGTGAAGACCACAGGGTAAGAGTTGGCTAGCTGCCTTTCATTCTCACTGATTACACACGTGAAGGGAATGTCTTCAAACTGTAGCCACAGAGGCCAAGGTTAGAGATAATAAAGAATTTTCTGATCATTAGAATTAATTCTGGAACAAAGCTGTAGATCTTCTTCTCTGGTGGTCTTTGAGCTGGACAGATTCTCATTTGTGCAGAATAACTTAGGAGGACACAGATGGGTCATTCAATGGCATTGTATGAGTTATTTGGCACTGACACGTCCCAAAACATAAGACTTGGGTAGTACAATCCCTGCAGCCTCATCATTGAGTTAGACAGGGTCCTACTTTGATGAGATTAACAGAGATACCTTCACCTTTTTTGTTGTAGTTGTTCAGTCCTTTCAGTTGTGTCCAAATCTTTGTGACCCCATTTGGGGTTTTCTTGGCAAAGACGCTGGAGTAGTTTGTCATTTCCTTCTCCAGCTCATTTTACAGGTGAGGAAACTGAGGCAAACAGGGTTAAGTGACTTACCCAGGATCACGCAACTAGTAAGTATCTGAAACCAGATTAGAACTCAGGAAGATGGGTCTTCCTGATTCCAGGCATGGTACCCTATGCAGTATGGCACCACCTAGGTCACAGTTTAAGGTAAATAATAAGTGCTTGGCATAGAAGCAACTCCTACTTCCCTAATGTGGACAAAGCACACAAATTCATGAGTAACGTGAGGAAGCAGTCAAACACTTCAGATTTATATTTGTACCCTTCACATTTTGTTCCTGGGTCATCTTTTAACAACTGAAATTATCCTCTCAATTTATGTTGGACCATCAAACTCACAATTAAGCTATATAGAGTCTTCCTAACTGGCGGCCCAGTGCTCTATCCACTGCGTCTAGCTGTCTTTACACTTTTAAAATGTCATTGTCTATTCTCATTTGGTTTCTAGCTCAAATGTTTTTTTTCCATGGTAATCTGTACCATTGCCCACATGTATAATGCCCTGCACTCTCCAGTGAGGGAAGAGGCTTTATATCCTGGGGAGAGGCACTGGTCTAGACATTCTCTAGATTTCTCTAGCCCTGTAGCCATGACCGAAAAGTGTCAGCTGCAAGGCTTCTCCTGGAGACAAATTTCTCTTTTCATCCATACATACTACTAACCCCAAATGCTAAATCCATTTACAGAGAGTGGTCCTCTCTTGAAGGAAACGCCTCCAAACTGCAGTAGTAGAGGCCAAGGTTAGAAATAATAAGAAACTTTCTGATCCTTAGAATTAATTCTGGATAAGCACATTGGCCTTGTACTTTCTACTTCATTAAACTGAAAGAGAATAACAGGCATTGGGATGTTGAACAGTTTGACTCTAGGTTCTGTAGGCAATTGATAAAGGGAGTCTTGTGACCAACTCAAGAAACTTCAGGGTGATGACACTGGTTTGGGATTTTGATTGTACTTTCCTACGGATGATATGAATCAGGGGTGGGGAGCTGTTGGCCTCTAGGCCTCATGTGGCCTTCTAGGTCCTTGAGTGTGTGGCCTTTTGACTGAGTCCCAAGTTTTACAGAATGAGTCTTTTTATTAACGATTATTATTATTAATTAATTATTATGAATCCATACTAAGGACAAATCCTTTGGTGCCTCCTGTACAATGGGTTTCATTGATGCCAGAATCAGTAGGCTTTGATCCTTGTCTCTTAAATTAGATTGTAAGCATCTTGAGGGCAAGGAAAATTTCATTTTTGCCTTTGTATTCCCAGTTTTTAATTTGATAAACGTAGCACTTAATAAGTACTTCTTGATCAATTAATTGATTTTTGTGGGAGGAGTAACTCACTGCATGTCCCTTTTGTAGGTGGTTCCTCCCAGAAGCATTTGAGCCACAAGGGATGAAGCCAACAAATTCAACTGGCATCAGCAAAACTCATCTTCCCCTAGGCCCCGACGATTGTACCTACACCCTTCATTGAAAGGTATAATCAAAATCCCAAACAAAGGCTTGACTGTGGCTCATTGAAGAGATCAGGTAGCTGACTTGATTAACTCAAATGCATGTGGAATTTTATCTGAGCCAAATTTAGGAGAAAAACACCCTCAAACCACTCAAGCCAATAGCCATGTGCACTTTATCAATACACACACAAGAATATGCAAGAATATATAATTTAATTAGTGGGCACTGCCTCTGTCAAACCCCCTCTATGACCCTAATTGATGGTCTGCAGGAGTTGCTGTGGTAGAAAAATTTGTTTTCCTGTGGTCAGCCCCATGATGACCCTTTCCAAATTTAGGTAGTATGGTCCTTATGTGACAGATATACAATCTTTTGGCAGGCTCATCCTCAAAGAGTTTCTTTTTATTATTATATGTTTTCAATTATCATTTTTCTCCCACCCACTTCCCCTATCTACTTTTAAAAAAGCAGGTACAAATACAGAAAAAAAATAAAGAACCCCTATATCATATAAGTGCAGTCAAGTACAACAAATTCTCATAAATGTCACATCCAAAAATACCTTTTTTATTCTGCATATTGGTCTATCATCCCTCTGGCATGAGTAGGCAGCATTCTTCCTTATAAGTCCTGTGGAATCATGGCTAATCATCTAATTTACCAGAATCCCTAAGTTTTTCAGAATGGCTCATTAAAAAAAATATAATATTGACACCAAAATGTAGATTATCCTTCTGGCTCTGCTCATCAAAACTTTTCCATCAGGGCAAGACCTGACAGCGGTTATGGTCCATTGACATGGGCTCTGAGAATTCAGGGGTCACTTCCTGTACCATGGCGAAGCATGAGAGGTAGAGTTTAATGGAGACACTTGGACAGTCCAGAATTACTTTGTGAGAAACATATTAAGGAAACACTAAGCCTATCCCATGCTCCAAAAGCAGATGTCAACAACTCTAGCTTTAGGTTACCAAAAGCAGCAGCATTTTTATTGCTCAGTTACTCTAGAGAAACTATGACTCCATTCACTGCAATTTCCAAGTCTCTAGTTCATCCAAATATTACTCATATGTGTAGCTAATGGGAACTAAAAGTAATAGGAGCTTCAATGGGGGAAAAAATTAACTATATACTGTACTCGACCCTTCCAGAAAACTCAGGGACATTGGGAGGGGAAATATTCCTACCCTCAAAGCAGTGGCTTATACCACATGACTCTGAGCTTCTGTTTTCTTCTGTGGACAAACCTTGTGTAATCTTACTGGAAATCTTTAAAGAAAATACACCCTAATACCCACAATCTGGTAAAATGTGCTAGAAATTTTTTAGTTTTGCACTAGATTTTGTTTTCCCAGTTCTAAGAAAATGCTCAGGATTAACTTTATCAGCTTATCCTTTCCTTGTCTCCCATGCTTATGAGCTCCTTGGAATATTAAAGATTTTGCATCCTACCAGGGCAAGGATTCCAAATACTAGAGGTACTGGAAACCCAGAGACAAGGCTGCCCCCACATCAAAAAACTGAGTGCCGGCCAGCCCCACTTCACCCCTGACTTGAGGGTGACTGTTTGGTGAAGGGAGAGTCTTTATCACCCCTAGGGGTCTCTAGGTAGGTCATGACCTCTCACATTCGGTTTCCCAACTTTTTAAAAATTATTTTCCTTCCCATACTCTGTGGTCCCGCCAGACTACCTCATATACCACATCCCATTTCTTGTCTCTATGCTTTTGCATTGGCTTCCCCCGTGTCTGGATTGGGCTCTCTCTTCACCTCTTCCTCTTAGAATCCCATTTCCTTTAGGACTAAGCTCAAGTATCATCTCCTACATGAAGCCCTCCTTGATCCCATGGGCTAGCACCCTCCTTCACTCCCTTGTATAGAACTATCTTGTATTTATTCTCCTCACATTTATTCTGCACATGCTGATATGTATTTACTGTCTTTCCCCATAGGCTGTAAGCTCCTCAGGAGTAAGGATTCTTTGTATTTTTATTCCCTCATAGAAGGGTTTCAATAAATGCTTGATCGATCGATTAATTATAGCTTCTAGTTTCAGCTGAGAACCTCAGTTGAAATGCTGCTCTTCCCCATAAGAGGAAGACTGTATACACACACACACACACACACACACACACACATATGTGTGTGTGTATGTATGTATGTATATATGTATATACATATATATTATATACAATATATACATACGTATATGTGTGTGTGTGTATTCTGTATTTCTTTTAACTTAGAACTCAGATACTTAAGCTCCATTTGTTTCAGAGTCAGGCCCTTTATACTTGTTGTTGTTGAATTGTTCAGTTGTGTCTGACTCTTCCTGACCCCATGGGACATTGTCTAGGGATTTTCTTGGCAGAGATACTGTAGTGGTTTGCCATTTCCTTCTCCATTGTGTATCCATTTTACTGATGAGGAAAATAGAGGTTAAGTGACTTACCCAGGATCACACAGCTAGTAACTGACTGAGGCCAAACTTGAACTCAGATCTTCCTGATTCCAGGACTAGTGCCCCATCCACTGCCCCACCTAGGGTTAAAAAGCCCTTTTAACTCTTGCTTAATTTCCTTATGGGGAAGCTATGATCCTAAAAACTAATTTTAGGGGATTCTGTTAAAAAAAACAACAACCAAGAATTTTCGGGACTTCAGTTGTTTCCTTTCCTTCGTACTCAGATAATTTGAGTTTCCTACGCAAATGAAAAAGAAGGGGCTTGGAAAGGCAAGAAACAAAATCTCTTAGGTGGAATCCTGTCAGAGCATCAGCTATCTGTCTCCATCCTTTCCCTCATATTTATGCATTCATTTCATATCTATGGCTGCCAAGAAATTGTAGTATTTGAGACATCCAATGTTAACATTAGCCCTGGGACTACATGAGAATCAATAAGATGCCTATTGTATAAGCATTTGTAACTCTATAGGAAAAAACACAACCAACCAAAAAGAACCTACACAGATTCAAGGTGGTATTGTCTTCTCCCATCTATAATTACATTTGGGATCTCAGTAGCAATTTTGTTTTGTTTTTTAATTTTTTTTGAGGAAGGAAGGCAGGGCAACTGGGGTTAGATGACTTGCCCAAGGTCACACAGCTAGTAAGTGGGTCAAGCGTCTGAGGCTGGATTTGAACTCAGGTCCTCCTGACTCCAGGGCTGGTGCTCTACTCACTGCCCCACCTAGCTGCCCTGCAATTTTGTTTTAAAACTTCTTTAAAAAAAAAAAATCATTATTTATTTATTTAATTTTTTGTTTGTTTTCAGCATTAATTTTCACAAGAGTTTGAATTACAAATTTTCTCCCCATTTCTACCCTCTCTCCCACTCCAAGATGGCATATATTCTGCTTGCCCTGTTCCCCAGTCAACCCTCCCTTCTGTCACCCCACTCCCTCCCATCCCCTTTTCCCTTACTTTCTTCTAGGGCAAAATAGATTTTTATGCCCCATTGCCCGTATATCTTATTTCCTAGTTGCATGCAAAAACTTTTTTTTTGAACATCTACTTTTAAAACTTTGAGTTCCAAATTCTCTCCCCTCTTCCCTCCCCACCCACCCTCCCTAAGGCAAGCAATTCAACATAGGCCACATATGTATCATTATGCAAAACCCTTCCACAATACTCATGTTGTGAAAGACTAACTATATTTTGCTCCTTCCTATTCTATCCCCCTTTATCCAATTTTCTCCCTTGACCCTGTCCCTTTTCAAAAGTGTTTGCTTTTGATTACCTCCTCCCCCTATCTGCCCTCCCTTCTATCGTCCCCCCTTTTCTTATCCCCTTCCCCCTACTTTCATGTGGGGTAAGATACCCAATTGAGTGTGTAAGTTATTCCCTCCTCAAGTCAAATCTGAGTGGAGCAAGATTCATTCATTCCCCCTCACCTGCCCCCTCTTCCCTTCCAACAGAACTGAACTGCTTTTTCTTTCCACTTTTATGTGAGATAATTTACCCTATTCTATCTCTCCATTTCTCTTTCTCTCTCAATATATTCCTCTCTCATCCCTTAATTTTATTTTATTTTTTAGATATTATCCCTTCATATTCAACTCACCCTGTGGCCTCTGTCTATATATATATATATATGTGTGTGTGTGTGTGTGTGTGTGTGTGTGTGTGTGTGTGTGTGTGTATTCCCTTCAAATACCCTAATACTGAGGTCTCATGAATTATACATATCATCTTTCCATGTAGGAATGTAAACAAAACAGTTCCGCTTTAGTAAGTCCCTTATGATTTCTCTTTCCTGTTTACCTTTTCATGCTTCTCTTGATTCTTGTGTTTGAAAGTCAAATTTTCTATTCAGCTCTGGTCTTTTCACTGAGAAAGCTTGAAAGTCCTCTACTTTATTGAAAATCCATATTTTGCCTTGGAGCATGATACTCAGTTTTGCTGGGTAGGTTATTCTTGGTTTTAATCCTAACTCCATTGACCTCCAGAACATCATATTCCAAGCCCTTCAATCCCTTAAGGTAGAAGCTGCTAGATCTTGTGTCATCCTGATTGTGTTTCCACAATACTCAAATTGTTTCTTTCTGGCTGCTTGCAGTATTTTCTCTTTGACTGGGAGCTCTGGAATTTGGTGACAATATTCCTAGGAGTTTTCTTTTTGGGATCTTTTTCAGGAGGCGATCAGTGGATTCTTTCAATTCCTATTTTACCCTCTGGTTCTAGAATATCAGGACAGTTCTCCTTGATAATTTCTTGAAAGATGATATCTAGGCTCTTTTTTTGATCATGGCTTTCAGGTAGTCCAATAATTTTTAAATTATCTCTCTTGGATCTATTTTCCAGGTCAGTGGTTTTTCCAATGAGATATTTCACATTGTCTTCCATTTTTTCATTCCTTTGGTTCTGTTTCATAATATCTTGATTTCTCATAAAGTCACTAGCTTCCACTTGCTCCAATCTAATTTTTAAGGTAGTATTTTCTTCAGTGGTCTTTTGGACCTCCTTTTCCATTTGGCTAATTCTGCCTTTCAAGGCATTCTTCTCCTCATTGGCTTTTTGGAGCTCTTTTGCCATTTGAGTTAGTCTATTTTTAAAGTGTTATTTTCTTCAGTATTGTTTTGGTTCTTCTTTAGCAAGTCATTGACTTGTTTTTCATGGTTTTCTAACATCACTCTCATTTCTCTTCCCAATTTTTCCTCTACTTCTCTTACTTGTTTTTCCAAATTCTTTTTGAGCTCTTTCATGGCCTGAGATCAGTTCATGTTTTTCTTGGAGACTTTCGATGTAGGCTTTTTGACTTTGTTGACTTCTTCTGGCTGTATGTTTTGGTCTTCTTTGTCACCAAAGAAAGATTCCAAAGTCTGAGTCTGAATTTGAGTCTGTTTTTGCTGCCTGGCCATGTTCCCAGGCAGCTACTTGACCCTTGAGTTTTTCGTCGGGGTATGACTTCTTGTAGAGTAGAGAGTACTTTGTCCCAAGATTGAGGGGCTGTGCTGTTGTTTTCAGAGCTATTTCTGCACAGCAAGCTCTGCCACACCAGCACTCCTTCTCCCCCAAGAACCACCAACCCAGACCGTGACTCAGATCTTAAGCAGGCTCTGCACTCCAGCTCTGATCTGTCATTTAATTCCTCCCACCAGGTGGGCCTGGGGCCAGAAGCAACTGCAGCTGTAGTTCTGTCCTCAGAGCTGCACCACCTCCCCTGCCACGGGGTGGTGGCTGAACCATGAACTCTTTTCACTCTGTCCCAGCAGCTTTTCACACTAACCTTCTCTGTTGTCTTTGGTGTTTGTGGGTTGAGAAGTCTGGTAACTGCCACAGCTCACTGATTCAGGGCACTAGGGCCTGCTCCACCCGGCTTCATATCTGGTTGGTCCAGGCGCTGCTCATGCTGGGCTCTGTCCCGCTCCGCTCCCCACTCCCTGCGATGGACCTTCCCCAGCAACCATTCAGGCTGTCCTGGGCTGGAGCTCTGCTTCCCTCTGCTATTTTGTGGGTTCTTCAGTTCTAGAATTTGTTCAGAGCCATTTTTATAGGTATTTGGAGGGTCCTGGGGGAGAGCTTTAGGCAAGTCCCTGCTTTCCAGCCGCCATCTTGGCTCTGCCCCCTTAAACTTCTTTAATACCCTTGTTTAACGAGTTTGTGACATATATATGAACTAAACTCTTAAGTTTTAGGAAAGCAGAGCCTGTTTTATCTAAAATTTGTTTTGTTACAATAGAAAAAGCACTGTCCGTGGAGTCAGAGGAAGTTTTACCATCCATCAGTAAAACAGACACGCTTACAGTCTGATAGGGCAGTGATGTGAGGCAGCAGAGTGTTGGACTTCGAGTCAAGAAAGCCTGAATTTAGCTGTTGCCTCAGACCCTTGCTAGGGGTAAGATCCTAGATCTCATCCTTAGTTTCCCCATTTGTAAAATGGGGATAATAATCTCACTGCAAAGTTATCACCATGTCTTCTGAAATAGGAATTCCTGTCTGCTGAGTGCTCCACTTTATTGTTTTCTTTAACTGAAAAACTGCAGTGTCCAGAAGCTGTTTTCCCCATTGCTGACAGAAGGTGGAATAATTAGAAGTTGACTACAGCATGTTTTTATAGTGTGAAATGGTTTCCAGTTCAGCCAAGAAACTGAGTTGTCCTTAAACTAGACAAAAAATAAAAGGGTCTTCTGCATGAAAAAAAATCCCCACGAAAATGCTTTGAAATTGACTTGTATTCCCCCTGCAGAATTTTAATTTGATTCTTAAGTCCATGCATATGATACAGATGGGGCATTTCACAGATGAAAGCAATGGGGGCATCACAGACTTCGTGTATTAGTCAAGCAGATGAAGGTTGAACTCTTGCAGAGAACTGGGACATGTGTGGGACCATGCGCAGTAAGGAATAGCTCTTGGCTTCCTGTTTGCCCTGATGTGCTGGTTGTTTTTCCAAGTCATGGATGGGAATCCTTGAAGTTGTAGTTGATTCCTTACCATTCACAGTGCTGTGGATATAGCTTAACTTGTGTATCTCTCTCTCATTTGAGATCTTGTGACCAATTCAAATGACTATTACATAAACTAGAGGAGTTTGGAAGGTATTCATTTCCAAAATAAAATCAGGGACTTTTGCATGGCATCTGGGAAAACTAACAAAACTTTTTAATTAAAAATAAAAGTAGATCATTTGGAAACTGTGGGGGGAATAAGCCAAGATGCTTGCCTTTTGTGATGCAGTTCAATTCAGTTCACTTCAATTCAATTCAATACAATTCAGCCATGATTTATTAAGTTACTACTGCTTGCCATGCAAAGAGAAAAACGTTCTCTGCCCCCATTGATTTTCCCTCCCACCGAGTGGACCTGGCAAAGTTCAGTCTATCAGATAAGTTATCTGAACTACTACTGGTCCCTGTTTTAGAAACACTGAAAACCACCCTGGAATCATAGGTAAAATGAAAGCATAAATGAGATTAGGGACTGGAGGAGAGGGAAAAGAGAGAGAGAGAGAGAGAGAGAGAGAGAGAGACAGAGAGACAGAGATAGAGATCTCTAACCCTAACCTTTCCCTCTTTCCAAAACAGAACAAAGAAAAAGAACCTAAGCCTTTTCTATCATGTCTTCAAGGATATAATCACCCAGGCTGCTTTTGACTTCGTCTGGTTGATTGCCCAGAGATAACCCAACCGAAGTTTTACCATACCATGAAGGATTTTCTGGGAAAGCAGGTCATTGTGCCAAAAGAATAAGAGAAACAAACAGCAACCAACAGCCTGTAGAGACCCCAAAGAGTTGAGGAAAAGGAAATTCAGAGTTTTTTGCCTTTCCATTGATTTCTTGCCAAGGCCATTGGGTTTGAGGAGAGAGCCATGGCTGTTTGAAACTTATTAGGATTGTCAGGGCAGTCAAGGGGAAATGCATCTGAGATAATGATATAGATCTCAGCCATTGGCCAGTTGTGTAATAAGACTGATATTTAAATTATATTTAGAAATCTCCACAGCACCCCCAACCCCTCTTTTTGTCTCACTTCTTTGAAGGCAACATCTGCTTGTAATGATGCGGTGGTCCACAGGCTAATGTTGTTCAGCTGGGTCTACAGATGTCATTGTGCTGTAAATGGGACTTGATAATTTCTTCATTTTTTTATATGACACTTTGAAAACACCCTGTTTTTTCATTTAGGAAGATCAAGCATCATTAACCACACTTTTTGTATGGTCTCTGCTGCTATACAAATTGTCCTTTCAAAGTTATGCTCAGTCTATTTCTTTCCTTGTTTTTGTAACCAGCTTTTTTTTGAAATAGGTTGTCTGAGGTCTGAGTGGGAAAAGATGAAAGGACTGCTAGGCAGATCATTTTTAATATTGCAAATGCTTGGATTGATTGTTCATCAGTACCTGTTAGGAAATAATTCCCACTAAGAGTCTTAATTCTGAGTAGGAAGTTATTTGGGGACCACATATTGCTTTGCTTCTAGCAGCAAACATCTGAAGGCTGCTACTAAAATAAATTTTCTGAAGATGAATAAATTAAAAAACATCTATTACATGCTTATTATGTACCAAGCACTGTACTAAGTGCTGTAAATACAAATGCAAAGGCCACGTAGCCCCTCAAGGAACTTACATTCTAAGAGGGGGGCTCAACACATGCAGGTTGGTGCAGCTGCAGGGTGAATGGCAAAGCCTGGTGATGGGACAACTTGGAAAGAAATCAAGTGAGGAAATTCATATTTAAGTCTCAAGCTCTGTCATGCATGCCTACGTTTTTCACTCCCACCTCCACCCCTGGCTATATTATTGGGGCCTAAGGAAGGGACATCTCCTTACATACCTACTTATTAGTTGTGTTGCTTAACCTCTTTGAGCATCAGCTTCCTTATCTGTAAAATGGGGGTAATACTTGTACTTGCCTCACAGCATTGCTCTGAGGGGAATCTGGTTCTTTTCAAGCTTTCTACCATATTTGAAACTGCAGGGCACCCTCTCCTGAATTCTCTGGATTCTCTGGGTTTTCAGGGTACCATTCTGTCCTGGATGATTGATTGATTAATTCCACATGACAGTCCTACAAACTTAAACAGTTATGTATCCTCTTTCTTCCTAAACTGTCCTCCCCCAATGTAGACACAGTTTTAACTTCTCTCTTTGCAATCTGGCTTCCAGCCACATCACCCAACTGAAACTACCTTCTCAAAAGTTACTGTTGATCTCTTGATGGAGAAATCTAATGTTTTTTCTCCTCAATTTTTATCCTTCTCAACCTGTCTGCTTCATGTGACACTGTTGCAGGCCCTCTCCTCTTGGATACTCTCTCTTCTTTGACTTTTCTTGACATCCTTCTATCTGTGTGACCACTCCTCCTCAGCCCCCTCGCCATCCACACCACGGGTCTTACCTGTGACTGTTCCTTCAGGGCTCTGTCCTGGGCTCTCTTCTTCCTTGGTAACCCTCTCATCAGTTCCTATAACTTTAACTCCCATTTAAATGCACTTGACTCCCAGATCTATACATCCAGTCCCAGTCTCTCTCCTGAGCTTCAGATTCATATTACCAATTGCCTATTAGCTATTTCAAACTTAATGTCCTGGAGATATCTTAAACTCAATATATCCAAAACAGAATTTATTCTCTTTCCCCCTAAATGTTCTCCCCTTTCAAACTTTTTCTATTGAAAAAACCACCATCCTTCCACTCTCTCAGGTTCATAACCTTGGTATTATCCTCTCCTCCTCACTCCCCCTCATCCCTCACATCCAATCAGTTGCCTAATCTTGCTGTGTCTCCCTCTACAACATTTCTCTAACACATCCTCTTCTCTCCGTTCCTACAGCTGCTGCCTTAGTTCAGGCCCTCATCACCCCTGGCCTGGACCATTGCCAGAATTTTCTGATGAGAAATTCTGCCTCAAGCTTCTCCCCACTCCAGTCCCTCCTCCAGTCACTGCCAAAGAATTTTCCTTAAACACAGATCTGATCACAGGACTCTTCTCCTTCCTCAACTCTAGAGGCTTCTTTTTTTTCTTTAGGATAAACTGTAAAGTCCTCTGTTTAGCTTTTAAATCTCTACACGATCTGTTCCCAACCCATCTTTCCAACCCCATTGGACAGTACTCTCCTTCCCATACTCTGTGATCCAGTCAAATTAGCCTCCTCTCTCTTCCTCACACATGACAGTCCATCTTCTATATCTGAACCATTGTACTTGCCATCCCAATACCTGGGGGGCATTCCCCCCTTACCTCCACTTCATAGGGTCCTCTTTGATTGAGATGTAGCTCAAGCACTGTCTTCTGCACAAAGCCTTCCCTTGATCTCACCAACTAACAGTATCCTCCCTACCAAACTATTTTGTGTGTATTTGTATTTATTCACTTTATATTGATAATATATGTATATTTTATATGTATTTGTCTCTACCATAAGAATGTAAGCTTCTTGGGAGTAGGGTTTGTTTGATTCTTTATATTTGTATCCCTAGCACCTAGTAAAGTGCCTGGCACATAGCAGGTGCTTACTAAATACTAATTAATTGATAAAGCATTCCAAAAACCTTAAAGCACTCTATAAAAGCCAGGTTTTTTTAAACCAGACATATGATTTTGTCATGTAGAGAACTCCCCCTGAAGAACACTCTGGTAATGCAGATGTCAACCTACAGTCTTAGAGAATGACCTGGGATGTCAAGTTAGGTGACTTGCCCAAGGTAACCCAACCAGTATGCATCAGAGTCAGGACTTACCTTGAATCTAGGCAGTGGTGTGTTGGTAAAAAGCTTGACAACTGGCTCTCCACTGGGATGAGTGTTCACATTACACACTTTTAAGTTTAACTATTTCTTTTAACATTTTCTCCATCTTTTCTTTTTAGTCTAGGCAATCAACAAACAATAAATCAAGCCCTGAATTTGTAATGTTTGCTGATTTCTGAGGTACGGTCACACTGAATATTAAAAAATTAATTCTTCTAAGCTGGTCCCAGCATGCCCCTGAATCCAGGTGACTCAGCTCTCCATCTATTTTACCGCTTTTTATTATTATGGTTGTCATTATGGTGATTATCAGTATTAGTTCCATGCTGTGGGCATCCTCCTCTTCTCAAAAATTTTCAACTTTTTTCCTTGTTCACCAACCCCTTAATGGATTTTCTACCTGATATGTTGTTAGTTTCCTTTTCATATCTAGTTCTGGCCCTACTTCTGACTTACCCCCAATCTCCCATGGTTCTCTAACCATGGAGAGGCCCTGGCTGGCATCCTCTCTCCTCAGGACTCTGCTCCTAACTCTCTGGGCATTCTCTATCATGTCTCAGGAGCCTTTTCACCCTCACAGTTCACTCTGTCCCTGTTCACCTTCTTACTTTGGACGTTCATTCCTTTCTTGACTTTCTCACTGAGGCTTCTTCCTCAGACTGGTTGGTTATTCCCATAATCTCCATTTTGAGGAGAGTCCCCAGACCAGCCATGTCATCATTCCTTTCCAGGCTCTATTTGAGTCTGATACTGAATTTATGTAGGGACAGATTTCTGCCCTCCACAGATAGTTTCATCCCCTACTTATTTCAAAGAGATGAATAGCATTTGACCAAAATAGCTATCTTGCAGGACTATGTGGGGTGTCTGTCCTTAAAGTATGGTAGAGAGGAGAGCAGAGAGCTAAATCTCAAGTTGGCTTCTAAATTTAATATGGGAACTGGCAAACCCATGTCTGTATTATAAAACTCTGTGGCGACTGCTTTACGGTGTTTCCAAATCCCTTCTATGAAACTCAGCAGAATGGAAAGACCCTCAAGCCAGTGTAATTGAAACTCAAAAGCAGGCAAACCAATTTAATATCTTTTGGCGGGGGAGGAGGGGAGTGAAGGGAATGTTAACACATAATTAAATCCACAGTAAGAGTGATTACATTGTGACTTTAAGGCTGTTAAAACTGAAGTTTTCTACAAATTAAACAAACACTATTTTGGCTGTGTTATGTTTATATTGCAGGCCCAGGGATCTCACTCCTGTTCTCTCTGTGCATGACTTTTAGGTTCATGTGCAAAGTACCATGGGACAAGGGGTTTATAACTTATTTGGACACTTGACACACAATTGGAAAAACCAGAGGTCTTTTTTTTTATTTAGCCTTAAGTCTAGGTTTGGTTGGTGAAGTGTTTGCCAAGATATGTAGGGTTCTATTTTGGATCTCCCTTCTTCTATTCTTCAGCCATCCTTCTGGGATTGATGGAGTGAGCCCTGTGAATAAAGGTTACACAGAGGACCCATGTTCAAGGCCAATGCTGATAATATTCAGTAAAATGTTTCCCAGATCTTCCAGCTGTGGGGGTTCTGGCCTCTAGAAATCATTGAAGCAGCTGCCAATTACCAAATAGAGTAGCTTATGCCCTGTAGAAGCATGCAGAGGAACTTACTATCGATTTCCAATAATTCTAACAACATATTATATGGCACTTTTTAAAAGCACTTTCCTCGTATTTCTAGCCTGAGGTCAGTAGTGCGTATATTATCATTATTCATGTTTTGCAGGTGGAGGAACTAAGGCTCAGAAGAATACACTGATTTTTGTGAAACTCCTGATGCTGTTTATAAGTGGCAGATCATGTGCTTGAACCCACACCCACAACTGTTTTTACCTCTTCACCAAAACATCACTTTCGTGACTGAAGAGCAACCTCCCAAGAGATCTCTGACATAGGCAAGTAGTGAAAGACAAGTCTTGTGCTGATGACCTTGTGACATCCAGGCTATAAAGAGAGTCGGCTGAAGATGTGCTGTTTGATCATGGCTGAAGGGACCTTTTCAGAGTGGATTCCATTCATAGCACTCTGACCTCTACCCACCAAATCTTCCTATATGCGTTGGGGAAAATAAATTCAATTCAACAAACATATATGAAGCTTCTGCCATATAGTTCTTAAAGACTAGGCCAGCGAAGGACAAACTTTGGTAGGTCCTACAATGTGAGAATGGCATCAGGTATAGTGCCAGGAACAGACTGAGTCTGCCTTCTGTGGACCAGTCTAGTTAAGTGCAGAGCGGTGGCTCATCACCAGTGGACTAGCCATTTAGTGATGAATCATTTGACTATGGCAATCCATGAAACAGGGCAGCGAGGTGGTGCAGTGGGTAGAGTGCCAGGCCTGGAATCAGGAAGACCTGAGTTCAAATCTAGCCTCAGACAATTAGCTATATGACCTGGGCAAGTCACTTAACCCTGTTTGTCTCTTTCCTCATCAGTAAAATAAGTTGGAGAAGGAAATAGCAAACCAGTCCAGTATCTTTGCCAAGAAAACCCCAAATGGGGTCACAAACAGTTGAAGACAACTGAAACAACTGAAAAACAAATTCATGAAACAGTCCTGAGTGACCTCCTGCTCCTGCATTGAGAATGGATGAGTAGTAAAGAAGGGTAGAAAGGTTATTAAGAATCCTGGATTCAAAGTGAATATAAATATTAACTTAGTACCATAATAACCTGTACAATAAATGCGAGAGCCTGGTTCAATGACTAACAAGTAGGTATTGTACTGGAGGAATAGTTTTCTGTATATATGGCTAGGTGGTACAGTGGATAGAACAGCAGGCTTGAGTCAAGATGACTCATCTTCTTGAGTTCAAATCTGGCCTCAGATACTTATTAGCTGTGTGACCCTGGGCAAGTCACTAAACCCTGTTTGCCTCAGTTTCCTCATCTGTAAAATGAGCTGGAGAAGGGAATGGTAAACCACTCCAGTAGCTTAGCCAAGAAAACCCCAAAAGGGGTTACAAGGAGTCAGACATGACTGAAACGACTGAGCAACAAAAATATTGTGTGTGTATGTGTATATGTATATGTATATGTACATGTACATACATATATAAACCATATACATACATATGTATATGTAATGGTAATTTCTATAGTACTTCAAAAACTTTGCATATGTTATGACATTTGATGCTCACAAAAACCCTTTAATGATGGTACTCCCATTTTACCGATAAGCGACTGAGGGTGAGAAAGACCCAGAGTTATACCACTAGTGAGTGTCTGAGGCAGGATTCCAACTCAGGTGTTACTTATGATGTGATGGATACAATACTGGACTTGGAGTTAGGAAGATCTAGGTTCCAATGCTTCCTCTGACACTTGCGTAAGTCGTTCACCTTCTTAGATCTTTCTCTGTAAGTGCTAAATGAGGGGGCTTCACCAGATAGGGGTCCCTTCCACCTCTAAGACTGAATCTCTGACCCCAAGCCAAGTCATCTGTTCACTATACTTTTTGTAGCTGCAAAGGAGGGAATTATAGTAATATCTATATTCTTCCTATAAAAGAAGCCAGGTGGACTGGTCACATGGACAAAGGGAAGGATAATGGCTAGACAGCCTACATCATCCATTGATGTCCTTGTGATGTCAAAAGAACACAGAGAAAGGCATGCGGGAGGTTGGGTGTACCCTTTATGATGAACTCATGGGAAGACACAGACAAGAGTCTTACGAGATGGGCAGACATGGTTATGGGGATGTATTGGGATCTGAACCATTGGAGAGAATCCACACATCTGCGATACCATTGGCGTAGTCAAGGCCTAGCACTGGGCACTGAGGATATGGAGACAAGAACAAAACACTCCCAGCCCTCAAAGATCTTGCATTCAATCTGAGGAAGCAACATATATTCAGACAAGGTGGGTGATGCTGGGAACTAAAGAAAGTGCCAGACAAAGTTTTCTAGAATCCTTTTAGAGAGAGAGAAAAAAAACCTTTCAGCTGGTGGGATTAGGGAAAGATTCCCAGAGAAAGTGTCATTTTCACTGAACTTTGAGGGAAGAGCAGGATTCTGACTCACAGAAATTAGAAGTGAATGAATTCAGAGAATTATTTTGCAAATTCACAAAGGTGGGCATGACAACGGTATGATGTGACTTGTCCACGTCCTCCCTTGAGGGGGTGGTATTTTTTTTGGAGGGTGGAAGGCAGTGACTTGCCCAAGGTCACACAACTAATAAGTGTGTCAAGTGTCTGAGCCTGGATTTGAACTCAGATCCTCCTGACTCCAGGGCTGGTGCTCTACTCACTGCACCACCTAGCTGCCCCTGGGGGGTCCAGTTTGACTGGAACCTAAAATAGCATTTATATAAATTGTTAAATAAATTTATATGAAGCTTTATATAAAGTTTGCAAAGCATTTTACAAATACTACATTTGTAATGTTTCTAAGTATCACTTATTTTACAACCCTAAGAGGGTAGGTACTATTAGTAATTCCATTTTACAAATGAGGAAGCTGAGGCTGCAAAGGTTACATGACTTGCCCAGGGTTACAGGACTAGTAAGCATCTTAGGGTGGATTCAAACTTAGGTCTTCCTGATTCTAGGCTCCAGATTCCATCTGCTATGCCACCTGTAGTACGATCAGGGAGAAAATGGGAAATAAAACTAGAGAGATAGGTTGAAGCCAGATTGTGAAAGGTTCTTTTGATGCCAAATGAGCAAAGTTTGTATATTATTCTAACATTGTCTGGGACAACAGGGAGCCTTTGGTGGTAAAGAACAGTGGGTTCACAGGTGGGACAGCCACTCATGACAGTGGTGGATTGCCCTTCAGTGGAGGTCTCTTAGCAGAGGTTGGATGACTACTCGTCAGTACGAGTTGTGCTATGTGGCCACCAACTTCCTTTCTCTCTAAAAATTCTATGATTCTGTGAAAATGTTAAAGGGAAAATGGAGCCACGTGATCCTCTGACATTAAAAAGTTTGTTGCTTTAGCTCTTATTTTGTTTGTTATTTTATTTTTAAATTGGTAGGCTATCTTGTCCTAAGCCGAGATGATGGTAGGATGTGTGTACCTTGGCCAATTGGTTAATAGGTATTGACTGAGGACCCATTACACTGGAATCTTTCATTCTGCTAGGCATGCCTGCAGGACCTTGCTGTATACATTCCTTCAGAGTAGCCCTAGGTCATCATAGTAGAGGAGACAAGTGTTCTACAATGAAAAGAATAGGTCCAAGTTCTGTTACTTACTAGCCGAGTAACTTTTGGCAAATTGATTTAACCTCACTGTATCTGGGCCCTACCTACCTCATAGGGAGGATCAAATGTGTGTTATCAGCTTGTATAGTCCCTTCCAGGTCTGACTACGATTCTGAAGAGTTTGGAAGGGCCTGCAAAAGTATGTATTGGTGTCTGGTTGGTATACTGAAAATTAGTGCATAGATTTTGTAAACCATGAAATGGATTCAAGTTACTTCTTCAAGACAATAGTCTAGCCCCACTGGCCTTGAGTTTCAGCAAGTGTGTCTGCTCCCTATTATTCACTTACAGCTGCTGTTGGCCCTCCAGCATATAAACTCTCCCATTTTTATATTTTGTATTATTTTGTAGCATTTTGAATCATTGACTTGGCTGTATTTCTACATCTCATTTCTTTGGCCCAGAACTTCTAAAAGCCAGGCATCTCGACAAAGAATTGGCAAGCATGATCGATGCTATTAAAGTGAGATATATACAGTAATGTGCTAGTAGGCATGTTTAATCTAGGTAAAAAGCATTTCTTCCATCACTCTCTTGAGTCTGGACAATTAAAAAAAACTAAACCAAACCCTGATTTGTAGCATTTGCCAGTTTCCTAGTTGTGAAAGTTTAACAATTGGGTATAAGCTGGCTCGAGTACACCCCACCTTCTGAAGAATATTTGACCTTTGGGGCTACAAAAAATAGGTGACTTTTCATTCCATTGTCTCCACCTCCAAGCTATCTTTTTTTGTACCTTGAAGAAAATGTAGTTGTGTATTATCATAAATTGTCAAAATTTGGCACTTTTATTAGGGGAAGTTACAGTTCCTTAAAGGTATGATGTAAAAGGTGTGAAACGCGCTTCAATATGATTGCATTATGTTATATGACAGAACCTTGGGGCTGAGGAGCCTGTTGTTATTTTTTTTACTGAATACTGCTCTCTTTGAAAAACATTTATTTTGTGAAATGGTATTGACTCGTAGACATTTAAGGGAGACAAGTCAAGAAAGAAAGGCAAAGGAGTCAAGAGGAAGGGGTATGATCATAATAGTAACTGCTTGTAGGAGAGGCAGGGTGAAGAATGCAGCTATGCTCTTAAAAAAAACCTTGCTTAAAAATGTGGTGGGATAGACAGTACTCACTGTCCCAGAACAGAGCATTAATTAGAAACTTTTGCACCTCTGGGGCAAGTACCACAATCTGGGCCCAGGACAAGGAGCATAGATATGGAAGAGGGTGGGGACACATTGGTTTCCTTGCCTACAAAATTAGGAGGCTGGCCTTGAGGACCTCTCTGCCCTCTTCCAATTCTAACATTCTATGAATGTTGCCTCTTGGTTCCTTACGGCTGAGGTTAGCATAGTCTAGACTCCTGCAGATTCTAATAAGCTGGGAAGGCATCCAATATGGTCCTGGCAATGGCCTCTATACCTGCTGCTGATGGACCAAGTGTGGGGAGACTCATTACCAAAAGTTTGGCTGATGGACAGGATTAGGATCTGTTTCAATAGAGGAAATGCCCATGTGACTGAATTCATAGATCTTATGGAGTGTCGAAATATTGAAGTTTAAAGACAGCTTAGCGAGATGCCCAAATGAACAAAGATACATTCAACTACTTTTGTTTAAAAATCAATTACAGATTAATATTTTACTAAGATAATTTAACTTCAAATGGTGATCTAACACTATATAAAACATATGACTCTTTATGTGGTCCTAATGTGACTAACTAGAAAGTGAAAAACTCAGGTAAGCAACTTTTGATTTTATTCCATGGGACAATCATGTTCTTGATGTTTTGGAGACAGTCTGGGGTAATGGAACATGCCCAGGATTTGGAGTTACAGGATCTTATACTTGTTGCCCCTAACAGAATGTAAGTTTCTTTATATTTGTATCCCAGGGTAGCACAGTACCTGGTATACAGCAGGTGTTTAATAAATGCTGGTTGGCTTAGTTACCTAGGTTTGAATTCCAGCTCTGCTCCTTGTGCTCATGTGCCCTAAGTTCCCCCAGCTTTAGATCCTATTAACATTTTGTTTTCATTGAAAGGAATGTGTTTTTATCTGGTGTGGAAACTGCCCAAGAATCACATCGTTTGCCAAATGGGCTAAGAATAGGGGGAGCCCACCTCCCTGACCTATTTCAGTAGCCAGTCATACTAAATAATCCATGTGTTATCTACCCACCAGATCAGGAGTTCTCAACTAAAAAAAAATTTGATAAATGTATTTCAACATAATTGGTTTCCTTTACAACTGTATGTATTTTATTTTATTTTATGCATTTAAAACATCATTCCAAGAAGGGGTTCATAGGCTTCGCTTGTTTACCTATGACACATATAACAAACAAGGTCAAGGAACTTCTTTATGACCATACTGTGAGTGCTGTGTCTTTAACTAAACTTTGTATTTTCCAAAGTGCCTGGCGCAGTACTTTGTACAGAGTAGGCAACTAATACATGTTTGTTGCATTAAACTATTTGTACAAAGTTATATAGGAGACAAGTAAATGAAGAAGCCAGGCCTCAAACCCTTCCCATTATACTATAGTGCTTCATTTCTCTCTTCTCCATCTTCTCAATAAAGAGCCTCCAACCTCTTTGGATTTGGGGGGTTAAGGTCCAAAAACATTGCTTTTTCTCTCTGGGCCAGTGTTTAAGGATATCCAGATGACTTTCCAGGAATGGTTTTCCTTTGATTGGGACTGGAGAGGTCTGCTTACTTTGACCCATTTTATTTCCCGTCTGAGATCTCTTGGTTTAATGTTTTGGCCTGCCCCTACCTTCTTGTTAGGAGTCTCCGGCTGCTCCTCTGGGACTGAGCTACACCTGCGCTGGCCAAGATTGGCAGATAACTTGGCTGCACTAGACCTCTAAGTCACAAGGTCCCTGGGGTTGGATTTAGTTTGGTTGTTCCTCCAACTAGGATCGCTTTCCAGTTAGCAAGTCAAGTCCTTCCCAAGAATTCAAATTAAATGGGCCCATAAGGAAAAACACCTGTGAGGGGCCATGGGTTGGGGTGGGGGAAGATCACATGCCAGGCCAATACTGGTGTCTTCCTCAAGTCTGGAAAGGAAATGGGTATAACATGCTGGCCTTTATGTGCTCAAATAGTATTACTTGGTGCCAGGAAACATGAGTTCTTTAAGAAATAAGAAATAACAAATATGGTTGGTTGGTGTTCTTTGTTATCAAAGTGTACTAGACATGGAGGTTCTTGAGCTGAACTGCCAAGCAATACCAAATATAATTACATTAATAATTAACATATAATTATCTAATACATTAATTAATATATTGTTTATTATAATTTATTAATTATATTAATAAACATAGTGAGATTCAGTGTTATACAGGTCTAGAATTGCCAGATCATGTAATAATTAATCGTGAAATAATTGCATGCTTCAAAATCATGCAACATCTGATAGCGGCATGTTCAATTCAAAGAATGTTTATTAAGTATTTCCTATGTACAAGACACTCTGTTAGTCATTGTTCTGTCATTTCAGGCTCTTCATAACCCCACTTAGGGTTTACCATTTCCTTCTTATTTTACACATGAGGAAACTGAGGTGAACAGTATTAAGTGACCTGTCCAGGGTTGCACAGTTAGTAAGTATCTGAGGCTGAATTTGAACTCAGGTCTTCCTGACTCAGAGGCCCAGCAGTCTATCCCCTGAGCCACCTAGCTGCCACACTCTGCTAGAGATGCAAAGAAAAAGAAAACAGTTATTTTCCTTAAGAAGCTTGCATTCTGCTGGGTGGGGGTGGAGAGATACAGCCTGTGCACTAAGCATCTATGATGTAAAAGGGAGAGAACAATAATCACTAGGACCTTGGGAAAACCTCCAGCATGAGATGGGGCCTGAGCTGAGCCTTGTAGGAAGCGGGGGATTCTAAGGGATGGGGGAGGGGAGGAGCGCATTCAAAGCCAATGAGATGTGAGGTACAATGTCTTATCAGGGGAATGGGTAGCAGGCTGCCATACCACGATCATCACATGTGATAATCATTTAATATCAATTCAGTAACTTCAGTAAGGGCAAGAGCCTGAACTCAAAGTCAACCAGAAGGAAAGCCTGGACCTAAGCTTCTTTGTTCTCTGAGTTTACTGAGAGAATACCTCTTCCTATGTCAGCAAGGCCAGACTGGGCTGATTTAAGAGCATTCTTTCCTCTGTCTATGGCCATCAAGGATGAGACCCTTAACCTGAGACACTATCTTGAATAATGTGATTTTTTCTTATCTTAATATTTTATGGGCATGTTAATGGTAAATTTTTTTTTGGGTCAGGGCAATTGGGGTTAAGTGACTTGCCCAAGGTCACACAGCTAGTACATGTGTCAAGTGTCTGAGGCCACATTTGAACTCAGGTCCTCCTGACTCCAGGGCCGGTGCTCTACTCACTGCGCCACCTAGCTGCCCCTGTTAATGGTAAATTAAACACAGAGATCCTGGGTTTTAATTTCAATTGACACTTTGTCAACTCTCTTATCTTGTTGTATTTACAACCTATTCAATTAAGAAAAGTCTTTTTCTTGTATCTTGGTTAACATACGTGTGGATCATAAAATTGAGTAACACAGGCCTGCTGAGTTGGGACTAAAAATGTATTTAAACCTTCTCATTCCTTGGTTCAGACAGTCAGAACTTATGCTTTGGCTCCTTGTACTTACAAGTAAGCTAGCTTCACTAGCTTTAAGGGAATAAACATTATGAGTTTATATATCACCTAGCTTTTTTGCCTCCTTTAACCAAACTTTCAGGTCAACACATGGGACATCCTTCCACCTTATGTTTTCTGCTTTGATTATATGTGAAAGTGTAGCCCCTAGAAAGTGACCAAAGCATTTGTTTAGTAAGTTCAATCATGGGTCCAATTGTAATACCCAGAAATAAAAATCCAGAATTAGCCAAATAAAAGATATTCCGTTCCTTCTGGTTAAGCTCAATAATCAATCAACCAATATTTAATGAACTTCTACTATATTGAGCACTATGGGGATACAAAGAAATAGAAAGAACTTGGAGAATGAAGATCAGAGTTTGAATCCTGTCTCTGCCAATATGGCCACGGGCAAGTCATCAAACCTCTCTCAGACTCAGGTTCCTTATATGTAAAATAAGGGAATGAACAGGTCTCTTCCAGCTCTTGGAGTCTATAAGAGTCAGTTGATGCCTTCCAAGAACTTAGCATTTAGTTGTCAAGTATGAAATTTGTCATCACTTTATCAATTTAGGTTTGTTGTACTGGTCTGGTGTTTGGGGAAGGAAGCCATCCATGCAAAGAGAGTGTGACAGTAAAAGAATCCTTGGATAAGAGATTGGTGCATTTAAAGCTACAATAAGATGCCTTCCTTCCTTCCTCTCTCCCTTCCTTCCTTCCTCCCTCCCTCCTTTCCTTCCTCCCTTTCTCCTTTCCTTCCTCCCTCCCTCCTTTTCTTCCTTCCTTCCTTCTTTCCTCCCTCCTTTTCTTCCTTCCTTCTTTCCTTCCTCTCTCCCTTCCTTCCTTCCTTCCTTCCTTCCTTCCTTCCTTCCTTCCTTCCTTCCTTCCTTTCTTCCTTCCTTCCTCCCTCCCTTCCTTCCTTTCTCTTTTAAAATGTTCTCTGAATGATCTTTTAAAAACACACTGTTATTTTCCAGTAACACTTGCCCCTGTCCCCTCCCAACTTTTTCAAATATGAGGGTCCTTTTTTAAAAGTAAAATAAATTTTCAGAATTCTACATATATTATTAGTGTTGAGTGAAAAAATACATGATGGTGATGAATTTACATTTTATTAATCACAACACTACAGAAAACTTAATTTACATACACAAGAGACATTATTTAGTCTACGGTCGATATGTTTACTTATTCCTTTTTCTGAATCACACTGTATGGTCTTTTTGGAACTCAGATCAAATTTTAAGAACAAAATGGCAAAACTTGGTGTCCACATGAATGGAAAACTGTCTGCAACACCTGGGTGGCCTCCGAGGCACTGAGTCCGCAGTCAGAGCTTCAACCAGGGAGGAATGATCAAGTTTTGTTTCAGGGTTCTGAAATTTAGAGCGTGCTGATAGCATTTGCATCTGAATATGGACAGCTGAGCTTAGCACCTAGTTACCAGTGTAGTTAGATATAGCTGGGGAGGGATAGCTAGGCGGTGCAGCGGCTAGAGTGCTGGGCCTGGAGTCAGGAAGACTCAACTTGTTCAAATCTGGCCTCAGACACTTACTAGCTGTCTGACCCCAGACAAATCCTGTTTGCCTCAGTTTCCTCATCTGTAAAATGAGCTGGAGAAGGAAATGGTAAACTGCTCTAGTGTCTTTGCCAAGAAAACCCTAAAAGTTTGCAAACTCCAGGTTAAGAAATCCCACCTGGGGGTGGTGCTGTAGACATTTAGAGGATTGGTGACTTGCCCAGGATCATGCTGTTAGTAAATGTCAGAGGCAGGATGTGAATCCAGGACTTCCTGATTCCAAGCCCAGCAGTTATTCACTACATGAGGCTTCCTTTATGGACAAGGTAACATTTAAAAAATGTTTTAAGATCTTCAGGTAATTAGTAATATCTGACAAAGCTTCAGTAACTCAAATGGTAATTGTAATATTTGGCAATATTCAAAGTCTTTTTAGGTTTTTTTAACCTAGATATTTGTTAGTCTAAAGACACCAAATCTCATGATGGAAAGGAAGACTTCAAGTCTAGATTTTTCTCACATAAAGTTGGAGAACAGAAATACACCACTAATGTTTTCACAGATGCCACGTAGGCCAAGCCACTGGACATCTGGGATGTAGGCCGTGCAATCTTTTTCCATTTCTTACTGGAAACCAAGGGGGTCTTCTGACAGCAGCAATAAATCAAATGATGTTCACAGGAAACAAAGAGATAGTTGAAATGAAACACAAGCTGTGTAATGCATTCACCAAGGTCATGCTATACCTTTTCTCAATGGGTTACTCTAGATGGGCCTGTTGGAAAAGTATTTTTTGAGAGAGGATGTATAAGTCAGAAGATGTCAAAATTGATATTTGCAGAGCAACATTCATCTGGACACATTGTACACAGTTCAGAGCTATCTGAAATAAATGCAGGCTGGAAAATAAGGTAGTCTACAGAACAAGAGGATGGTCAGGCTGGACTTTTGAGAGGCAGTGTGGTAAAGTGGTAAGAGGGACTCGGAGTCAAAAGAGTCCTAGGTTCAAATCCCACCTCTTACATCTGTTTGCTTTCCTTGCCAAATCATCTCTTTTAAGTTTCAGTTTCCTTATCTGCAAAACAGGGCTATAAGTACCTACCTCACAGTGTCATTGTGGGGATTCAGTGACCTCAAATACATAAAGGGCTTGGCAAATCTCAAAGTGCTATGTAAATGCCGGCTATTGTTATTATTACCTAACCCAGACTAATTTCATAAATGTGGGATCTGAGCTGCCTGGAGGTAAAGTAACTTGTCCAAGGTCACAGGAAACATTAGTGGCAGCACATTAAGAAGTCAAAATGTTTTTGAGTCGTATCTCACAATTAGAAAGTAGTTTTGAGTCATCTAGTGCAACTCATATGACTGTTTTTCTATTAATCCGAATTCACAACCCAGTAATCAGCCTGGACTCTTCTTGCTCATTCTCCTTGTGCCCCACCCTGCCCCTCATCACATCAGTTGCCAAGTCTTATTATTTCTACCTCCACTATATCTCTGCCATTCATCCTCTTCTCTATACTCACACCACAATTACCTTAGTTTAGAGCCTTATCACCTCTTACCTGTAATAAACAGCCTCTTAATTAGTTCTTCTGGAACCCAATCTCTCCCCTCCTAATCCATTCATCGTAGAGATGCCAAACTGATATTTTTAAAGCACAATTGTGACCATATTACTTCCCTCAAGAAATGTCAGTGGTTCCCTATTGCATCTAATATAAAATATAAATTCCTTTCTTTGACATCTTAATATCCTTCACAATCTGACTCCAGTTTTACATAATATTCAGCCTCACGTACTACCTTCTATATATGGCACTCCCTCTGGTCTTACTCCCCCAACTTGTACTGGCCCTGGCAGGTTAGGTCCCCAAAAGGGTACCTGTTAGTTTGAGTTTTAGGGTAAGCTCGTGGGTAGCTATCCTTTTAACACTAACTTACAAGCCCCCACTGGTGTGTTTCTTTTTAACAATCAGCTAATAGATTGTTCTTTAGCATACATGGAAAGACAAATAGTTCAAATCAGACAAGTAATAGTTTCCACACGTGATTTTCCATCTCCTGTTTCCATATCTTTGCACAGGCTCTTGCCCGGAAGGTTCTCTTTCTTCATCTCTATTTCTTGAAAGCAGTAGCTTCCTTCAAGCTCAGCCTACGTGCCACTTCAAGAGGCTGGGTATGGAGTCAGGAAGAGTTCAAATCTGGCCTCAGACACTTACTAGCTGTGTGACCCTGGGCAACTCACTTACACTCTGCCTGTCTCAGTTTTTTCAACCATACAGTGGAGATAATAATAGCACTTCCCTGACAGGGTTGTTGTTAATATGAAGTAATATTTGTAAAGTATTTAGTACAGTGCCTGACACATGGTAGGTACCTAATAAATACTTCCTTTTTTCTCTCAGAAATAAAAATACTGCTTCTTCTGCAATCAAAACAGTAAAAGTTAACAGTGCTCACATGAACTACATGCAGATGTACAATTGCACTCTATCCAGTATATTAGCGTGCATTTCAGTTACAATTGATGAGTGTAAGTAGTTGTAATATGTTAGCAGTTTCTTTAGGTAGTCCCTGGGTTGTTTATTTTCAGTTGAGTTTCCCATTACCACCTCTCCTCAGTGTCTGGTTCATGCATTTGATTGATTATGGAACCCAGAGCACAATGGTGCAATGATGCTATATAAAAAAAAGATAGACAGACGTTAGCTTGACTATTTTGGGAACCAATTTGTTGTTGTTAATAAGATACTTTAAACTTTATGATCTTTCAATATGAGTTTCAAAATTTAAACCCATCAACTATCTCTCACAGAGGAGCAGCTCTGATCTCCATAGCAATTATGACAATTTAGCCTCTGTTGGTTCCTATGTGGATATTGGAAAGTAGCTACTGAATATTTACTTAAGCCACAGGGAGCTCTTTTGTTTAGTTACTGCCCAACCACCTGTCTTGGCTATTGGTGCCAATGTGCTGTCCTGGCAACCTACAGTCACACTGCCTCAACAAAACAGGCAGGACACGTCTTCTGGTCCCATTGACTAAGAACTTCTAAGAGTTGTCAGCCATGGCGATTTCTCCCAATTGCTCTTGGGGCAACACAACCCAATGTATCCAAGTATTCCCTTCATTTAAGTCTATTTAGTCAAAATGAATCACATGAACTATTTCCTTTCTTCCTCGGCCATGAGTGTTTGCATGCTTTAGTGTACGGGTTATCACCATTTCATATTAATGTTTCAACACAACCTTCTCCTCACAAGTATATAAGACTCAATTTTTCTTTCTTGCTTTTTTCGGGGGAACCACCCATTATAATACCCTAATTAGCTTTCTGAAATCATTCTGTATCTCAATTTCATCTATGAAATGAAGGGATTAGATTAGATGATTTCTAATATTTTTTCAAAAAGAGAGAGTGGCATGGTCACTAGAAGGTCTGCCTTAAAGTCAGGAACACCTGGGTTCAAGCACTACCTCAGATATAGCTGTTTTGCCCTCGGCAAGCCATTTAACATCTTCGGCCATTGGGAGACAAGCTGCTGGTCTGCATGGGTGGAGGGAGTTTCCGGTCCAGGAGTTCCTTGTGATGCTGCTGATTATAGTAATAATTTGTATCTATATAGTGTTTTAAGTTTTGCAAAATTCTTTGTATAAATAATCTCATTTGATCCATGAATTCACAGCTCTAGACAATAGAAAAGAACACTTGTTGTGTAAGCAATCATGAAAAAGTCTAACTGCCCAAGAAATCTAAAGGTTTTCTTCTGAAGCCAATAGGTTTTTATCAACTATATCTTTAATTTGATAGTGACAAATTAAATACTGGGTTAATGTCTATTCCATATGTTGTATGTGCCCAATCAAAAGTTCAACTGGGGAACCCAAATGGTTAAAAACATTCAGTATGCTTTCAGCTCTATCTCATTATGACAATTAATTTTTTTTGTTAACACTGGAGAGGGGGCAAAAAACCCCTTACGTCAACCTCATCCACTGCCAAAGTTGACATTTGTTTTTCATTAACTTCACATCTCTTCTCTTCTAGGCTTACCATGAATAGCAGTCGACTCCAGAGGCTGGGTCTGTTTTATGTAAGCCTTCCATTGATAAGGATAAGAGAATCTCCCATCTAAAGTGGAATTGTTCTTTTGGGAATTCTTTCTCTTGGACACTCATCTGCATGCTTCACAATCAGAGGTCTTAGAATTAGTTCCATCCTCAGATGAGAATTGTAGAGCAGGCATTGCAGCTCAAACACACAGTACAGACAAAGCCGCCTCTATGCTTTAGAGGAATGAGCTGTTGCTGCCTTCAGTATGTTCTCCAGACTGTGAGATGGGGCTCAGCTGGGTCATTGGGCTTTATAGTGAGATTTCTGGGCAGGGTATGGTACATTTGGTTCTGAATGAATATCTGCATTTCAATTCCATTTATTTTCCTGAGAGTGGCAGCTGCTTCATAAGGTCATAGGTTTAGAGTTGGAAGAGACCTTAATGTCTAGCTCAGAGGTTTCTCGCCTTTTTGTGTCAACGACCCTTCTGGAAGCCTGGTGAAGCCTATGGACCCCTACTCAGAATACTGTCTTTAAGTACATAAAATAAAATAGTCAGGATTACAAAGGAAACCAGCGATATTGTAATATATAGTCTGTAGACAGAAATACTGTATTCTGGAGGTAGATCTAATAGTCATAGAAATTTTGAAGAAGCGATGAGTGTAAATGATACTTTTGAGATATTTTGAGACAATTATACTGAGATATGAAAATATCTGTGATTTCTATTGCTCAGAAAGTCACAGGAGTTGCTAATATTATGGTGGCTTGTTGCTTACATTCATAATTAAAGAATTCTCAGCACCATATGGAACTTTTACAAAAATTGACCATTATAATAAGGCATTGAGATATTGACAAAATGTATAAAGTCGGAAATAGAAAACGCATACTTTATATACTATAAAGCAAAAGAAATAGTAATTATTTCAGAGATCACAAAACAAAAGACCCAGACTCAAATAGAGACTTAACAATGAAATCCTAGATAATGAGTGGCTCAACAAACAAATCATAGAAAAAATCAATAAAGATGATGGTGAGATCACATACCCAAATTTCTGGGATGCACTTACTGTGCACAGTTATGCTAACAATGCTGAGAACATATAACTGAAGGAAGTACTAAATTTCAGTTAGAATTTAGTGAAAATAAAGATATAATTCAAGTTCATAGACCCTCTGAAATCTATCCACAGACCCTTTGAGGATCCATGAAGTTAAGAACCCCTGATCTAATCCAATCTCATTTTTCAGATAAGGAAACAGTAGCGACTTGCTTAAGAGTATATAGCTAGTAAGTGGCTGGACCAGGACTTAAGCCTTGGTGCTCTTGACTCCAAGTTCAGCATTTTCCCCAATAGACAATCTTACTGTCTTATCAGTCTGATATTAACCCATAACAGTGTACCAAATGCCCAATAAAGGCTGGCTTCTGGAAGCATCTTTGAGGCAGAGGCTGGGGTGTGAGGAGACAGGAATGGAATGAGACCTGAGGAGGGAAGGACAATAGATAACCTCTCATAATCATCACATCACTGAGGACAGGGAGATGTGATGGCATGTGATGGAAAGAAAAGCGGCGATTCAGGGAAGATAAAGGAGCTTGGGATAATAATATTATTAGCAAGAACTATAATCCCTTACATTTTATACAGCTTTTTATCTTTCAAAGCACTTTCATGTATAGATTGATTATTAGTGTTTGTAGATATCATATAGGCATAATATATGCATGTATCAAAACATATATATAATGATGTCTGTACATAGCATTAATGTAGATATCTAAAGATAGTGATATCTGATTTCTTTTGATTTTTGCAATAACCCTATTGCAAAGGTATCTATAGACATCTCTCTCTCTCGTACACACACACACACACACACACACACACACACACACACATTTCTTCTCTTGATCTGCAACAACCCCATAGGGGTAGGCAGGGCAGGTAATATTTCAATGTTCTATATGAAGAAACCCCGGCTCAGAGACATCAAATGAATTGTCCAAGGTGACATAGCTAGTATGTGGCAAAGTTGGGGATATACAGTTACCTAGACTAACATTCTCATCTGTCCTGTAGGAACCAATGAGGAGCAGACCTAAGTAGGATTTCCCTATAAAAGCAGACTGACGACTAGAAAAATAGAGAAAACGCCGATTATGCCAAGGGCTGGATGAAAGAAAGCAGATGAGCTCAGTGGGGCGTCTCAATATAATGAGGTAAAACAGTAAAGAGACAAGGTCAATGACTCCACTTGGTTGAAGCCCTCAGAGCTCTCCTGTTTGGTGCAGCTGTGATTCAAGGGCAGGTTATATAAAGATGGAAGATGCTGCTGAAGGTCAGGGACAGCCACCAAGGCAACTAGGGCAACACAGGCTGCTGTAGACCTTCAGATGCAGAACAGAGGCCTCTGGCAGGACACCCAGCCCCCAGCTTCCACACACAAGAAATCTTGCCTAATCCTCCCTAATCTTAGAGCCTTCCCTCCCAGATTATTCCCAATTTATCCTGTATACCTATCTTGTTTGTATGTAGTTGTTTGGATGTTGGATCCTCCATTAGATTGTAAGCTCTTTGAGAGCAGGGGCTTTATTATTATTATTATTATCATTATCATTATTATTATTTTTGCTTTTCTTTGTTTCTCTAGCCCAGAGGTTCCCAAACTTATCTGGCCTACTGCTCCCTTTTTAAAAAATATTATTCAGTGTGCCCCGCCCCCCAGAAATCTTTAATCTTTTTTTGTTTTGTTTTAGTTTTATTTTTTGTTTTTTTAATTAAATTTTTAAAGTTTATTTTTAGTTTTCAACATTCATTTCCACAAGATTTTGAGTTACAAATTTTCTCCCCATCTCTTCGCTCCCCCCCACCCCAAGGTGGCATGTATTCTGATTGCCCCTTTCCCCAGTCTGTCCTCTCTTCTATCACCCCCTCCCCCCATCTCCTTTCCCCTTACTTAATCTTTAACTCTTTAATGGTTTTTTTTTTAAAATTGCATTATTTCAAAAAATGTAATTTTTTTTAAAAGGCACATTTTAAATTTAATATTATTGTAAATTTGTGGCTTTTTTCCTACATTGAAATTTTGATGACACAATATTGTGTCATGTAACTGTATACTATCATATTGTAAAGTCATTACATGCACATATTCCTGCATGATGCATGCTGGACTTCCCGACAATGTGGGACACACTCACCTGCCAGCACTTGCTTGTTAAGACCTGTCAGTGGACTTAACCACCGATGGGTTATAATTTGCATTTTGTGTGTTTATTAAGAAAATAATGTAATCACTACAATTTTAACTCTTACATAACAGCTGAAACATGTATGAACAGTTCTTCAAAATTTTCTTTTCTTTTCTTCTTTTGTTGTGTTTCAAACACCATCTTATTTCTATTCAATGCTCCACCCCAGTTGTACCTGAGGCTACTACCAACCCACTGGATCATTCCAGGGCCCCCCAGGGCCCTGGATATCACCCACTTTGGGAACCTCTGAGAATGCCTGGTACAAAATAGGTGCTTAATGACTTGACTTGAGAGTAGAACTTTTTCTTTTAGTACAAAGGGAGAGGGAAAATGTGGTCAACTGGAGCAGGTGACACTATTTTTCTTTTGTTGCTTAATTAGCAGTGGAGAGAGAAGGTGACCTTTTTCTCTATCTGAAAAGGAATTAGCTCACAGACCTTAACCCCACAAAGAGGCCGATAGGGGGTAAAGTTGATAGAGCGCTAGGCCTAGGGGTCAGGAAGATCTGAGTTTAAGTGTCTTGACCCTGGGCAAGTCACTTAACCGCTGTTTCCTCAACTGTAAAGTAGGGAAAATAAGAGCACCTACCTCCCAAAGTTGTTATAAGGATCAGATATTTGTAAAGCACTTAGTACACTGCCTGGCAAGTAGTAGGCACTATAGAAATGTTCATTCCCTTCCCCTTCCCCAGGAGGGCAAATCACAACCAAGTGGAAGGATCCTATCTTGTTATTTGAACTAGAGTATATATAAAGAGGGAGCTATAATTCTAGCTTGTTTCCCCTCCTTTGGAGGAGAGCCTTGGTGAAGCTGAGGGAACACAGTCGGGTTGGTATTAATAGAATCCATAATGGAGACATGGAATTTTCTGTGTTAGGGCCTCTCCCAGTTGGTCCCATTACTTGCCCTTAGACATTTGTCATATGTCATATTAGAAGAAAGGACCTACATCCTGACATTTATCAAGGTGGTGTGACTGTCAATCCCTGGTCACAGGATTAAAGAGAGACTCTTTCCAAGGCCATGTATGATGTGACCCTTAGATTAGTCCAAATAAAGCTTTTAGATCCTGCCCTTGAGTCTAAATCTATAATTTCACTTTCCCTAAATCTTTCCTTTGACGAGGCACATCTGGGACTCGCTATAGCAGAAGGACAAATAGAAAGAACGTTTTCTTAAACCATCTGTAATTCACAAACACTAAAAATGCCGGTGGTGTAATTACAGTGAAGGTATGAGGAGCCAAGGCAAATTTCTCTGGATTCATTTCAAACCCAGGCTGCCCTGGACCAGCATAGTAGAACATGTCCTGATGCTTTAGAAGCCATTCTCAAGGCTGTTCTTGGCCTTGCATCTCCTTTCCAGAGGGGCGTGTTCTACTGCCAGGGCAGGCCATGAATCTTCAGATGCATGGGGTCTCTTTCTGATCCTAGCTGGGGATTTAATTATTTCTATGGATTATTGGCCTTTGGCTTTGAAAACGACATTATTACCATGTGGGATTGAATATTACATAGTAACTTCAGCAGCCCTTTCCACATTCCAAGCATGTAAAGACCTTCTATTGGCTTCAGGACATTGTGTTTGTACACCATTTAGGTGTTCATTTTATTTCGTTTAGCTGAGGTTTTGTTGAATCTATCAGCAATTGGTTTTTTGTTGTTCAGTCCTTTCAGTCATGTCCAACTCTTTGTGACTCCATGTGGGGTTTTCTTGGCAAATATACTAAAATGACTTGCCATTTCCTTCTCCAGCTCCTTTTACGAATGAGGAAACTGAGGCAAACGGTAAAGTGACTTGCCCAAGATCCCACAGCTAGTAAGTGTCTGAGGCTGGATTTGAACTCATGAAGATGAGTTTTAGAGACCCAGTTTATCATGGTCATTCGAAGGATTCACTTTTTCCAAAAGTTTTAGAGCTGAAAGGGACTTCAAAGAAGAAATTGAAGACTAAAGAGATAAAAAAGATTTGCTTTAGGTCACACATCTACTAAGTATGAGGGATTACATTTGAACTCAAGTCCTCTGACTTTTTATATTCTCCACATCGCAGTGATTTCACAGGACCTGGAGATCCTGTGAAATCACAGGATCATAGTATCACAGATTTAGAGTCAGAGAAAGGACCTCAGAGGCCGTCTGGTCCAATGCCCTATTTTGCAGATAAGAAAACTGAGGCCCAGAGATATGAAATGACTTGCCCAAAGTTGAGCAACTGTTAAGTGCCAGGGCTGAGATTCATACCCATTTACCTCCAGCTCTAAACTCAACCCCCTACAAACCTGCCAAATCGGAAACACTTTCTAGCATGGATGAACAGAGCAGGTAAGGTACTTTACCAGTCGGAAAAAGCAATGGAAAAGAAAGCAAGATGAGGCAACTGGCACATATAGCTTAAAATAAGATGTCCTCTGCCTGAGGACATGATATGTGACATGGTATCTCTAACAGATTCTTCATTTCAGATATCATAGCCAAGGGTGGACCAATGGAAAATAGCCAACCCTTTCTTTGCTGGCTTCAAGCTGAAAAAGGGAGAGAAGGGGAGAGAAGTAGGTCACTCAAACCATATTGTTTTCATTGGCACCTCTCGGGTGCTTCTCCTGGCCAAGAATCTTGCTACTGAAATGGAAGACAACAAACAAGGAGCCACATGGGGGTGGGGGGAGGTTGGATATGGGGCCCAACTTGAAAGTCAGAATCAAAACGGAAGTCACTGTGGAGGGAAAGGAACTGGTTCCTGACCCAAATACGAACATCTGGGAGCACACCAGGCATGCAGAAATGCAATGACACCTGTGTAGAAAAATAATTTGATGGCCCAGGGGTTACTGACACTGGGCCGGGAGTGGAACGCTTGGCTCTTTTTTGGAAAGAGAATAGTGACAGGACTATTATTGAGCAATTGCTGCTTCCCAGGGATTACAATGTGGCTCTGTCAGAGGGGCTAGATGTGTGTTTTCTTTCTTTCTTTCTTTACAATGCCTGCTGAGTTTGGTCTGTTGCACATTCAGTCCTGGAGGCTCCTCTTACTCTTCCTGTTTTGCTTCTGGATCACCAGTATCTGTTTCCTGTGTGCTCTTGCTTCCTCCCTGGATTTTTGACATCAATATAGCACTTGACCTTAAGAACTGGAGGGGAGCGGGGGGGACGAGAGGGGAAGCAGTAGAGTGACTATCGGCTTCTAATCTTGGGGGAACGAGCACGCTGAATTTCTTTGAGACAGCCAAAAATGCTATGGCAGGTCAAGTAAACAGTGCCTGAAGATTTTTTGGTTTGGCAGCTTAGGGAGTAACTTCTGGAAGGTCTGAGAGAAGAATGTCAGAGAAAAAGTGACAACGCAAGAAGGATGCCTTGGGTACCATATCCCACCCCCCTCCAGGAGAGTGGTGAGGGAATGCATGGACGCTCATTTGTTAGGTTCTTTTCTTTTCTATAGCAGGGGCCCTTGCAAAGTTCTCTGTAGCTATTGATGGTGGATTGTTAGAGAGAGATTTGTGACTGGGAAGTGAAAAGCTTTACTGGGCATTTCAATAGGCAGGCATCAAGCTCTATCTGCCACCCGTGTGCCAGGCACTTGACTAGGTACTGAGGATATAAAAATCGTAATTAAATGTTTCCCACCCTAGAGGAATTTATAGATGCCGTTTTTATGATTCTGTGCACAGATACTTTGTAAACACTAGAATTCAAGACATAATGACATTATGACATTTCAGACATAATTAGATAAATGCTTAACATGACCTTTCTTTGGTTCTAAACTAATAGTTTCCTTGAGCCTTTCTCAGTATTTACTTATAAAACATCCTTAGTTGGTCTTTTGTTTCCTATGATCACCCTCCTTTGAATTTCTGTGGTCTGTGCCTCCAGATTTAGTTCAAACTGAAGTGGAAAATACAGTTTTATAATATTTGGAATCAAAAGATTGACTTAGTATAGGTTTGTGCTAATGGGCTTTTGAGTAACAGGGAAGCTTGCCAGGTCAGTGCTTTTCAGGACCCAAGTGGATATCAGGAAACATTTTTTTTTCCTCCCATGAATTTTCATGCAGGTTCCTGTAGAATATTTAAGACAAACAGCCAAAGTCTCTGCAACAGAGAAGTTCATTCAGAAAACCGAAGAACTTTGGCAAGTTTGTGGATCACTGTTATTCTTCCTTCTCTCCTCAAAAATAGGCCACTTGAAATTGTAGATGCTCATATTGAGAGATTGGAATGATTCTGGAGAAATGACCAGGATTTTGTTTTGTTTTGTTTTCTATCTATGGCCTTCCAATTCTGGGCTCCCTTTCTCAGTTAAGTTGTAGTCAATAAACATTTATTAAGTGTTTACTATGTGCCAGGCATCGTACTTTAGCACAGTGATGAGGAAAGAAATATGAAAAAGACAGTCCCTGCCCTCAGGGAGCTAATGATCTAATGAGAGAAGACAGCATATAAAAGAAAGCTGAAAAAAGTGGAGAAAGTAACCCAGCATAGAGGCATGATAGGGAAGTCAAATAAATCCAAAATGAGTGCATCTGGGTGGGAAATGAGGGGAGGTCTCTCCTGTGCCGTCTTGTTTAATGAGGGTTGAGGAGTTCCTAGCTATGTCCTCCAGTTTGATGGGCAGAGGGTACTGATGAGGGCTGAGTACCTAGGCAAATTGGATCACCCAGGATGATGAGATTTCCCAATGATAAGGTTCCTGGAGGCTTGGTAGAGAAGTCAAGGAAATACAAGATGAATGCAACAGAATGAGAAATGAAGGAAGCTTCTCTCTATTCCAGGAAAAGTCCAGATCTATGGATTTTCTTTTGTTAGGTCATCTTTGCATTCTATAGAGTGGAAAAAAAAATTAAGCAAACTGTCAGAAAAAAATCAATCACCTTACCCAAATATTTAAGGTGTAATATTATAGTTTAAAAAGACCTCAGAGAGTCCAATCCATACCAGAATTCCTTCTAAAACCTCCCCAACAAGATATCATCCAGATTCCATTTGAAAATTTACAACGCGAAGAACCGTGGTGACCCTTTCAGGCATTGCAGTCCCCTCTGCTTCCTTCCTTTTTGAGTCCCACTCATCATGTTACAGAATCTTTCTCTAAAATTTTTTTTCTAGAACACTATTTTGGAAAGCCTGTTACATGACTTCAAATATAACTAGTGAAGCTCTTTGCACATTTCCTTCAACTGGGGTTCATTTCTACTTGTTGGTTCTGTTGATAACATGCCTGCAGTCCTATAATTTATTTTTATCCATGGCACTAAGTTCTTCATCCAAAAGAGATAGCCCAAAGTCCAGCTGTAGGGGGATCAGGGAGTCAGTGAGCTGAGGGATTGCTCTGAGTTAGCCTTCTTAATGAGTTCATGTAGAACAGAATTGTCAAACATGTGTCCTATTTGCAAGTCACAGAGAGGCTGGATGAACTTGCCAGTCACCAAACTGTTCAAAGAGACTGAATGACTCTACAGCCTCCTCCCCGCTGGAAGATAACTTGACTCTTGCTATCTGTTTCTCAGATTGGCCAATTCTTCCCAGAACCTTCATTTAAAAAATATTTTATTTTCCCCTAATTATGTATAAAACTATATATATATGTTTTATATGTATATTATACATTATATGTATATATGTATATACATGTATATATACATGTGCAATTATGTGAAACATTTCCACCATATATAAACTTCTATTTCTATTCCCCAATTATGTGAGATAACTTTCCTTTTCCTTCCTTCTCCCTTTCCCCCTCACATTCATTTTTCCTTCCCCTTCCATTCTTCTTTTAAGATCATCAAAACACAACTGAACCACTTAGTTTGGTTGGTCCTTTAATTAATCCTTTGATTAGATTCCCTCTATGATCCCTGATGATCATAGAGTTCTGAGGGGACACACATATCATCTCTCTATATTAGAATGTAAACAGTTTATCCTTATTTAGTCCCTTATAGTTGTTTGCTATTGTTTACCTTTTTATGTTTCTCATGACTACTGTGTTTGCACTTCAAGATCTCTATGCAGTTCTGGTCTTTTCATCAGGATTGCCTGGAAGTCCTCTACTTCATTAAAAATCCATTCTTCCTTCCCAGCCTACTCTCCAACTGTTTTTCTGGGTAAATTATTCTTGGTTGTCAACCTATATCCTTTACCTTCTAGAATATCATATTCCCAGCTTTGGAATACAATATTTCTAAGCTTGAAATGTTGGCTGCTAAATTGTGTGTGATATAATTATAGCTCCTCAGTACTTAAATTCTTTCTTTTTGGCTTCTTGTAGTATTTTCTCATTGACTTTGAAGCTCTGGATTTTGGCTGCAATGTTCCTGGGAGTTTTCATTTAGGATTTCTTTCAAGAGGTCACTGATGTATTCTTGTTCTTTCTATGTTGCCCTCTGGTTCTAAAAGGTCTGGGCAGTTTTATTTTGTGATTTCTTGAAATATGATGTCTGGGGCTCTTTTTTTTGGTCATGGTTTTCTAGTAGCCTAAAGATTCTTAAATTTTCTCTCTTTATTCTGTTTTCCAGGTTAGTTGTTTTTGCTGTGACACAATTTTCATTTTCTTCTTTTTTTCAGTCTTTTGATTTTGTTTTAATATCTTTTATTTCATAAAGTCATTTTATTTTATCTGTTTTAATTTTCAGAGAGTTTGTTGCTTGGTCAAGATTTTGTACTTCTTGTGCCAAGCTGTTAATTCCTTTTCCATTTCTTTCTTCCACCACTCTCATTTCTTTTCCATTTTTTTCCTCCAGTGCTCTCATTTCACTTATTAAAAATTCTTTTTTAAACATTGAAAAATTTTTGCTTCATCTCTTCCAGAAATTCTAGTTGGATTTGTGACCACACCATGTTTTCTTTTCATTTTTTGGACTCTTTGCTTGTAGGTATTTTATAGTCAGTTTCTTCTTCTGGTTTTGTGTTTTGAGCATCCCTGTTACTATAATAGCTTTTCATATAGGATTATTTTTTTTTCATTCTTCTAGTCTACTTCCAGACTTCAGACTTCATGTTAGAGTCAGGCCCCATACCCTTTTGGAGAAAATATCTGGGCTACTTGTGCTGCTGTTTTCTTGGAATAGTGAATGTTGTGTTATTCCAGGATCTCAGGGACAGTTTTTGCAGGGGTCTTACAAATTTTCAGTACTTCTGCAATGGTCTGGTTCAGGGCAGAGTCTTAATATTAACTTCCTGGCCTGAGTTCTGCAAGTTCCTGACCTGGGTTTGGGTCTGAGCAACACACCTGTGTTCTTGGCCTGGTTGGGGTTCCAGTAGAATGCTGTTGGACTTAGCTACAATCAGCCAGCTTGGGAAAAAAAAAAACCAAACTACTGGTTTAGAGGGACAGGATAGCAGGTTCTTCTTTGGCAGCTACGTTCACTACTTTTTAGTCACAGATCCAGGACTGATTGAGAAAGAGACATGTGCCTAACAGTGGTGATCCAAGGTGAGGAGCAGTTTTGGTCCCTAGTCTATGTACAAAGCAAGGAGTAAGAGCAGAAGTAAATAGCAGCCATGTGGCTCTGACCCCCAAGAAAGGAGCAGGGCTCAGTTCTAGCTGCTAGACCAGTCTGAAGTATTCCAAGGAATAACCATAAAAGAAATCAAACTGTGCATACCCTCTGATGTATCCCAAAGAGAATTTTTTAAAAGGGAAAAGAACCCATTTGTACAGAAATATTTCTAGCAGTTCTTTTTGTAGGGGCTAAGAACTGGAAATTTAGGGGATGCCCATTAATTGGGGAATGGCTGAACAAACTGTGATATATGATAGTAATGGAATATTATTGTGCTTATAAGAAATGACAAGCAAGACGATTTCAGAAAAACCTGGAAAGACTTACATGAACTGAAGCAAAGTGATGTGAGTAGAACCAGGAGAACATTGTACACAGTAACAGCAACATTGTATGTTATCTGCCTCCAGAGAAAGAACTGATGTTGTTGTCTGAATACAGACTGAAGCATATTATTTTTCCATTCCTTCCTTCCTTCCTTCCTTCCTTCCTTCCTTCCTTCCTTCCTTCATCCATCCCTCCATCCCTTCCTCCCTCTCTCCCTCCTCCCCTCCTCCTTCCTTCCCTTCCTTTCTTCTTTCCTTCCTTCCTTCCTTCCTTCCTTCCTTCCTTCCTTCCTTCCATTCTTTCTTTTCTTCCTTCCTTTCCTTTTTTCAAGTCTTCTTGCACAAAATGACTAATATGGAAACAGTTTACATGATTACACATGTATAACCTATACCAGATTGCTTACTGTCTCAGAGTGGAGGGAGGGGAAGGAAGGAGGGATAGAATTTGGAACTCAAAACTTTTTTTTAAGAAAACAAGAAATGTTCAAATTTGTTTTTTACATATAATTGGGGAAAAATAAAATATGATTTAAAAATTAGAAATAAATAAATAAATAGGTGTTTATTGAGGGAAAAAAAGAAAGATGGGATCAGGCACCTCCACATAAAAACAGGCTGAAGTGAAGGAAGAAAAATGCTTTTAGATGGCCTTTGAAAGTACTTTCAAGCTCTCATTCAGTGAAAAGGCCTTCTTATCTGTGAGAAATCAGGGGTAGCAAAATTCCTGCATGAGGTTTAGTCTGTTTTTTTCTTCTGACAAAGCTCTGTCCCCAGACTCTGAATTCTGCCTTAGTTTATCTCTTCATTCCCATCCTTACCCTTATTTCCAACTCTTGGGACAGAGAAGAAGAAAAGAAGACTGGAGAGGGCCTTAATAGTGTCCTCTTCTTTCCTTTTTTTTTTTTTTTTGAGTTTGGGGAATCAGGTTTTGGTTCTGACTCTGCTCCTTACTATCTGTATGACCATGAGCAAATTATTTAATTTCTCTAGGCTTCAGTTTCCTTATCTTTAAAATGGTGGGGTTGGGCTAGATGATCTCTTTATGATCTCTTTCAAATTTGAAATGTATGATTCTGTAACCCTCATTTTAGGTAAGTTTGAGAAAGGGAATAATCAGCTTATTAAAGTAGGAAATGTTCAGAAGCCAGAATGGGAAAGCTACTATGTATTATAGGTGACTAATTACCCTCTCAGGGATATGATATTTTAGGAGAGACTTTTGTCAAAATTTCCTTCGGGGTCCCAGAATTTAAAGTGACATTCCTTTTACAGATTTTCTTTTTGTTTTCTATTTTCTATTTTTCTATTTTCTTTTTGTTTTCTATTTTCAATCTCTCTCCCCTACCTCCCACCCCCACTCATTCCAGGTGTTTTCTCTTTAAATGAGTGTATCATTATAGATATGGAGCTAGAAGAGACCTCAAATGAATCCCCTCATTTTACAGGAGAAGACATTAAGGCCCAGAGTTGTTAAGTAACTTTCCCAAGGTAACACACCCCGTGGCAGAGTTGGAAATCACACTCAGGTCATCTGACTCCAAATCTAAGCATTTTGAGCATTTGATACAGCAGAGACTATAAAGTGGGAAAAACTATGTGACTGCCTTAAAGGGCACCTCTCAAAGGGTTGAAATAGGACCAGTTATCAAGGACCTGAAGCCAAACACTTTTCTGTACCAAAGTATCACAGAACCATAGACTCTCAGAATCCCAGCCTTAAAAGAGACAGCAGAAGCTATCTTGTTCAGCCTAAATCTGAGCCAGAATCTCCTCTACAAAATTCCCCCCAAGGGGGTTACTTAGCCTTCACTTGAAGATCTCCGGGGAAGTGAAGCCCACCCATCTTTTCCAAGGCAGCTCATTCCCTTTTTGGATATCTCTAATTGTCAGGAAATTTTTTTCTTACTTTGAACTGAAATCTGCTTCTCTCCAAGTCCCACCCATTGCTTTTTGTTTTACCTTTGGGGAAAGCAAGTTAAATATCTCTTCCATATGGCAACCCTTCTGAAAACAGCTATCATGTCCTCTTTAAGTCTTCTCTTCTCCAGGCTAAACATCCTTGTTGTTATGTCATGATCTCTATTCTCTTCACCATCCTGGTTATGGTTGTGTAGAAGGTCTCTGGTTTGTCAATGTGTTTCAAAAAAAAAAGTGCAGAACTCACACAATACTCTAAATGTGGTCTGAACAAGGCAGGGAACAGGGATTCTATCTAGACACTATGATTCCCTTAATTCGGCCTAAAGTGTTTTTTTAATACTATGCAGTAGGGTGCTAGTAAATATTTAACAGTTGGTTCTCTTGGAATGTATGACAACACTTTTAAGTTTAATCACCATAGTTGACATTTCTCCTTTCTTAAGTCTAGACAATCAACAAAACAATAAGTCACGCTCTGATTTGTAGCATTTGCGCTAAGAATTCAACAGTCAGCTCTCTAACCAACATCCCTCCTCCACCCCCACCCATGCTATGTTGAACAGTAGAGTACCTAGGCCAGGTCCCTTTTTTACTCTATCAGAGACCTATCTCCAAGATGATATTGTCCCAATACTCTTTGAGTCTGGTCATAGAGTTAATTTTGAATCCATCAAACTACGAGCTTCCCACCCCTACCTCTTCCTCTTTTCCATGAAGATAGCATGAGAAATTCTGTTAAATGCTTCAGGGAAATAGGGTTATACTTTGTTTACTATATCCCCTTGACCCACCTGTCTAGAAGTTCTGTTAAAAATGAGGTGAGTGTAGCATGACCTGTTCTTGATGAATCCATACTGGCTCTCAGTGGCTACTACTCTCCTAAATATTCACAAGCCATAATTGTAAAGCACTTGGCACAGTGCCTGGCACATAGTAAGCTATTATTATCATAAGTATTACTAGTGGTTTTAATACATTCTAGAATTTTGCCAGGGATTAAAGTCAAGCCCACTAGCCTATTATCTTCAGACTCTGACCTTTTTTTTCTTTTAAAAAAACTGGGACATTTGCCCATCTCTAGTGATCCATTCTGTTGACTATACAGGTCAAGATAGATAAACATGAAATAGAAATGCTACATGTTTTGAAATCTCACTGCAGAATGAATCCATATCCTACTACTGACTGATTTTTAAGTTAACCTTGAGAGGAGCTTATGTTGCCCTTTTCCATTCCTCCAACTCACTTGGCCTTCTCAGTCACCTTACTTCACCTCTCTCCAAATTATTTGCTAGCTCCATATTCTCTCTGCGCCACTCCCCACCCCCATGATTTTGATGGACCACAGTTGCCAGGCCAAGCTCTTTCCCTCCATTGCTAGTTCAGATACTGTGGAGAAAAGGCACACAGAGTTGGTAGGAGTTTACCACAGGAATGTAGATAGAATGATTACAAATTTCATCTGCTCCATTGTTTCTTCCAGTGAGGAGAGGAAGCGTGCTGCGAAAAGAGCACATATATGTAACGGTGTCACAGGCAGGATGCTTGCGAGTTATTATTTATGTGATCATGGGTGAGTCACTGGACCTTTCTTATCTACCTCCCAGTAAGGTTATATGCATGGTCAGGGAAAGCCTGTTACGTTACCTATGGCTCCAGACCTGTGATTTCATTAGCGGAGGGAATTCTTCAGCAAAGAAACTTCCTCTACTGCTGTAGAACAATAATTATTCTGCAATTTATAATCTTAGAAAGTTTCCAGAGGTACCAAGGAGGTCAATGACTTGCTGACTTGCACAGGGACATACAGATAGAATGTACCAGATACAGAAGTCAAGCCCACATCTTCTTGGCTCTAAGGCTAACTCTATTTACTGCCTTGCTGCCTAAAGCACATTGCATTAAGCAATCAGTTAACTAGTATTTATTAAGCACCTACTATATACAAGGCATTGGTATAAATCCTGAAGATATAAAGAGAGGCAAAAGACACTTCCTGCCCTCAAGGAGCTCACAGTTTAATGGGGGAGAAACCACGAAAACGACTATGGACAAGCAGATGATATATAAGATAAATTGGAAAAAATCAACAGAGGGAAGGCACTAGAATTATGAGGGATTGGGAAAAGTTTCCTGTACAAGGTCTGATGTTAGCTGGGACTTGAAGAAAACCAGGAAAGCCAGGACAGAGAAATAAGAAGGAAGAGTGTTCCAGGCACGGGAGAACAGTCAGTGAAAGTGCCCAGAGTCTGGAAATGGCATGTCTTGTGCAAGGAATAGCAAGGAGACCAGCGTCACTGGATAGTAAAATACCACATAAAAGTGTAGGTATAACAATAATAATAGTAATTGTTACTAAAACAACTCTGTAAGACTACAAGTTGTAGAACACTTGACAATCTGCATCGGTAGAGGGGTTTCCTCTTTGGGAGTTCCCTACATCAATAACATCAGAGCACTGGAGAAAAGCTGATGAAGATGATGATGATAACAAATATTCATAATCTCCAACTACATGGAATGAATAGCTTTCAAAATATAGAGATGTGGCAGAGAAGAGCAAAATTATAAGGGAACGGGATAAGATGCACTTGTTGTCATTCTAATTTCAGAAAATACCTTTCATGAGCCAATAGTGAGCTTACATCCTGATACTTTTATTCAACTAGATAAAGTTATTTAATCCATCTGTGAGATAGCATGTAAAACATTAAACACAAAAGAAAAAGAGTGAAATGGCAACTTATCTCAGAACCATTTCTATGTGAATCCCAACAACAACAAGATGAGAACAAGATAGCAATTTAAATAAATAAGTATACAACTCTCAGTATATGTTAGTCTGCCAAGGAAGAATAGAGACTCAAGGAACTGAACTTGAATCAGGAGGTCAAAGAGAGTCAATGGATGAAAGTGATATTTACAAATATCTTGATCTTCTCCAGATGTGACCATACTGATCACAAAGTTATTAAGGACAAAATTATGGCTACATATGTCAAGAGACTCAGCATTTTGAAGTCAAAACTCAATGGGTAGAATATATTCATAATACAGATCTTAATGTCCACTGGAATAATAACATGAAAGATAACAGATTTAGAGAGTATCTAAATAAGATGCCCAATATTTATCTTTAATTTATCTTTCTTGATCATGCATACTTGTTACAAAATTTTTTCCTTAATAGTGGAAAGAGAGAAAATAAATACTTACTAATTGAAAAAAAATAAAAAATTTGAAGTATCCAAATAAAAGTTTAGATAAGAATAATCAAATATAGAACTCAGTACCTAAGGCAGCTGTAAAAAGATGAACGTTTGCTCATCAAAAATGAGGAAGAGTATTGAGAGACATCCTTAGGTTATATGTTAGGCTAAAATGCAGAGAAATACTTTCAGAACAGATAGATATCACTTCATAGAGCAATGGTACAAGCTGATAATAGCTATCTCTCTGTCAAATGTAACTCATATTGCTTTACTAGCAGATGGAGTCTATGAAACTGCTGAGGTCTAGAAATGGAAACCAACGTCTATCCTGGGACATTTACATGAACTCAACCAACAATATGTCAGGGAAGATGTGTCGAACAAATAGCTGAGTCAACAGACTTGTTTACAGATACAGATAGGTTCATGATAGCAACACATGAACATTCATTGCTAACCATCAACTATAGAAAGTTCATCCTCAAGGGTCCCAGATTTAATAATAGCTAGCATTTATATTGTACTCAATATGTACCAGGCAATATGCTTTTAGAAATATCATAGCATTTGATCTTTACAACAACCCTAGGAGGTAGGTGTTAGATTATCCTCATTTTATAGCTGAGTTTAAGTGACTTGTCCTAGGTCACTCAGCTAGTAGGAGTATGAGGCTGAATTTGAAATCACGTCCTGATTCTAGGACCAGCATTCTAGCCACTATTCCACTTGTCTCTGCATTTATAGATCAGTGAAAGCAAATGGTAGAAACTATAATATATTACTCCAAAGCTCAACAATTTAGCATTTACCGAATGCCTAGAAAGACAGAAGTACACGGAGTTATGCATCAAAAGCTCACCATTCCTCATAAATTAACACGTAGGAAATTCCCATGTTACAAATAACCCCCCCTAATATCCTTGAAAAATCAATAAATAAATGATATTGGAGCACAATCGCAGACACAACAGTGTCCCATAATTGTTTAGATGTAACATTGGGCCACAAAAGTTGAAAAACAGCATTTTAAATGGATATTGCTATATAAAGTACTCATAACCTCCGGGCTCTCTGGAATGAAGAGTTCTCCAAATATAGACACCCAATGGAAGAAATCAAACCATATGGGAACAGGAAGAAGTACTTATCATCCTGTTGCCCTATCTGCTATTGGAGTTATCCCAAAGATGCTTTCAGGGAGTCTCCAGAAGATGAACTTGCATTCCAACATTGTTATTCAATTTAAAAAAATTATTTTGCCCATCTGTTCAATAGCTTGCCCACCCTTAAACATAAATGAATGCTTACAGTCCTAGGACTGTTTCTATCTCAAACATAAAGATAAGAAGCATGTAATAATATTATCATTATAAATACTGTGATTATTTTGGCCACATACAGGCAGAGGAGTTGACCCTTTCTATAATGTGTCACAGGAAGACCCTAAAGGCAAAGGGTTTCAGACAAGATAGGAAGGATGCCTCCAGCTGGGATTAAAATACTCCTCAATTCTGATGTCATCAGCTTTTTGACCTGATAATTTCTTCATGTGGGTGGGAAAAGACAGATACAGAATGTTCTCTATATTCCTGTAAAAAGCTCCACTCTCATGTTATTGGCTGATGTTCATTCAGATGGGATGTGGAAGAGCTCTGATTTTTGTTTTTTAAAGACAAATAACACTTCACCCCCCAATTAATCAACTAATACGCTGTCTTGCACATACACTGTGTTGAACCTGTAAATGAGTCTATCTGATGAAGTAGGGGAGGTGGGATTCCGCGTTGTTTTTCAAGTTTCCATACTTTCTTCATTGCCAATGTAAATCAAATTAAGACTTTTAGGAGAAGTGTATGAAAAGCAAAGTGAACTCAAGAGCTGAGGCATGTCAAGTTAAATATGCATCTGAGTAGGGGGAGGAAGGCGTTTCAGCAACTATAAATGTCTTTTGTAACAGGTATTTATAGTCTGCATACAAGCTGAAATCATTACGACGCTCAGCAGTAAAAAAAAACATACTAGATTTTAATTGACTGATATTTTAAAAACTCCTTCCCTTTTATTTCTTATTTATATTTTAATTTATAATTTAAAAAATTAGACTAGGGAGCCAAATAAAAACATTTCTAACAGGAGAAAGATTTTGAGACTCTCCTGAGAAAATCATCTATGCATTGTGTTTGCTGGCTGGGTTAGAGAATATGGTTTTCACAATGAATACTTCTGAGGGATGAATGGGACAGCTAGGTGGTGCAGTGGACAGAGCACTGGGCCTGGAGTTAGGAAGACCCAAGTTCAAATCTGATCTCAGACACTTATTAGCTGTGTGACCCTTGTCAAGTCATTTAACTCTGTTTTCCTCAGTTTTCTCATCTATAAAATGAACAGGGAAGAAAATGGCAAACCATTCTAGTCTCTTTCCTAATAAAACCCCAGATGGGGTCACGAAGAGTCAGACCCAACTCAGCAACAACAATAAAAGGTATGCACAAAAAAGAGAAAGGTCTATAATTTTGTCAGCCTACCCTGGACACGCAGACACACACACACAGACACATGGACACAGACACACACACACAGACACACGGACACACACACACACAGACATACACACACAAACAGAGCCTTCGACTAATCTAGCCAATCTATAACCAAATAGATAAATTTTCGGCAATTGTCTATGACACATAGAATTTAGGTGACTTGTCCAGGGTCAAGTAACTTGCCCAGGGTCACACAGCTATTAAGACTTGGTGGCATGATTTGAAAACAACCTTTCTGAATCCAAACCCAGCACTCTACTATACTATACTGCCTTTAATTCTAAAATATAGCTTGTTTTTAAAAAGACAGAGAGAAAAGGAAAAGAAAAGGAACAAAAGAAAATAAAGGGAAAAGAAAAAGGTCTTAGGGGGTAGGGAGGATAAGAGCTAGCTGGATGAAACATGATTAAAATTATATTTGTTTACTTCCTTTTGGTTTCTGTTGAGTGTCTAGAACCAGGTTCCCAACCCATCAATTAGTCCATCTTGGCATTCTGCCTGATTATTCGACTAGGTACTGCCTCTGGTTCATCATCTCTACATAATATAGTGCATTTGGAGTCAGAAGACTTGGGTTCAAATCCTGGGTCTTTGACTTTGGGAAAGGTTACTTAACCTCCTTGTGCCTCAGTTTCTTCATCTGCAAAATGAGGGGATGGAACAGTTGAGATCCCTTCCAGTTCTAAATCTATGAAAACTGAGGTTAAAAGTCTCTACATAATTATGTATAGGTCATTAGGATGATTTTTTTCATAACAAGTTAAATAGTTTATCAGTAATTTTTCGGAGAGTGGCAATCTAGTATAATGGATAGAGCTGACTACAGAGTGAGGAAAACCTCTATCCGTGTCTTGCCTCTGACACATACTAGTTGTGTGACCCTGGGTAAGTGACTGTGCCTCGTGAAATTCTTTTAAGACTATAAATTGCAGAGAGAGTTCAGATCTCCATTGGCAAAGGAGGTTCCCAGGCATATATTGGGATTATTCTATGCTGAGAAATCACATATTATTAAGCACCTACTATATACGAGGCATCGGGCTAAATCCTGAGCATATGAAGAAAAGCAAAAAACACTTCTTGCCCTCAAGGAGCTAGAAATATGTCAGTATAAAGAAACAATAATAAAACAGTGAAGAATAGCCAAGTTGGATATTTCATAGGAGACTTAGCAAAGTCCTTCCATCAGTTGAGTCATAGAATCATAGTGTATCAGAGTTGGAAGGAATTTTGCATATTAAGAGGTAGCAGGTACAGTGAAAAGGTTGCCACATTTAGAGTCAAAAGAACAAGGGTTTGAATCCCAGCTCTATTGCCTTTGTAACCTTGGGTAAGTCACATAACTTTATTCTAGACCTCAGTTTCCTCATATGTAAAATGAGAGGTTGGACTAGATCGCTTCTATGGTCCTTTCCTGCTCTGATTATGATCAAATCATCTAGGCTAACAGATGAGGACACGGACATTGGAAAAATGGTGGAGATAGATACGATTCAATTCTACAAACATTTATTAAACAGTACTATTTGCAAAGTGCTTACTACTGGGGATACAAGGACAACATTGAAGCAGTCCCTGCCCTTAAGGAGTTTACATTCTATAGTGGGCAGAGGATTCTAATCACGACTAAGTGACACAGTGGATAGGGGGATGGGCTTTGAATCAGGAAGACCTAAGTTCAAATGTGACCTCAGACACTTATGAGCTAGTAACTAGCTAGACATTTACTAGCTGACTAGACTTACTAGCTAGACACTTACTAGATTTGTCCTAGGCAAATCATTTAACCTCTGTCTGCCTTAGTTTCCTCAACTGTAAAATGGAGGTATTAATAGCCCCTACCTCTGAAGGTTATTGTGAGGATCAAATGAGATAGTTGTAAAGCCCTTAGCATGCATCTAGCACATACTAGGTACTTAATAAATGCTAGTATACTTTCCTTCTTTCAACAGGCTAGCTAGCATTCTCTGAAACTCTTACAGAGACTGTTGGGAGTAAAAATGGTCTAACTGAAATAAGAGAATGTTGGAGGGCAGAAGCATTAAGATGTACGACATTGATCATTTAATTTACATTAAAGTTTTATTTGGCATTGATTATCCAGGAATATTCAATGATGACCAGTTTTTGTTTTTGTTTTGCTCTTAACCTCTCATTTCAGAGAATGCTAGTGTCTTTTCAGGGAAGACCTCTCCAAAGGCTGTCAGCTGTAGACAAAAGCTGAACTGGGAGTCCTTCAATCTGAAGATCTAGGGAGCTTTTGTATCCTAAGTCAATCCTGAAAGGTCAAATTGTGCCAATTTCTCATCATTGAGAAAAATAAGATTTCCACTGCATTGAACCAATCACAGGTGTGAAATGGTTTTAAAAGGCTCTGGGGAGCAGGAATGGGACCTCAAAACTTTTCCAAGCCAAGAAGGTTCTGGGACGTCCTCCAGCTTTTGTATTTTAAGTGTTTAAATATTCAGGGACAGAAAAGTCCTGTAAGTCATTATTATTCAAATTCTTATCAAATTAGAAGGAACATCCACAGAAATACAATGTTCTTGGCAATCATCCTTTCGTGGGGACCCACAGGCTTTTTTCTTATCACTCTCTTCTCCTTTGTGCCTAGAGAATGTTTTTAGCATTTGGGTGCATCAGGTCAGGAAGCAATAAAAAGTTTGTTGGGACTAACTTGTGGGAAACAATTTGGGACTTTAAGAGAGAGAGAGAGAGAGAAGACTCTCTGATATGAACTGATTATATTCCTTCTGCTTATGCCTGCGTTCATATCATGGGGTAAGCAATAACTCCTTTCTAACAGAAAAGCATCATAGGCTTGTGGATAGCACATGGATTGGTTTCAAGTCTGGCCTCTGACACATCCTGATTTTATGATGCTTCCCCAGGAGTTTCTATACTGATGAAAACAGGTCCAGATCAAGAGGGAAGTAGTGTGGTCCCAATCAGGGCTGTCCAACCTTATATTTTTATTGAAACAATAGACAATATATTTTGATTTGCCATTTTAGTGAGAGCTCTGCCATAGCTCAGCTTCATTTTCTGAAGCATTTATGTAAATTTCTATGCTTGTAGGTGGGCTGCAGAAATTGCACTGCATTTTGGACAGCCCTGGTCTAAATAAAGCACAGGAGAAAGACTGTCCCCTTTACCACCTTCATGACCTTGGTCAAGTTACTTACTCTCTGTACTTGAGTGTCCTCGTCTGTAAAATAATAGCATTGTACTAGATGAGCTTGAGGTGCCTTCTATTTCTAAATCCACAATCTTATTATTAATTCTATTTCTCCTACTATTTAGAATAATAATTATTTATATTTTCCAAAGTAGGTGCGATATGTCTTGAAAATACGGGGTTAAGAATTTTATTTTGTTGCTAGTCTCATTGAAGGAATACATAAGTGCACGTGCTCACACACACACACACACACACACACACACACACTCACAGCGCACACACATAGCAGCTGGTAGAGCAGCAGATAGAGCACTGGGCCTGGTAGACTCATCTTCTTGAGTTCAAATCCAGCCTTAGACACTTACTAGCTGTGTGACCTTGGACAAGTCACTTAACTCTGCCTCAGTTTCCTCATCTGTAAAATGAGCTGAAGAAGGAAATGGCAAACCTCTCCTATATCTCTGCCAAGAAAACCCCAAATGGGGTCATAGAGAGTCAGACATGACTGAAAAATGATTTTAAAACTACATATATATATATATATATATACATATACACACATATATGCATATATACACACATACTTATGTACATATATATCACATAGTATATATAGTACATATAGCACATAGTAGATGATATAGTTATATATGTATGTGTATTGTATATATGTATGTATGTATATAATATATATATGTATATATATTGTCTACTGTGTGCTAAATCCTTATAATATTATCTCATTTGATCCTCACAAGAGCCCTATGAGGTAGGGGCTGTTATTATCACCATTTTACATTTGGAGAAACTGAGGCAAACAGAAGTTAAGTGACTTGCTCTGGGTCGCATAGCTAGGAAGTAACTGAGATCAAATTTAAATCCGGGTCTTCCTGCCTCCGGGCCGGTGCTCCATCCATTGAATGTATGAAGCTATTGAACTCTAAGGGAAAAGGAAATTTAAAAAAAATTGGTGTAGTGGGCAGAAGGACTTAGGCTCAGGGCTTGCTTCTGAGACCTGTGGCCTATGTGACCACGCATTTGACCTCTGAGTGCTGTAGGCAGTTCTTTGAGATATAAGTTGCAGAAAAGGTGTCAACCTGTATTGGTAAAGGAGTTTCCTTACCTGGGAGTTCCTTGTGTCAATGAAATCACAGGTCCAGTCACTATCTCTATTAATGAACTGATCTAGGTTTAATGAATGGCGTTCTTGTTGAAATTGTGATAAGCATCACTTTACTGTGGAAAGAGCAATCATAAAATATCAGAACTGGGGAGGGACCTTGGAGATCATTTAATCCAGGCATCAGCAAAATACAGACCCCAGACCAAATCTGACCGTATGGCCTTCAGGCTTTCGTACAAAAATGTGCAAACCATTCTTAGCCGGAGGGCCATACGGAAACAGGCAGCTGGACCTGATTTGGTCTGCAGGCTCCTTATCTATTCTAGTGCCTTTATTCTACAGATGAAGGATACTTAGAGGGGTGGAGAGATTTGTCAAAGGTCATAAGCAATTTGTCTGAAAGAAGATTTTAATGAGCTGCAAGGCTGATATGAGCCAACAGCACATCAGCTGGCAGCTAAGGCAATACGAGGCTGGCCAAACAGAGGCACAGCATCCAGGAATCAGAGAGCGAGCATCTCGCTGGGATGGACAACATCTGAAGCACTGGGGTCTGTTTTAGGTAAAATAATCATAAACTGAAGACTCCAGAGAAGGGCATGCAGGATGATGAAAAACCCCAGTTTATGCCAGATGAAGACAAAATGAAGGAAATGCGAATGTTTAGCATAATAGGAGGAGTTGGAGGGAGGAGGACATGATAAATGGCTTGAGGTATTTGAAAGGCTCTTTGAAAGGGAAATGGTCAGATTTATTGTGCTTGGCTCCAAGAGACTTGGCTCTAGGGAGTTGCCAGTGTGCAACTGGCAAGGTGGCAAATCTGGAAGTCTTCAAGGGAACATTGCCTGACCTTTCAAATGTGTTCTAGAGAGAATTCTTAATTAGTTCTAGTTTGGAACTCTGAGGTTGCTTCCCATTCTAAAATACTGTGCTAGTCCTAATCAAGCTAGTCCTTGCCATGCCTGCTTTCTGGACATCACCTCATCTCCCTCCCTTCGTAATCTTGTATTCTGCCCCAGCCCTGAGCTTTCTACCTTATCTCGTCAGGAGACTAGGCCTCTGCCACTATATACTAATGGGCATTTATCTTCCCCCTTGCTACTCTCCTCTTTCTCTTTTACGGTGCTTTTTCCCATTAGAATGTGGGCTTCTTGAGTTCAGAGATGGTCTTGCTAGCTTGTCCCCAGACAATAGATGGCACAGTGCCTGGCATATAATAATCACTTAATAAATTATCTATCATATATGTTCTCTCTCTCCCTCCCTCTCTCCTTCCATCCATCCATCAATCTGTCTATCTATCTCTATTATCTATATTCTCTCTCTCTCTCTCTCTCTCTCTCTCTCTCTCTCTCTCTCTCTCTCTCTTTCTCTCTCTCCATCCATCCATCTAGCTAGTTATCAACAAATTCAGGACTAGAACTCAGGCCTTCTGACTCCCAGACCAACACTAGCACAAATGAGGAAAACTTTGGACTTTTCTTGCTTCTTGAAAAATATTGAAGTCAGGCTACGAGAGAAAGACTCCAAGGACAACAACAAATGCTGCTGAGAAGCTGACAATTTAAATCTTGCTTAAAGGAATAAATCTAACTTTAGCTACTCTAAGAGTTTTCTAGAAGATTTTGTATGGCTAAATTGAAGATTGTTGTTTGGCTAATCTCTTCTGACAAGTCAACTTGCCTTCAGTGTAATGATTACCAGTCACAATCTGAAGTTGTTTGAGGGTGTCAGATGAATACTTCCTTGGAAAACAATCATAGGGATTGAGGCTGGCTGAAAGACAAATATGTACACACACATATTATATACACACATACACACACACTTTATTTTTATTACAAAGTGTATCAGAAAAGTTGATTGAAATGGAGGCTTTACCTTGGAGCTATGAAAAAAGTTCTGAATTTGGAGACTAAAGACTTGGGTTTGAGTTTCAGCTCTGCCATCCTAGGAAGAAGTCACTTAATCTCTCTGGGTCTCAGTTTCTTCATCTATGAAATGAGGGTATTGGAAAAGATGATCTCCAAGGGTCCTTCTAGATCTTATGAAATCTGAGACAGATTACTTTAATCCAAACTTTCTACCTCTTTGCAAAACACAGTGCTCTGAATGGGAAAGAAAGCTGATAAGTGAAGGTCAACCTTGAAATTGACCAAGGTTCAACAGATTTTGATGGTGGTAGTTTAATGATCTCCATGTAGATTCCCATGGAATGCTAGTGTGGTGAAATGAGGCACAACATCATACTCCAACAGGCTTCTATGTTTACTTGATTGGTAGATCTCAGGTTCAGTCTTTTCTATGATTTACCCAAGGGATAAATAGCTTTTCTAGGTCCATGGCTCTTATCTACTGTTGCATGGGATCAAGAGCTGGAAGGGACCCTAGAGATCACCAATCCAATCCCCTTATTTTACAGATGAAGGACTTGAACCCAAATCCTCTCACTTCAAATTTAGTGAACTTTGGCTTGAACTAGGTTGCCTTTCCTTAAGCTATCTATCTATCTATCTATCTATCTATCTATCTATCTATCTATCTATCTGTGTGTGTGTGTGCGTGCGTATTACTACCTCTTCCCTCCCATCCCTTAGCAGAAAACTTCATCTCCTACTTAACAGAGAAAAGAGACCATTAATTCTGAACTCTTGTCTCTACTTCTCCACACCAAACCATCTTTCTATTGTTTCCCACTCACTCCTGCTTTCCTCATGTCTCTGAGGAAGAGTCAACCCTCCTCCTTGTCAAGGTTTTTTGCTTTTACCCTTGATTTTACACCCTCCTGTTTCCTCTAGGAGCTTACCTCTGTGGTTACTTCTTTCATCTTTAATTGCTTATTATCAGCTGGTTATTTGCCCAAATATTACTAAGTCTACCTCATTCTTTACAACTCTAATCCCTCTTTTGAGCCACAGTTTCACCTTTTCTTCAATAGGCACCTCCTTTCTTCTACCCCATAAGCCATCACACATAGTCAGTTCAAGAACAAAGCCAAACAAATGAAGGAACCATTGAAGTATTTGGACGAGGTTCAAAGGAGGGAGAAACAGAGATACTATCGTGGGAGTATATTACATAATACTCAACCAGAAGGAGGAAATGGATTGATGAGTTCTTGGTGAAAACCACAAAGGTGGCATGTAGAAAGGACAGAAGGGTAATGGAAGACTTCAACTGTTAGGACATCTGCTGGATGTCTATCTGCTAAGAGTAGAGTAGCAGATAAGTTTTTTTGAACATGTCTTGCTGATAATTTCATCTTGCTGAAGGCAGAAGTGATGAGAGAAACTGGTACTCTGAACTTGACTCAAATTAACAAAGCAGGAAACATTTGCCAAGGCAGAAATGATAGGAACCTTGGGAAGAGCTGATCACAGAGTTCACAATGGATAAGGAGAGGAAATCTGGACATGTTCTGATGTGCACTGTTGAATTTGGGGAGAATTCAGAGAAAAAGGGAAATTAGCCCAAGAAGAATGGGAAGATATTATTAAAATTCTAATTAAGAGAACACTCATTTTTCTAAAGCATGAGAAAAGTAGGGGTGATATCTAAAGAGACCAGCGTGGCTGAAAGTCACTAAGAAACGAGCTAAGAGAACACTGAAGGGTTGTCAACGAGCCCTAGTCCTCAGGCTCAGGTGAACTACATCCCAGGATACTGAAAGGGCTTGCAAATGTGATTGTCAAATAACTCTCAGTGATCATTGAAAAATGGTAGTAAAAGGTGGGGGGGAGTGATCTCCAAATCAGAGAACAATAGGAGATAAAATAGATTCATGCCAGACTAATCTCATATTCTTTTTTGACAGGGTTACTAGATGAGAAGAATATTGTAGTGAGGGCTGTACCTGAGGTGTTTTAAAAGTTTTTCACAATAGCCCTGTGAACAAGATTAAGAGATGCAGAATGAATGATAGTGGAATAGATTTGGGAACCTTTGAATGATGAGATGTAAAAAGCAGTGATTAGCAGAGTAATGTCAACCTAGAAAGAGGATGATTCACGGGAGTGTCACATACGTTTTTTTTTTTTTTATCCCTTGTCCTGATTTCTTTAACATTTTTAGCAATGACCTGGATGAAGGCATAGATGCCATATCCAGATGATATGAAGTTGGGAGGGTAAGCTAACATGGCAGATAACAAAATCAAGACCCAAAAGTTAGATAAGTTAGAAAATGGCTAAATCTAATAAGATTAGATCATATGTTGATAAACATTAAGACCTACCTTTAAGGAAAAGAATCAACTTCACATTAGGAAAGATGTTGTTAGACAATAGTCAAAGGCAGTGTCACCCTGGAGTCAAAGGACCCGGGTTCAATAACTGCCACTTGTGTTTACTCTACCTGTGTGACCTTCGGCCAAGTCACAATCTCAAGCTGTGGTCACTGACCATTAGGTAAGTCACAACCTCAGGCTTCAGGTTTCCTTATCCATAAAATGAGGGGGGCTGGACTAAATGGCCTTTGAAATCTCTTCCGGTTTTAAATTTGTGAACTTTGGCCTAAGAATAGTTCTTATGAAAGCTATCTGGGAGTTTTAATGTATTGCAAATAAGTCATGAGTATGACATGGTAGTAAAAATAAGAGCCAACACACGAACATGTGCAACGTGTCTAGCATGATGGCAACCTTAAATCCTGCCGTATTCTCTCCCAGGCAGACTGCATTTGGATTATTGTCCTCAGTTCTGGTCACTACATTTTAGGGAAGACATTGATAGGCTGGAGTCCATCTAGAGGAGAATGAAGAGGCATGAATTCCTGCCAGACCCAGCTATAAATCTATCAAGGCACTATGCAAAGGCATGTTGGGGATGCAAAGACAAAAATGAAGTATTTCCTCTCCTCAGGGAGCTTACTTTCTATTGGGAGTGGGTGGGAAACAGGATATAACATATACACAGACAAGTAAATAGATCAGAAATAACACAAAGTAATTTTAGAAAGGGGACTGTATTCACAACTAGGAAAAATAGAAAAGACATCATTGGGAGCTATGCTTTGAAAGAAACTAGGGATTCTATGAGGTAGAGGTAAGCAGGGAGGGAACTCCAGGGATCAGGAGTCACCAGTGGCATTAAAGGCATGAAGGTAAAACATGGGATGTCATGTAAGAGGAACAGCCATGAGCATTAGTTGAAGAAATTAGGGATCTTTAGCAGACATAAACTTATGGTGAACATGATAGCTGTGTTCATATATAGGAAAGGCTGTAAATAATAGTCAACAAACACTTAGTAAGCACCTACTATGTGCCAGGCACTGTGCTAAGTGCTAGGGATACAAATATAAAAAAGAAAGACAGTCCCTGCCCTGAAGGAGCTTACAATCTAATAAGAAATGATAACATACAGAAGAAAGCTTAAAAGGGGGAGGAGGAGTAAAGAATCTGGAGAAGCCAAAGAAATACAAAATGAGTGCAGCCTGGTGGGAAATGAGGAGATAGGTCTGAGGAGAGGTTTCTCTTGTTTGCCTTCCTTAAATGGAGGTTGAGGAGTTCATGACCTTACTTTTCAATGATAGGAGCAGAGGGCACTGATGAGGCATGAGGACAAAGCTGATTGGATCCTGAAAGATGATGAAAGGAATTAGATTTTTTTTCCTTGCTTGTCCCAAAAGAGTAAGTCTAGGAGAAATAAATGGAAGTTACAGAAAAGAACATTTCAGCTTAATTTAAGAAAAATTTTCCTAACAATTAGAGCTATCCCCAAATGGAATGGCCTGTCTTGGGAGTTAGGAAGTTCCCCTTCCCCCAAGATCTCCACGGGTAGCTGGATGAACATCTGTTGGGAACGTTACAAATGGAGATTTTTGTTAAGGGACAGGTTGGACTGGAGATGGAAAATCTGTGGCTTCGAGACCACATGTGGCCCTCTGGGTCCTCAAGTGTGAAATCCATTCTGTCAAAGAGTTGCACTTGAGGACCTAGAGGGCCACATGTGTCCTCGAGGCTGCCTTTGACAGATTCGATTCCCATTCCTAGAAATGATCTGAGGACTCTTCCTACTCTGAGACTATGCTTTTACTAAAATGCAAAGGAATTCCAGGTTACAGACAATACAGAATCAGTGTAAATCACATTACTCAGTTCTCTTGACACACCTTTAAAGCATCAAATGACTCCAAACTTCCTAAGTATTACAGATCTCTAAAAATGGAATGGCTGCCTTGGCAAGTGGTGAATTCCCCATCAGTGGTACCCTCAGGGCTTAGGACAGGGTCTGGAACTTTTTAGGCACTTTATAAATGCTTGTTGGTTGACTGCTTGACTAAACCAGAGATTTTGGGACCACAGACTTAGAGCTGAAAGGGGCACTAGAGGCCGTCTAGTTCAGTCTCCTCATTTAACAGAGGAGAAAACTGAGGCCTGTAACAGTTAAGTGACTTGCCCAAGGTCACACAGGCAGCAAGTGACAAAAGTAGCATTTGAATCCAGATCCTTGGACTCCAAATATGGTCCTCACTCATCTATGTTGTCATTCCCCTCTCCTCAACATATTTTTAGTCAACAGGTCCTTCCCAGGCATTATTAACCACTCTCTCTCTCTTTCCCTCCCTCCCTCTGTCTCTCTCTCTCTCATTTGATTATTTTTTAAAGTACTTCCTAGTTCTCCTTCACCTAGATGTAGTTGACCCTAACCTTTTGGAAAGGTTAAAAGATTAAAAAGATTCACATAACACTTGTATATTAAAAGCAACCTTCATGTTACCAAGTAAAGTTCTGTGGACTTCCATTTACACTACTTTAAAATTCTTAAGAACTAATAGTTACATCTTAACCCAGAAACCTTGCCCCCTCCCTCCTCTTGTCGGGAGAAGCCTCAAAATTCACAACCACTTCTGGGAAGTGGGCATTCTTCCACAAGAACACAGAGCCTTCCAAGTAGAATGAGAAATGGATGAAGGGGTTGTTAAGCCCGGAACAGGGCCAGAAGACAGAGCTCCAGTCTGACCCCATCCTGTTCTTCTGAGTGTGCCTTCCAAAGTGAAAGGAGACATATTGTAGTTGCATATATTGGAGTATTTACAATTAATAAGTCAGGAAGGGCCTGTTATTTGGAAATGTAAAGAAATTTTTGAAACAATACTACTCTAAAGATTGCCATTTAAACAGAATTGAAAACACTTTTTCCTCATCATTGAATAATTCTAAGCATATTTTAAATTGCTTAAATGGAAAATACATTTCCTGCTCTGAGTTGTTTGTCTATCCATCCCCAAACTTCTGTCACAAATCTAAAATTGCCCTTTTTTGCCTTTTTGAGCATTAGCTTATGGTGAATATCACTAATTTGGAAGAATTGTGGAAAACCAGTCTGAAGTGGTAAAAATCTGAATTATTGAAAAATTAGTAAAGAGACATAATATTGGCATCTGAATACAGTAATGCCAAGGCTAATAAAGCAAATAGTGGAATCATTTGTAACTGTCCCTTTGTTTATATGTGGATGGGTAGGTCCCATGTACATAAAAACAGTTTAATTAATTAGACAAATAGATATTGTATAATTTTGTTTAAAATCTTGATTAGAAAAATTCTTTCTTTTGTAGATCATAGGCTCATAGAAGTAAAAAGTTCAGAGGTCATCTAGTGCTTATACAAATGCTCTTTTCTAGCTTTTCTCAAGCAAGGTCCCCTATAACTAGGGAACTCGGAATTCATTTCATCTACTTCAGTTTCCTCATTTTGTAAACAAAGAAATCAGACAAGACCCAGAGAGGTTAAGTGATTTGATTAATGTCACAAAATTTTTTAGTGATTAAGACAAAGCAGACCCTAGGCCTCCCAGTATTTGGTCTGGAGTCTTTTCACTTCAGCTCAAGGATGATTTCACAGATTCCAAATTAACAGAGTCCCAGTTAATGTGATGGCATCCTCTATCCTGTTTCCCCTTTGTAATTTCTTGTTTGTAATGTGTTTTGCAGTCTACTCACATCTACCATGGGCCTCTCCATTGGGCTTTGGGGAATACTCATTTTCAATTCTTCAGAGACTATAATGTTTCATAAATTATAGCTGTATAATAGCGCCAGAAAAAAAAAAGATTGGCCTTTGCTTCAGGGAGTGTTCATGTGTTATTAAAAGAACTTTTGTCTTTTCCTAGAAGTAATTCAGTCTGGCTTCCTCCTGTTGAATCTTAGACCCACCTCATTTGTCCCTTTTCAGCTCCAACCCGCTACTTTATTTTGCTTTCTAGGAACACAAAACAAGCCTAATTCCTCTTCAACATGGCAGTCCTTTAAAAACTTGAAGATGGTTATTACATACTTTTTGAATCTTCTCTAAAGACCTCCACTTATTTCAAATGATGTTCATTAGATATGGATTCAATCCCCTTCAATCCTCAGGCTTATTAATGTCCTTCCTATGATGCCCAGAACTGAATACAATACTCCAGGTGTGGTTTGATAGGTGAAGAGTAAAAAATGGCGATCACCTTCTTACTCCTAGAATACATGTCTCTCAACGTAACCCCAAGTGATAATATCTTTAATAAATACCTTTTCGTTTGGCACATTGCAAATTTGTTTAACCACTCCTCATCTGGAATTATGCCTAAAGAGTTACTAAACTGCCTATACCCTTTGACCTAGCAATATCACGACCAGGTTTGTTTCCAAAGATGATTAGGGAAAGAGGAAAAGAATCTAAATGTTCTAAAATATTTATAGCAGCTCTCTTTTTGGTGGCAAAGAGCTAGAAATTGGAGAATGGCTGAACAAGTTGTGGTATGTGAACGTAATGAAATACTACTCTGCTATAAGAAATGAGGAGCTTGATGATTTTAGAAAAACGTGGATAGACTTGAATGAAATAAAGAGGAGTGAAATGAGTGGAACCAAGAGAATGTTGTATACAGTAACAGCAATATTGTTTTAAGAACAACTTTGAGTGAATAAATCATCTTGACTCTTATAAACACCCAAAGTAACTACAAAGGACATATGAAGGAAGATGCTATCTGCATGCAGAGAAAGAACTGATAAATAGAAGTATGTATAGAATGATTTTACATATACATATACATATATGTATTGTGTCTAATGGTAGCCATTTTCGGGGGGGCATAAAGAAAAAAAAGTTACACAATAACTTTATTATATGTTTAAAAGGAATAGCAAATTGTACAATAGATTTGCAGTTTCATGTGTAATCATCTTTTTATTATGCTATGTTATGGAAATGCTTTTTTATTCCATTAAATAAAATAAAGAAAAATTAAAGAAAAGAAATGAAATAGTATATTTTCAGTGGCAGGAATGCTAGATTTGGAGAAAGGCAATCAGTGTTGTAGTTCCAGTGATGTAATTAATAATCTTTGTAGAACTAAGCATATTATTTAACCTCTAAGTCTTATTATTTTAATGTTAATGGAATAGAAAAATCTTCCTCATCCTTTAATAGATTAACGTGACCACATGTGTTCAGCTCACAGCTGTGATACATCCTGAGTCACATAGGGCCCATTGGGGGAGGAACTTGCTTAAAGGGAAAGCTTGCTTAGGGGAAGCTTGCTTGCAGGAAGGCTTTCACACCTTTCAGTGCCAAGCTAATTAGGCACCGAGTCAGGAGAGTTGTGATGCCTTCTGGCTCTGAGCCTATTAGCCAAAAGTGTATATATACTCTGAGGTTGGCATTTTGCTTTGGGGGTTTCACTTATGAGAAGGATCTTTTGATTCCCTGGACGGGACTCGGAGTAGCCGTTTGTTAAGAGCCACCCCCTCCACCACCCCTGACTACTAAGATGTTGTTGATGCTCTCCTGATCCACTGGGGTATGTAGGTGGTTGCATTACCTTGTTCAGACAGATTGGAGCCCTGTATGTTGGTCTTTGTGCTAATTTCTCTGCTTGTATTTTTTCCATATTCAGGGCGCTGACTTTTCCCCTGAACTAGTGAATGTAATTAAAGTACAATTGTTGACCCCTTTAAAAGTTATCTTTCTTTCAAAAGCAGATCAAAGAACCTGTGCTACCAGGCCATCTTGGGTATGCTAGGTGCTTGCTGTTACAGTTATTCATCTTTGAAATTAGAGAACTGGACTAGAAAATAATAGCTTATATTTTTATAGCACTTTACAGTTTACAAAGGACTTTCTTCCCAAGAACCCAATAGGGTAGATAGTGGAAGTATTATTAATTCCATTTTAAAGATGAGGAAAGAAGCTAATAGAGATTCAGGACTTGCCCATGGCCTCACAGATAAGTATCAAAGGCAGAACCAGAACCCAGGTCTCCTAATGCCAAGTCCAGTATTCTTTCTACTAGTCTACACTGAGGTCTCTTCTAGTACTAACATTCTATGCTCATCATGTGTATTGATATAGATGTCTTTACTAATGGCTCTTTTCACTAAAAATGAATACTTCTTGCATATGGGCACCATATATATTTTAACTATGCTTCAAGGACCTGTGATTTCATTGTTATTGTGACTCATGTCCCTGGTGCAGATTGTGGAAACCCTCCCCTCCCCAACTTAATAGATAATTTTTTGGGAGTTTATGTGGCTAAAATATCCATCCTCTTGTGGTCACCAAACAATGATCTTCTTAGAACTTAATTAGGCTGATCCTTGGACCACAGTCGTACAGTCCATCACTAATTCTATATTTGAAGCCTTCCTAGCTTGTAGGACATTATAGCTTATACTTCATTGGCATGGCTTTTGAGAACTCAGGGTCATCTCCATGCTGCAATGAGACATTAAAGAATTCTTTCAGTGACAGAATTTTTTCAGTTAATGTTGTAGTGATAAATTCCAGTTCCATGAACAAGACACTCCATTTCTTGGCTCTGGGGATTCTTTCTGGCCCTCCCTTATTCCTGGAATAAATCTCCCTCATCTGCTTCTACTACTGATCTCCCTGGCTTCCTTTAAGTCTCCCACCTTCTACAAGAAGCCTTCTCTAACCCCTCTTAATTCCAGTGCCTTCTCTCTGTTAATTATTTCCTATTTATCCTATATATAGCTTGCTTTCTATATATTTGTTTGCATGTTGTCTCCCTCATTAGATTGAGGGCAAAGACTGTCTTTTGCCTTTGTTTGTATTGCCAGCACTTAGAACAGTACCTGCACATAGTAGGCACTTAAAAATGTTTATTAATTGATTAATTGATACTCAAGAAATGGAATTAAATTTCATTGTAACTGCTGTTCATACACTGGAAACCACAGTGGGCCACCATAGTGGACTTAGTGAAGAGTAGACACTCTCCTTTGTGGCTAATTAAATGGAAGCAACAGAAAGCATGGAATTTCAGATCTTAGAATTCCTTGAATGAAGTATATGAAAAATTTAAAGACCCAAAAAGGAAAGATGCATGCTGCTATTATAATTAAGAAACAGCAAGGTTGAAGATAGCAGGCTGGCCTTGGACTCAGAAAGACCTGAGTTCAGGTCCTGCTTCTGACATATAGCTATGTAACCATGGGAAAATCATCTAACCTTTCACTGACTCAGATAATCCTCTGATACTACCATTCTGTTCTTCTTGAGTTCCAGTGGTTGAAAAGTTTATCACCTGGAGGCTGATCTTTGATGCTCTCTCTGCATTTAGACTGGTTCTTGGATACAATATACACTGTAACTAGCCCCATATTCAATGAGAGAGAGTGGGCCTAGATGATTTCTGAGGTCCCTTCCAGCTCAAGAGCTATGATTCCAAGTTGCAGAGTCATGTTGAAATATAACACTACCAGCAGGTACACAAGGGGTTCGCAGAACTCAGAAGCCTGAGAGACCTGTGGAAGGAACCATAAAATTTACCACATGACTCAACTGTCCAATAAAAACATGTAGCAACAATCTGCTAGCAGCTGCTGTAGGGGTGTAAGACCAATAACACCAGCATACAGAAGGCCTACTAACACAGATTCTTTGATCTGCTTTACTAAGAAAAGTAACTTTAAGGGGTTAACAATCCCATTTTAATCCAACATACGAATATCATTCACTTAGTTCAGGAGGAAAAGCCAGCAACCCAAACTTCAGAGCAAATACAATCAAATTACAAACAGAGATGATATAAACAGATCAAATCACAGTTCAGTTACCAGAGAAACACCAACATCTGCCTGGGTTATCAAAGCTGGGGGGCAGTTACGGCTTGCCCAGAGTCTCAACACGCCTTCCATGAGTGAGCATCAAAAGTCAAACACCAACCTTGGATCTTACATATCTGTCTCAGGGCCCACTGAAACAAAGAACAGTGAAAAATCCTATTTAGGGTGTGGGAAAGTTAATCCCTAGTACCTCCATATACATGTCAATGACTCCTGATTGTCTTAGTGCTGAAGAATATTCCAAGACAAGATCCCACTTTATCTGTCCCATTCAAAAGGCTAGAATCATTAAAGGCACTTGAGAGACAGCAAAAAGTCCCACCTTAATTACTGATACAAAACAACATCATGTTAAGTAGCTTTATTGCTAACTAATGACCTTAACATGGATATGACTATAACTTTTGACTGGCCTGATAATCATTCCCAGTATGCATCCTTTTTGAGGGGGTGTTGGTGGTGGTGTGGGTCCATGATTTCTTCAGTGTAAGGAACCCTCTTTTAGCACCAATGCCAGTCTATCATTTATAATCTTAGAGATTTGCTTGATGTACTGATGTAGTTATCTTCTTGAGGTTAAATGACTTTCCCATTGGCTCACAGCCAGTATGTGGTGTTGTACCAGAAGCGAGCGAGACACACCACAGAGTATAAGTTTTAAGTGGAGAATTTATTAGCCGGCGGCCATCGGGGTACGGCACCACAAATCAATGGCAAATGTGTTGGGGTGATGGCTTGGCTTATATAGGATATGGGGGTACAGAGTAGGGGGGAAGAGGAACCAAGGTCCTGGCTGATCAAAAGATTCAGTCAGGTTATCTCTCAGTGGGATAATCTCATTTACATTCCTTGGTGGAGTCACAGAGTCCCAGGGATATCTCCCAGGAAGGGTCTGTCAAGTTATCTCTCAGTTGGGGTGGTCCTATCTATTGACATTCCAGGAAGGAGCCAAGGAGTCTCAGGGATATCTGCTAGACAGGATCTGCCAGGTGGGATGGTCCTATCTATTGACATTCCAGGAAGGAGTCACCAGATCCTAGGGGGCTCGTCAGTAGCTAGGGGTTACTCAGGGGTTCCTAATTTTCCTTGTATTACATTCCCCACTTTTTTTCTTCATGGGAATTTCAAATCCTTGAAAAAGGAACGACCTGATGGGGCATAACAATAAAATTAGGAGGCCAACCAAAATGCTAAGCAGGGGTGACAATAAAAGGAACGCTAGGTTGTTGGCCCCAGGGGAAGGCCAGACCTAGTTGGAAGACTCAAGGAGAGTCCAAGGAGCCTCCCCAGGTACTGCACTCCAGAAATTTAAAAAATGGTATAAAACATCCCACATTTCCCCCTTTTTGGTCAAAGGCAAACTGAAAGTTTCGCCTAAAGACCAATTAAAGGTATGGAAAAGACTCTATTTTCCACAGGGTGAAGTTTTAAAATCCCTATCTAGGTGGAGTCAGGTTTTCCCTTTTCTGTATTTGGACATCCCCAGGGATGGGCAGAAATTGTAAACTAATTGTTTTTTTTTTTTTTAAATGCAATTTATTTATTTAACATATTTGGTTTTCAACATTGATTTTCACAACAGTTTGAATTACAAATTTTCTCCCCATTTCTGCCCTCCCCCCACTCCAAGATGGCTTATATTCTGGTTGCCCTGTTCCCCAGTCAGCCCTCCCCTCTATCACCCCCCTCCCCTCTCATCCCCTTTTCCCTTCCTTTCTTGTAGGGCAAGATAAATTTCTACGCCCCATTGCCTGTGTATCTTATTTTTTAGTTGCATACAAAAACTTTTTTTGTTTTTGAACATCTGATTTTAAAACTTTGAGTTCCAAATTCCCTTCCCTCTTCCCTTCCCACCCACCCTCCCTAAGAAGTTGAGCAATTCAACCTAGGCCACACATGTATTATTATGTATAACCCTTCCACAATACTCATGTTGTGAAAGGCTAACTACATTTTGCTCCTTCCCAACCCATCCCGCTTTATTGAATTTTCTCCTTTGACCCTGTCCCCTTTCCAAAGTGTTTGTTTTGATTACCTCCACCCCCATCTGCCCTCCACTCCATCATCCCCCCACTTTTTTTTTTTTTATCTTCCTCCCTCTTCTTTCCTGTGGGGTAAGATACCCAACTGAGTATGTATGGTATTCCCCCTCAGGCCAAATCTGATGAGAGCAAGGTTCACTCATTCCCCCCTCACCTGCCCTCTCCCCTCCTCCCATAGAACTGCTTCCTCTTGCCACCTTTATGCGAGATAATCCACCCCAATCTATCTCTCCCTATCTCCCTCTCTCAGTATGTTACTCTCTCATCCCTTAATTTCATTTTATTTCTTTTAGCTATCTTCCCTTCATCCTCAACTCACCCTGTGTCTGCTCTCTCTCTTTTACATATATATATGCACATACATACACATACATACACACATAGATACATACATACATACACATTCACGTATATATATACATAAACATATATACATAAACATACATATATATATATGCATATTCCCTTCAACTACCCTAATACTGAGGTCTCATGAATCATACTCATCATCTTTCCATGTAGGAATGTAAACAAAACAGTTCAACTTTAGTAAGTCCCTTGCAATTTCCGTTTCTTGATTACCTTTTCATGCTTCTCTTGATTCTTGTGTTTGAAAGTCAAATTTTCTATTCAGTTCTGGTCTTTTCACTGAGAAAGCTTGAAAGTCCTCTATTTTATTGAAACTCCATATTTTGCCTTGGAACATGATACTCAGTTTTGCTGGGTAGGTGATTCTAGGTTTTAATCCTAGCTCCATTGACCTCCGGAATATCACATTCCAAGCCCTTCGATCTCTTAATGTAGAAGCTGCCAGATCTTGGGTTATTCTGATTGGGTTTCCACAATACTCAAATTGTTTCTTTCTGGCTGCTTGCAGTATTTTCTCCTTGATCTGGGAGCTCTGGAATTTGGCAACAATATTCCTAGGAGATTTCTTTTTGGGATCTATTTGAGGAGGCGATCGATGGATTCTTTCAATTTCTATTTTGCCCTGTGGCTCTAGAATATCAGGGCAGTTCTCCTTGATAATTTCCTGAAAGATGGTATCTAGGCTCTTTTTTTGATCATGGCTTTCAGGTAGTCCAATAATTTTTAAATTATCTCTCCTGGATCTATTTTCCAGGTCAGTGGTTTTTCCAAGAAGATATTTCACATTGTCTTCCATTTTTTCATTCCTCTGGTTCTGTTTTATAATATCCTGATTTCTCATAAAGTCACTAGCTTCCACTTGCTCCAATCTAATTTTTAAAGTAGTATTTTCTTCAGTGGTCTTTTGGACCTCCTTTTCCATTTGGCTAATTCTGCCTTTCAAGGCATTCTTCTCCTCATTGGCTTTTTGGAGCTCTTTTGCCATTTGAGTTAGTCTATTTTTTAAGGTGTTGTTTTCTTCAGTGTATTTTTCAGTATTTTTTTGGGTCTCCTTTAGCAAGTCATTGACTTGTTTTTCATGGTTTTCTCGCATCCTTCTTATTTCTCTTCCCAATTTTTCCTCTACTTCTCTAACTTGCTTTTCCAAATCCTTTTTGAGTTCTTCTATGGCCTGGGGCCAGTTCATGTTTTTCTTGGAGGCTTTTGTTGTAGGCTCTATGACTTTGTTGTCTTCTTTAGGCTGTATGTTTTGGTCTTCTTTGTCACCAAAGAAAGAATCCAAAGTCTGAGACTGAATCTGGGCGCGTTTTCGCTGCCTGGCCATATTCCCAACCAACTAACTTGACTCTTGAGTTTTTCAGTGGGGTGTGACTGCTTGTAGATTACAGAGTTCTATGTTCTACGTTTGGGGGGGAGGTGCCAGCTCTGTCAGAGCCGCACTCCTCCTTCCTCAAGGACCCCCAGTCCAGACTGGGCTCAGATCTTCGGCAGGCTGTTGCACCCCTGCTGTGATCCGCCACTTAATTCCTCCCACCAGGTGGGCCTGGAGCCGGAAGTAACAACAGCTGTAGCTGCCCCACCTCCGCTGCCCCCGGGGCTGGAAGCCGAACCGCGAACTCCTTCCATTCCCGCAGCCCTTCCCACTAACCTTCTCCGCAGTCTTTGGTGTTTGTGGGTCGAGGGGTCTGGCAACTGCCGCAGCTCACATATTCAGGGCGCTAGGGCCCCCTCCGCCCGGCCTCTGGTCCGGATCATCCACGCCGCTCAGGCTGGGCTCTGCTCCACTCCGTTCCCAGCTCCCAGCTCCCAGCTCCGTGTGGAATAGAGCTCACCCAGAGACCATCCGGGCTGTCCTGGGCTGGAGCCCTGCTTCCCTCTGCTGTTCTGTGGGTTCTGCCGTTCTAGAATTGGTTCAGAGCCATTTTTATAGGTTTTTGGAGGGACTCCGGTACGGAGCTCACTCTAGTCCGTGCTTACCAGCCGCCATCTTGGCTCCGCCCCTCAATTGTAAACTAATTGTAAGTAAGCAGAGGGAACATAATAAAAGTTCAGGAAAAGCAGTCTTGGGAACACAAGGACGCAGAAGGGAAAAAAGCAGGTCTTTGCTCAGGTTCTGGTTCCGGATCCCGTGAGAAAGCCGTCCGCGTCCGGTGCTGTCCCTCTCAGGCTCTTGAAACTGCAGGGCAAGGTCTTCTATAGGCCCAGATGTCCACTCCCCACAATGTTCATTTAAAGCAGTATTTTAAAATCCCAGATGCCTGATTGTAGTTATCTGGTCCCTTGATAGTAAAAGAGAGTTCTGCTTCTCTGGTTCAGATCTAGAAATTCTCAGACAATTTTAACTTACTATAACTTGCAGATACTTTACAAAGGGGATATATTTTCACTTGTACAATCATTATCTTATACAATTTTCTTGTATTAGCATCCAAATTTAAGATCTTATTACCAAAACACACTTAACAGCTCAAATTTCCAGAATTGGTAAATTTTTAGAGCCAATCATACACATCTGTACATAATTCTTAGGGGAATCAATCAATTGCCTTTTTTCAAAATTCACTATCCCTTCCTTTTATTAGACATTTATCACATTACATCTTTGCCTTATTTGCTTTGCCTAATCATTTTCCCCTTTCGGAGGATGTTATCCCTATATTATTTCAATGTCTTATTGGTCATGAACCTAAGTTAAAATTGTAAGCTATTCATACCTGTATCCTATTATAATAACTCAGAGATATTTCAGTATTCATCTATCTATTACCTAACAGATTTAGCATAGTGCTTACAAAACTTCTTGATAATTTAAATTTGCTATGAAAGAAATGAGGGACTATGTCATGTATCTTAACAGACGGAAAGAACTTCCTTAGCTCTGTTTGATTCCAGGCACGCGTCATATCTGATAGCCAATCTTATAGTCACCAGGTGCTGAAAGCAGGGCTTAGGAGTAACCAGGTGGGGACTTTCCTTTTCAGAAAGGAAATAGCAGAGTTGGGAAATAAAGTCAGGAAGATCCTACCTAGGCTGTGTCCAAGGTCGTCTTCACGACTGCTCCCAGGCAGACCCACCTAAAAAATTCTCAGCTTGTAACGCCTGGTGTGCCATTACCGGCTTCATGTGACCTAGTCCTGTAATCAGAGCTTAAGACAATATTAAATTGTAGTCCCATAAAATCTTAAATAGCAAATAAATATCCTTCAGATAAGACTGCCCAAATTTTATTGAGCTAACAATTATCAAATCAAGCTACATAACTTTTCCATCTTCTAAATACTTCCTCACACTCATCTCCAACTTACTTTGACCATCTGAAACTATCATTCTCGGGACAGGAGAGGCTTAGCTAACTCCCATTTGTCCCCAACCTTTCTTATCTGCCTTTTCCCTCAACCTTAATTCACCTTTCCAAATCTTTCAAACCTAGTACTAAGTCTTCTTTACATTTCAACCATAAGACAAAACAACTCATAAGTTAGTACTTTCATTGTCATAACTGTGTATACTGGAATCCCATTCCAGCTTCTTAAACACACAAAGACACACAAAAAAAAGGGGATTTGTTTTTCGTGATAACTCATTCTAAAAGAAGGAACACTTATTAAAAAGATCTGCCATCTCACCTCCCCTCTGAGGGTGGGTTCTTCTCCATCAGATGGCAGACTTCACTAATTAACTACTAGGCCAAACCCATCTCAAGTCTTAGTCTAATCTTATCAGTTTTTTTTTAAGAAGCCAGGTTGGAGGCTTCTTGACCCCTACTGTCCTCTTATTGCTGCCCCTCTCCTTTCCTTCCCTTCAGACAGGTGGGCTAAGGTGAAATTCTTTTCTTCTTATCTAAACTAAGGGCGGGGAGGAGTAAGGAATTCAGACTGTCGTTTGGAACCTCCTTACTCAAAAAAAACTTGAATAAGACATTGAATGGGCCCTTCTATAGATAAGCATCAATTCTAATAATTCTAATAAGGATTTTTTTATCTAGATGTTAAAAGGCATGCTCACTAAACTTTCCTGAACACAATTATTTAGAAGGTTTTAAAATGATAGACATCTCCTTTTTCCTTAAAGCAAATTAACCCTTAAATGCTGGAATTCATTAACTAAGTTGGTGCCAAATGTCCTCACTCTCAAATATTGCACAGAATTCCTAGACATTACAAAGTTCCTTAATCAAAAAGTGTTATAATGGGAGGACACTTAATTTCTATAAATTACATACTCAATTAGTTAGCCTTATCACAATAATAAGGTTTACCAGGACTTTCCATAAGAATTCCTCTACACAGAAAACCACACAAGATTGATGAGAATTCATGACTAGATGGTTTCAAAAGTTCTTGTTTCAGTTAATAACCTCAATTTCTTAATTAACTACGATTCTCAATCTAACAACATCCAGATTATAAGAGAATTATTCTCTAACAGCACAGGTAATGCGATGTTAACCAATTTGTATATAATAACTAACTTAGAAATAAGTACACCACAAGCAATTATCATGTATCTAAGACTTGAAACAGATTCCAATTAATTACCAATCTAGTGATCATAACTGAGTTGGATAAGCAAATCAAATGATTCATAACCACTAGTGGTAACATTTTAATTTCTAAGGCCCAATACTCTCTGCATTATAAAAGATTACCACATTTTTCAATATTGCTGATACATCTGTTTGTCACATTACACAATTTAGAAATGTACCAGTGCCCTAAACATAATTATGCATTTTAAAACTTGAAACAACCCTTTTATCAATTTAGGTGATCACATTTCTAAATCTCCTTGCACGGAGAATCTTTCATATCATTATTTGAAACTATAACTTTAAATCACCAGATATATTCTCATAATAGAAAACTTTTTCACACAAAAAGTCTGTTCTCACGGTTAAATATTAGTATTATTAATTATTTACTTGTTATAACCACCTATAACAGTTCCAAATTTTATCCCATCCCTTTAAAAACCCAATTCACATATATCAAAATCAGATTAAAATTGCTATAATATCATTTCTTACCACTCAATGGTCTTCTCAAATTTCACAATCTAAGAGAATTTTTTGGGAACACAATGCAAGTTTAGAAATACAGAAACAATAATTTTCAGATGACATCTATTGCATTTCCAGATACAATATAGGAACTGTTGGTCTTATTACTTTTGGTATTACATATTAATGTATTAATATATAAATACATGTATCACATATATTAATACATTAACATCCCAAATACACTTTATTTAGCTGTATATTCTTCAGCACCACTACCTCTGGCCCAGGTATAGGAACTTTTGCCTGGCCATGAATGAACTTACGAAAGAAAGAGAAATTTAATTTTGCACCCACTTTTCCAAGCTTCATCTTATACAAGAATGCCTAAAAAGATTTTTTTCGGACTCCCAAGGAAGATAAGAGCAGGAAAAAATCCCTTTTAGTTTTCTAAAGGGCTCCTCCCTAGGTGGGGCCTGGCAGCCCCTTGAGGGCAAGGAGCCTACCCTTCCAAGCACTAACTGACCAACCCTATTTCTTTACAAGTTTCCTTTTAGCTTCAGCTCTGATAACCTTTCAATGTGGAGGGTGGGGGAAGGGTGAGACCAGGAGCAGCACATGGCAGCCAAGAGGAGCACATGGACTCCTGACTAGACAGGTAATCTCAAGCTGCTACTCTACCACCCCCTAAATTCCTTATACAGGTTTTCTATCTCTCTCTTTCACAAATTCACCTTTTAAACTTTACCACAAGGACGGGCTACAAAGGTACTCAGGGGCACAGGACTGACTGTCAGTCTGTGACTTTCTATCCCTCTCCTCATTGCCCGGTGGGGAGGGCGATTTAAGTTTTTCCCTACAGTTCTCCTACATTCTCTACTAATCTGATCCGGGAGGAGAGGAGTTTGATTTAACTGCTCTAACTTTTACTGCAGCCCTAGTGAAAAGATCTCAATGATTGTAATTCAGGTAAACTTCACCCCTTGCTCACTCCCAAAAACCTCTTTTGTACTTGAATCTAAGGGAATCCGGGACTAAGACAAATGCGAGAGTCCCGCTGAAGACTTTAACGAAGGTTTTAGCCAGAAGGCATTCATTGGGAGGAGATGTTTCCAGCAAGAGTGAGCTCCTGGAATGGATTTACAATTTCAGGAGATCTTTCTTCCCAAATTCAACTAACCAATTTCCAAACTTTTTAACAATTTAAAACCCAGAATTTGCCAAATTTTAACCCATTCCCCGTAGTTCCACGCTGGCCAAACGGGAGCCACAAGGAAGGGAGTCTGTTTCCCTAGTGGCAGCCTGATATCTCTGGCTGCCTAAGTTTCAGATTTTTTTAACAAAACATAGACATTTCACAATTGACACAGACACGCTAACAGAGACGAACTCAAAACACAACAAAGTTCACGGTGTGGATCGAACTGAAGGCTAAGCAGGCCCCCTCAGAGGAAAGATTTCCTCCTCAAAGATACGACCCCCAATCTCTCTCACACCTCCAACACAAAACAGAGACCAACAGCATGGGCTAATTGGAGGCTAAACAGGTCCCCTCAGAGGAAAGAAGATAAACCAGGTTTCCTCTTCAAGGAAAACACCCCCAATCTTCCCATACCCAAACAGACCCGGTAGCATGGGTTAACTGAGGCTAAGCAGGTCCCCTCAGAGGGAAGAAAATAAACCAGGTTCCCTCTTCAAGGAAAACACCCCAATCTTCCCACACCCAACACAAAACATATAACCAATGGCATGAGTTAACTGGGGCTAAGCAGGTCCCCTCAGAGGAAAGAAAATAAACCAGGTTCCCTCTTCAAGGAAAACACCCCAATCTTCCTACACCCCAATAGGAAGGGTGGCGTCCCAGCCCTCCTAGCTCTGTACCACAGCCTCGTCAGGGTTTAGCATGGTATCAGAGACCCAAATGGCTAGCCCCAAACCAGAAACCAAACCAGAAAACCTTACCTCTAGAGGTCTACAAAACCAGAATTCTCCGTAGGCCGAAAAGGGACAGGTCAGCAAAGAGTCCATTCTCCGAGACCATCACTCCACATCAGAGTCCTAGGAAAAGAAATCCCCAGGAGCCGGCCCTCTGAAGTGAGAGAAGGTGGATCGGGGGCAGAGACTCCCTGTTGAGGTCCGGAATTCTGTGTGTGTCTCCAGGGCGGTAACACGAAATACCGCCACATCTCGCTGGGGCCTCCAAAATGTTGTACCAGAAGCGAGCGAGACACACCACAGAGTATAAGTTTTAAGTGGAGAATTTATTAGCCGGCGGCCATCGGGGTACGGCACCACAAATCAATGGCAAATGTGTTGGGGTGATGGCTTGGCTTATATAGGATATGGGGGTACAGAGTAGGGGGGAAGAGGAACCAAGGTCCTGGCTGATCAAAAGATTCAGTCAGGTTATCTCTCAGTGGGATAATCTCATTTACATTCCTTGGTGGAGTCCCAGAGTCCCAGGGATATCTCCCAGGAAGGGTCTGTCAAGTTATCTCTCAGTTGGGATGGTCCTATCTATTGACATTCCAGGAAGGAGCCAAGGAGTCTCAGGGATATCTGCTAGACAGGATCTGCCAGGTGGGATGGTCCTATCTATTGACATTCCAGGAAGGAGTCACCAGATCCTAGGGGGCTCGTCAGTAGCTAGGGGTTACTCAGGGGTTCCTAATTTTCCTTGTATTACAGTGGTAGTGGCAAAACTTGAACTCATATCTTTCTTACTTTAAGACCTCGCTCAATGTACCGTGCTGCTTCTCAAAGTTAATTCTTTTCAAACTGCCAAGTGCTACGTAAGTGTAAATTATTTTCAATTGCCAGGTTTCCTTCTGGATTCTCGTTGTTCAGTCATTTCAGTTGTGTCAGACTCTTCATGACCTCTTTTGGGGTTTTCTTGGCAGAGATGTTGGCATGGTTCACCATTTCCTTCTCCAGCTCATTTTATAGATGAGGAACTGAGGCAAACAGGATTAAATGATTTACCCAGAGTCACACAGGTAGTAAGTGTCTGAAACCAAATCTGAACTCATGAGGATGAGTCATCCTGATTCCAAGCCCCATCCTCTATCTACTCTAAGGATTAATAACATCCCAATTTTTTGACTCACAGAAAGGAGAGCGATGCATGCTTTTATTATGACTTAAAAGCAGCAAGGTTGAGGATAGAGGCCTGGCCTTGGACTCAGAAAGACTTGGGCTCTGGTTCTGCCTCTGACATGTAACTATGTAACCATGGGAAAAATCATCTAACTTCTCAATGACTCAGATAACGCTCTGATACTCCAAGTTACAGGCTGCCAATCAGGATCAATGGAGGGAGTTTCTGCACTGGGAGTGTCCTGATGCTCATGAAATCCCAGGCCTGGGCAGTTTCATCTATCTCCATCGAAAAGAAAGAAAGAAAGACAGGAAGGAAGAAAGAAAAAGAAAGAAAGAAAGAAAAAGAAAGAAAGGAAGGAAGGAAGGAAGAAAGAAAGGAAGGAAGAAAGAAAGAGAGAGAAAGAAAGGAATAAAGAAAGAGAGAAAGAAGGAAAAAAAGAAAGGAGAGGAAAAGAAATAATAATTATTATTAAGGGAAAAGAATACTAATTACTCTTGGGAATCAAGGGAATTAAGAATTACAAATGATAAGGCAAATTGTTCACATCATACTACTTTGGGATCCTCAATTATCAAGAATTAATTACAACTTATCCATCTTGAGGATTGAAACTTTTAAAATAAGTCTCTAACATTTACCTTTAAGGATTTGTGAATCACTTTACATTTATTATCTCATTTGATTCTCACAATCACTTTGTGGTTGCTATTATTATCTATCTTTTTATGGATGAGAAAGCTGCATCTCACAAAAGTTAAGTGACTTGTCCAGGGTCACATAGCTAATCAGTGTCAAAGGTAGGATTTTTACGTGTGTCTTTTTGATACTAAAGCCTGTGCTCTATACTTTACTTCACTCTACCTCTCAGTTCCATATCTTTCTCTTTGGGAATTTTTTCCTAACCTGTTTTTTTTTCTTCTCCAACTACAAGTCTCTATGTGTTCCTATGATCTATAACTTGTGATTGTGAAATTCTGCTCTGAGACATCTATACGTAAATGAAAATGATAGCAGCATAAGATTGCCTCTGAACTCCTTAACAGAAACAAAAGTTGATGACCGCAGCAACATTGGAGACGGTACCAAGCCCACCTCCTGATAAAAATATTCTAGCCCTGTGCTTAAATTTTTCTTTAAGAGACATTTCATGCCCAATGAAAGAGATTTTCTGACCACTAAAGTTTGATTGTCAAGTTACCTTGGATCTTTATAATCAGAAAAACAAAAGATGCTTTCATTCATAATTTTATGTGTTGCTTAGAATCTTCCTATTCTATACCAATGGCAACATAACACAACCTTTGCTGCCTAAGTAAAGGCATCATATTTGCCTACAGATACACATGAGAACCAAATTCTCCCTTTCCTCCTTTTTCACCTTGTGTTTTTGTTTCCAGTTTTGTGTGTGTGTATGATGTGATCTTGTTTGCCAAAAACAGTTGCTGGGGAGTTGGGATGGAATGTGCTCTGTGAGGACATTTTCTTGGGAAGGATCTATTGCGTACAAAATGGACAAAAACATATTCAATAAGCTAACATTTAAAATACTTTTTGCAAAAATAATGTTTATCCATTTGAAATGTTACTGAGACAGAAACACCAGAGCCTCCCTTTAATTTCATTCTAAAGGATAATTTTATTCTAAAGGGACAGTGAAATAGATAAGGTCACCTGGTGCCTGTGTAACTTTGGGTCAGTCTCTCAGTATCCCTGAGCCTTATTTTTCTCAACTGTAGAATCAGGGGTGTGGACCAGATGGCCTCTGAGGTCCCTCCCATCTCTCCATATTTGATTTTATTACTGAATACTATGAGCTACATTCACAATAGAGATAGCATGTTGAAGAGCTTGGATCAGATGGCTTCTGAGGTCCCTCGCAGTTTTTGATCTAAGATCATAGGGTCTTTAACATAGCATCTAGAGTATCTCATTACGCTTTGTCAAGTCTGCTTCTGGCATCTAAACCTCCTTAGTTAAATCTCAAGAGAAATCAAACTGACACTATTATATTTTATGCTATGATGGGTTATGTTGTTATTAGTGTGATTTCCCATCTAATATGCCAATAATTAAATTGATTTATAATATATATATAATATAATATATAATATAATATATGGATATTTATAATATCCATTCAGTGATACAGGTCTCAATCTATGTCTTATCATCCTGTGTGATTGTCACCCTTTGCAGCCGTTAATTTAATATGTTGAGAGCCTTCTTCCAGGTCTTTTCACGTTTTGTGAGTACCGTTGAACAGCTAGTCATGGTGTACTGGTTCACCCGCAATTGGTATCATTACTGCCTTTGGGTGACCTGAAATTTTAATTCTATGGAGATTGTGGAATTCCATGATTTATAGGTGAAAAAAATATTGGTGATAAAAAGATTCATCACTAGGAAAATACTGGTGCTAAAGAACTGGTCTTTGTTTACTTCACTGATTTGATTTTTTTTTCCTGGGTGGATAGTTAGGCTGAACTCTTGAGTAATTATGGATCTTATTTAGGATGCTCTGGAATGTTTCAGGATGCGATACAATCAGCATCATGTCATCTGCAAATAGGAGTATCTAGAAGATCTCACCAATTCTATGGATATCCTCTATTACAATAAAAGTACTCTCTGATGAATGTCTCCCCTGTTTTATGTCTTGTTTGATGTTAATAAACAGGATATCAATAAACAAAGTTATTGCACTTGTTTTGTGTATGCATAGGAGATATCTTGTTAGAAGAGTGCCTAGTTAGAGGCAACATGGAGTAGCGAATAGTGTTGGAATTAAAGTCAGGAATACTTGGTTTTGAATCACACCATTGGCAGTGACAGTTACATGATATGGTAGGAGCAGTATGTACCTGAATCCCTACCATATAAGCCAGACTAGTTTCCCCCCTGCCCCACTTAAAAAGAAAAGAAACTGAGATTTGATCATCTCAAGAACAAAGACTCTAGTCATTAAAGTGGCCTTCTGGTCACCTAATGACATAAAAGAGGCCTATCCATGAGGAGTCAGTGCTTTGGACTTGGGAGATATTCAATGATCATGCAAGGCACCACCTCCCACCTTGCTGACCAGACAAGTTTTTGTATGGAGACAATGTAGAGCCATATCTATCTCGAGCCAAGTTATATATCCTTGTTGGGTATTACTTCCATACAGTGGCTAAGTAAACCTTCTTTTGTTAACCAAAGTGTGTTCTATGAGTATTTCACTTCATTCCACTCTCAGGTCTGAACTACCTGAATTAGATATGGCCTGTTCGACTTTATGAACATAAGCAAGACACCTAACCTCTTTTAATCTCAATTTCCTCATCTGTAAAATGGGGATAATAATCCTCTTAGTACCTACTTTCCTGGGTTGTTATGAGACTCAAATGAAATAATAGATGTAAAACTATACTTTTTAACCCCTACATAAATCTCAGCTGTTATTATTTTGCTGTGCTGAATCAAAGGCTTAAAAAAAGTAGAGTGAGATCTTGTACTTTCTTCATGTTTTAGTCAATTGTATAACTGCAAAGAATGTCTTTTATGAAAGTTTACCATTTCCCATCCCATATTTTTATTAAGGACACCCATGTGTATAAATTTTTCTCATAAAGATTTTGTAGAGATGAGAAAGTATACATATGCTTTGCTATTTATTGATATCTTCCTAATTTCCTTTTAAAAACAAAAATACCAAACTAATTGCATATTCTCCTATCTCAGACGTGTTGAGAATCAGACCCTAATTGTCCTCAAAATTGTATCACTTTCCTCCATAACATCTCCACAAAATCAGTTCCATGTCAGGTTAGTTGGACAGGGCCAAAACATTCCTGGATTATATCAGCCTTAAGGTTAGAAACTTCAAGTGAAAAGATTTTGGACAAATTGAGACAAAAAATTAAATTTGGACCTAAATTAATTAAAAAGTTTTATGATTTAAGAAAAAAATCATAGAATTATTTTTCTAGGTTGTTTTAACTACTGAGGAGGGGCCTGAACCCCAAACGCCAATGCTTCTAGTCACAGGCTAGCCTTATTCAGAGATGAAATAGATGGCTGCCCATATGGCATGATTTAACAGAAACTAGGAGGTAAAAATAAAAAGAATATCTACTTCACAAGCTGCCACTGCTATGTTTCTATTGTAAAAGATTTCTTAAAATATTCGAGCTGGAAGGAATCAGAGAGAACATGTGGTCCAAACTCCTATTTTACAGATGTGAAAACAGAGACCCAGAGAGGTTTGTTGACTTGCCTAAGGTCACCCAGCTAACTAGTTGTAGAGATGGTCCTAAAACCCCAACTACAATGGAGTTTAAAAGGACAGCTTTTCGTCTCCTCAATTCTATTCATGGGGCGGCTTTCAAGCGCTTATGTGTACAAGGCAGGAACTCTTTCATCTATTTCTAAATATTTCCTGAGTATTTCAACCTGCTGTTTAGTGGACTTAATGACCATCACAGATGAGCCATTGATGTTTTAAGCTTGGGGAACCTCACTGCTATTCTGATTGTTATGAAACTAATTTTAGAAAGCACCCCTCCCCTAATTTTGAAACCCACATGCAGTCTACAGGAAATCGAGTCCGTGTGTTACTAACTCATTTACACCCAAGTCAAAAGACAGTTGGTCAGTGATAGCAGGCCTATAAATAGTGCTCTGGGCCTTTTATAACCCTTTGAAGACTTATAACTCTTTGAAGAACCCTTCTATAAGAACTCGCCATCCAGATCGTGGGCAATCTAAGAGGGTAACCCCAGCTATTTTTTAATGGATTCTGAGGATACGTTCTCTTTCACCTTTACTTAATCATTTCCACTTTCCCTGGATTATTTTCCTTGGCTTACTTTAAGAGGCTAAGAAAGACACGTATGTTACATCATCGAGTTCTTTTGAGAAAGGATCTAGATAAATGTAAGCAATTATGTGAAGTAATGTCTTGGTACTCGGCATGCCCTGCTGAACCTCAGGCTGACAATTAGAGCTTATTGCTGGGAGGAGTCTGCCGGCAGGTGTTGGCTTTCTTGGGAGGCACCAGCCTTCCTTGCTTATTTCTTCTCTATAATATCCCAGTTTGACCACCGGTAGATTACAGATGCTCATAAGTCTACATATTCAATGCAGTCCCAACAAATGAGTCATTCACCAGGCTGATGTTCTTCCCAGTATCAGGTGGATTTCCATTTGCCTGGTTAGCTTGAATTGCCCCCCTTTTTTGTTGTAGTAGGGTTGCATACAGTGGATTCTATTGTCTGGCTATTTTTTCCTTTAGTATTTTTAAAATTCTAAATTTAATAACCATTAATAAATATAAACATGAAAATAAAATTTAAAATTACCTACATGGAACCATAAACTCTAAATTACAATGTGTTTTTTAAAAGTAACAAAATTTAGTAATTATTTAATAAAATTATTATAAAACATCCCATTTGATTCTATGTCCCCTTCTGGTCTCTCTTTTTCCTTAGTATTATTTTTTGTTTGTCTTGTTATTACAAATTATATAGCCATCGTTATAAGTTGGATTGACCCATGACTACGTATGATGACAAGAGAAGGTACGCTGGCCATGGGGCAAAAGTGAGAGATGACCAATGGATGGTTCTATACACCAATGGTAGCCAAGCAACTGAAGGTGAGCTTCCAGAATGGGAATGTGAAGTTCACATGTGTTCATTGTCTTGTTGCGCCCATGACTTGGGTCAGCTGCGTTGCCCCTTGAAGGATTTATGGACGTACAAGGCAAGAGTTGCAAAAGATAAGAAGAGGGCAGGTATTGCCTTGTGATCTGGATTGTTAAAGGACAAATTCACATTGATGACATCACTAATCTCATCATAGACATCTCAGAAATAAGTCAGAGTGCATGCTGATGTGATTCTTTCCATTTTTTTGGAGAGAGTGCTAGGCTTAGAGTTAGGAAGACTTGACTTCAAATATGACCTCAGACATTTACTAGCTGTGTGACCTTGGGCAAGTAACTTTATCTCTGCTTCCCTCAATTCCCTCAACTCTAAAATGGACCTACATCACAAGACTGAGGTGAGGCTCAAATGAGATAACATTTGTAAAGTGCTTGGCAGAGTGCCTGGCACATAATAGGTGCTTAATAAATGCTTATTCCATTCTATTCTGTCATTATGTGGTTCAGTAATATCTCATGGAAAAGCAGCATGGCATAGTCTATACAGAACCGGCCTATGAGTCAGGAAAACATGGGTTCAAGTCACATTTCTGACACCTATCAGCTGTAACTTTGGGAAGGTCACTTGCCATTGCCCCAGGAAATAAGTTATGTTATACATGTATAAGTACATAAGTTATACATGAGCTGCTAATCTCCCTTAGGAGTTCTATAGACTGATGAAAACATAGTTCTGCATATTATCATCATTATCCATCATCAGCTAATATGCCATAGCTTGTTCAATCATTTCCCTTTCCATCATTGGAAAGATGCTTCTTCCCCCAGTTTTTGCTAATATAAATGAAATTGCTACGAATATTTCTAAGCTATTAGCAAGACTTTTACTTCTAGTCTATTATGGGCACTGGACGACCTTAGGAGAACTGTATGAGTTGGTGTGGTGGCACATGCCTGGAGTCCCTGCCCCTGGGGAGGCTAAGGCCGGTGGATCTCTTGAGTTAAGGACTTTTGAGCTGTAGTTGAGGTAAAACCAGTAAGGTGTTAGCAGTAAGTCTTGCTCCAGTATGATGGGCTCGTGAGAATGAAGGGCCTTCAGGATGTCTTATGAGGGACAAACTAGACCAGGTCAGAAATGGAGTGGAGCAAAGCATCTTTGCCAATGAGCTGTGAGGTCAGGCGCAGCACTGGCTACTGTACTTCCAACTGGGGTAGGTTAGAGAGACTCAGTCTTAAAAGCCAAACAATAACAATAAAAAGGAAAAGCCATACGAAATTAGTAGGCCTCAAATTTCTGTTAAATGTTAAACTCATAAACTTAGAATTGAGAGGGACCTTATAAACATTATTTAGTTCAACTCCCTGATTTTAGAGATGAAGAAACTGAGGCCTGGAGAGGTCAATGACTTGCCCAAGGTCACCTATGCAGTAATCGACGGGGGTAGGATTTGAACCCAGGTGCTCTAAATCCAAATGCCATTCCCCTTCTAATGTACCACGCTGCCTCTCTCATCCAAGTTTGTATAATTCTCCATAAAAATTGTTGTGTGGTACTATATATATTGTGCTGCACTCAGGTCAAGCAGTGCAGAACACATATGGAGCAAGTGGTATGAAACAAATCCTCAAATCAGCTTTTTGAGACAAATTTATTTGTGGAAGGAGGTGTGCTATGCTTAGGGTCCTATACCCTCTCATAGCTTCTTATTTTAGTTCATTATTTTTTTTTCTATTTAGCTGTTAAGGTTAGTTGTTTCCAAGTGGCTGAACTGTAAGTACCCCCTAATTTTTAGGGCCCTGGGCAAAAGCCCAATCACACTACCCTAGTTACAACTCTGGACCCTGTGTGCATGTTTCTGGTATCTAACTGCAAATATCTTTAAACTGCATGCAGTTAGACTGATTGTGAGCAGGAATAATGTGAGGACAACTCAGTAGTGGAAAGAGCTAGAAGTCAGGAGATCTGAGGTTCACTGTGACTGTAGGGAGTCACTGAAATTCTGTTTTTCAGTTTTCTGGAGTAATGTGGGGGATAGTAATATAGTATTTCAATTTCAATGCTTCCCATGGATCTGTGGTGTCATCAATGTGGGGACTCCTATCAATGGCACATTCCTAACTTCTCATCCTGCACAATTCTTGTCTGTGACCTTCTGTAAATTCCCCAGAAAGGGCCTGTCCAACATGATAAGTCTTCCTCTTGGCATTTTAACATCCCCTGTTTAACAGTGCAGTCCCTGAACTATCCATCTCATAACAGTCCTAGGCTAAGGCCTTATGGTGGCTGTTTCATGAAGGTTACGGCAGCAGAATTCAAGCTTTGGCAGGTTTGAACATGCATATTAAATAAGCCTTTGGAGATAGTCCTGGCAACAGACTATATCTATTGTCCACCAGCCCCACTAATTATGGATCAGCCTAACTAATATAAAGAGGGTCTTCAGTAGCAGGTTTTCACTAGGTGAAGATTTTAGCTCTGGCAATCCATGAGGGATCCGCCTTAAATAAGAGATGTGGAAACCCTTTGAAAAGTTAGTGATATTATGCAAATAGTAAGATCTCTTTAATACTCCCTTAAATAAAACTAGGTATCTCATGACCCTTTTCCTGAATATGAGAGACAAAGAAATGATATATCATGGGGAAATATCCTGCTGTGAACAGAAACTTTTTCCAGCTTTCATACAATTTAAGATAGTAAGTCCTCTGTCCTTACGGAGAGGTTGGAAAGGTCTTCTTGTACAAACTAGCTTGCACAGCAAAATGCTGAAGATAAAACCAGAGATGTCAAGGACTTGGAAGGAATGGGGCATAAATAAACAAAGATGCATTGTAACTAGAAGTTTGAAAGAAGGGTCAACCGCAAGCTGGGTTCTCCTCAAGCTAGGAGCAGGTCCTCATCTCCCAATCCTCTAATCACATTGGACTTTGAGGTTTTCTTTCTTTCTTTCTTCCTTTCTTTCCTTCTTTCTTCCTTTCTTCCTTCTTTCTTCCTTCCTTCCTTCCTTCCTTCTTTCTTTCTTTCTTTCTTTCTTTCTTCTTTCTTTCTTTCTTTCTTTCTTTCTTTCTTTCTTCCTTTCTTTCCTTCTTTCTTCCTTTCTTTCTTTCTTCCTTCCCTCCTCCCTCCCTCCTTCCTCCCTTCCTTATTTCTTTTTCTTTCTTTCTTTCTTCCTTTCTTTCTTTCCTTCCTTCCTTCCTTCCTCCCTCCCTCCTTTCTTTCCTTCCTTCCTTCCTTCTTTCTTGCTTTTCTTTCTTTCTTTCTTTCTTTCTTTCTTTCTTTCTTTCTTTCTTTCTTTCTTTCTTTTCCTTTCTTTCTTTCTTTCTGTTGCTTTCTTTCTTTCTTTCTTTCTTTCTTTCTTTCTTTCTTTCTTTCTTTCTTTCTTTCTTTCTTTCTTTCTTTCTTTCTTTCTTTCTTTCTTTCTTTCTTCCTGTCTTTCTCTTGAGGGTCACGTAGGGACTTGGTTTTAAAATGCAATATTTATGTTTTATTGCATTTTTAATTTATTTTGTTACGTATTTCCCAATTACATTTTCATCTGATTTCGGACCCAAATGGGAGTGTGGTGGGCCTCATCAGCCTGTAGGCAAGGTATTTGATACCTACGCTCTAAGGGACTATTGAGGCAGCTTTAACTTTGAAACCATGGTACCCATACTGCTCATGGCATTTGACCTAAATTGGGTTGCATTTAGTGCCATCTTTATTTTCGTTATTGTAGCTGATATGCAGATTGCTCTTTTTGGCTCTTCCTTCTTCACTCTCCATATCTTCGGATTGTCTTCTCATGCTGCTCCAAGTCAGCTCTTAAAATACATTGCTGCCCATTTGGCTGAACAAGTACACTGAAAGTTCTCAAAGCTACGTACTGCAATGTCTAGAGTTCAAGATCTTCTCTCCACTCAACTTGCTTTTCCTTAGCTTCTTTTTGACTTGTTTAATACTTCACCAAGAGTGAATCAGAAATGTGTTTTCTAACTAAGCATTTCCAGATGAGAATTTTAATAAAGTAAAACTCATTATCTGGTCCAGGAAAATGTGGACAATGGTTGGCTCTGAAAAGTTCTGCAAGAGAATCCTTATCTCCTGAAGCAATTGGCAGCCTTTAGCTCTGCTGGAGACAAGGGGTTGTCGGGGGATGGGGAGTGAAGTGAGGAAAGGGGAGTTTTCTAGTTTCTTATCAGGTCAAATTTGCCTCTGGTGCTGGATGGTAGGGGGAGGGAAAGGAGAAAAGAATAGAGTATGCATGAGAGAGTGAGATTTTCTCTACCCAAAAGGCTACTGGATTCACCTTCTACTAATTGGGAAATACGTAACAAAATAAATTAAAAATGCAATAAAACATAAATATTGCGTTTTAAAACCAAGTCCCTACGTGACCCTCAAGGATCCTTACGTACAGATTAGTGGCCCTTTTCTATTGAGTTTCACATCACTGCTTCCTTCTCAGTTGGCCATTTCATTAATCAGAGCTCTTAAGTCTTTAAAGTTGTTTTTCTTTCCTATGTTATTGTTTCTGTGTATACTCTTCTCCTAGTTCTGCCCACTTTAAAAAAGTTTGTCCGGGTTTCTCTGAAGTGATCCCTTTAATAATTTCTCATGTTAGAAATGGAAATTCATTCACTCTTCATGTCAGCCCATTCATGGGGCTATCAGTTGGACTTTGAGATTGGTAACCCAGACAAATAAGGCAGGCTGAGTTTTTTATTTCTAATGCATGCCTCAATCCACCAAGGACTCTGCCTAGACAAGCATATCTATTCCATACACATCTAATGATGTAGTTATCATGAGGTCCCAGGAGCAAAGCCCAGAGAGTTTTACCCATGCTGCCAAAGATCCATCATAAATATGCATTGGAGTTAAACATCTCTCTACATTGAGGAGAACAGTGTAATGGATGCTATTTCTTATATCAAATTGATACTGACAGGTCTGCAGTGTTACCTTCTTTCCAAATCTATCTTAAATTTCCAACCTTTTTTTCCCTACATACATTTCTATGTACATGGCATATTGAAATGGTTCCATCTTTTTAAGGTACATACTGAAGGCTCAACAGAGAGAAAGAAGTTTTAGTTATGAAGTGAGAAAGCCTCTCTTTACCTTGAAACTTGAGTAGTCACAAGTGCTTTAGATACACATGTGCACACAGATGCATACCATATCCAGGGGTACCTTATGAATCAGTCTTCAGCAAAGACCTATTCTTGTAGAAGGCATGACCATCTCCATAATGAGTTTCCATGAGCGCATTATTGTGTTTTCTAATTATATACTTTGTCTACTGTGCTTTCTATTAGACATTTTCTTCAAGGAGATAACTAGATATGCTAGAAAGATGCTTTGTTTTAGAATTAAAAAAAAAGAAAACAAAAACTAATAAAAACTTGCTTCTAATCCTGGCTCTGCCATTTGCTAGGTGTGGGTATGGCCAAGTGTGGCACAATGAGAAGAGCCCTGGTTCTTAATGCCCTCTCTGATGCTAATTATCTGTGTGACCTTGGGTGAGTCCCTTAAATTCCCTGGATCTCAGTTACCTCATGAGAGGCTTGGCTACGATCCCAAGTCATAATAACCTCTCTGGAACTCAATTTCCCCACCTCTAATATTCGAATAATAATATTTGCCCTCAGTATGACAACAGATTGATGAAAGCACCTGGTAAACCATAGAACACTGTGTAATTGTGATTCTTCAAATGTGTTATAATCTTAATAATTTTTTTTAAATTAATATTGTTTTGACACATCAGTCATAGCCTGACACAACCCTCCATCCCTAGAAACCTACCAAATCAATGAAGACAAATTGTCCTAATAGTCTTATTGCCACTGCTAGTCCTTGTCCCTTTCCACTTTTGTAGGCTAGCGACTAATAATAATAATGGTGATAGCTCACATTTCTACAGCAGGTAGGCTGTGACGTGGATGATAACAATCATTATTATTATTACTATAGTAACCACAGAAATAATAATGATGATGATAGCCGACATTCATATAGTAGATACTATACTCCAGGCACTGTGCTAAGTGTTTTACAATTATTATCTCATTTGAGCCTCGCAACAACCCTGGGAGGGATCATCCCCATTTCACAGATCAGGAAACGGGGGCAGACAGAGCCTAAGCCACTTGCCCAGGATCGTACAGCTAGTAAGTGTCCGAGGCCAGATTTTGGCAATTATGAGAAGAAGGAATGAATGCTTTAACTTTGAAACACCCCTCCCGCCCCCGCCACCATACCCCCTCTGAAAAGAGGGAATATGGACTCAAGGTGCAGAATTAGGCATACATTTTTGAGCTTGGCAAGTGTGTGCATTTGTTTTGCTTGACTTTGTTTATTTGTTAAAAAAAATATTGTGCTTTTCTTTTTTTCTTTCTTTTTAATTTGGGGAGGCAGGTGGTAAATGATAGGATTCAAAAAGAAGAATCATTAAAACATTTTTAAATACATAGAAAAGAACTGAAGGAAGTTCAGAAGGAAATGCAGACAAGCAGGCTAGCTTTGAAAATAACATGTTGAATTTATTATTACATTTTTTAAAAAGCAAGTGTACGGAATAGAAATCCACATTTTCACATTGGATTCTTTTTTCTGTTTTGCTTTATATGTAGAAATATTCTTCTTCTAATGTTGATTAAATTCAGAACAATGAAAATATTTTATAATGCATGACCTTCTCATATTAAACTGGCAGCTGTAATTTGAAGAAGCTTTTGCTAGAGCAGCCAGGCTCTGGTAGGCCTCTCTTTAGCCCAAAGAATTCCCATTTCCATTTTGACAATGTATTTGAAGAAGAAGAATGCCCAGTCTGAGATATAGAAGACTTGTATGGAGTAGCAGAAAGAATACTGGATCTGGAGTCAGATGACCTGGGTTTGAATTCTGGCTCAGTGATGGCTAGCTATGGGTCCTTGGGCTAGTCACTTAAAGTCTCTGGGACTTGGCTTTCCTCATCTCTAAAGTGAAGGGGTTGAAAGTGATGATCTCTAACATTGCTCCCAGCCAGCTCAAAATCCTGTATACTCCTATTGAAAGACTGAGTTGTCCTAGCTGTTCTGAGCTGTTCTGAAAAAAAACAGTGTCCTGGAGCATTCATGAGAAATTTAAATTGTGTTGATGGAATAGGTTGGCACTATAAGGTATTGGTACCATTAGTATTTTGGCAGATTTCCTTCCCAAGCTGATACTTCTCTGTGTTTTGTGTGTTGCAGGATTTCTTTAAGGAAATTGTAAGTTTCCTCCCTTCTCCATCTCCCTAACACAATGATGATAGAAACAATATGCATCTTCAGACCCATGACAGCAACATCTTGCTGAGCTAGTTGTTTTGAAGGAAAAAAATGTGTCCAAGTCTATATTGCCAACAAGGGGTCCACATAAAAACCACAAAATGAACATAGAAATGAAACAGCTGTCTTGAATGTGTGATTATGCTGCAAAAATTTCCAGCTTTTACATGAGTGACTCTGTGTGTATCTGTGTGTGTGAAGTTGTACAGTCTGTCCTGTCCAGTAGACACAGATTTGGAAGGCGTTTAAGTTAGGTTTTTCTCACACTCAAACAGATGGGGAGGGGGATGATGAGTAATGGGAGTGAGGAGAGGAAGATTTGAAGGCTCATTGCCTTGGTTGCTGGAGGTTTAGAAGTCCTCACTTTTGGGGTCATTGTGTTGGTCTGAGAGCTGCTATTGATGATCTAATGAGCAATAACATTGGCTTTCCACTTTTATCTCTTCATCAGACCAACCCCTCTTGGACTACTATACCATTAGTTCATCCAACAGAGATTATGTTAGAACGTGCTTGAAGCCAAATTCATTGCTACATCTTAAGAATCCAGACATTTCCCAAGGAACTTGTGGCCCTTCTCAGTGTTCCTACAGCCTTGACTAAAAGTAGAAACAATTACCCATGAACAGTTCATCTTGGAGAGCTATAGAGTCCCAAGAATTGGGCAGCAAATGATTAACACTAATTATCCCAGTTGGGATGGGCCTCAGGCACCATTGTATCTATCTATCTATCTATCTATCTATCTATCTATCTATCTATCTATCTGTCTATCTATCCATCTGTCTATCTATCTATCTATCTATCTATCTATCTATCTATCTATCTATCTATCCATCCTTTTATTAAGGGGATTTGTTCTGTGAAGTCTGGATTCAGTCAAAAGATCACACTTGAGGACCTAGAGGTCTTTCAAGAGGCCTTGAAGCTGCAGGTTCCTCACCCCTGATCTATTATATATACACACATACATACATACACACATATACACACACATATTAGACTGGGATTAAGGTACCCAGCAAAACTCTCAGACAGATACACAGAGGCACATTAATGGCAATAAAGAAATAAAAGACATTTTCCCACCAATAGTTGGCAGCAGCTGCAACTAAATGAAAATGTACGCATCATGTAGGGATGTTCTGAGTTACACACTGCAGGGGAAAGATCCTCATGAGCATCAAATGTCATGCTTCTGTGGAATTGTTAGGTTTGCAAAAACACTATGCTCACAACAGTTCTGTCAGAGAGCTAGTGTTGGGGTTATTTTACAGATGAGGAAAATTACAAAGCAATCTGCCCCAAATAACACAGCTAATAATTACTAGAAAGAGAGAGTGCAGAGGAAACTCCTTCTACCAATGCATGTTAGCACCTTCTCTGAAACTTTTATGTTAGATAGTCACCAACGTCAGTGAAAGGAAGCTAAATGACTGACCCACCCTCACACAGACCTATGTGTCAAAGGTGGGTTTAAACTGAGGTTTATCTGCCTCTGAGGCCAGCTCTCTATCCACTGCACCAGTCATGTTAAATTAAAATAGGAGCAGATCCCTACAGACCTCCCTTTAATTTAGAAAACCACAAATTAACATTATCTATGCTGTATTATATTTTTATTTATTTTGCTAAACATTTTCCAATTATATTCTAATCTGGTTCAGACAACACTCAAGAGTTTTGCAAGTTACTTATGAGTCAGACATCTTTGCACTAAGCCATATGGGCTTTTGGGTAATAATCATAACTAACATTTAAATAAGATCTTAAAGTTTGCAAAGCACTTTATGTTCTCAAATCTTCTTTGAGGTTCCCAACAACCCATTGTAGTAGACACTATAAGTATTATTAGTCATGTTTTACAGATGAAGAAACTGAGGCTCAGAGTAGTTGAGTGATTTAGCCTTACAGCTATTGTAAAGAATAATTGAAATCTCAACTCGAGGGTTTTTTTTAACTCCAAATACAGACTTTCCAATATACCACAATGCTGCTCAACAGGAAGCTAGCATTGAAGCCAGGATTCAAACTCTAGTCTTTGGTCTTCAACTTCATCATCTTTTTCATTGTACCAGTGATATTCATCACCTAGAGGGGATACTGGAAGACAATCTTCAATTCTCTACAGAGCAAAATCTCAAGAAATAGGAAAGACCCCAGGATTATTAACAGGCTTATTTTGGTTTTAATATTAAATGATTCCACCAAGTGTTATCCAGTAGAGACTGGCATTTTGGGGAATCAAAATTGGGTCCATATCATGGGATGGGGGAAATACAGTACCTAGAGTGATTGACTTCCTTCCAGCTTTTCATACTTCAATAAATAGAAAATTTATGGAAGATTTTCTACTAGAACAAAGTGGATCATGGACTTAGTTTTTCTGTAAATAGATGCCTGGAAAATGAATATTTCAAATGAGCCCTGTCTTCCTTTTTCAAGACAAAGATCAAATCACAAAATTGTTCCAGGTTTCACTTTCCCCAAGTTGTTGGATCAACTCACAAAAATTGACCAAAGTTGTATCTGGTGATCTTGAGCAAAGCTTTCTTCACATCAGATATGATCTGCTGAAGTCCTTGAAGAATAAAAGCAATTGGCCCTGCTCTTATTCCTCCCAACATGAAGTGATTTTTAGTTTCCTATGGATCTCTTTCCAGGCTGATATTGGAACTTGAATATGAGGTCAGCTATGCTGATTGTCTCGCCTTTCACACAATCTGAGCTGGAAAAGGCACAAGCATATCAGACAAATCAGAATTCCATGAACAAAACAAAACAAAGAAGGCTGGCCTCTTTCTGCCTCTGGCAGCCCTCTCCCCTCATAGCCACAAAACAAAGTCCTAGAATGGAATTGTTCTAAAATTACCCCTGACCTGAGCCTTAGAGTTCAGAATTTATTGTCAAGATGATTATCTAGAAGCTAAACATCCAGTTTGGGTATTATTCTTCTCCTCCAGCCTTCTTCCTCTGGCCTTATGGTTAATCCTATTATTTTCAAGTATCTCCACTTGAAAAAGAGGAAGGCAGAGAACAGGAGATAATCAAACCAGTTGATTTAATTGTTTGCCCATAGTTTTGATAAAGAGTGTGAGTGGGAAACATGGAAACACCCAGTTCAGAAGAAGTTCTTGGCTGATATTACTGGGGGTGGTGGTGGGGTGGTGGTGGAATGTCTCAGGGCATCCTGCTTAGAGGACAGAGGAACACACAGCACCCAAGGAAAGCTCCTATGGTGCTCTTGCAGTGGGGGAACAATTGACTGGGACAGCATTTCTGCAGGATTATTTAGGGCATCCCAGAGTCCTTCCCCAATGCTTCATCATGATGTGGAGGTGACCCTGTGTTTTTCCAAGCAGAGAACAATTTCTGGCAGGTTCTACCATGCTAGAAAGTCTTCAAGTATAGTCTTTCTAAGGACCATTACAGACTCAATGAAATACCAAAATATTTAGGGTGCTGTGCATGGACAAGTGATTTAGTGAAGACACAGATAAATCATTATTTGGTGTTGTAGAGTTGATGATCAGAGAATGTGTTTAATTGGCATGAGTAGATTGTTTAGTGAGGAATAAGGAAGTCCAAGTAGAGACTAGTAGCACATGGGAGTCACAACCCATCATAGACCTTGGTTCTTTTTCCCTTGGGTCATCATTGTGATATGGGAAGGGTATTTTCAGGTATCAGTGTCAGTCTAGACACCTTATGGTGCTTCAATCCTCTTGCATGGTATGTTCCATTAAAGGAAGTAATTAGCTCCATCTGTATTGCCTCATTGGCTACTTACTTCTCAATATCTCACAGTCTGCTTTCTGATACCACTGCTCTACTAAAACTTCTTTCTCTAATGTTACCAGCCATCTTTTAATTGCTAAATATGGGGTTTTTCTTAGTGCTTATATAACTTAACTTCTGTCAAGTTTTTGACATATCAGTAACCCCTTCCTTCTCGATGTTTCTTCCTTGGCATCCATGAAACTTCTCTCTTGGTTCTTCAACTTCTCCAACTGTTCCTCATTGGTTTCCTTTGTCAGATTAGCATCCTTCTCCTACCCACTAAGGGTGGCCATTCCCCAAGGCTCTGTCCCTGTACCTCTTTTCTTTCACACTCACTTTTTGTGATGTCCTAAACTCTTATGGGTTTAATGATCATCTTTATGTAGGTTACTTCTAAAATGATATATCTATCCCTAATCTCTTACCAGAATTCCAGCCTTGTGTTACCAACTGCCTGCTGGATATCTCCATGTGGGTGTCCCATGGGATTCTCAAACTCAACATCTCCAAGAGAGAACATGTTATCTTTTTCCAAAACCTATTATGTCTTCATACTTCCTTATTTGACAGTTGACTATACCACCATTCCCCCAGTCACTCAAGATCCTAACCTTGAATTCATTCTTGACTCTTTTCTCTCCATTGCTTCCCATAACCAATCAGTTGCTGATTCTTGTCAATTTTATGACCATTTTTCTTGTGTCCATCCCCTTCTCTCTGCTTTTGCAACCCTAATTCAGACCCTTATCTCAGGTCAGCACTATTGCAATGGACCCCTAATTGTTCTCTCTGCTTCTAGTCTTTCCATTCTCCACTCTGTCCTGTGTTGTTCTTATTGTTCAGTTGTGTCTGACTCTTTGTGACTGCATTTGGAGTTTTGTTGGCAAAGTTATTGGAGTGGTTTGCCATTTCCTTCTCCAGCTCATTTTACAGATGAGGGAACTGAGGCAAACAGGGTAAAGTGATTTGCCTAGCATCACATAGCTAGTGTCTAAGGCCAGATTGAACTCAGGAAGCTGAGTCTTCCTGACTCCAGGCGCAGCACTCTATCCACTGTGCCACCTAGATGCCCATACTCTTATCTTGTACACAGCTGCTAAGTTGAAATTCCCGAAACTCAGAACTCACCATATTGTTTCCTGACTCACAAATCTTCCATTGCTCCTTATTGCCTGTTGGATAAATAAAAACTCTCAGTCTGGCATTTAACACCCTCTATAGTCGGGTTCTCATCTAACTTTTCAATCTCCACCCCCCTCCAACATTTTCCTTATCCATACACTGTACATTCCAGTCTATGTCCAACAAGTTATTCCCTGTACGTGACACTCCACCTACCATGACATTGTCTTTGCTCAGGTTGTCTCTCATGCCTGGAATGCACTCACTCCTCACCTCCACCTTGTAGATTCCTTCACTTTCTTCAAAGCCCAGTTTAGGTGCCAACTCCTATATAAAGCCTTTCTGAATCCCCCAGTGAATACCTTGTCCCCTTGAAATTGTATATATTTTATATCTACCTCTCTCTTCCTTAAGTATGGTATTTCTTCCTTGAGGACAGGGATTGTTCCTTTTTTGTCTTTCTATGCCCAGCATCTATCATAATGTCTTACATATATCCAGGGATGAGAAACCTGTGGCCTCAAGGCCACATGTTGCCACTTTGACTGAATCTCAACTTCACAGAACAAATCCCTCTGGTGGCCTCAAGGCTGCAGGTTCCCCACCCCTGCCTAGCCAATTAATAAATGTTTATTGAATTGAACAGAATGGAATTCACAGATAGCCAACGCTATTTACCTGAATTGTACCAGCTGGACTTACTTCCAGTTTCTGTCCCTAGAGAAGGTTATTGCCAGCAGCTGTAGCCCTTGCAATTTGGACAAGCCTAATAGACTTCCATTTGTAAGTTGGGCAGCCTAATAGATCTGTGAACACAATTTATCCAAATTCTCCTTGGCTCTATTTCCATAGCTAATTAAGGATTGGCCATATTTCATTACTCAGCTCTCTCTTCCTCCTTATTCCATCCCTTTGCCATTACTAAATTCCTATCCCAGAGGCCCTGGGGCATTAAAAACATTTTTTCCCATTGAAAATTGATGTCTGAGAACAAATCCTTGCACACGTGTTCAAAGTCCCCAACTTCAGAGATAATCTCTTGGAAGTCTCAGCCAGTAGCAAGGGCCTTGTATTAATTCTTGGGCTATAGTATCTGAGTTGTGATCACCAGGACCCTGGCTCTTTCATTTGCTTTATCTCTTGTAAAAGGGCTTTCTCTCTCATGATGTCAGCTGCCTTGGCCAGTAAAACTGGGGAAGAAGTGAGTTAGAATCACTTGGGCTGAGTTAGTCCAATCTTTATCTTGCACCTGGAGCCATTAAGATGCAGTCCCAATCTTCTTGTCTCATCTCATATGTCTGCATTCTGCTGGGTGGGAACAAGAAAATGAGGATGCCTTTATGCCAATGTAGAAGGAAGCCAAATGTGGAACTGTCAGCAAATGGGAGATTAAAGAATTGTCCATGTTCCCATAGACAGACAGCTGTGGGGAGACAGAGCTCTATGGCATGTAGAGGACCCTGATTTTACTATTGGTGCCCCTCATTCCCTTTAATTTGGGGATGGCCTCAAACCTTCATGCCTCCCACTGGAGAGCAAACAAGTTATTAAATTCAGGCTTCTTTAGGATGTTCAGTAAAGATATTTTCCCTTTACAATATCAGTGGCCTATGGAAAGCACATCATTCTCAGGGAAATGAGATCTAGGGTTTAGACAGCTATATCAGCTATATTTATTATGCTTTAAATTTATTTAAGTCAGCAAAGTGTTTTTCCTAGCAATTATCAACCAACAAGGAAGAGTTGCACCATTATCTGAGAATTATGCTGAGAATGTAGACTTGTAGGTAGACATTTTCTTTTGGCGGTGAAAGGTAGGAAAAGGGACCATGCACAGGGTACTTTCTAGAGAACAAATACCTTCTGTTTGGAGCAGAAAGTTTGCTTCTCTCTTCTCCTTTCATCATGTTCTGAAGAGTTGTGTGTCTAAGGAGAAGGGTGGTATTTCTTGATTAGCAAGCAACCAGAGGAACCAAGGATGATACACAGCACAGATTAAATCCCTTTTTTCTAGCCAAGCACAAATACATATGTAGCACCCAACCTAGAGGTCATTCCTGCGATTGTAAATTGACTAAAATAGGAATTATTACAGTCCTGTGGGACAAAGCTCCTTCCTTCAGTAGGCTATTCCTTTTATTGGCCATGGGCACTTAGGTAGCAGACCCAGAAATTTTATATGGTGTTTGAGATACTCTGCAATCTGATACTCTTATGAATTCTTTTTTCATTTGCATTGGCTCTGTTTGTAATAGAAAGAGAACTTTATAATATTAACTTACCCCTGGGACTAAGAAGAAAAAGCAACCAATTTTTCATTATTAGTGTTAATGGAGGGGCAGCTGGGGAGAAGTGAAATTTCGAAATAATTCAATCCATTTCACCACTTAAATTTTTCAAGAATTAATAACCATCAAATTTATGTTATTTATATATTATATAACTTTTTATTACATAGTTACTAATATACAAAATATTATTTATATAATATTAAATAACTAAATGATCTGATGTGAATTTTATATCTTTTTTATTTTGCCCTTCCCCCACTAACTTTATTGTGGCAGAACTAATGAGTTAAATGGCTCAAAGGCCCAAATGGTTACTATGAACCCACACCCTCTTTCCACTGACAGCTCTTGCTGCAGGTGGGAAGAACTGGGCTATTTATAACTCTGTACACACATAAATCCTTCACTAAAAACCTACCATTGTGCCTCATTATAGAATAGAAGTGACCCTGGATTTCCAAAGGCCAGTGGAACACATGTTCTAGAATGTATAAAGCAAAAAAGGATTCAGGTACACACATGGCAATGAATAGTCCACTGTCATCTAAACACCAGGTTAGTTAAGTCTAGACAAACTTATCAGAAGAAGGCTAGCCACCGAGTGATAGATTTTCTAAGACAGAATAATTCACAAACACTGTCTTCTAAGGTGTAGAGAAGACATACTCTGCATTAATTAGTAGACAATGTACTCTCCTGAAAAAACTATGGATTCAAAAGTCTGATGATGAAGCATGTTTCTACCTCTTAGTGGAGAGGTGATGTATTAGATGTGAGGAATGAGACATGAATTTTCAGACAGGGCCAATGAGTCGATTTGTTTTGGTTGACTGTACTTATTTGTTACAAGGAATGTCTTCTTTTAGGTGTGATGGTATGGGTTAGTGAGCAGTTTCTTATACAGTCATCTTTTTTATTCTGTTTATTGAAATGTTTGTGTTTATTGGATTCTAAGATTAATAATATAAAAAACATTTTTTAAAAGAAAAGAATCATAGATTTTTAATAGTGTGTAGATATAGGCAACAATTCACGCATAAAGCATGGGGAATACTTCTTGTTGAGAAGATCTGCAGGTTACAGAGACCTGCTAGCTACATATGGGTAAAGTAAAATGTTGTAGTTAGAAAAATAAGTATAAATATTTCACTAGGTATAAAGCATCGCTTTTAAATGGAACCTCATGTTGTATTTGTGCTTGTTGGCAAAGGGAAGCTATTGAGTAAGATCAGAGACAACTGATACTTCCGCATTTCAATGGATCTTTGACCTTATCCATGGAGGTAGTTCCTCCATTGATAGAGAACACCAAACTTCTGTGGTTTTCCAACCTGTGTGATTCTCCTCTTCCACAGAGTATCCACCCAATACACTAGGCCTTATCCTCTTGCTCTTTTGCATGTAGCATATATTTGATAAATGTTTTTACTTGAATCAGATCATGGGCATCCTTGCATCATCTGGGCTATGCATTTGGTATTCCTTGCTCTTAGTACATGACTGACATCTTTCCTTTGTGAGCTTCCATGCCAGTGAGAAAAAAGTCTTTTAAATCCAATTCTCATTGGTTATACATGCCAGGTTAATTATGACCACAAACTTTTCCATTGCCTTTTGGGTCACCTGTAATTTTTGTTTTTCTGAAAACAAAACATGGTATCTCATGGTCTGCAGCCATATAACATCACCTGTGAAAAAAATGGATGGGCTTTTGTGGCAGCAAGACATTTGAGATAAGTGAAAATACTGTACAATTTCCCAAACTCAGTCCATCTTCATTTTCTCCTCCTTTTCAACCCTGGTCTCAGCTCGGTCACTTTATATCTGTGATACCCTTCCAAGAATCATTTTATCTGTCTACCTGGTGTTCTCTCTCTTTCTCTCTCTCTCTCACTCTCCCTCTCTGTCTCTCTGTCTCTCTCTGTCTGTATAGACATAGACATATGTTTATACACAGAGACTGATGGAAAGATTTATATAGATATAGATAGATCTGTCTATATAGATCTGTCTGTCCATCTGTCTCTCTCTCTGTCTGTATATATATATATATATGTATATATATAGTACATGTGTACATATATATATATATATATATACATACATACATGTAGATCTGTCTATCTATCTAGATCAATCTATCTCCATAGGGAGATTTGTGTCCCATTTAAATCCTTTAGTTTTAAATGTTTTATTAATGCTTGTTTTAAAAAATTTAAAATTTTTTCCATCACTATCATTACTCATTAACCCATACCATCACCCCACCCTCAAAAAGAGACATTTTTAAAATCTATTTCCATATGGAGATAACTCAGTCTACATGTATGTGTATATATAGACAAATATGTCAACTCACTTTTATCTGATATTGGATATTATCTGATATCGGATACTGAATTGACTGTACCTCTGCTATGGTTTAATCTGGAAGGTATAAATTTTTCATCCAATTTGGTTTTCTCTGTGGATAGTTAGACCAGTCTTTTTGAATTGATGATGGACTTCATTTAGAAGACTTTGTACATTTAAAGGCTTGATATAATTGTACAATGTCATCTGTGAATAGGATCATTTAGAATACCTTATCATTTAGACAGATCCTTCAGTCTGGACTGTGAATGGGATATTGTCCAAGACACTGGCCTAAGTGATCATGAGTTTCCTTTCGTAAATTCTTTACTTGACAATACTCAGTGGATCATTGAACAAATTAACTCTCTGGTTACAACTCTCATTGAGTCTTTTATGATTTAAACATATACATGGAAGATACTTTGTTTTGTTTTTATCAAGTTGAATAAAAAAACACACAATGAGTAGTAGGCATAGTAGGATCTTATTCTCTCAATACCACTTAGGCTGTTGCGTGAGTCATGTGTCCCATAGAAAAGTCACCTTCGAAGTCCTTGAGTCTTGCTTTTATCAAATGATATTGCTAATGTATATAATAAATAGACTATTTTAATAAATATTTTATAGAGATGAATCACAGAATTTGAGGGCTAGAAGAGACTTCAGAAGTTCATATAGTCCAACCCATAAACGAAAGCTATCTCCACTCTTATTCTTACATTTGGCTACTTAGCTTCTGCTCATAGACCTCTCAAAGAAGTTGCCTCTGAAGATAGCTCATTCCACTTTGGACAGCTCCATTTGGCAGGAAGTTTGTTCTGACATCAAATACAAACTTGTCTCTTCACAGCTTTTGCCTATTGCTCCTGTTTCTGTCCGGTTCTGCCCAGTGGGGCCAAACAGGACAAATCTAAAACCTGCTCTCCATGATAACTCTTCAAATATCTGAAGGCAGCTATCATGTTTCCCCTGAGTCTTCTCTTCCCCAAACTACACAGTCATTTCCTTCAAGATTATCTTACACTAGGGACTTCTGGCCCCTGACCTATAGGTGTCTTAGGAAGGGCTAATTTTTTTTTAGGTAAGGGGAAGGGTGTGTGTGTGTGTGTGTGTGTGTGTGTGTGTGTGTGTGTGTGTGTGTTTAAAGGAATGGGAAGGTGGAAGACAGGAGTAATCCGATATATCTTTTAGGTTGTATTGTCACAACTGAAAAAGCAAAGTTGCCAAACTGCAATGCTATTCCAAATTTCAAGATAGGTTTAGTCAATGAAGAGGACATCATTTTGTTATTAAAATGGTTTAAACCATGGATATGAAACTCAAATAAAAATGGATCCATATGGTTGCATATTGACTTAGAAAACCACAACTCATTTTTTTGTTTATTTTATTAAAAACTTCCCAAATACATTTTAATCTGGTTCTGGCCCGCTCTGGAGTTTTGCAGGTCTCAAGGTAAGAGTTTGATAACCCTGAAAAGACTGCTACTACTAACAAGCATTTACCTTAAGAGCTACAAAGTAATCTTAGATTTATCCTTCTTTATTGAGCTCTATTATTTGGTTTTGGGGATCTCTGTAATGATATCTAGAGAATGAGGAAAGGATCTTGAAGAGTAATGGCATAATCAAGAATCTCAGAAAGGCAGCCTATGAGAAAGGATTAAAGGAACTTGGTTTATTTTACCTAGTGGAGAGGATGGAGGAGAAATCTGACAATGGTCATCAGGTAGTCTGAGGTAAAGCCTACAGACTCAACTCTAGGTTTGATTCTTATTCTGTCACACTCCTTGCAAGCACATAAAATGCTCTGATGTCTTTCGTGTTTCCTTAGTGCATAAGAAAAATGTCTCAATTGTCATACAGTTGAGAAAGGGAGAATGATAGTGACATAATTTCCTTGTTCTTGTCCTTTCCATAACATTGAAAAAGTAATTTCACTTGTCTAGTCTTTGATTTTCACATCTTCTGGAAGAAGAAATTGGACTAGATGACCTCTAAAGTTCCTTCCAACTCTAAAATTCCATAATTCTTAATATTTTTAGCTTTCAGCATTGATTTTCACAAGAGTTTGAATTACTAATATTCTCCCCACTTCAAGATGGCATATATTCTGATTGCCCTGTTCCCCAGTCAGCCCTTCTTTCTGTCACTCCACTCCCCCCATCCCCTTTTCCCTTATTTTCTTGTAGGGCAAGATAGATTTCTATGCCTCATTGCCTGTATGTCTTATTTCCTAGTTGCATGCAAAAACTTTTTTTTGAACATCTACTTTTAAAACTTTGAGTTCCAAATTCTCTCTCTTCTTCCCTCCCCACTCACCCTCCCTAAGAAGGCAAGCAATTCAACATAGGCCACATGCGTAGCATTATGTAAAACCCTTCCACAATACTCACGTTGTGAAAGACTAACTATATTTTGCTCCTTCCTATCCTATCCCCCTTTGTTCGATTTTCTCCCTTGACCCTGTCTCTTTTCAAAAGTGTTTGCTTTTGATTACCTCCTCCCCCTATCTGCCCTCCCTTCTATCATCCTCCCTTTTTAACTCCTTCCTCCTACTTTCCTGTGGGGTAAGATACCCAATTGAGTGTGTGTGTTATTCCCTCCTTGGGTCAAATCTGATGAGAGCAAGATTCACTCATTCCCCCTCACTTGCCCCCTCTTCCCTCCCAACAGAACTGCTTTTTATTGCCACTTTTTATTTATTTATTTTTTTTTAATTTATTTTTAGTTTTTAACATTCATTTCTGCAAGATTTTTTTTTTTTGCTTTTTGGCAGGGCAATTGGGGTTAAGTGACTTGCCCAAGGTCACACAGCTAGTACTTGTGTCAAGTGTCTGAGGCCAGATTTGAACTCAGGTCCTCCTGACTCCAGGGCCGGTGCTCTACTGACTGCGCCACCTAGCTGCCCCTTCTTGCCACTTTTATGTGAGATAATTTACCCCATTCTCTCTCTCTCTCTCTCTCTCTCTCTCTCTCTCTCTCAATATATTCCTCTCTCATTCCTTAATTTGATTTTATTTTTTTAGATGTCATCCCTTCATATTCAACTCACCCTGTGCCCTCTGCCTCTCTATATATGTATATTCCCTTGAGCTACCCTAATACTGAGGTCTCATGAATTATACACATCATCTTTCCATGTAAGAATGTAAACAAAACAGTTCAACTTTAGTAAGTCCCTTATGATTTCTCTTTCTCATTTACCTTTTCATGCTTCTCTTGATTTTTGTGTTTGAAAGTCAAATTTTCTATTCAGCTCTGGTCTTTTCACTGAGAAAGCTTGAAAGTCCTCTATTTTATTGAAAATCCATATTTTGCCTCAGAGTATGATACTCAGTTTTGCTAGGTAGGTGATTCTTGATTTTAATCCTAGCTCCATTGACCTATTGAATATCATATTGCAAGTCCTTCAATCCCTTAATGTAGAAGCTGCTAGATCTTGTGTTATCTTGATTATGTTTCCACAATACTCAAATTGTTTCTTTCTGGCAGCTTGCAGTATTTTCTCCTTGATCTGGGAGCTCTGGAATTTGGCAACAATGTTCCTAGGAGTTTTCTTTTTGGGATCTTTTTGAGGAGGTGATCTGTGGGTTCTTTCAATTTCTATTTTACCCTCTGGTTCTAGAATATCAGGGCAGTTCTCCTTGATAATTTCTTGAAAGATGATATCTAGGCTCTTTTTTTGATCATGACTTTCAGATAGTCCAATAATTTTTAAATTATCTCTCCTGGAGCTATTCTCCAGGTCAGTGGTTTTTCCAATGAGATATTTCACATTGTCTTCCATTTTTTTCATTCCTTTTGTTCTGTTTTATAATATTTTGATTTTTCATAAGTCACTAGCTTCCACTTGCTCCAATCTAATTTTTAAGGTAGTATTTACTTCAGTGGTCTTTTGGACCTCCTTTTCCATTTGACTAATTCTGCCTTTCAAGGCATTCTTCTCCTCATTGGCTTTTTGGAGCTCTTTTGCCATTTGAGTTAGACTATTTTATAAGGTGTTATTTTCTTCAGCATTTTTTTGGGACTCCTTTAGCAAGTCGTTGACTTGTTTTTCATGGTTTTCTTGTATCACTCTCATTTCTCTTCCCAATTTTTCCTCTACTTCTCTAACTTGCTTTTCCAAATCCTTTTTGAGCTCTTCCATGGCCTGAGACCAGTCCATGTTTTTCTTGGAGACTTTTGATATAGGCTCTTTGACTTTGTTGACTTCTTCTGGCTGTATGTTTTGGTCTTCTTTGTCACCAAAGAAAGATTCCGAAGTCTGAGACTGACTCTGGGTGCGTTTTCACTGCCTGGCCATTTTCCCAGCCAACTACTTGACTCCTGAATTTTTTGGGGGGGCATGACTGCTTCTAGAGCAGAGAGCACTTTGTTCAGGCTTGAAGGGCTGCGCTGTTGTTTTCAGAGCTTTTTCTCCACAGCAAGCCCTGACACACCAGTACTCCTCCTCCCCCAAGAACCACCAACCTAGACCTGACTCAGATCTTAAGCAGGCTCTGCACTCCCACTCGGATCCCGCCACTTAATTCCTCCCACCAGGTGGGCCTGGGGCCAGAAGCAACTGCAGCTGTAGTTCTGTAGCTGCACCACCTCCACTGCCCCTAGGATGGTGGCTGAACTGCGAACTCCTTTCACTCTGTCCCCGCAGGTTTTTCCCACTAACTTTCTCTGTTGTCTTTGGTGTTTGTGGGTTGAAAAGTCTGGTAACTGCCACAGCTCACCGATTCAGGGCACTATGGCCTGTTCCACCCAGCTCCTGGTCTGGTTGGTCCTGGCCTGGCCCATGCTGGGGTCTGCTCTGCTCAGCTCCCAGCTCCGTGCAATAGACCTTACCCAGTGACCATCCAGGCTGTCCTGGGCTGGATCCCTGCTTCCCTCTGCTATTTTGTGGGTTCTGCAGTTCTAGAATTTGTTCAGAGCCATTTTTATAGGTGTTTGGAGGGTCCTTGGGGAGAGCTTTAGGCCAGTCCCTGCTTTCCAGCTGCCATCTTGTCTCTGCCCCCTAAAATTCTATAAATCTGTTAGCATTGTTGAAGAATTGATTCAAAACTTTGCATTTTGGGGCAGCTAGGTGGCACAGTGAGTAGAGCACTAGCCCTGGAGTCAGGAGGACCTGAGTTCAAATCTGGCCTCAGACACTTGAACATGTGCTAGCAGTGTCACTTAACCCCCAATTTCCCTGTGAAAAAAACAAAAAAAAAACCTTAAAAAAACTCTGCATTTCTTATCTAGTCAAGGCATTCTTTATTTCTTATCGCTTCTAAAAAAGATACAGGCTATCAATCAATTAAACATTCACTAAATATATATTAAGCCCCTACTATGTGCAGATACTATGCTAAGTGCTGGGGATACATAAAGAGGCAGATAAAAGGCCCTGCCCTCAAGGAGCTTACAATCTAATGAAGGAAGACAACATGCTAGCAGATATATACAAAGTGAGTTATATACAGGATAAACAGGAGATAATTAACAGAGGAAAGGTACTGGAATTAACAGGGTTTGGGAAGACTTTCTGTAGAAGGTGGGATTTTAGTGAGACTTAAAGAAAGCTAAGTGGTACAGTGGCTTGGAATAAGGAAGACTCATCTTCATGAGTTCAAATCAGGTAGTGTGTGACCCCGTTTGCCTCAGTCCCTTATCTGTAAAATGAGCTGGAGAAGGAAATGGCAAACTATTCCAGTATATCTGCCAAGAAGACCCCAAATGGGGTCACGAAGAATAGGACATACCTGAAAAATGATGTAGCAACAAATAAAGGAAGCCAAGGAAACCAGTAGTCAGAGTGGAGACTACAGGTATCTAATAGATGTGATAGTCAGGCTCTTTACTTGAAGTGAATACAGCTGAATAATTTACAGTCTTTATACACTGAATTGAGAAGACAAAGGACAAATTAGGTAGTACAGAGTTGGAAGAAAGAGGGGAGTATAATGCTGTTACTATTGGCATATGGCAGGAACAAGTAACACATCAAAAAGGAAGTGTTAGAAAGTTGAAAAAGAGCAAAGTTTCCCACAATTGTTCAGGTTAGTAATGGGTCTTCCCATAACCCTTTGCAGTAATGTCAGATTTCTAGGAACACAACAACCAGATAGTAAGCCTAGAATCTAGATTCCGTAGTATATAGAGGAACATTATAGAATTGGCAGGGGATAATTATTTTCTCTTTCCAATAGATAGATCTGGTCATGCCTTGTCTTGTCCATTTCTTATAACTAAATTACTAAATTCAATGTGGTGTCCTTCCTTATCTTAAATCCAAATATAGATGGTGCCTAGACTAGCACTTTTGATTTTTGGCATACTGATTCTTGATGATGATAATAATCTAGGGGAGAAACTGACCATTTATGAAATACAAGACACAAAGAAAGCATATCATTATTGCTCCCCGACCTTAACAGTATGACAATTAATACATATTTTTCTCATGCACTGAGAAAGCATGAAAGACATCAGAATCTTTCAAGAAGTGAGATGACCAGATAAAAAACGTTAAGAAAATTTCTTGACTAGACAATGACCTCGGTGATGAAACTTATCCAGGACAGTCTCCAAAAAGAAAACTTTCCAGCCGGTTCCCAACAGTGATTGGATAACACTTCACAGCCTCTACTCAGAAGATCAGAAGAAGTTACCCAAAGATTGTATCTTAGAGATTCACAGCTTTTCCCTTGTCATTCCCTCCTAGCAATCTCTACAACGATGTCCATTGCAGTTTGGCAAAAGTACAAAGAACTCTTTTAAAAAACACAAATTGTTTTTCTGCATTATAAGGGAATTATGTGGGGAGGTGGGTTGGGAGGTTGGCCATCAACAACATTCAGAGTTGGAAAGCTGAAAGGATGTGGCATTATGTTACTCAATTCAACTTGACTCAACTAAGATAATTCTCAATCATTTCTTGGCTCTCCTACTCTTTCCTATAGGTGAACTGGCTCTCCCTATAGTCCAATTCTTGGTTCACTCTATACTACTTTTGTTAATTTACACTTACTTTTAGCGGTTTGCTGGTAAATGTTTAACAACCCTCGCTAGAAAAACAAATAAACGTATACTGAGACACATTTTTTTAGGGGGTTAACAATCTCAGTTTAATTAAACATACATATATCATTCACTTAGTTCAGGGGGAAAAGATCAGCCCCCTGAACTTCAGGGCAAAGTCAAACAGAAATGATTAACAGACAGACCTTGTCTGATTCAAATCACAATTCGTAGTTACCAGAAAAGCACCAACATCTGGGTTACAAAGCAGGGGGTTGGGGGGCTTCAACAGCTTGCCCAGAGTCTTGTCCCCTTCTCAATGAGTGTAGCCCTAAAAGTCCAACACTAACCTTCCAGTGGGTTGGGGACAACTTAGCATTTAGAATGTGGGAAAGCTCCAACCACCAGTACCACATCATATACAAATCAATGACTCTCTGTTGTCTTAGCGCTGAGAAACATTCCAAGACGAAAGATCCAACTTTACCTGCCCCATTCTTAAGCTAAATCTACATTATTAATACTTTTAAAATCTAGGTAGTCAAGAAACAATAAATCAAGGCCTTATTTGTAGTTTTTGCCCATTTCTGGGGTGTAAGTATGTTAGTCATTGTTCAGTTATTTCTGACTCTTTATAATCCCATTTTTGGGGTTTCTTGGCAAAGATACTGGAGCGGCTTGCCATTTCCTTCTCCAGCTCATTTTACAGATGAGGAAACTGAGGCAAATGGGGTTAAGTGACTTGCCCAGGGTCCTACAGCTAGTAAGTGTCTGAGGACAGATTTGAACTCAGGAAGATGAATCTTCCTGACTTCGGTGGACCCAGCACTCTGTCCACTGTGCCACCTAGCTGCCTATGAAGTATAAATACTCACAATGAAAATATGAGCTGGTTCAGCTCACTCCAACCTACCTATGAGTGGAATGGACTCTGAGAGACAATGAATTAGGGCAAGATTTTAAAAATAAGAATCATGAAAGATTTATTCTGATACTTCATGATATGAAGGGGATCCTGAATTCTCAAAACCATGACGACTAAGTACAAGCTCTAGAAAGTTCTACTATGTTAGAAAGACTGTTCTGGAAATAGATAGCTTTCTGAGGATCAGACTCATTAAGCACAAAGAATCAATAGCCACCAGGAGGCACACTTTACCCACTGCTAAAATTCATGAAACAAAGCAAAACACATATCAGTTCTTGGTTCTGTATGAGCTATCAACCTGATCTCCTTGACAAGCAGAGAGACTTAGCAGTCAAAAATAACAGCAGTTTAGAAAATAAACTCATTTGTAAAACTCCACCTAGGAGGTTAGTAGAGGATTATGAGTGGTATCGCATTACAAGATAGTGAGAAGTAACAGAGGAAAAGACAAGCTTGTAGAAAGCTTAGGAAGAGACCCAATTAAGCCAGACCATCCCCATAATATTTAGAGATAAAACTGAAAGAAGGACAAAGTACACCAAAAATGGAAAAGAACTGTCAAGATTCCTATAACAAATGAACAAATATTGATTACTATTTCCCCATAAGGCTACTTTCCCATTTGTATAAAATAATCTACATATCTACTAAAAATATTTTTGATGGGAATATGAGAATGAAACAGGTAGGCTCTCACACAGTATTGCACAACAGACCATATCTTTATAGTCATACAATTCACTGAAAGATGAAGAGAAAGTAAGACTTTACTTATTTTTTAAGTACTAGAAGAATTCGATTTGGTAGAACAAGATGCCATTTCAAAGGCTCTCTTCTAAAAATTGTTGCTTGTGTGTATATTAAAATGATGTGAGATTCCTTGAAAGATACAACAGAGGCATCTTTGTTCATTGGCATTCTGATAATAAAGGGAAGTGCATGCTTGCCAATGGCATTTACCACTCTCATGGAGTATTACCAGTTCAGAGTCCAAATGGAAGAGGGATGCCCCCTAGATGATGTTACTCCTTGTAACTATACTGGAACCTTCATGTTATATACTTGAATCTACATCTAAAAGATGCCCTAGCTCATTGGGCAAACTTCTTGTGAAAACAGAGAAAATCATTCAGAATGAAAAAGCATGGCAGGCAGGAACAAAAGTAAACATAAAAAAATACATGAATATAAAAAATACATACATATGCACATACACATATACATACATGTGTATTTGTCTATGTGTGTACAAATACACATATGTGTATATACATATGAATATATTACCTTCACCCCTACCAATAATTTTATTGGTATAATACTAAATCTATACATTATCTGGAAAGTATCATCATTTTTTTGTGTTGCTGTAGTCTGACCATGAGCAATGGATGTCCCTCCAATTATTTGGGTCTTTCTTTGTTCCTATGGAGAGTGGTTGTAGTTGTATTTTATGTGTTTGGGGTGATTCTTGGTAGATTGATGTATGGATATTTTGAACATTTTATGATTGTTTCAAATAGCAATTTTCTTTCAGTAATATCCTCTCAGTTTTTGTTGTTTTTTATATAGAAATGCTGATGATTTTTGTGGATTTTCTAGCCTACTATTTTACAAAAACCATTGCCTCACTTGGTTTCTTTACTGATTCTCCGTGGTTTTCTATGCAAATCATTGTGTTATATGAAGAGTGGGGATGATTCTATCTCATTTCTGTTGATGATTTTGCCCATATTTAATTTTTCTTCATCTTGTTGCTATCACTATTATGTCAAGAAAAATGTCAAAAGTAGCGTAGATGGGTATGTTCTTGCTTTACACTTATGTCTATTCTCTTCTAGTATTTCTCCATTGTTAGTGATGCTGGCTTTTGGTTTTAAATATATTTTTCTATTAAAAAAAGTCCTTAAAAAAAGAAAGCATGGATGAGCTACCTCACTAGAAACAAAGCCCACATATTGAGAGATTTCAGGTCCATTAAGGAATTAAACACTCAGGCAAAAAAGTAAAAGAATGAAAATAGCTGACATTTCTACAGTGATTTTCAATTTATGAAGCACATTAATTATGTGACCTCATTTGAACCTCACAACAACCCTGTGAGGTAAGTCAATGTCATTTGAGGAAAAGAAAATCCCAAACTCTTTGTTTCACGTTCTGTTTTTCAGATTGCCTAGTAGGGTGCCACTCTGTTTCAGAGAGTACTTCAAGCACAGTCTTACTCAAATTTCAAAGTGATGAAGTTACTTGACTGCAAAGTCTTTCCCTTTAGCCCAGTAACAGCAGCAGCAATCTCCCTTGGACCATTGGCACCCACCAGCCTGCTGATCCATGTGTGAAGTCATTCCTTTAGAGTATTTCTAATTAATGTTGTTGGCTTTAATCCTGGCTCATCAGTAGGACTTGCTGGATGTTGTCCTTGACATCTGGAACAACCATGTGAAATACAAGCAAAAGATCCCCAAACAAAGTCTGGCTTCTTGACCAATTAAGCATGAGCACTTGGCAGAAACTCTGTATGGCTCATTAGCCATTCTGATAGTTTCCAGCAGGTATGAATTTTGAATAGTGCTGGGTAACTGATTGTTCAGAGATCAGCCTGAAGCTTTACTTTCTGGAAGGTAGAAGTGGGATGAGGTCCAGATGGAGATGGAATAATAATGACAAAACTACAGATAAAAACAGCCTGTGAGCAATTACTAGAGATGCCCTGAGACAAAACAAAGCACAGGCATAGGACTATGTCCTTTGTTCTTCCCATGTCTGTGGCATGTTTTTTACTGCTTAATAGTATGCTGTAATGCTTGTTGGTGAATAGAACACCATACAGTTTTTACTTATAACCATAAGGCTTTCTGGAGGGTGAAGGCATGTGTTCATATGCTTTGGGTTAGATGTGTCCTCAGATCTCATAGAATATGCCAAAGAAAATCTTTACAGTTTTGACAAGAGATGATTAGAAGTCACTTTGCCTATGTCTCATGTTATGCTAATTAATCTTTCTCCTGGGAGCTTGTTTACTAACCTCCAAAATAATCTTGACTCCTGGAAACTCCTGGAGAGTGGGGTCTTTAGATCTCTTTTCCAATCTCACTAGTAACTAGTACTTACTCTGTTTCTAGTACATGAGAGGTGATCAGTAAATGTTTGTTGCATGAATGAACAGCTGATGTGTGATGTCTATCTATAGTTGTGCTGTGTGTATGTCAATAAAAACTATTGTTCATATCATGCCGCACCTGCATTCTTTAACCCTGTCTCAGGGATCAGTACAGTGGTGCAGAGGATAAAGTGCTGGGCATGGCGTCAGAAGATCTGGATTTAAATACTCCTGAAGACATTTAGCAGCTGTGTGATGCTGGCCAGTTACTGAGTCATAGTTTCTTCATACGTGAGGTTGATGATGGCACCTATCCCACAGGCCTGTTGTCGGGATTAAATGAAACGATGTCAGGGGCTTTGCAAACCTTAAAATGCACTAGAAACATCAGTTATCATAATGAAGGAATGTAGTTTCCTTTTTCTTTGACCTCTCTGGGGTCTAGGCCCAATAACAGTCTGTGGGGTCAAAGAGTATGAACAGTTTAATAAACTTGGAGGCATAGTTCCAACTTGCTTTCCGGAGCTGCCAGGCCAATTCACAGCTCGGCCAAGAGTATCAAGGTGCCTGTTTGCTTGCAGTCTCTCCAACATTTGTCAATTTTTTTCTACTTGAACCTGTTAGTTCATCAGTCTGGGAGAAATCCCTAACATAAAAACTCCTTCCACTAGTGCAAACGGGTAACTCACCAGTGAAAGATGATCTTTTAGAATTTTCTAGAGCACTGACAGTTATGCACTTTGCACACAGTCATATAGCTAGCAACCTCTTCACTCCATGGGGCAGCCTTTTATCCACAATGCCATGCTGCCTTCCTGATGGGTATCATTTCCCTCACTTTCCAGATGAGGAAGCAGAGGCCCAGTGAGGTAAAGTAGTTTATTCAAGGTCACTCAGCTAGCAGCAGAGCTGATCCTAATCTTCCCTATAGTCTAATACCGGTCCCACTTACCGGGGTGGGGAACCTGTGGCCTCAAGGCCACATGTGGCCCTGTAGGTCCTCAAGTGTGGCCCTTTGACCAAATCCAAACTTCACAGAACAAATCCCCTTAATAAAAGGATTTGTTCTGTAGCACTTGGATTCAGTCAAAAGACCACACTCAAGGACCTAGAAGGTCAGTCACATGTGGCCTCGAATCTGCTCTTTCCCCACCCCTGTGTAGACCATACTTGTCTCCTTGTCAAGGATACAAAACAATTTCTGCAAAAATGCCATGAGTTAGAATCATAGAGTCTCTATTTGGAAGGAATTTTAGGTAGCTCTTAGTCCAACCTCCCCACCCAATCCAGTAATCCTTTTATAGCATATGTGACAAATAACCACCCAGCCTCTACTTGAACATCTCTTGTGATGGGAGGCTCACTGCTTTATGAGACAGCCCAATCTATTATTGGACAGCTATAGTGTTTAGAAAGTTATGTTAAACTAGAATCTGCCCCACTATGTAACTTTTCACCATTGATGCTGGTTCTGTCCTCTAGAAGTACACAAAACAAGCCTGGTCCCTATTCCATGTAACACTCTAATATTGAAAGAGATCTGTGATGTCACTGCTTTGGACGTTTCTGCCAATGATGCAGATAGCCACGCCATCCTAAGTGACAGCCGTCCACATCTTTCTGTAAGTTTGCCCCATCTATCTAGTGATGGCAGCTGCCCTTGCTTTCTTTTGCTATTATAAGGGGACAAATGGAACATTCTGGTTGTCCACCTGTTATCCTTCACCTCCATAATATATGATCGGACCATCTTTTCTCCATAACATGCTATTCCTGGATGATGTCTTTCATTCTTGTTGGCTAGGTTTTCTCATTGTAAATGTCATTTTCTGTTCACCCGTTTCATACGTTAGCCCTTCAAATGTTCAAAGAGAGTCAATGTTTTCAACATACCCAGTTCCTTTAATGGTTCCTCATGTGAAACAGTTTCAGTAACTGTCACAATCCTAATTGTTCTGCTATGGATGTTGTCCCTCTGAAAATGTGCCATTCCCTGCCCCTTCTGTGAATGTTTAACAAACAGCTCTTGGGGGGGGGGGGGGCCAAAGAATGTACAGATGACATACTTTTAAGTTTGATCTGTATTATCAACATTTTCTCCATCACTGTCTTAAATCTAGACAATAAATCAGCAAGTTAAGACTTGATTTGTGATGTTTATGTACTTCTGAGACATAAATGTTCATGCCAGAAATTTAACAATCAGCTCTTGCAAGCAAGTTTGAGCTGGCTCCAGTAGAACCCTGATCATACTGAGCACCATAACTCTAGAGGTGATCTGACTGGCATGATAGTTTCACTTATCGGTCTGATTCCTTTGAGATCTCAGTTCGGTTACTTAGGCCCACTTGCTGCCATGGCTATGTACACCAGATAGAGGGTGATAACAGGTGACAACGTTCCTACCATCTAGGACATGAAGACTGTCGATCACACACATCAACTCTTCTAGCCATCTTGGAGCAGATGGGAAGTCATGGCGTCAGGCCCCTGAGCAATATCCTCAATGGAAACCACCACAGAGCCATTCAACCAAAGATGACAAGAGTTTCAAACTCCAGCCATCCTCTAATTTTCTATGACTGCCTCAAATCAAGGGTACATCTAAGTACGGTTGATGAAGCATGTTTTTTGTTGCATACCGTAGTTTCATTAGCCCGAGGTAGGAGGAAGCTGTTGTTTCCATTGGAAAGCTTTTACTGCCACAGACTGAATATGTCTGATCCAATTCTAGAGTGACATCCAAGAAGATAAATCCTTGATGATGTTCTGTGGCCTCCTGGTAACGTTCAGGGCTAAAGTGAATTCTTTGTTGTTCTGCCAAATGCCTAGGAAGTTAAAAGGAGCTTCTAAAAGGCCAAAGCTGATAGGCTCTGTATCTGATCATGTGATAAGTCTTCTCCCTACCATTTACAGATGGCACTTAGGTCTATGAGTTAGGGTACGTCTATGGCCTGAGGATAATATTAGTTTTTTCTTTGTCTTCCCCAGTTCAGGGGTGGGGAGGGCTAGGGTTAAGGAGAGAGGGAGCCAGTGAGCTCAGTTGCATGTTAAAACAATTTGGTCATATTTGTTAATAATTAATGATATGTTATAGTAAGAACAAGAGAGTTAGCTTGCAGGTGCTGGTCAGTCTCTTCCCTGTAGTGGGAATAATGAAACATCGGTTTCCTTGTGCAGGAGGAAAAGAACATGCAAAAAGAAAATTTCTAGTTTGTAACCAAGCATGGATTTTCCAGCTCCCCACAATTGATTGCTCTCAGAGGGGAGGTGGGGCTTGGGGGGGGGCAGTGATAGAAAAAAAATAAAGTGCTTGGAAAATGTATTTAAATTTACTTTCAATTAAAACTATGATCAGTTCAAAAGTCCAAAGATAGAGGGATAATGGAAGTTATACTTCCTTGCTGAGAGTTTTGTTTTTTTCCCTAGGAGAGGGCTATTCTCTGCTCTCATTATGGTCAGTGAAATTTTGTTTCTGCTAAGCACCTCCTGCATATTAATGTCTTGTAAGAATATAGAAGGATGTGTAAGATTTGGACTTTGCTCACTACCAGCTTGTGGCCTAGTTGGTTAGACGAGACTGTCACACATAGAGAAAAGCCATGGTCTTGCCAAGGTGGGTGTTCCCTCTTCTAGCACGTACTCTAACCCATCCAGGGCCTCTAGACTGTGTCATTCCTGTCTTGGATCTTCTATAAGTCTTTTGTAAAGTTTCAACCAAACATCCTGGGGACCTTCCCCTAGGTCTTTTAATATTTGCGTACACAAGGACAACACTTGGCCAGTCTATGTGTCTACTTGCTGTCCCCACCGAGTGACGAGCCAATAGCCTTTTCAGTCGAATATTTAGATCTGGTTGATATTAAATAAGATGCCAAAGTGTATAGAATTAACTCTGAATATAGTAAGAGTTTGAAGGAAAAGAAATAGATTTGTGATGGCTGAAGAAATCCAGAAAAGTTCATGAAGGGAGGGAGTTTTGAGCTCCATGCCTGGAGCACGAGCGACCTGGAGTCAGGAAGACCTTCATTCAAATCCAGACTCAGACACTTAACTAGCAAATCATTTAACCTCTCTTTGCCTCAGTTTCCTCAACTGTAAAATAGGGATAATAGCAACACCTACCCATCAGGGTTGTTGAGGATCAAATGAGCTAATGTTTGTAAAAAGCACTTTACACAGTACTGTAGGTGCTACATAAATGCTTATTTCCTTTCCTTCCCCTTCCCCATTAAATGTCCACTAATAATGCACTGATATAAAATTGAGAGAAAATTTATATCCTTAATTTTCTTGTGGCTATGTCTTCGCCTACCATCCAAATTCACCAGTATCTGCTACATTGGATGAGGAGCACAAGGGAATCAGATTTTACACAAGATGGAAATATTCCACACCATGATGCTGAGGAACCTTGATGGGGAATTTGAAAATCTTCTGCAAAGATAGGTGGAGGGATATGGTTTTTAAGCACCTTCTAATTACTCCCTGGCCCTCCAGCCTCCCCATGCATATGCTTGCTTTGGCCCCAAAGAACAGCCCTTGATGCCAATTACTGGGTCATACTCTGGGAAGGTAGGAGAATGTGGATTCCTTGTCTAAAGGTTAGAGTCAGTCAGTCAGTTAGTATGTATGATGTGCTTAATATGTGTCAGGCACTGTGCTAAAATGTAGATCTACAAAGAAAAGTAAAAACACAGTTCCCACCCCTGAGGAGCTAATATTCTAATGGAAGAGACAAATAGTCCTGCTTCTAGTCCAGCCCTCACAGCCATCATCTGGGGAAGCAGCTCTTTTGGAGAAGGGGCCAGCCATGCCCACCAACTGCCAGCCAACTGCCACACACAGCCAACAAGTCCACCTGGCTGAAGTGGCAAGGCACCCTTCCATCCTGTGGGAGAGAGAGGAAGCAAGATGCACCAGGCAAATCAAACCACCACCTTGACCACCATGTCCACTCAGACCCTTGGGAGACATCCCAGAACTCTGCACCTAAGGGCCTTGGGAATAAGAATACTTCCAGTCCAATGGTCTCAGTCATTCTGGTAAACAACACCTGTCAAAATGTAGCCTAGCAACTGCTCCTGAAGACCCAGAAAAGAAAATTCTTGTCACCAAAGTCCCTGGCACTCTCAAATGGGTCGACATCAGAAACATATAGGATTTTATCAGTGAAAATGCAATTAAAGAAAATGCATTGCCATCTGCTTTGACACTTCACCCTAAGGATCATGGGACATTTCCATCTAATTTGAAGGGGAAACCTCCCATATGTGTTGTCTTCCCCATTAGAGTGTAAACTCCTTGAAGGCAGAGATTGTCTGACTTTTCTGTTTGTCCTTAGTACAGTGCTTTGCACAAATTAGGTACTTAATAAGTGCTTTGTTCATTTATTCCAGATATATACAGTGTAAATGGAAAGAAATCTCAAAGGGAAGGAATTAGCATTGGAGAAGGGGTGGGGAAAGGGGAGGGGACTGAGAAAGGCCCTAAATGGCATTAGAGGGAAATGTACTATTAAATTCATGCCAAACTACTCCATGTCAACTCCCCCTTGACCCCAAAATGGAAACAATAATTTTGAAAAAACGCAAGTACAGTCAGAACCAAGCATACAATCTGTATTTAGCATATTGTCCCTTAATAGTGGCCTTTTAAAAATACATTGAAAACATATTCTGCCAGACTTGTTTTTGTATTTTACTCATCATGTTAAGGCACAACAGATGGAGACTGAGGAACATATACTGTTGGAAAAGAATCCTCCCTCTATTTTCTTCAGCTTAATGGCTACATTTAAAAAGTTTAGGAGGAACTTCAGAAATTATAGTGCATTTTTGACACATCCCACTGTTTTGGCACATTCTTTTATAGAACCTTATGAGAGTTAATGATATCATTTTCAACAAGCAGGATAGACAACATACTAAAGAGTATATACTCCAAAGAATACAATAATAATTGAAAAGGTGTAGCTTTATCTGCAATAAAGTACAAGAAGTGTGCATTTGGGGTGGACTACAAGAGGGGGCAGAAAGTTAATAAAAATTCATACTTGTAACAGAATTTATGGTTAATTCAGAGGTCTGAAGGTCTTAGACATGCTTTCAGCTTGCTAAATAGGTTTTACAAGGCAGAGAAGAGGTAAGGGTTTGAATTTCTCCTTTGTAAAATGAGTTTAATAATAACCCCATTTCACAAGGTGGCTGATACAATAGTCATGACCTTTATACAGCATTACAAATCACGTAGCAAACCTTAAAGTGCTATAAAATGTTATTATCATCATTATAGGCATCTTGTCATTTTTAATGGGATTCAGATAGAAATAGCTATTCTCTTTTATATTTAATATTCTATGGACTATTGCCCAAGGGGTTAAAATGACTGCTTTTGTGGCTGAATAAATGTACTAAAGTGTGAGCTCATCTTCTGTAGGCTCTTGGTAAGCACCCTCAATGTAACTCCAGTAGCAGAAAGGGATGTTGTGCCTCAGCTGGTCTTAATGTAATTTTGATTTCAGCTTGGTGTCTATGGGGCAGCTAGGTGATGTAGTGGAGAGAGTACTGGGCCTGAAGTCAGGAAGACTTCCTGAGTTCAAATCTGGTCTCAGATACTTACTAGCTGTGTGACCCTGGGCCAGTCATTTAACCCTGTTTGCCTCAGTCTCCTCATTTGTAAAATGAGCTGGAGAGGGAAATGGCAAACCACTCCAGTATCTTTGCCAAGAAAACTCCAAGTGGGGTCGTGAAAAGTCAGACGTGACTGAACAATAACAAAGGTGTCTATATTTCTAATATGATGCTGATTCCCCAATTTTTACATTAAAATGCTTGTAATAAAAATTCAAAAATGTGAAAATATAATTTTCCCCCTAATGATCCCAATGACTTTTTGTCAGGTTCCAAAAAAGGATCTTCACTGACAATTCTCATTTTACCTGCAGTCCCCATGTAATGAAGGAGAAAGTCAGATATTTAAAATGATTTCAGCTCTATAAACCTTGCAATCCCACTCTCTCCAATCTGCCATATGGCAAACATAAGCTCCGTATTTTGATTTTTAGGTAATAAATGTGTCATTTTTCATGGCTTAGGTATGGGCTACATTTCAGAGAGCTGTCTTACTCGCAGACAGTTCTGGGTAAAATGTGACATTTTCCATGGCTTTCTCCCTAATTATACTTCCCATCAGCCAACCTAGAGGCAAAGGAAGATTGAAATTCCGAAAGTTGAATGCAGATTCATTCAGTCATCAAGCTTTACTGAGTACCTACAATGTGTAGAGTCCTGATCCCCTTGTCTCTGTCCTCAAGGACTTTGAAGTTCATTTGGGAAGGTCAAAAGCATTCACATGAAATAGCTGAGGAATGCTATTGCCAAGCAACGTGTCAAAAAGTACAAATCAGTGCAGCATTAAGTCAACTACATTAGTGTTGATAATCAGGGGTAGTAAGATGTCACATTAGTTCATTTATGGCAAGTTTCCTGGAAGAGGTGAGTTTAGGGCCAGGTTTTCAAGTAGGTAAGGGACAAGGAGAGCTAGTAATAGGATGAGGAACCCAGAACTTTGTTCCAAAATGCCAACACATCCTTCCAGTAGGCATGGGGGAGCAGGTATGGGTCATTCAGAGGAGGGTAATAACAGAAGATATATCTCCCCAAAGGATCTCTCCAACACGCCCACACAATTGCTAACATTCTTCTAAGTCATGTATCAATACCTTCCCCTCCTAGATCTACCAGAAATTCCTGGATCTTCATGAGTCAACTATGTCATGGAATTTTATCAATCCTACTGTGCCCTGGGTACATTCCATTGAAGTTGTTAATTTTAAATTTTTTAAATTTATGGACTAAAACAAACATTTCCATAATACAGTATAATAAAAAAGTGATTGCACATGAAATTGCAAATCAATTATGTACAACTTACCGTTCCTTTTAAATACATAATAAAATTATTACGTAAATTTCCCTTTTTTTCTTTCTCCCCCCCTCCCAGCCATAGAGGTGGCTACCATTAGACACCAGTAAGTGTGTGTAATATATATACATGTATATATAATGTGTATTGTGTATATGTAAAATTATTCTATAAATACTTCTATTTATCAGTTCTTTCTCTGGATGCAGATAGTGTCTTTCTGTTTATGTTTTTATAGTTAATTTGGGCATTTATAATAGCCAAAATGACTTATTCGCTCAGAGTATACTTAAACCAGTATTGCTATTATTACGTACAATGTTATCTTGGTTCTGCTGATTTTGCTCTTCATTATTTTGTGACCCCACCCAAGTTGAGGGCATAAGTATGTATAGAAATAAGAACAGTAGATACCATCCCCTTCCTAAAACTTCTTTGCCTTGGCATTACAGGAGGGCTGTGTGGAAAGCTGTTGCTTTCCCAAGCGGCAGGTTTGAGTGGGAGGATGCCATCCATAGATCTACCCATCCTCACCCTTCCTGGCCTGGAACCTCTCCCTAGAGTAGAAATGTAGCTCAGTTTGGACAGGGGGATGTTGTGGAGGTAGGAGTCTTGACTGGAGGCTGAGGAGTAGCAGCATTCTGGTACCTAATTGCCAGTTTCACTGTGTCTGCACATTGGCAGGGATGGCATGGGATCTGGTCCCACCCACCAAAAGGTACAGTGTGTTGTTTCAATATTCTTGCCTTGTAAGCATCCTAGCCCTTCCTTCCTAAAGCTGAGCATTCTGGAAGAACAGGTCAAGGGGCTCAGGGCTAGCTGAATACAGATGGAGGGGAGGAATGAGAGCTTGTACTTCTCCTCCCCTGGACCACATATCCCTGGCATGGATGAGTCCTTTTCTGCCACTCCCTCCCCATACAAATCGTGAGACAAGATCACATGATTGTTACCTTCTCCCTTTTCATATCTGGGATGTGTACATAGGCCACCAATGTCAGGGAAGGAGGACCCAGGGCTTCTGCTCAGTTTAGGCTAGCGCCCCCATTCTCAATCCCATCACTCCTTGGCCTTTTGCTATTGCCTGTCTCAAGCTGGGTTTGATGACCAGCATGAAGAGGGATAAATGGATGCCTGCAGTCTTCCCTGGGAAGCAAGAAAAACACAAGCAAAATCAACCAGATCACATATGTCATGAATTTTATTTATACTCACCCTCCCCATGATGAGATGAAAAAAATGTGTTTTATCACAAATTCTCTGAGGCCAAGATTGATACTGGTCATTACAAGTAATCAGACTTTGGCCGCCTTTCAGAGTTGTCTTAGTTTATGTTATTGTGATTGTGTATATTGTTCTTCTGCTTCTGTTTATCTCTGTATCTTAGTCTGTATTTCTCTATGAGCTTTATATTACTTGTTTCTTATAGCGCAATGATAATCCATTAAATTCTTATCTCCACAATTCATCCAGCTATTCCCCTATGTGGTGAGTCCCCATTTGGTTGCCAGTTTTTCTCAGCGCAAACTTTCTATTCTCCCTGCAGAGTGGCAGGGTTTCAGCCAGTTAGCATTTGGCCAGATCTGTCCACACAGGTATTTATGAGAACCACAGAGAGCCACAGCTGCTTTCTGGTGCTTGAGAGAAGCATGAATCTACACTCCTCTCCTGAATCTTTCCTCTATCTCTTCCTACCCCTACCCTTTACTACTGCTCACCTTCCTCATTGACAGAAAGAGCTCAGCTTTGGGGAAGAGAAAAGAAAGCTTACGATACAATGGAAATGATGCCAAATTTGGAGTCAGAGGACCTGGGTTCAAATTTGATCTCTGACATTATTTGTGTGAAGTTGGGTAAATCACTTAACCTCTTGGGTCCTCAGTTTCCTCTTCTGTAAAAATGAGTGGTTGGGTAAGATGACCTCAGAGGTCCTTCCAACTCTAAATATATGATCCTCAGACCTATCTGGAGAGAGATAAGACACGGTCCTGTAAACAGGTAACTAATACTAGTTGATAAATGATGTATCCACTGACAGGCAGACATAATAAGTGCTATGGGAGCTGAGAGGGTTAAAACATTTCTTTCTGTGGGTGATGATGATGATGATGATGGTGATGATGATGATAGCTAATATTTATTTAGCACTCAAGGTCTCTAAAGGGTTTTACTTATTTTCTTGTTTGGTCCCTACAACAACGCTCTGAGGTAGGTGCTATCATAAGACTCATTTTTTTAAATGAAGAAACTGAGGTTCACAGAAGTTGAGTGACTTACCCATGGGCAAACAGCTAGTGTCCACTCCAACTCCAGTTTCCTCTCCATTGGAACCAGCTAACTCCCTAGAAATGGAAGTCTTCATAGTGAGGTGGGTGGAAAGAAGGGTGTGAGTAAAGGTACAAGGCAAGCCACAGGAACAGTGAATAGACCAGGAAAGGAGAAGATTTAGGTAGGAACAGGGAAATCCTGTCTAAGGATTTGTCACCTAGAAGTGGGATGAGAGTTGTTCTGCTTAGCCCTACAGGGCAGAACTAGGAGCAACAAGGGAAAGTTACCAAAAAAGCCAATTTATTTTTGATGAAGGGGAAATTTTCCTAGCAATTAAAGTTATGCAGCAGACTACCTTAGGAGGCAGTGGGCTCCTCATCACTTTAGGTCCTTAAACAAAGACTGTATGACCATTTGTTGGGTATTTCATAGTCAGGCAGTCAGTTAATCAGGAGGTCAACTAATATTTATTACAAGCCAGGCAATGTGCTCTGGAAATACAAGGAAAGGCAAAAGTCAATCTCTACTCTCAAAGAGTATCTCAATGGAGAAAATTATAGAGAAGATTCTTAGTAGGTATTGGATCAAATGATTTTAAGGTCTCTTCCAATTCTGATTGTGGCCTAGGGAGGCTGAGAGGTGCATGGGGAAAGAGGATTGAATTTGGAATTGGAAGATCTGAGTCTGAATACTGGTTCTGCCACTTACTACCTGGTTAACCTTGGGAAGGTTACTTCAACCTCTCTTGGCTTCGGTTCCCTCATCTACAAAATGAAGGGGTTGGATTGGATGGCATCTAATGTCTCTTTCAGCTTTAAATCTAGGGTCCTAGGATTCTGTGGTGGTTCATGTAAAGAAGTACTCTAGAAAGGTAGTTTAGGGTTAGATGTATCATCTTGGTGAAGGATAGACAGCAAGGAGGCTGAAGACAGAGAAACCAACTTGGAGGAGATTACCAGAATCCAAGGGTGAGGTGGTTAAAGGCTTGGACTGGTGGTTTCAGAAATAAAAAAAAAAGAATCTGAGAGGCAATGAGAGAGAGGGAAAAAAAGAATTGGCACGATTCAGAGATGGATTGGTTGCGAGGGATAAAGAACAAGAAGTTAGAAATGACTCTGAGTCTGGGAGCTTGGGGATTGGAAGGATGATGGTAGTGTTGACAGTAATGGGAAATTTGGACAGAGGCTCTTGTTTTTACAGGGCAGACAATGAGTTCAGGCTGTGTCAGTATGACAGAAACAAATAGACCATAGCAGGAAAGAAATGAGAAATTCAGGTCACTCTGATCCTTCTATCTGATGGATGTGCCACAGCTGAATCAGTCATGATGGATCATTAAGATGTCCAAAGTAACCAAGGTCTGTCAGGTTGTGATCTGGTAAGTTTACCCCCTACAAACAGAGCCCTTGCAACATTTCTCATCATAATAATGACATATGACATGGAATGGTTTCGGTGGAGAGTGTGTGGAAATCTGCCTGATGTTGACTTAAGCTTAAAGACTTAGGTGGAGGACAATGAGAAACAAGTTTGGTGGGTTTGGTTTTCCAAGAGTCCTCTTCATACAACGTGGCCCGTTGCTTCTAGATCTTCACTGTGCTCACCTGTAATAGAGACTAGTCACGGGGAATCAGCATGACTGAATTTTCCTGTGCATTTTGATTCACCCTCAGGCCAGGTTTAGGAAGTGTGAGGCTATATCCGTACATACAAAATAAGTGGAGAATTGAGAGGAGTCCGATAAGTCATAGGCTTAGAGACCATAGGACCACAAATTTAGGGTTAGTTGGGACTTTGGAGGTCACTTAGTCCAAACTTCCATCATTTTACAGATGAGGAAACTGAGGTCCAGGGAAGTTAGTCCAGGTCCTCATTACTTTTCTCCTGTCCTATTGCAATAGACTCCTAATTGTTCTTCCCACCTCTAGTCTTCTCCCTCTCTAATTTATCACACAGCCGCCAAAAGCACAGCACTCCCTTGTTCAAGAACTCTAGTGACTCCCTACTGCCAGTAGAGTCAAATATAAATCTTCTATTTTTACATTAAAAGCCCCGCACAATCTGGCTCTGCCTAGAACACATCACTCCCCTTTAGGTACTTTCTATTTCAACCAAGCTGGCCACCTGCTATTACCCACAAAACCTATTCCATCTCCCATCTCTTCACCTTTGAACAGATTGTTATCCATGCCTCAAAAGCACACTCCCCTCAACTCTGCCCTTTCAAGGCTCAGCTCAAATACCACCTACTATAGGAGACCTTTTCTGGTCTCCTCATTTGCTCATTTGCTCTCCCCCCCCACCCCCACCAACCAATGATTTTGCATATGTTTTATATTTATCAATGTATTAAAGCAGTGGTTTGAGACTTTGGGGAACAAAAGTGATTAATTGAGACAAATTAACTCTACCCTTAGGGGTTTCAAATAGCCAAGATCAGGAGTTAGGGAGTATCGAGTTTTGTGGAGGAGTTGTCTAGCCCTGCTGTTTAGGAGCAGCCTATCGAGAGAGAGATACACTCCACCTAGCAATTAGAGAATTTTTTTGACTCTAGAGAGCTTCAGACACAATTGAAAGATCAGAGATTTATAACCAAAGCAGACACAGATATGAAAACTGTCTTTGAAGAAGAGAAGTCCTGGCAGCAGAGAAGAGAGCCAGTTATGGACCAGAGAATTAGGCCTAGCAATTGAGAATTGAGCTGTAGACAGGAGCAGACCTTGGAAGCACAGCTGAGCAACCCACCTAGCAGAAATGTGCTCTCAATGGAAGCTGCCTAAGGGTTCTTCAAAGAGAGAGAAAGGACTTCTAGGTCCCCCAGTACCAGGAATTGTGAGGTACCTTTGCCCCATGTGTGCCTTTTTTCCATTGTACTCTGAATACTCTTTCAGTGAATACTGTGTGTACCTTTGTGGGAGAGTGCACCCTAGGTTTATAAGAGGAATGCTAGTGTTTTCCCCCCTTATACTATCTTAGTGAATGCCTTTGCTAAGAGCCAAATGAATTTACTGGTTGATTATTAGTGAGAAGCACACGAGTAGGGGGTGATGAGCTAGAGAGTTCACCTCATATCGTTATTCTTATAATCCTCCATATCAGTGCCCCTCTGTGGGCACTCACCTGCAAGTATGAGTACAAGTTGGGGAACTGCAGGGGGGGGGCAGGGAAGGAGGGGGAGGAGATAGGTATTACAATTGTAGTGGTTGTAGGAAAACTCCTTAACATTTCCTTTTTTTCTGTATATAGATTATATCTCTTCCAGTACAGTGGATGGTTCTTGAGGGCAGGGACTAGTTCATTTTTGTCTCAGGATCCCCAAAACCTAGAAAAATGCCTGGCCCAGAGTCAGCTTAATAAAAGCATATTACCTGATCAGATGACTTGACCAAGTTTGCACTTGGAACTTGTAGTCAATAAATAATAAATTAATAATCATAATATTATGTTATATTATGTTACAATAATTATTATCAATAAATAATGAAGCCAATACTCGAATCTTACTACTCTATACCAAAAAACACCATTCCCCTCTACTACGTTATATCACAATGCCTGCTCTAAATCTGTTAATGTTACCTACAAGTAATTAGGCTATGGTTTTGTCTCTTCGTTTTCTGTTTTAGCACAGTTGCTCTCTGACTATTCTCCAGTACTCTCAATGAAATGAAGATATGGATAGTAAAAAATTAATTTGATAACTCAAGTTAGTTTAGATCACTCAGGGTCTCAAGGGGGTTGGCATTTTGTTTGGTATTTTAGTTTGCGTGATGTGTTTTGGCTACTCTGATCAAACGAATCCTTCAAACGATCGCTTTGCTTATCGGTGAAAATAGATAGAACTTGTAGGAGCACAAAGATCCCCCACCCCCAAACCAGAAACCTGGAGATTGATAGAAAACCACTTCAATTGTCTCATTTTTAACTAGAGAGTCTCTAATGATCCCCTTCTCAGCAGCCTCCCAAACCATCCCTGTCTGTGTCAAATGTCAATGGATATGAAAAAAATTAGATCTTAAACTGGATAGGATTTTAAACAAATTATAGTGATTTCCTGGCTGAGCAAATTGCCATTCTATTTCAGTAAATAACTATAATTTTTTTCAATTTAAAAAAAATCTTTACAATTTAGAGCACAAGGAGAACAGCATGCTTTTGTGGGCCAACTTGTAATATTAAAAGATTAGGAAAATACCACAGCTCTTAGCAATCTATTCCCTGTGTCTCACATTCTAACTCCTCTGTGGGGAGCTTTACCCTTCTGATCACCTCAAGAAGAAATGATCAGATTTCATGATGTGTTCTCAACACAACTCTTAATTTTGTTACAAAAACAACAGAGAACAAATGTCTGCTATCTTTGCTTGCTCTCTCAAATTTCAGACATGAGAACTATGAATATCAGCTTAAAACTTTTGAGGGTATATTTAATGACTCTTTCAACAATGAAGGAGCTTTTATAAAGTTCATTTACAAACTGATCTCCCTCAAATAAATAAGGAAAGCATGCCCTTACCCCAAATGTTTTGCCTTGTTAATTTATATTCACTCTCTCCGTATTTATACTGGAAAGTATATCAGTCCTTATTTAGGAGTTGACTTTTTAGTACATTATTTATTATAAGAACTTGTAATTTCCATTTATCCTGGAAGAGATGAAGTCAGATTTAGCTGGTGGAGCTGTCCCAAAATAAATGCTTTTTGCTATCCAATTGAAAATAAATGCTTGGGTGAACCTGTTAGTTCATTTCCAGTAGTTTCTCTGACTGGATATGAAAATTCCCATTCCTGGAATTGTTTTCCTTGTATTTTCCTCCTTTTTCTGCCTTATTATTGCTATTGCTATAAAATGGACAAATTGAAAACCTATTAGAACCAGAAGATGTGCTACCTTTCTTACTTCTGTGAAAAAGAAATCCTTAGGAAACAGGACTAGCAATTCTGAGAAGTGCTACAAAAAATTGGGGGGCAAGTAGCATGAATGGGATATAGTTGAATAAACCCTTTTGTGTAAATTAATTTTTTAATTAACACACATTTATTTTCTCTTCCTTCCACATCCTTCCCATTGAAAAAGAAAGGAAAACAAGCCCCTCAGAAGAAATAAACATAGTTCAACAAAACAAATCCCCATATTGGTCATGCCAAAAATGTGTGTCTTATTCTGCATATTTAATAATCTATTACCTTTCTTCCAGAAACATTCATCATTAGTTCTCTAGAACTGTGGGTGGTCATAGGGTTTATCAGAGTTGTCAAATCTTTCTTGGTTATTAATTTTTACAATGTTGTTGCTATTGTAGAAATTATTCTTTTAGTTCTGCTTGCCTTATTCTGCCTCAGTTTAAGTCCTCCTAGGTTTCTCTGAAACTGCCCATTTCAACATTTCCTTTTGGCACAAATTGTATTCCATTACATTCATATGTCATTCTCTTTACAAAAAAAAACCATATTGAGTTGGGGAAATGCTGTGGGTGGGAAAAATCTTGGCCATAGACCTCAGAAAGTGGGGAACACAAGGCTCTGTGGCAGAGTGAGCCTCTTACAGGTGGCAACCAGTGGGTTGGAAGGGTTTCAGCATCATGAGGAGAGACTAATCCTGGGAGGAGCTCAACTGAGGTGTGGCATCTAGGAGATAGAAAGCTCCTTATTTGGTAGATTCTTAATTTAACTAATTATTCTTGCTAACTAGGGACTAAACATATATAAGTACACACATATGTATGTATGTATCGAGATAGATAGATAGATAGATAGATAGATAGATAGATAGACAGATATGAGGAATGTCTATAGCCTCTAAATTTTGGTGCCTCTAGACAAAGCCTTGGTTATCCTACCTTAGTTATAACTTGTACTGGAAAGACTCTTAGAAGTTTAAAATCTTCCTCCCCTTCCCTCCCCTCTCCCCTCCCCTCTTCTCCTCTCCTTCCTTCTTTCCTTCTTTCTTTCTTTTTCTTTCTTTTTACTTTTCTTTCTGTCTTTCTTTTTCATTCCTTCCTTCTTTCTTTCTTTACTTCCTTTTTCTTTCTTTCTTCCCTTCTTCCTTTTTCCTTCCTTCCTTCTTTCTTTCTTTCCTTTCTTTCTCTTCAATCTTTACTCTTTTTCTTGAAAAGTTTGAACTATATTGCAACTTTGAAACATCTTACTCAATAGCTTGAAGTCTTTTCTATTTTTATTCTCTTGAATATTATTACTACTACTTCTAATGACCAGCATTTCCAAATTTAGAATAGAGGCCAGAATGGAGACTCTTCCCTTAGCTTTGTTTGATGATAGTAGACATTGGCTCTGAACCCCTCGCCAATGCATTGAGAGCTTTCTCCCCTATAGGGATCTAGAGGGCGCCTCGTTGGGTTCCGTAGGAATGGAAATAGAGGACTAAGTTGATTCTGATAAGGCTAGTGATACCTAGGGGACTAGAAAATGCATTTCCCCACACTGATACACACAAGTATCACCTTTGAGTCAGGAAGTGGGGTATCCTGGAAAAAGCACCAGCGCTGAAATCAAAGAACCCAATACCTATGTGACGTTAGTCAAGGCTACTTAACCTCCCTCTTCCTCAGTCTCTTCTGGAAAACCAGGGACTTGTTCAAGATTGTCTCTGAGGTTCTCTCCACCTCAAACTCTGGGATATAAAGATCAGACGGGCATCTGTTACTCCGTGGTAGGATATTGCATGATGGTGCCACTAGATGTCAGTAAAGCCACACGCTTCTTCTGATGCTCACACACTGGTTCAGGTCAGTCCCGCTTTCGAGGGGGTTGGACTCCTCCCAAAGACTGCTTTCTGCTTTTGCTTATTTTGCATTTTACTCTAACTGGTTGCATCCATTTGAGGAGGGCACCCCTCCCCCTCCCCAATCCTCATTTTCATGGTCAGTCCGCATCTTCCTTTCTCTCATTTTCAGGGACATCTTTTCCAGTTTAACAAAAAGTTTGTGATGCCAGCAAAATTGAAAACCAGATTATAATAAGAGAAGCCTTCAGGAAACATCTCAGGAAGATGCCTGGGTGATTTGATAATTTTGAAATCAAACGACCCCCTTAACACACCATCATCACCCATTAATATTTGTGTTAATAATAGCTCATTCCGACATTGCAAGCGCTTTCCTTGCGACAATTCTGGGGAAGGATTCACACAAGTCTTTTCAAATCCTTTTTACACTTGAGAAGTATTACACTTGAGGAGGTATTAAGGAACTTGTCTATGGTTAACCTCACGATTAATAAGTAACAGAGTTGGGTTTCGAACCCAGGTCACTCACTTCTGATTCTCAGACCAGAGAGCACTGTTTCCTTCCACCCCAAACCCCTCCTGTCACCACCAGCTTTCTGTGTTTCTACCATCGCCTGGGATTCAGAAAGAAACAATAATAACAACACGGAGGGGACAGAAATAAATGCCTACGAGGCAAAACCCTTTCTTCTGAAGTGCTGACTGTGTCTCTACAAAGTTGGCGGGGGTAGGGGTGGGGAACTCTTGGAAGGATGACTCTTAGTCCTGGAAAAGGCTCAAAAGTTCAAGCTGCAGCTCATGGATGTTTGGCCTCATGCAAGTCCCTCGGGAGATTTGCTTTAGAAAACTAATGAGCAGAAAGTTGTAGATCATAGCAGTTTTGCAGTAATTCCATTTTTAATTGCTTGTTAGGCAACAGACCACAATCTACTAATTTAATTTAGTCTATGGCTTTTAACTTCAACGTATTTCACTCATATGAAAAAAATGATTGGATGTAGCATATTTACAATTTTCAAAAAGTACTCAACATTGAAGAAAGCCCAGGGTAGCTAGTATGTGGAATTTTAAAAGTACACACAAGTACACACTTCTGTTGTGTATTCACATCTCAGAACCATGAGTCTCCCAGAGGCAATTTGAAAAGGAAATTGAACTGAAGGATGAGTGGAACATGTTACTCCTGTATTTAAGCACAGCTATCCTATGCTTAGGGGAAAAGAGTAAACAGTGGTTTTGTTGTTCAGTTGTGTTCAACTCTTTGTGACCCCATTTGGGGTTTTCTTGGCCAAGATACTGGAATGATTTGGTTTGCCATTTCCTTCTCCAGCTCATTTTACACACGAGGAAATTGAGGCAAACAGGGTTAAATTATTTGCCCAGGGTCAGAGGTCAGATTGGAACTCAAGAAGGTGATCTTCCTAATTCCACTGTGCCACTTAGCTGCCCCAAAGGTCCTGTATTTAAAGGAAAAGTCTCATGTGCTTACTGTTTTCTTCTTGAGTTCTATGATTTCAGCTACAAAGGCAATGTGGACCTTGGGGAACAGAGGATGCAGCTAGCATAGTAGCCCCAAAAAGGATACTGTGTTTGGGAAGGAAGTAGTTTGAGACAAATGTGTCTTCATGTGAATGACTGCCATTATTCCACTCTGTAGTGTGTTCAGATAGTACTGAGAAAAGAGTGACTTCTTTCTTGCTTCAGACCACCATTAGAAATCTGCCCCTCCTCCCATCATATGTATATGTATATATGTATATGTATGTATGTGTGTGCATATGTGTGTACAAGAACTATGTATTTGCACAAATGTATATGTAATTAACAAATAAATTCATAGGATCATAAATCTAGAGCTAGAAAAGAGCTCCAGACCAGATTTTACAGTTGAAGAACCTAAGACTCAGAGGTGACTTGCCAGGAGATGATAGGTAGGTAGGCAGACAGATAGATTGATAGATAGATAGCTAGAGAGATCGATAGATGGATAGATGGATGGATGAATGGATGGATGGATGGAAGGATGGAAGGACAGATGGATAGACAGATAGATAGATGAATGGATAGAGAGATGGATATAAACAGATACATTTCAGATATAGATATGTAGATGTGCGTGCATTTTCACACACATACATATTCAACTACAAGCAAATATCCATATATACACACATATCTATATCTATCTATATATTTATAGTTACATATCTACATCTTTCTCTCCCTCTGCCTCTATCTTTGTCTTTCTGTTTCTCTCTCCCAGCCCTGGCATTAACTGTTTGAATGCCATCAGAGAAGTCCTTTTACCTTTCTGAGTTTCAGTGCCCTCATCTACAAAGGAGAGATAATTATTCTCAGAAATAATTTCAACATCTCCCTCACAGAACTAGTGCCAAGAAGGTAACTTGTAAGCCCTAGGGCACCAAATAAATTTAAGTTATTATTATGATTTTGACACCAATCATGGTACCCCAGAGTTTCAAAGTAAAACTAATCAGGGTTGAGCCAAAGGGCAATATAAAGACCTCAGGGATGTGTAAGGAGGCTACAACCTCTTACTGAAGATGATTTGTGGGAAGCAAATAACCATCCAGCTCTGGAAATAAAATGTCATCTGGAGATACCTCGCTAGAACTCTGCTATTGATACAACATCTGCTTTTTGCTGGGCTCTTCCAGTTGCCCTTTTTGGTGCAGGATTCCTTAAATTGTTATGTTGGGCCCTGCCATACACATATCAAATTTTCTCTAAGTTTCATAAAATACTGGAACATGTTAAATTATCCTTAAGTTTGCCTCTAGGGAAATGTTTGCCTTGTTAAATGATGTTTTGGACCCCAGAACTGATGATAGGAAAAATATTTTCAAGAAGCCAGCATCTTCCATTTGTGAGGCACTTCTCATCCAGTAAAATTTTGGTTACGGCATGATAAACTCTGTCCTAACATTACATCTCTGGAACATGGCTGCATCAGATAATATGTTCTTCACAAGCCAGCAATCCAAGCTACAATAGGTACTAAGGAGCCTTCGAATTGGTCTTTCCTGGAAGAGTGGTCATGAAATTGGACCTACACATTATGCACTCAAAGAAGAATGCAGTTCCAGGGGAAAAATAAGCGGACCCTGCACCTTCTTTGCTCATGGTTGGCCTGATTTCAAGTACAATGTTAAGCTTTCCTCTGAACCGCACCCTGAATACGCCCACTTAGATTATAAACATTCAGAAAATTGCATGCTTTTTACAATTTAATTGGTGGTATTTTTCAGATTTGAAAATAAATGGACCTAAGTATCTTGTTTATTCCAGTTGGCAGCACATCAGAGGAACACTGATGATCACTAGACTGACCATAGCCTTGTTCAAGCCAGGTAAAGAAATGTTTGTTTGGTTACTTACATCTTTAGAGGAGAGGAGCAGTGTGGTGCAGTGGATAGAAAGCTGGGCCTAAAATCAGGAAGACCTGGGTTCAAATCTAATCTCTGACAGTTTGCTAGATGTATGATTCTGGGCAAACCAGCCTCTTTGTGTGTCTCACAACTACCCAGGACTTATGCATTACTGTTAGCCATAGATGGATTGGGGAAAGCTAGGTGGTACAGTGCATAGAATGGCAGCCCTGCAGTCAGATACTCATCTTCTTGAGTTCAAATCTGGCCTCAGACACTTATTAGCTGTGTGATCCTGGGCAAGTCACTCTGTAAAATGAGCTGTAGAAGGAAAGGGCAAGCCACTCCAGTATCTTTGCCAAGAAAACCCCAAAACGAGGTCACAACCTGAAGAGTCAGATATGATTGAAATGAATGAACAATGAAACCACCACTAGAGTTACATATCATACAAATGTGACTTAAAATTTCCTTTTTTCTTTTTTTTAACGATATGATTTCTATGATTTTTAACTGCCTTTTCTGCCTATTCTATTCTATAGAAACCTCACCCTTTTTTCCAGTGCCTTGCAGGCATCACTCACATCCTACTTAGTTAAAATTTTCCATCTAACCAGCCAGAAATGATCTCTCTCTCTATGGATTTTCACAGATTCAAATTGCTTCCATTAGCTACAAAGCAGTTCATAGACAGGGATCTTAGATCTGGGAAGGACTAGAGCAGTTATTGTTTATAGTATTTACTTGTCACATTATAGTTATTTGTGTATTTGCCTTGATTCCACCTTTCTCTACTCCTGTAGCTAACTAGAAGTGGTTGAAGGGATGTGATGTCCTTTTTGGCCACTGGAAACTTGACCTGAAAAAAATGGAGAGATGCAGGAGGCAATATGGTGAGTGAGCAGACACAGAGATAGTTTCTCACCACAGCTGACTTGCCCTTGCCAATACTCTTGCTCCCTGAGGACGAGCTAACCACAGCAAGAGGAACTTGGAGGTTCCTGCCAGAGACAGGATAGTGAAGGAGAAAGCACTGGCCATCGGGAATTTCACTCTGCATCATGATCTTGAACCCTGGCTCAGTGAAATGGGGAAGAATTGAATCCTGAGAACAGAACAACTGAATTTTCATCTAAAAACTGGACCTTTTGGAAAGCATGAATTGAATGTGGATGGAACTAATGGAATTTTTTTGTTCTTCATGTCTTCTTGTGTCTATTCAAAGGGGGGTAGCTGTGAGGAGCTAAATCTGGTTTTTTTTTTGGTTTGGGTTTTTTTGAGGGGTGCAGCGGGGCAGGCTCCTGAATTTAGAGCAGCCTACCATATTTCCCCATGTATAAGATGCACCTTGATTTTGGTGCCCGAAATTTGAAAAAAAAAGTGTATTACGTAAAGTTATTGAACTCAAGTTTTATTCATCCGCTCATAGCTTTCAGGCATCTTTTGGGCAAGTCTGGTGCATGTACGCATGCTTAGTCCATTCCGTTTCATGAACCTGAAGCACCAATTGTGTCCTCCTCTGAAATCAGCAATTCTTCTTGCCTGATGCTGAACCATCTTTGTGGACACAGGAATTCCAATTGCCCTTTGCTCTTCAATCCATATCTTCAATTCCTTCTCTAAATCAGGCCATTTTGCTGACTTGCCTCCCATGGCCTTTTTCTGGTCTGGCATTTTCAGTAGGGTTTCTTCTTCCCGTAGCCAGTCTCAGATTGTTTTCTCAGTTGGAGAAGGACCAAACTTACATTCAGCAGCTTGTTTCCATTCACTTTTGCAAACTGGATCACTTTCAACTTGAATTCAGCACTGAACAAAAATCTTTTCTAAGCCATTTCTGGACAGAACATGGCAAATGCGAAACAATGAGAGCAAAGACAAGTGCAAAAAAGTGGGAAATGCAAGTAAAAAAAACTACAACCACTGTATAAGATGCACCCAGTTTTTAGATCCCAAATTTTTTGAAAAAGGGTGCATCTTACACATGGGGAAATATGGTATATACTGCCTGGGAGCTGCCTAGATCCAGGAGAAGCTACAAGAATACAGATGTGTATCAGATGTTTTATTATACATTACTTTCTTATTTTGCTGTTTCTATACTAAAAATAAGGCATGCATACAGTTAAGCATGTTCATTCCTGTGGGAAATAGCTAGCTCTATGCCAATATCATGTGATGGAGCTGATTCTGATTGGGAAAATTCATAGCAGCCACACCTACTGAACCAGAGGTTCTTAACATTTTATGTGTCATGGATGCCTGGTGAAGTCCATGGACCCATTCTCAAAATAATGTTTTTAAAGGAATAAAATAAAATACACAGGATGGCAAAGGAAACCAACTATATTGAAATACAATTATCAAACTATTTTTTAAAAGCATGTTCACTGACTCCAGGTTAAGGCTTCCTGCCCTAGAATGATGAGTCAGCATGGGCACCTGGAGAGAGGCAGGGTTGGGGAAGTTTATTTATTCTCTTATTACTTCACGTTTTTTCCAACATTTCTGCTCAGAGGGTTGGAGAATACAGAACCTCCTTGATATGCATGGGACTCCCAACACCTCATCCTTTTTTGCTGAATAGAATCAAGAATGTGGCTTGCAACACCATCTGGTGGTGAAATAAGCTCCTGGAGTAGAATCAGAAGCTTTGGATTAAAATCTGATTTTACCTCATTTTCCCTGTAAGCTTTGAAGAGGTAGCCTCCCATAAATGAACTCCCTCATCCCCTCTGCCTCTTGAACTTCTAGCTTCCTTCAAAGCAAAGCTTAGTGGGCCTTGGAGGGGCCTCCGATGAGAGGCCATTCTTGATCCAAGCTCATCCAAGTTTGTTAGACCTTCCAGAAATTATTTTAAATAAAGTACTTAATAAATTTAAGCAAATTATTTATATTAATTTATCAAGTAAATACACAGTTGCAGTATTTGCTTAACTATGTATCTGTTGTAGTCTTTCAGAAGAACATAAACTTCTTGATATTAGGGACTTTTTCTTTTGTATCTTCAGGGTCTAGCCCAGCACGCCACACATAATAGAAATTTAATAAATTATCTTGGAGTTGAATCGTTGTTAATTGACAATTACTTAGTCGTTCTAGGTATCCTTTTCCCCAACTCTAAAACAAGAAGATTGGAATAGATAGTCTCTGAGGTACTTTTAACTCTGAAATCCTACGGCCCTATGTTCTTCTGACCATTAATTATATTTCTTTCTATCCATGTCCCTTTCCAAACAACATTTAGCACATCTGTCAAATAGTAGGTATTCAATAAATATTTGTTCAATTCTTGTTGAATGAATGAATATACTCAGTGGTGTAGCATGGCCAAACCCTACAGACATGATTTAGATAGCCGCTTATGTTCTCTTATTCCGAACATTAAAAATATTTCAATTTTCTGAAGTGAAAGAAGTAGCCTCAATTTCTTTTTCAACTTAGAAATTTTTACAGCTGTACTAGAAAGTGGGTCACAAGACAACAGATAAGAACAGTTGGGAAGAGTTTCTCAGGGTTTATTTCTATTTTCCTCAAAGTTCAGATGCTGCTTTTGGAGTTCCCAAACACCCTAACTTACTAAGCTATGGTGCAAAGAAATTCTGTCCAAATTCCAAAGCTAGGCTGAGAAAAGCTTAAGTGAAATTCAGCATCCAATTATTTTTCAAAGACCTCATGATTTATGACCTTTTTAAGATGCTGGCTCTAGCCTAGCAGTTTTTTCCTAGAAGATAATCACAGATTTTTTTATCTCCCATGTGCCTGCTGACATAGACAAAAAGATGAGTATTTCTATGACTATTTGGCAGGTTGGAGAGACTGGATAGAGTCCTTTCTTTCTCCAGCTGAATTTGAGAGAACCTAGCCAGGGTTCCTGTGTTCTCCAGAAAACAAAAAAGCCACATAGGAAAACCTGAGATTAGATTTCCAATACCAAAGGTCACCCCCACCAACCAATTCTGTCTTCTGAACCAATAGTAGACTCTGCTATGTTCTACATGAGAACAAAGGTGAACTTCACTCCACTTCCCTACTCATATGGATGCCATTTAAAAATGAAGGCATTCAGCTGTCCCCACATTAGGAAATATACAAAATCATTTTGAGATCCAAGAATGATATATTGTTGGAAGCCACCATCAGTAGTAACCTTGGGAACAAGAAGAAGGGCATCCAGCATATGTAAAAACCAGTATGTGACAGCAGCTTACATACTTAAACAAGATTTAGAAACACTTATTGACATCAATTACCTTTAAAAAGAGTTCTTTCATTTATACTGATGCATCTGTTTTTATATCGGCCAGAGGAATTCTCAGCCTATCCTTGTCCCCTTCTCCCATCTACATTAGCTTAAAATGAGGTAATGACCTCTGGAGTTTGTTTTAAAAAAAAGTCTGCCAAGACAAAAAAAAAATGATATAGCTGATGCTTTCTGAGAGTTGTGTCAAACCATCATTTTCCCCTTTCCACTGCACCTTCCAACCCCTAGCCTCATAAAAACGTCCTCAGGAAACAGGGGCTCTGCCATTCTGTCTCTAAAAGACATCCAGTCCCCAACTCTAGATTTGGTGTTGATGAGGACATATCTCCTTGTTCTTTCTCAACCAGATATCTGGGGGGATTGTCCCTCAACCCAGCTGAAAAGTTTCCTAACCCTCCAATTGTCTTTTGAGTCCCTGGGCACATTACTGAAGCAACTGGGAAGGATTATTCAAATCACTTTAGGCACTAGGAGCAAATTCTTTCATTTGGACCCTCTAGGGGAGACAGATATCACAGAGTCAAGATATATGGGGCATTCTTCCCAGGTTGGCACCATGTAACCTGCAGATACTCAATGAAAAGCATTTATTAAGCACTTACAATGTGCCATGTACTGTGCTAAACATAGAAAATACAAATACAAGAACAAGATAGTCCTTGCTCACATTCTAATGGGGAAGACACTATATAGGGACATGGTAGACAGAGAAGGGAATTATGATTTGGGAAGTCACAAAAATGGTGAGTGGAATTACAGGGTAGTGATTGACATGCCCTTTCCAGAGGCAACGGTAGTTCTGGTTTGATTACAGTGTTCAGAGCAAGAGGTAGAAAGTGGGGAGAGTGGGGCAGGGTAGGGCAGAAAGAGGAAGCTGCATGGTCCAAGAGAGTGCCAAATAGAATATATTAATTCTTCCCAGGCATGATCTCAAGAGGTCCATTTTGTAGGGTGGAAAGAATGCTATAAGCCAATATTGTGCCATTAATTATGGTAATCTGCACTAAAAAATAGAAATCACTGGGAAAGACACGGCCAAGGGCAAATGATGATGGTGCCTGAGATGTCATTGTACCAGTCCAAGGCTTGGCAGACTATATTCAGCCTTCTAATTGGCAGTAATGTTAATTAAAGTAGAATGTTCCTTCCCCCCACCCCAAAAAGTGCACACTTTTATAGGACTGAGCTATACATGCCATCAAGCATTACAAAGTAAAACAAGCTAAATCTTTGTACAATTCCATGCATATGAAAAGCCCTAAGCAGTGAGGGAAAGGGGTCACAGAAGGAAAAACTTACACTACTGCCAACACTTTCTCAGATCAGTGGCACATATGGCTTTGAGTTTGCTAAATTTCTGTGCAACTCTTCCTTGCTGAGAAAATAGGTGATATTAGCAGAGTGAAATGAGACCTGGTTTTCAATATCAGAAGAACTTGTCCCTACTTTGTTACTTAGTGGCTGGCTTTGGACAAGTTATTTTACTTCTCTGCCTCTGTTTTCTCCTCTATGAAATGGAGGTAATAGTACCTTCCCTGTAAAACCTGGGGACTTGGAAGCATATGGCTAATAGTATTGCCAGATCAAAGGATATGAAGTTTAGTGACTTTGAGGTTTTAGTTATAAATTGTTTTCCAGAATAACTAGACCCATTCACAGCTCCACCAACCATGTATTAGTGTGTTTGTGTTCTTGCAGCCCTTCCAACATTTGTCATTTTTCTCTTTTGTCTCTTTGCTGATATAATGGGTTTGAGGTGAAACATCAATGTTGCTTTAATTGCTACCTCTCTAATTATTAGTGACTTGGAGAATTTTTTTCATATGGTTATTGATAACTTGGGTTTCTTCCTTTGAAAATGACCCACCTGTTCAAATCCTTTGATCACATATCATTGGGGAATGGTTCTTAGTCTTATAAATTCAAATCAGTTCCTTTATATGTTTTGGAAATGAGACCTTTATTAGAGAAGCTTAATGCAAAGATTCCCCCATTACTTTTTTAATTTAACCACATTTATTTTATTTGTACAAAAACTTCTAATTTTTATATAATAAAATTTTCCATTTATCTTCTATGCTCTTCTTTATCCCTTGTTTGATTATGAATCTTCAGAAATGTAATTCTTCCTTGCTCCTCTAATTTGCTTATGAAGTCATCTTTTATATCTAAGTTATTTAATCATTTAGATTTTATGTTGGTATATAGTATGAGTTTTTGGTCTATGTCTAATTTCTGCCAGACTGCTTTTCAGTTTTCCTGTCAGTTTTTGTCAATCTAGTTTACCTTTGGTTTATTGATTCTATGATTAATTGGGGGGCAAGGAGGACTCCCATTTGCTTTGTGAGTTTTTTGGGATTCAGCTTTCTCATCTGTAACTGGGAAATAGTAAGTCTTACCATCAAATCAAGTGAGCAGATAATGTTTGTAAAATGCTCTGGGATCTCTGAATGAAAGAAACTGAAAGGAAACCAAATTCATGGAAGTAGCTGGGTCCTAGAATGTTGTATGCTCCAGACTGGACCTATGGGAGCTCAAGCCAAGAAGGAAATGAATGCGGAGTTATCTCAACAATGTAAAGAGTAAGTTCTTACTTTTTAAAAAAAGAATGCTAAAAAACTACTTTAGATTCAGAAAAATCATCCCTGTCCCACCACTGGCAGAAATATATTAAAGCCCCAGTTTTGGAAAGGGCAAGAACTGCTACAGGACTGAAAGCTCATGCTATTTTTTTCATCTTCTGATGGTGTTTGCTTTGTTTTCCCTGATGGGACTCCATTGGCATTGTGGAGAGGTCTTCATGCCTGCAAATTGAAGAACCAGGATATTGGTCATTTTCCCTTAGTTGGGGAAAGCTTTTCCCACAGTCCCAGTCAAGGTTCTAGAATTCAACCTCCTCACCCTTAGCAAGTTGGCAAACTACTCCTGATTAAAATAAATACCATCTTGAGAAGGAACATATTACATAGGTTAAAGTTGAGATCTTTCAAATGGATTGTCTTTGGCTAGAATTATGGAGAGAAAAACTAAGAAAAAAGTCTGCACCCCAGGAGTAGAGACAGAGCACTCTGGCTTCAACTCTTCTGACCCTTAGATATTGTTGCTCTCTTTAGGGCTCAGTAGCCATGGCCATTTGCGAAGACAGAGGGAAACTTCTTAAAGACATCATCATCCAGTGATATTTCTGAGAGAGCGGTGAGAAATTTCTTCACCATGTCTCCACTCTCAAGTTAGGTTTGTTTCTCTTTCATTCCAGGCAGATAAATAGCTATAGGATTAATGTGAACTTTCAGGAAAGGAGCATATATTTGATTTGGGGTAATCCATTTGTAACCAGAATGGCTTTTGTTTTCTTTGAATGACTCAGCTTACCTCATTGAGCCTCTGGACACTGTGGCTTGCTCTTCTGGGGCAGGAGGCCCGGGGAGCATGCCGGGAAGCAGACAACTTCCTGTGTGATGAGTCATGGGGCTGGCTGAGGGGAGGTGTTAATGTCTATGCTAGGGGGAGGGGCCAACTCAGGAACCAATCGGCCCTGGTCATTCGGGCGGAGCTTGATGATGTCAAAAACCCTATAAGAGGGGAGAGGACAGCTTGAAGACTTCTCTCTTCCTTTTCCGGTTGGAGCCAGCGACAGTTACAACGACAGTTACAGAGGCAGTTACGACAGTTACGTCAGTTACAGCCACAGCTGAAGCAGGAGCTGCCAGTAGCAGAGCTAACCTACGGGAGAAAGCTGAATAAAGACTTCAGGCCATTACAGCGACAGTTACAGCGACAGTTGGAGCCAGAGGCAGTTACAGAGGCAGTTACGACAGTTACGTCAGTTACAGCCACAGCTGAAGCAGGAGCTGCCAGTAGCAGAGCTGATCTACGGGAGGAAGCTGAACAAAGACTTCAGGCCAGTGGGTAATCTTATTACCATCGAGGGGGAAGCATGATTTTGCTTTACGCAATCATGCTTCTCTGTAGCCTCCTGGTTACTCTTGCAAGGCGTACTTATTGGGCCTGGAAGATTATGATCAACATATCAAAATGGGGCTTCTGGTTCATGGGTTGGTTACTGTTGAGCCTAAATAAATGTTTTGATTCTTCTGCCTTCTACTTTGAGAGTTTCTTATATCCGGCGGTTCCGAACCTTTCAGACATGTTTATGATCCTCTTTGAGATTATAAACTCGGCCCTCCTGATACATTTGGCGTCACGAACAGGATCGCTAGGTATAAGATCTCTATTTAGAAGCAGAACAATTTCAGAGGAAGAGATGAATATCCCAGGATGGGAGGATCCATTTTATTCCTCCCTAGCAAAAGAATTGGCTAAAAAAGCTGGACCCTGTGAAAACTGGGAACCAAGGCTACGGAGAGGAGATCCTAGGGATTTGGAAAAGTGTTTACGAGAAGTTGGGATTCAGTCAGGGGCATCACTATCTAGGCAAAGCTGGATAGTGTTATCAGCCTACCGGCTAGTATACGAAAGATTGAGATTAAGTGAAAGACATGGGGGCACTCCTACCCCACAGGAAGAAGAGGAATCTCAGATAGCAGGAGACCAAACTGACTCAAATGAGAACTTTTCTATTAATGTGGCTAAGAGCAACAGGAGACCAAAAAAGCCCAGAGTGCATTTCAACCCAGCCCAGAAAGAGCCTGACTGCCTGCTTCGTCCTAGCCATGGTGGCAGAGGAAGTGAGTGGGGAGAGAATGAGACAATGTTAGGGGCTGAGGCACAAAACACTACTGGGGTTCAGGATGTGCCTCACACAGAGAATAGGAGATGGTTAAATGATCAGACAAGGGCTCGACCCATACAAAGGAGGAAGACAGAAACCCGAGGTGAAGATTCAGTTACAAGGGAAATTCAGGAAGATTTCTCACCGCAAGAGGTCACAGATATTTTGAGTAGATTCAGCCAAAGAATAGGAGAACCATTGATATCTTGGATGGTAAGACTCAGTGATCAAGGGGCCGGTGGAATATCAGTAGATGGGACAGACTGCATGAGATTCATAGGTATCAGCCATGATCCTCTAGTTCAACAAGCTTTTAGGGAACATCATCAGCAAGGAGATGGTGATAGCAGGACTACTCTGTTGGCATTAGCCGCTGTGGGATGCAATAAGAGATATGCTACTGATTCTATGTGGCCCACTGAGCACAGACCCTGGTATTCACTTAGAGATTGTATCATGAGACTAAAGGAGGAGGTAATGAAGACTGCCATTATGACAGGAACTGCAGACAAATATTACAATGATTCAATGGAACTGCCTCATAGGAATTTAATAATTAGGACAGCTCCCCCTGCTTATAAACAACTAATTTTGAATTTATTACTTGGAGAAGTAGGGAGCCGTCTTACAACAGTGATAAATAAGATTTTACAGTTATATGACTTAGGTGACTGGGGAGGGGATAGATCTCCTCGAGAGAGAAGAGTGAATAACCAGCAAACTTGGCGCCAAAGGAGAGTAACAAGGAAAGAAATGTTTACTGCTTTATTGAGAGCAGGAGTAGGTTTTGAAATGATAGATGGAATTCCAACCAATGAATTATATAGAATGTACAGAGATAAAGGACTTGATAACACGAGAAATAGGGAAATAAGAACTGCTCCTGCAAGCCTACAAGCCACTCAGACTGAAGGTGACCTTGTGTGATTAACGGATGAAAACTTGTACATCTGGGGAAAGGCTGGGAGGACAATCTTAGTCTATATCTAGGGTGGGATCCTCTTGGCTTCCTCATTATGTTCCTTTTGAAAAGAAACATTTCCCACCTGAGTTTGGCTCTGATGTTGGATCTTTGCATAACTGAAATCTCAACCAAACTTGAGATGATTTTATTTGAAGAATTATAGTCCATACTTGTCTATTCTTTTTGTCCTTTGTTTTGGCTAACCTTGTTGCTAGTTTTGTTTCCTTCAGGCTTAAGCACCCTGCACTTTCCGGTGACTGCCTAAGCATGTAGCATTCTTGGAATTCCTGCCAGCTCGTTAAAGAAATGACCTCTGGAATGGGACTTTTTGGGGGCAGGGCCATCTCTACATCCAATTTCAGCATGAAGAAGCTATGGAAAATGAGACCTTCACCCCTCACCCCAAGATTTTGAGCCCCAATCGTTCAAGGGGGGGTGGAAATGATGATAGTGTTCTGTTTACTTATTTTGTGTTATCCTTGCTGTGTTGTTTTATTGTTATGATATTATTGATCCTATGTAATGGATACAAGGATTTAGGGGTGGACATTTGAATTATTAATAATTATTTTGGGGATGATTGATTGAAGAGATTATTTTGCTGGGATCTAGGGGTGGATCGCATTTGAATCGTTAACCAATGTTTGGGAATGTCACTGAATGATATGTTTTGCTTTATAATGAATGATATGTTTTAGTTTCCTTTGTAATTGAATCACAATGTATGTTCTAGGATACATGGCTGATTAGATTATGTATCCTATAACAAGGGGTGGAGTGTAACCAGAATGGCTTTTGTTTTCTTTGAATGACTCAGCTTACCTCATTGAGCCTCTGGACACTGTGGCTTGCTCTTCCGGGGCAGGAGGCCCGGGGAGCATGCCGGGAAGCAGACAACTTCCTGTGTGATGAGTCATGGGGCTGGCTGAGGGGAGGTGTTAATGTCTATGCTAGGGGGAGGGGCCAACTCAGGAACCAATCGGCCCTGGTCATTCGGGCGGAGCTTGATGATGTCAAAAACCCTATAAGAGGGGAGAGGACAGCTTGAAGACTTCTCTCTTCCTTTTCTGGTTGGAGCCAGCGACAGTTACAACGACAGTTACAGAGGCAGTTACGACAGTTACGTCAGTTACAGCCACAGCTGAAGCAGGAGCTGCCAGTAGCAGAGCTAACCTACGGGAGAAAGCTGAATAAAGACTTCAGGCCATTACAGCGACAGTTACAGCGACAGTTGGAGCCAGAGGCAGTTACAGAGGCAGTTACGACAGTTACGTCAGTTACAGCCACAGCTGAAGCAGGAGCTGCCAGTAGCAGAGCTGATCTACGGGAGGAAGCTGAACAAAGACTTCAGGCCAGTGGGTAATCTTATTACCATCGAGGGGGAAGCATGATTTTGCTTTACGCAATCATGCTTCTCTGTAGCCTCCTGGTTACTCTTGCAAGGCGTACTTATTGGGCCTGGAAGATTATGATCAACATATCAAAATGGGGCTTCTGGTTCATGGGTTGGTTACTGTTGAGCCTAAATAAATGTTTTGATTCTTCTGCCTTCTACTTTGAGAGTTTCTTATATCCGGCGGTTCCGAACCTTTCAGACATGTTTATGATCCTCTTTGAGATTATAAACTCGGCCCTCCTGATACACCATTCCAGAATTAATAACTACTATTATTATTATTCACATCAGGATGGAGAGTGAGGGATGAGCAGTGGACTTGAAGGACAAATACAGTTTCTAAGACAATGCTGTGAGAAGTGTTGAAGCTGAGACTGGGACAAACTGCAAAAAGGCAAATGAAAATCTTTTTTTCAGGATGGAAAAACTAATTTGTATTTATAAATCTCAGGGGCTGGAAGAAGTATTGTATTGCAAGAAGAAAGACAGCAGAAATTTCTATCTATAACATTTAAATAATGTACAAATTAGTAAATTTCTGGTATTTTGGAATATTTTCATTCTTTTGGTGACCATTTATTAAGTGCCTACTGTGTGCAAAGTATGTACTAGTTGCTGAGGGTAGATACAAAGTTTAGTTAGAAACAATGTAGCCAATCATAGAAAATGGACTGGAGTTGGCATTAGATCCACCTTTCATACATAATAGGCTGGTGACCATGGCTAATTCCTGTAATATTTTTAAGCACCAGGTAATATATGTAAAGTGCTTTTCAGGTTTTGATATACTATATAACTATCAGATATTAATAATTTGCCCTCATGAAGCTTACGATCATGTAAATACGGTAACCATAAGTAATACCCAATATCACAGAGCAAATGCATTAGACAGTTGTAAAACAAAATACCCCATGAGGTCTAGGGGAGGTCATTAATGATCAAGGATATCAGAGAAGATTTTGTGAAAAGCATGGCATTTGAGTTGTGCCTTAAAGGAACACAAATTAAATTAAAGAGATGATGAAAGGGAGGGAAGATATGAAACACATGGAACAGTTTGAGCAGAGACATAGAAGTAGGAGAGAGCATGGCATGGTCAGTGGGGAGAGAATCATTCATTTTGGTTGGAGTGTATATGGAGTACATAGACAAGAATAAAGTGGGCTTTGTGTGTGTCTTGTGCACAATATATATTTACTGATTGTTTGTTGAATTGAAATTCATTCTGTCGGGTGGCACCAGATGGTAGAAAGCCTGATTCTTGATAAAAGTACTTGAACTTTACTTGGTGGGCAATAGGGCAGCACTAAAGATCCTTTAAAAAATTTTTAAACATTTTCGTTTAAAGTTTTGACTTCCAAATTCTATCCCTACATCCTTCCCCTCCCCATCCCTGAGATGGTAAGCATAGGTTATGCCTGTGCAATTATGTAAAACATTTCCCCATTAGTCATTTTGTATGAGTTGAATAAAAGAAAAAAATTAAGGAAAGAAAGTGGAAAAATAGCATGCTTCAGTCTGTATTCAGTCAATGTCAGTTCTTTCTCTGGAAGCAGATAGCATGCTTCATCATGAGTCTTTTGGGATTGTCTTGGATCATTGTGTTGCTGAGAAGAGCTAAATGTATCATAGATACATCATACAATCATAATATCATAATATCATAGGTCATCATACAATATTGCTGTCATTGTGTACAATGTTCTCCTGCTTCTGTTCACTTCACTTTGCATCAGTTCATGTAGGTCTTTGCAGGTTTTTCTGAAATCATCCTACTTGTCCTTTCTTATAGCACAATAATGTCCCATTACAATCCACAGTTTGTTTAGTCATTCCTCAATTGATGAGAATCCCTTCGATTTCCAAATCTTGGCCACCACAAAAAGAGCTTCTGTAAATATTTTTGTACAAATAGGTCCTTTCCCCACTTTTTTGGATGTCTTTGGGATATAGACCTAGCAACCACTAAAGAATCTTGACCAAAGGAGTGATATGACTAAGTGAGTGCATAAGAAAAATTCTTCTGGCAACAGCATGGAGTGACACTGAGGAGTTCTAATTAGATCTGCTGCAGGAGAACAAGATGGTCAGATATTTTGGTAGGTGGAAACAGGGTGCCACAATGGAAGAAAAAGGAATCTTTGCACCATTATAATTATTAAAGATCTTGCTTGTACTGCTTGTTCTGAGAGAAGCAGTCCACTGTCTGCTACAGGTCCATTCCATAGAGATTAAGAAAAGATAAGGGTATAGATTCCATATTCTTCCAGAAATCCCTGAAGATGTCTTCTATACACTTTTCTCCATTCCTGGATTCCTGGCATTAGAAATCTGACTCCTCCTCTCCCCTCACCCCTACACACACCTCACCAATGGAAATTCACACACCAAAGAATAAAGGTCTCTGCTCCTGCTCTGTATTTGGAAAAAATATGCCACATGTTTTATTTACAGTGATATAGTCTGGAAGTATTCCAGCAAAGTCTGGCATTAAGCACTGCTATGTTAAGCCTCTCTCTCCTGACTGAATGACACAACTTTCACCAATTCCACAATAGTTCTGAAAAAGGAAAATGTGAATCCATAGGCTTTGCAAAATATGTTAGTTTTCAGCCATATTAGTCTCTCCTATAACTGCTGGTAGGTATGTGGAAAAATCAATATTGGCTGCAAATTGGACGGTGTTAGAGAAACCCATAGAAGCAATATGAATTATTTCATAAAAAGTATAGCTCAACAATTTCACCCTGAGGACAATGTCACCACACACTTACTCTAAGGTATCCTTGCTTCCAAAAAGCTGGCCTTGCTTCTGTTCGTTTGTGTGTTTATTCGGTCCAATCTTGATAGGGTATAAGTGCTAAAAGTGACCAAATATTGAAATGTTGAACTACAACTTGTTTCTGGCTTCCTCATTAACTGGAAAGAAGTTAGTGAGACAATATCACCTATTAAAAAATTAGCCCAAAACATGCAAAATCAAAACATTGCCAGTATTTGATATCATCCTGCACAAAACTCTAGGTTCCTCTACACCACCCACATCCCCTCATATGATGGACAAAGCAAAGATTGTGACTATAAAGATGGCCACATCTGATGTAGAATGTGTGTGTTGCATCTAAGACTTTCTAAGGCTTCAGCTCACACACTTCTAGGGTAACAGCTCTGAAACTATCCTCACAACAGTCTTTAAAAGACATATTAGCCTGCTCTTTTAGTGAGTTCTATCTTCTCAGTTAGGGGCAACTAGGGGGCACAGATCTTAGAGTGCCAGGCCTAGAGTCAGAAAAACTCATCTTCTTGAGTTCAAATGTGGCCTCAGACACTTACTAGCTATGTGACCCCGGGTAAGTCCCTTAATCCTGTTTGCCTCAGTTTCCTCATCTGTAAAATGAGCTGGAGAAGGAAATGGCAAACCACTCCAGTATCTTTGCCAAGAAAACCCCAAATGGGGTCACAAAGGATCAGACATAACAACCCCCTCAGAAAAGGTTGCTTATAAACAGACAGGACTATCAAGACAGTTCATCTTTCCTTCCAAATCTTTTTCCGCATTATTTTATACTATTCTAATCACACACATCCCAGCCTTGCGTTCTCTCACCTCCAAGCCTAGAATCCACTTGCTCTACATTTCTTATTGAAATCTTTCATTTTCTTCAAGACCCAGGTCAAATGCCATTAACTTTGTGAAACTTTCCCTGTTTTTCTAAATGACTTTGGCTCCTTCATTTGCCCTATCTCACTCTACCTTTCTCACACTTGCTTGTATATGTGCTAATATTTTCCCTTTCCAAATCCCTCCCCTTCCCCCATTAACTTGTATGTTTTTGAAGGTGGGGGATAGCCTCCTTTTCTCATTCTTACATCCCAAAACCTAGCCCGTTGCCTTCCATGCTGAAGACACCAAATAAGTGTTAATCGCATTTAATTGAACTGTTTAAAGACAATTATGTTATTTAGCTGTTGGAATGACCTTTAACAATAATGGCGGCCTAAAGTACAGCTATGCTTTACGCATTTATGGATAATAATATGCAGATTATGTGTTTCTGTAAAGCAGGCTTAACTCATGGGTCACATTACACCAAATAGTTGCCTAGACAAAAATGCTTCTGCATTTGAGGTTAAGTCTTTTTCTTGGACAACTGTGAGGGGAAAATATGCAAGATGAAACATGAATCCATTTTTGTTGGCATTCCTCCTCACTGTATTATGTCAAGAGAATTATTGCAAACTTTGCTGGAATTCTTCGTATGTATACCATTGTAAATAAATCACATAGCATGTTTTTCCAATACAAAGCAGAAGCATACATTTAAATTCTTTGCTGTGTGAATTTCCATGGTGGGGGAGGAAGAGAATTTAGGTTTATAATGCTGGGAATTGAGGTTGTAGAAAAGTGATATGTAAAGACAAAGCATTTTCAGGGATTTCTGAAGGACTGTGAAATTGACACCCTTACTTGTCTATTCCCATATTAGCAAAGGAGATGAGCATAAAAGATGAGCTGAATGATAAATTGTGGCCCATCTTAGCTGTGTATCTTAGCATCCCTGGTCTAGACTGGGACAAAGACAAGCTACTTAAGCTATTACCAGGGAGGGGGACCAGAAGCACATCTTTGAGAAACTTGAAACCCCGGGAATAGAGTGGCAGTTCAGCTAGATTGCACAGACATGAAACCTAAGCCTCCACCTCCCAAGAAAGGACAGGACTCAATAGGAAACCCCAAATTATATCTTTTGCCTTCTGGAGAGTGCAGCTTTCTGCTTGTCTGAAAGGTAAGAGAATAGTGCATGTCCAACTACTAAAAAGAGCTGGTGAGGCAGTTTTCATTATTTGTAGTGGGGGAGGCTTCCCCTGCCATGTCATTAACCCAAGTCAAAACAAAACAGAGCACCCCAGCCAAAACTCTTCTAGGGCAAAGGTTGCTTTCTGGAGTCCCACCAATCCAAAATGATTACCTGTCGGCCTGCTGCCTTCGAGGCTGGCTCTTAATCATCTCCAGCTGTATTGGCTTCCCTGGTCCCTTTAGCTCCTCCCTGTCTGGCCTCCTTGGCCTCTGCCTCTCTTGTAGGAAAAATGAAATACAGCACTTAATTCCACCCTCCCCCTCAGGATGCTGCTGTGGCTGCCTGACCATGGCAACCAGGGAGCTCTGCAAGCCAGGCATTAGCTGGCTTTCTGTGGAGAATCATGCCTTTGGATTAGGTTATCCTACACTCAGCTGGAAGGGACCTCAGAGTCATGTAGGGCAGCACGTTTTATTATACAGATGAGAAAACTGAGGCCCCAGCAAGTTACTTAAGGCCATACAGCTATTAATAAGCATCAAAGGCAGATCCTCTGACCCCAAAACCTCTGACTAGATGCTTTGATTCCAGAACCAATGCAAATTCCACTATACTATGCTATCACTACCTCCACCCCTCAATAATGTTTGACTGGACTGGTCACTTTGATGCGGATGAAGCATTGTGGAGAGAAGGTGGGCCTCAGAGGCAGACAGAGGGTTCCAATCTTGCCTTTGACACCGAGTAGCTACCTGACCCTTGGTCTGAACTTTGTTATCTCTAAAATGGGAAGAATAACAATAATACAAAATAATAATAAACAAATTAAATAATAATTAAATAATGAATAATAATTAAAGAAATAATAAATTAAATAAATAAGAATAATATAATAAATAATAATAATAAATTAAAAGCATTTACTTTATGGGGTTGTTGTGAGGATCAAATGAAGTAATATATGAAAAGTGCCTTGCTAATATTAAAGTGCTATACAAATAGCAGCTATTTTTATCTAACCCCAAACCGTCATTTTGGGGGCAACTAGGTGGCCCAATGGATAGAGCACTGGGCCTGGAGTCAGGGAGACATGAGTTCAAACCTAACCACAGTCACTTACTAGCTGTGTGACCCTGGGCAAGTCATGTGACCCTGTTCGCCTCAGTTTCTTCATTTATAAAATGAGCTGGAGAAGGAACTGGCAAGCCACTCCAGTATCTTTGCCAAGAAAACTCCAAAGGGGGTCATGAAGAATCAGACACAAGTGAAATAATAACAAACCATCATTTTATAGTTGAGCAACAGAGGTTGAGAATTCAGTTCAGTGACTTGCCCAAGGTCACACAGGAGCGGAGATGAGACTTGAACCCGGGTCCTCTGACTTCAAATTGTAACCACTTTCCATTGTATCATGCTGTTTCTCCACAGGTGATCAGTGCCAGAGGTGGTATTTGAACCCAGGTCTTCCACATTTTTAGGTCCAGCGCTCTATGTCCTGTATCGGCTTATTGCCCTTCAATGGAAATCCACATTGCTAAATGCCCATTTAAAAAATTCCAACTTTTTGCCTATAAGGGATACATGGCTTCCAAGTGAGTTTGTAGTAGATCAGACTTAGGATCAAATGAAACATTTATTTTGTTTTGTGTGACCCTGGGAGAGTCACTTTACTTCTGTTCCCCTCAGTTTCCTCAACTGTAAAATAGAGATAATGACCGCACTTACCTCCCAGGGCTATTGTGAGGATGGAATGAGATAATATTTGTAAAGTGTTTAGCATGGTGCCTGGTACATAGTAGGCACTATAAAGATGTTAACTATCATTAATATCATTATTATTATTAATGATAATAAATATGCCTGTAATATTGCTACTTTTGTGACCTTGGGTAAGTCACGTAACTTCATTGGGTCTCAGTTTCTGAGATTGTTGGACTAGACATTTAAGGTCCCTTCTCAATCTATGATCCTACAATACCTTGGCTCATGTCCAAAACCTGTGAGCATATCTTTCCCTTAGTTGAGAATGCCCTCTACCCTTCCTTCTAAATTCTATGCTTCCTTCAAGGTCCGTCTCTGATTTCATGTCCCCTGACCGCCTCAGCTCACGATCATCCATCCCTTCCCCTTCAGTACTTCTATAGCCCTCACTTGGCATCTATATAATGCCTTGTATTCCAAAGTTATCTTTTCATGCACATTAACTTCCCAATTGGACCCTACGATACTTGATGGAAGGCCGATGCTTTATATTTCTATCATGGTGTGTAGCGCGATGCCATGTCCACTAAGGTAAGTGTCCGCTGTTTGTAGGCTGACTGATTTCTACTCTCTACTTCACCTTACCGTCCCTTTAATACCATTCCGAGGGCCCTAACCATTGCCAGATTTTCTTTTTGAGTGACTACTCCAGACTGATGATGATTTGGCTCCCAGTGCTCCACATGCTGTTCCTGAGGGACCCTCTGAGTTAGGTTCCGTGCTGCTTCGTATCTTTCTTTGCCTTATTCACCAAAATGTAGCCCGCAGCATTTCCTTTTGTGACCTCCTGCGGCATTAATCATTCTCCCCTCTGCCCTTGCTGGTTCCTGCTTTCCATCATGATCAGTTCACCGCTCCTCTGATGGTTCTGTCCCATGGTGCCCTCAGTCCTCCCACCACATCCTTCATTTAAAGCATCTGCGCCCATTGCATGGACCGCATTGTCTAGATCCAGGAATATTTCTTTGCACTTGGGCACTTGAGAATAAGAACAGACTCCAGTGCTGATTGACAAGGTTGAGGGTGAAGGGAGCCCAGGCAGGCTTCTGGCCCCATTTTCATCTGATTGGAATCTTGGTCATTTTGTGCTTGTTTCTCTTCTCCTTAGTATTCCCCCAAATGTACAACCTAGGACTAATTCAGCCTCTTGACCCCATTTTCTAAATCTCCTGCCCTCCCCCTCCTCTTCCTCCTCCTTCTCTTCCTTCCCCTCCTCTTTCTCTACCTACTGGTCTCTTCTCTCTCCCTCCCTCCCTCTGTCTTTGTCTCTCCCCCCTTCTTTTCTCCTCCTCCTCCTCTTCCTCCTCCTTCTCTTCTTCCCCCTCCTCTTTCTCTACCTACTCCTCTCTTCTCTCTCCCTCCCTCCCCGCTCTGTCTTGTCTCTTCCCCCTCTTCTCTCCTCCTCTTCGTCTTCCCCCTCCTCCTCTTCCCCTCCTCCTCTTCCTCCTCCTCTCTTCTCTCTTTATCCTTCCTTCCCTCTTTTTCTCTTACCCCTTCTTTTCTCCTCCTCCTCCTCTTCCCCCTCCCTTTCCTCTTCCTACTCCTCTCTTCTCTCTCTCCCCTCCTCTGTCTTTGTCTCTCCCCGCCTACTCTCTTCTCCTCTCCTGTCCTCTCTTCTCTCTTTCTCTCTCCTCTTCCCCCTTCTTCCCTCAGCATCCTGCTAAGTTACATTGTCACTCTAGATAACATTATTTTCTTGAGAACCTCTCTGCCTGCATGCCTGGGTAGGTCCCAGTTTGGTTGACTTGTAGGACAGCTGTACCCTGGGTCACCATATGGTTTTATTTTTACTAGAAAAGAAGGCCCACAGGCAGCTGGTGAGGCCTCCAAACACATCCCCTTCCAAGCACAAGCCTGAAGACTCATGGCTGCTGCTGGGTAGGGGAACTCTAGAGACCCAGCTGCAGGAAGGAGGTGAGATTCTGGAAAGCATCAGGCAGCCCACTCACCTCATTAGTTCATTCTCATTAGTTTCTTTTGTCCAATTGTTGACAATGTTGAACAATGACAGATTTGTGTGCCTGTATAAGTGTGTGTGTGTGTATGTGTTTGTGTGTGTGTGTGTGTGTGTGTGTGTGTGTCCTAAACATTCAAACGAGGATTGCTAAGAGGAAAAAAAAGAAATCTGCCATCTGGTCACATATGACCAGCCTTCTCTACAACGCAGGCCAAATTTGACATGAAGAATTATAATTAAAACTAATTGACTAGAAACTTTGCTCAGAAAGAAGCCATCATAGGTATATAAATATAAGTGATAAGATGCTGTAATTGCTATAAATATAAACACGGCAAGTAAAGTTAAAACATACTTAGAGATAATACATAAGTTATGATTTTTTACAGTCATAGAATGTTAAGCTGTTAGGGACCTTAGAGGACATTTGGTCCAACCCCTTCATTTAACAGATGAAGAAAATGAGCTAACTGAATATAGTCCTGAATGAACATGAGCTTACTCTTCCTCCTCCTTCTCCTCCTTTTCCTCCTCCTCTTCCTCCTCCCCTCCTCTTCTCCGTCTCTTCTTCCTTCTCCTCCTCTTCATCCTTCTCTACCTTTTTCTATCCCTTCTCCCTCCTCTTCCTCCTCATTTTCCTCCTCCTTCTCCTTTTCCTCTTCCCTCTCCTCCTCCTTCTCTTCTCCTCTTCTTCCTTCTCCTCCTCCCCCTTCTCTCCCCTTTTCCTCCTTCTCCCCTCCCCTTCTCCTTCTTGTAAGAGTCTAATGCATAGACCTGTGCTATAAGTTGCCTGAGGTCTTAAAAACTTTAGAGGATGAGATGCAGTGACAGTTACAGTTACAACTTTCATATCAACTTTTGTTCCTTCCCTATTCTATTGGTCATGTCTGTGTCAAGACTAGTGGCCCTCTGGCCGGTGGGGACCTTGAAAGTCTGTTCCATTTCTGGAAAGCTCTAAGCATTAGAAAATTCCTTCTTATTCTATTTTAATCCATTGTAATGAAACATAAGATTGCAGACCATTAAATACTTTTGTCTGTCTAAAAATATTTTATCTATTAATAGTTGATTATTGGATCTGCTAGCCCTCAGTACTCTTTTACAATCCCGAAGGGCTAGAAGACCTAATAATCAACCAACTAGTACCAAATTAAAAATTGAAGATGAAATTACTTGTTATTTGATGAATGCTTTTCCACGCTATCTCTGGGTGTAATTATGTAACTCAGGAAGTCAAAATTTCCATCCTTCTTTCCTGTTTTCCCACAAGGAATCTGTAGCAGAGAGACTACTAGGCTTCCTCATCTAACAGTTTCTTCTTATTTTGCACCATTCCAGGTCAAATATCATTCACTGACCCAGCCAGACTGGGAGTAAAAGTGCACGATTGACTGTTCTGTTTTTGGTTGAGCAGGAATCAGTTTCCAAATAATATCCAGCCATTGGTCTGCATTTTACCCTCTGAAGCAGTGCAGAACTGACCACTCCTCAGGATTTCAAGATAACTGTCTTATTTCCTTAAGCCCCCCTTCCCTTCTTTGAACACCTGTAGTTCTTTTAACTCTCCTCCAATCACTCCCATGAGAGGAGGTTGTATGGCCTGGTGGACAAATTTCTGGATTTGGAGTCAGAAAGTCCTTTGCTCAAATGCTGACTCTAACAATTATTAGCTGTGTGACCACAGCTGAGTCACTTAACCACTCTGAGCAAAGACTGTCTTTTGCCTCCTTTCGTGCCCCCAGCACTTAGCACAGTGACTAGAACACAGTAGGTGATTAATAAGTGTTTACTGATTGATGGATGGGTATAAGCAAAGTGCTTTATAAACTTTAAGGAGCAATATACATGGCATTACCATCGTTGCTATTTCTTCTCGTTATTACTGTCATTATTATTATTATCCCTGGTATGATGTGGTTTCTAGTTTGTTAATGCCCCTCTTAAAATGTGCCTAGAATGAAACAAAATATTCCAAATCTGATGAGTATAGACTACAATTCTATCCATCTCTAACCACTCCACTCTCCCTTGCAACAGTTGGGCATTAACTCCATATACGTGTCTTAGTTTGTATTTATTTGGTTTTTTAATAGTAGTTTATTATTTGTATTTTTCAAGTAACAGTTTTTTACATTAATGTCCCTCATGCAGCTCCCTACCCCAGTGGGCCTCTTAAAAATGAAGGATGAAGAAATGTTTATGTAAAAAATGAAAAATAAATGTGTGCGTGTGTGTGTGTATGTATGTATATGCTTATTTCCTTCCTCTTCCAACATTTACTACATGGTTGTTATTGGGGTTTTTCTGTCCAGACATGGATTTCTATAGTATAGGAAATTCCATTCACCAGTAATTATCTGCAACTTATAAGTTATAACCTCAGCTATCTGCCTGGGACACCAAGAGACTGGGTGACTTGCTTATGGTCATATAATAAGTGTTAAGGTAGGACATGGATGCTTTTCTTCCTCATGCTAAGGTCAGCTCTGTTACAACCATCAGGAATAGGAACTGAACCCATGGTTTCATTGTACAGAAGAGGACACTCCCCCCTTGCCAGTTTAGGTTTGCCCTGGCTCTGCAGCTCAGACTTAGAACAGTGACTTTCCCTGGGTCACATAGAAAGTGATATAGGTCAGAGGCAAGCTTGAACCCGGGTCTTGCAGGCTCTGAGGCTGGCTCTCTCCATCTATTATGTCATGCTAATTCTCATACAACCATTAAAACAGAAAAAATGAATATAAGATCATTTGAAGAAGGAGCAAACACCAACAACTCAGGAGACCAGGAGAGACTTCCCTCAGGAGATGGCACCTGAGCTGTCCATTGGATGCAGCCAGAGCGCTGCCTACTTACACAGGTAAGGAGACAGAGCTATGTCTTCCCTCCCATGTTTTCAGCTGAGCAGTTGGGACCCGGGCATTGAGAACAGAGCTCAGCCTAAGGTGATCAGTATCCCCAGGGCAACATTCTCTCCTGCAGGACCCCTATGCGTCCCTGCAGGCCAAGTGCCCTGGTCAGCTGGTCTATGCGCCCATGGTCAAGTCAGCATATGTTTGAAAGGTTTCATTGCATGTTTCTTGGGGGTGCTTTATTGAAAGAAAATACTTGTAAATTTTTGTGTACTTCTGTGTGTGTGTGTGTGTGTGTGTGTGTACTTCTTTGAAAAGTCATCAGAATTGGGAGGTTGCAAACTTGTGCATTGTGGGAACAAATTTCTTTTTGACCTCCCATCCAAAAGGGCCTGTCAGTTTTATCAGCCTCATGTCCCACAGCCCAATTTTGAGTTCTGTTATGTGCCAATGCAGTGTGGTTTTCTTCTCTCCTGAGGGTTTCAGAATTTCATTATCTTTTGATACTTGCACCTGCAAGATGCATTAGAACTAAGAGAAAACAGTCCTCCTACTTCCATTGTTTCAATGTCAATATTCTTGGCAAAGGAGAGAATAAGATTGTCTATAAATGTGATCCATTCCTTTTCCATTTTGGAAATCAAGAGGTTGGATTGGGGCCAGCCCAAACTGGAAGCTAGACCAATCTAGGAGCCAGTAACCCTTGAGAGGTGGCATGCCAAACCTTCACACAATTGTGCCCTCCAAGAGAGGGAAACTTTATCGTTGTGTTCTCTAGTTTGGGGATCACAAATTTACAGCTGGAGTGGTTCTGAGAGGTCATTTAATGCTATGATAGAGCACAGGACTTGGAGTTAGGAAGACGAATGAGTTCAAATTCCATCTTACTAGCTGTGTGACCCCAGGCCAAGTCAATTAACCTCTCTGTGCCTGTTTCCCCATCTGTAAAATGAGGGTAAAATAGTACCTACCCTAAAGCATTATTGTGAGACAACCTCTCTGTAAAGAAAAAGAGAATAGGGGCAGCTAGGTTTCACAGTGGATAGAGCACTGGCTCTGGAGTCAAGAGGACTTGAGTTCAAATGCAGCCTCAGACACTTATTGTCTGTGTGATCCTGGGCAAGTCACTTAACCCTGATTGTTGAGACAGAGGGAGAGAGAGAGGGAAGGAGGGAGAGAGGGAGAGAGAGAGAGAGAAAAAGAGAGAGAGAGAGAGAGAGAGAGAGAGAGAGAGAGAGAGAGAGAGAGATCTCTGTTTCCATATCAGCAAAATGGACACACGATAACGGGTCTTTTTGTGGTAGCCAAAAAAAGAAAAAGGAAATTAAGGAGTTCTCCTCCTATTGGGGAATGGCCACACAAAATGTGGTATATGAATGGAACAGAATACTGACAAAATGGACAATACCAGAGGAAACTGGAAGGCCTTTATGAACTGAGACACAGCAAAGTGAGCAAAATTAAAAGAACAATTTGTGCAACAGTAACAGCATTGTGGAGAAAAACAACTTTGAAAGACTTTACAATTCTAATCAATACAATGATAAACCAGCAGTCAAAAATTATACAGATGAGCCATGCCATTTCTCTGTTCATTTCCTGACAGAAAGAGGATGAACAAAAAAGGCCAAAAGAGATGGCTTTTTTCAGACATGGTCAATGGGCACGTTTCTTTTGTTGGATTATGAAGATATGTATTAAGGAATTTATTTTTCATTTTTTACAAAAACATTTCTTCATCTCCCTACCTTTGTGATAATAGTATTCTCTACTGACTGAGCACTGCATGCATATGGCTGATGGACAGCTCTGCAGATCAGTTCTGTCCTGACCATTGGGACTGGTAGTCCTAACTTAGTAGGTTTGATGATATATGAAAGAATTAAGAAAAAAATTCCAAGACCTCAATTGCTCAGTTGAAAGCTGTTTATAATGTACTTAACTTGGTGGGGTGAAAACTTACTATGGTATTGTGACACGGGGATATACACCCAAAATAGGTTTCTTTTGAAATTTTTTAAAAGGCCATCTAAAAATTCTAAATTTAAATACCAAAGAATGAGGTAATTTCCAAACACAGAGCAGCACAGAAAAATGGATGATTTATGAAAGCTTGAATCTCTATTTCATATGGCTTGCTTTTTTTTTAAGTGTATAAGGTCTCCATGTTGTTTTCTTATTTTAGATTAAATTTCCTTTTTTGAAAATTTCAAAGATTTGTTTTTTTCCTCCACCTAGTCTTCCCCCTTCACTAGAAAGAAAAAGAAAAAAGAAAAAACAATACTTGCAACAAATATATGACCATGACCAAAAATATGTCTCATTATGAATTTTTAGCCCATCACATCTGTCAGGAACACAGAAGAGTACTTAAAGCAGTGCTTTTTGTGGTAGCAAAGCATTGGAAACAAAGTAGATGCCCAATAACTGGAGAATAGCTAACCAAGTTGTGGTACATGAATTTAATGGATTATTGCTGTATTGAAAGAAAAAATGAATATGACAAATATAGAGAAGTATGGGAACACTTACATGAACTGATGCAAAGTGAAGCAAGTAGAACCAGGAATTCAATTTGAGTAATGACTACAACAATGTAAATGGAAAAGAACAACAAAAATAAGAAAATAGAAATCAAATGCTGTGAAATTAATGACCAGACTTGGTTTTAAAGAAGAGCTAAGAGAAGGCACTTCTCTCCTTTCTTTGTAGGAATGGGGGACTATGGGTGTGGAACATGACATATATTAGACTTTTTTCACCATGTTAGTGGTTAGCTTTCTGAACTGTTTTTTTTTCCTTTTTAAAAAATTTTGTTTTAAGGTATTGTTCTCTAGGAGGTGGAGGAATACTTTGGAAATGTAAGTGATGGAAAAGCATAAGATATCAATAAAAATTTATTTTAAAAAAAGAATGTTTTTAAGGGCAAAGACTGTCTCAAATTTGTTTCCTCTGTACTTGACACAGTGCTAGGCATGTGGCAAACTCTTAAAAGGGCTCTTTTATTCATTCATTCATTGTTGCTAAATAAAGACTCTCATTTAAACTTATTTTTCCCCATATCTTTATGCATTTGTGAGACTAGGAAAGGTCATGATGTCTTTTTTCTTTCCAACCACTACATTTTCCTCTTTCTTACCACCTCTTCTTTCCCAGAACTGCAGCGTCATTTATTCAGTATTACAGCATTTACATATGTGTCATATCCATCCTACTAGACAATAATTTCCTACCACTTGTTTATACAAGTTGATGTCATATATTCTTGCAGAGTTGTCTTCCTGCTTGTGTTCTGTCCTTCCATAGATTGTAAACTCACCAAAGACCACTTGAATCTATATTAGACTATATGCCCCATAAGGGCAAGAACCAACCCTCCTCGAAATTTTGTTTTTTGGTAAATAGCACAGCACTTGGTACTAAGGAAGTACTTACTAATTATTTGTTGAATACTTGAATTCATTTGTCATTTTCTATTTGTTTCAAGGGAAATATCACCTGGTAGATAGAAAACAATGGAACACTTTTAATGGTCATTCAGATTCTCTTAAAAACTATTCTTGAAAATGTTGTGAATTCTAAATCAATTCTCACATATATGTCACTAATATGGCTGATTTTATTTTGATTCCTAAGGGTTTTTTTTGGGGGGGAGGGAAGGCAGAGGAGAACAAAACTAGTGGGTTTGGATCTGTGATATGCTTAGTGTGAAACCTTCTGCGAGGATGAAGACTGGTAAATCTTGAGAAAACTAGAGATTGCCTGGGGCAACACGAGGTGAAGTGGTGTGTCCAGGATCATGTATGCAAATAACAGGACTTGAACCAGTCTTCTTACTTAACTCTAAGGCCAGCCTTCCCTCTATTTCCTTCTCCAGCTGTTTCTTGTTAGGAGACCAAATGGTCTCTATTCTTCTCAGAATGACCTTCTTACCTGGGTTAAATTCCACCGGTAGATTGGAACCCAGTGACATCTTCTTCTGTCATCCCCAGATCTCCCCAATGCCCCTCCCCACTCCCAGGCTCTCATACGATGTTAAATATTGTCTATTTGATTTCACAAAGTAAAAAATTTGCATTCATTTCTAATGAAATTATAAGACGTTCAACAGTTCATTATTTGCATTTTGCTGTGAAACTGGAGAATAGCCTAAAATTCACTGTTTTGAAACTTTCTATAAAACTGACCAGGAGATCAATACAACAGCATTCCCTGAAAGGACAGAGCAAGCTGGAACACATTTTGCTTTACCCTGTTTGGGACTTAAAAATTCAGTTTTTTGCTCCCCTCCCCAACTTTAGCTCAAAAACTGAGCTGTATCATTGGAGCCTGGCTGAGGGTATACAGGCAGTTCTGGGGAACAGCTGTAAGTGATTTCACCATGAAACAGACCTTGGCAGGAGTCTAATAGCTGCATATGGTCTGCAGTTCTGTTCTCTAGAAAGGACCCAAGTCACATTCTCCCCCCTTGGTTTGCATTGTTTATAAGCTCAGCATGTGTGTTTGAAACGCAATTGTACAGAAAAAAATTAGGTTTCTTTGTGTGTGTTTTAAACTTTCATCTAAATAGTCCAATGAGCTGTAATTTAATATTTGTCCCATCTGGCTAAGTACCCTATGCTATGTCAAAGTAGTAAAAAGAAAATACCGGAGATTCGGGGCATCCAGAAAGGAGTGAGGAAGGTGAACTACTTGTGGAGGGGATGGACGATAATGTAGCTTCCTTGAACACCTGAGTGGCAAGACCTAACTTTAGGTCAAGCTCCAGGACATGAAAGACTTTCTGAACCTCCAACTCCCCATATTTACGTGAGAATAAACTCATAGCTGCTATCACTCAAAAGAAAAATGGATTTGCTTTACTCACTGGCAAAAGAATAGATTTTCAATCTCCCTTCGTTTTAAAGGCAAAAAATTCATATAAATCAAGTCAGAGAAATATGATGTTGGAAGACCTTGGCTTCTTTGAGTTGGGCTTCAGTAATAGGTCAGTTTTACTTTCTATATGTGGGATTCCCTTTCTCTTTGGTTAGTAAGGTGTAGGGAAGCAGGAAAATGGAAGTAGGGTGGGGAATGGTTGTCTCAAGTAGCCCTGGGAATACTGGGATGGAGTTTTCCTACAAGTTACTATAGACTTAGCATTTTTAGAATGTATAGAAAACATGGAGGGAAGGAAGTCCAGAACTGATTGCATTTAGTATAGGGAATTCCAAGTATCTTGTCTATAACTTATAAATGAGAGGTTAAGTGATTCACCAGTGGTCATTGGACTGGAAGCATTGCTATTTCCAAGATGAAGGTGGGAATACTTTATGTTTCAAGTACTGAATGACATCAGGAAAAATTAAACACTATATCTTAAAAAGATTAGGAATTACTGCTTACTGATGTTTATTTTAAATTCAGCTGTCTATGTGCAATTTGATCATTAGCTAGCTTTAGAAAAGTTCAAAATCAATAGTAACTTGGAAAAAAGGCACTGCATATGCTTGCAATAGCTCCAACCCAACCTATTTAAGAAATCTGTTGATCATGACAAATGGGAAATGACCAAAAGGTCATTAAAAAGACATTGGACCTGACTATCAACATATCACGGAGAATTTTAATCAATGTAAAATAACCACCACATAGTAAAGAACTGGAAACAAAGTGGATGCCCCTCATTTGGGGACTGGATAAACAAACTGTTTTATATGATTGCAATGAAATATTATTGTGATGTAAGAAATTACGGTGGGGTAGTTAAGTAGTACAGTGGATAGATCATGGGGCCTGGAATAGGAAAAAGTCGAGTTCAAATCCAGCCTTGGACATTTACGAACTGTGTGACCTTGGGCAAGTCACTTAACCCTGATTTTCCTCAATTCCTCATCTATAAAGTGGAGACACATTGGAAAAGGAAAAGACAAACCACTCTAGTATCTTTGCCAGAAAAACCCCAAATAGGGTCACAAAGAGTCAGACGTGACTGAAATTATTCAACAACAACAAAAAGAAATTATGAATATGATGAATACAAAGAAGCATGAAAGAGCTTATCTGACATGTTGCAAAGTGAAATAAGCAAAGCCAAGAAAACAATATACATAATGACTACTATAATGTATTTCTTTTGGAGGGGGGAAGGCAGGGCAATTGGGGTTAAGTGATTTGCCCAAGGTCACACAGCTAGTAAGTGTGTCAAGTGTCTGAGGCTGGATTTGAATTCAGGTCCTCCTGATTCCAGGACCAGTGCTCTCCTCACTGCACCACAGACTACTATAATATAAATGAAAAGAACAACCACAACAAAATCAAAAGTAAATGTTGCAGAATTATAAAAGGCAATCATGGTCCCAAAGAAGAAATACGAGATGATTCCCTTTCCCCAAGTCTTTGCAGAAATGGAAGTATATAGATGTAAAACACTGCACATATTTTTAGACCTTTTTGATGTATCAATAGTTTTGATGATATTTACTCTTCTTTTTTAACTTTAAAAATATCACTTGTTACATAGGACAAGTTTCTGGGATAGCGGAGGGGAAGAATACTGAAAGAAACTCTGATTATTTAAAACACAAAAAACACACCAATAACCATATTTTAAAAGTAATCACCACAAAAAAAGACCAAAAAAGAGCACAGAAATTATTTTAAGCAACAGATGCTAAACAACTTCAGAAAACACTAAAACACAAAACACATAACTGAGGGCAAAGAAAGCCAGCAGAAAACTTGATATAAGGCTTAGCTAAGGCAGATTATTCTGAGAGCATTTAATTTAAATTAAACTGGAAAGACAGCAAAGAATAATGAAATGTGTGAGATCTGCTATTGTTTCTAGAGTGTTCTATTTTCAGAGACAGTGAAATTGTGAAACTTACTTACCTTAGTAACTGTGTGTATAACTTAGTAACTTAGTAACCCTACATTAAGAAGTTATAATAGCATTGAAGAAAGGCTTAGTGATCTTACCAATGAAATACAAGAAAAATATATTGGTTACAAAATAAGTTTGATGACACTTGGAAATTCGTTTTCAAGATATATTAATGAAGAAGAGATTCCAAAGAATAAAAAGGGCAGAAGCCATTTTTAGAAAAAAAAAAGAGTGCCCAAGAAAACTTTAGTAACTACTTTTTCATCTCTAGGAAAAAAAATTATATATATATATATATATATATATATATATACATATATATATGTATGTATATATATATACACACATATATAAATGCTCTATGCATGTATTTAGAGTTTGTTTTACAATTTTTATACAGAACATACCTCCATAGTCATAGAATTGCCTGAAAAGTTTTTGGAAAAAACACAATCATATTGCGTCTGTTGAATTTTTTTTTAAATTCTTGACTTCGTAGTGTAACTTTAAAATCACTTCTCTGTTTAAGAATTCAAGGATAAAACTATGAGGACAATAAGCGGACCAAAAAAAAAAGAAAAGATTTGTCAAAATTTTTGTAACAAACTCTTTTATCCTGCAATGATAGTAAAGCCTCATTGAAAGTAAAGTCTCTAAAATCAGTCCCTAGTGTGTAGTAATGTCACTAAAGAAAGCAAAGATGGAATGTGGCCCAACCTTGAGATAACATAATTTTGAAGGTATTGAAGGAATCAATTCTCAAAATATCTGAAAGAGGAAAGAATTTCTAATCATTGAAAAATGACCTGAACATTATTATTGACTTAAAAAAAGTCAATCAAAGGAATATCCATAACTACCATTCCACAAGTCTGCTATCCAATCTATATGAAATCTTTAAAATTAGAAAAAAAAATTTTGTTAAAAATATTGAACATCAATTCAAATAACTAATCTTGCACAATGACCATCTATATTTACATTAATTTATTTCATTGCATAAAATAGCATCTCACCATTTCAGTCACTCTAAACCTCCATTAGAATTCTTTGTGCATCTATTTTCATTTACTTTTTCTTCTAATGATCATATATACTCTATTCTAGTTCTAGTTTTGTGCTTTTTTGCTTGGTAGTAGTTCATAAAGTTCATAAAATCTTTCCTGATTTCTTTGTATTCCTCATACTTGCTGATTGTAATTGTATTATAGTATTAAATTAATGTGGGGCAGCTAGGTGCCACAATGGATAGTGCTGGACCTAGAATCAGGAAGACTTATCTTCTTAAGTTCAAATCTTCCCTCAAACACTTACTAGCTGTGTGATCCTGAGCAAGTCACTTAACTTCTATTTGCCTCAGTTTCCTCATCTGTAAAGTGAGCTAGAGAAGGAAATGGCAAACCATTCCATTATCTTTGCCATAAAATCCCCCAATGGGGTCAGGAAGAGTCAGACATGACTGAAAATGGCTGAAGAGCAACACAGTTAATGAATTAGCATAATTTATTTAACCATTTCCCTATCATTGTATACTCAAATACTTCCAGTTTTTTTCACCCAGATCTCATCTCAGATAAACTATTTCTCAGATAAACTGTTTTTCACATATATATCGAAATCATACAAGACTCCATCATAGATATTATGTAGAAGATTGCAAAGATTATGAAGACTTTGGAATGATTACACTCTGCAAGGGTAGAAGAAGAACCAGTCCAAAGTAAGCTCTATCTACTTATAGGATCAAAATTTTAAAGCTGGAAGTATCCTTAGAGGCCATTAAGTTCAACTTCCTCATTTCATAGAAGAGGAAACATAGGCATGGAGGAGAAAAGAGACTCACCTGGGGCCATACAAGTAGTAAATGGCTGAGGTAGGATTTTAAGTCAAATCTTGACTTGATGTCTGGTATTCCATACACTATGCTACTGAGGTACCTAGCCCTAAACTTATACATGACCCTGACTTTAACATTAGCTCTACCACTAATTTACACACTAATCCTACCCCTAATCTTAAACGTTGCTCTTTATTCTTACCCTGACCATAGCTCATAGATCATAGCCCTAATTCTACCAGTTCTAAGACCTTTCCATAATCTCAATTCTAATTGTAGTCCAGGTCCTATCCCTTGCTCTAAATCTAAAAGTAAAACAGATTTACTCATAAATTCTATCAAAAGCTTAAAAAGCAACCAACACATATGCTACATAAATTGTTTTTAGAGACAAATGCAATTTGTCAAGTTCTTTTTTATGAGAAAATATGGTTTTGATATGCAAAGCATCCAGGGATAAAGTAGCAAAAAAGAACTGTAGAATAATATAACTAATGATGATTGAAACCAACATCTTAAATAAAACATCAACAAAGAGACTACAGCAATATATTAAAAATATTAATTTTGAGCAAGTTGGATTTATACCAAGCATGAAAAGATGATTTAACATTGGGAAATGATTACCATAATTCATTACATTAATAACCACAAAACTACATGATTATTACAATGGATGTAGAAAAAATACCTTTGACTAAATGCAGCACTCATTTATGGTTTTTTTTTTAAACCCACTATGAACAGGGGTGGAAAATACCTTTCTTTGATATGTTCAAAAGAATTTATCTAAAACCAAGAAAACTCCCTGTCTTACTACCACTGCCACCAGTTTAGAGGGAAAGAGTAATCAGGTTTTTTCCCCCTCTACAACTCAGAAGGGGCTTAACACATATGAGTCACTTTTACTTCTCTTCTTTGCTCCTTCTTTCACTCATTCAGTTGAAAACTGCACTACAACAACCATATCTCTCCTAACACCCTTCTTTGGTTCTGCAAAAACACAATGTTGAGTGAAACAAGACTACAGGAAGCAGTCAGTTCCATAAGAACAATATAATAAACACTTTATCAGCTAAGCATTGTTATAGCAGGGATTTGTGCTTTATAGTGGGAATTGGTTATAATGTATTAAATATATTACTGTGAAACAGCATTGGTTGTGGCAGCCTTCTGAAGGGCATGCCTCTGCTCCATGGGATCCATCATCCTTCTTGCCCTTCCTTATTTACCTTTCCACTTTGTGATGCTGAGCCCCACAGAACGCTCTGAAGATGAGAACTCTCCAGAATTCCATTCTACTACCCACCCCTCTTCTGTTTTAGGAGTTGGTGAGCAAAAAGAGCCAATGGGCCATGGAACAAGCTCCATCTGAAGTACTCTGGTAAGGGATGCTGGCATTTATTCAGAGTGTAAAGAGTATGTTCAGCTCCAGTTCAAGGTTGAACATTTGGCACCCTCCCTCTAAAATTCTCTGAGAAAATCAATAAGGCTTATTTTATGTCTATAACACCAAGAGCATTTATGGACTATAAAATGGACATAAAACAGATTAGAGGGAAAATTTGGCCTGTAGTAAGCAATACTGATATACCAAGACCTATATAAGATCAAAACATTTTATGAAACGGTTTCAGCGAGTGAGCAAGGAGATACTCATCTCTCTTAATATGAATTATAAATAAATAATTATAAATAAAATCATTAACATTTTATAGTTTTGCCAAGTGCTTTACAAATATCTCATTTTATCCTTACAGCAATTCTGAGTAGATGCTATTATTATCCCTATTTTACAAGTGAAGAAACTGAGGCAGATAGAGGTTTAAGTGCCTCGCCCAGTGCACACAGGCCAGAGTTAAATTCAGGACTTCTTGATTTCAGGTCCTGCGCTTCATCTATTGTGTTACCTAGCTGCCTTTCTTTCAGCATAGAATATAGTTTTCTAGAAACAAAGAGGGCCTTCAGCACCTGGTAAAGTCACTGATCCAAATTGCAATTTATGGTCTTTTTTGAATGAGGATCAAACCCAAGGGTACTGCTTGCATGTAAGGAAAGCTTTTCCATTATAGCTCTAACTTACCCGGTCTTCTACTCTGACTTTCCAGGTCACATGCCAAAGAGGGGAAAGAAATCGAACTGGAATGGGATCACATCACTTCAAATGCTGCTCGTCTATCAAGAGTTCTACTATGGGTTCTTAACCTAGGAGTCTATGGATAAATTTCAGGGGGTCCATGAAATTATATGGGAAAATGCATTTTTTTCCTTTCCTTTCCTTTCTCTCCCTATCTTACCTAGGCTAGAAGTATAGAGGATACTCATGGGTCCAGTTCTACACTGATTGGCACATGAGCTTTGACCTGCTCCATTTTTTACCTCAGCTGGTCAACCTGGTGATCACCTGTTCCTGGGAGCTTGCCATATTGATGCCAGATTTAGTGTTAATACTAGATCTTGTTCAATCTGAGTTCTGCAGTTCAGAACTCTAGAGCCCAAGGGATTCACTAGCCTCAGTCAACCCAATGGCAGGGATTACAGGGTGTGGGCCACCAAGGCCCTGCTCCACACTAACCTTTGGCTTCCTTTGTAATGCTATGTGTTTTCTTTTATGCATTTGAAAACATCATTCTGAAAAGAGGTCCATCCATAGACTTCACCACACTACCAAAGGGGTACATAGCACCAAAAAAGTTGAGAACCCTGAAATGAATTGATAAGAGCTGAATGATAATATGGTAACCAAGTCATAGCTTTTAGACTGATGTCCTGTGTAATTGAAAGAACTTGGAGGGAAGGTAAGTAACTGCTATTTGTTGGGAGAATCAAGTGAGTAGGAGGAACTTCCCTGAAGAGAGCCATGCCATGTGGTACCTTGGTTTTGCCCACAGTTTTCAGAGCCTGTTGATGCTTCTGTCTCTTGTCTAAAGAAAAGTTTCGAAGTAGTCAAAGAAATAAGGAACTATAATGGATGGAAAAGTGTATCCCAGGGAGAGAAAGTACAGTAACTTGCTTGACTCCTAGAGAGATCAAAAGGGAGCTCTCAGCTGGAAAAGACCTCCAACAGTAACAGAATAAATGAATAATGAGGCAATTTGGTTTTTTTTCCCCAAGGTGAGATTTTTTTCCATGTTTCTGTGTATGGGGGGAGGGGTGGTGGTGCCAGGTAGATGGAGTCACAGAAAGAAGCCCAAGGCCCCAATGTGCACTACCCTGGGGCACAGATTCATGTCCTGGCTGCACTTTCAGAATTGGTTTTACCATCAGAACATGATGAAATGATCCTAATGGCCCCAGCTCTGTTCCATCTGGGCCTCACAGTTGCTCATGTTCTCTGGTTTGGGATTTTCTTTGGTCATATTTCTTTCTGTGAAATGTATTAAAGAGCAGGGCTGGGGGTTGGAGAGGGAATAACAATGAAATACGAAACCTTCCTTACCTGAGCTTTGGTTCAAAGGAGGAAGCTAGAAATTTCAAATATGAAGCTAAAAGATATATGCATGAAAAATGAAAATCTGACTTCTTTTTAGTCATTTGATGTTTTCTTCACTATAACAAATACTTTATGAACCAAAGTGTTATTAAAATAAAAGTGGCATTTTAATATTTACATTGGTAAATGTATTAACGTTGACTTCTAGGCTATGTGTGAAGTGTTTATATGTGTAAGGTGAAGATTTGAAGGAATAAGCTAAAGAAAATCTCCCCTTTTAACTGAAATATTCAAATAATGGAGGCGATCAGAAGTTTTGTTCATTATTTATCAAGATAAGTGCTTTATTTAGTCCTCCAATTAATTTTATAAGGGTAAGCAAGCATAGATCAAATGTACCCCAGAAAGAACAATTTATATTTGGGGAAAAAATGATATTCAGAGGAAGTCGCCTGTTTTTCTTCACTGAAGATGGAAAGGGGAATAGCTTTAGCTGATGCATATGCTAAATAAAGTATCAGTGATTTCCTCAATATGGGGAAAGACTAGTGTGGGACCTCCCTCTACTAACAGGGATAACAACCTAACTGAAAACTTGGTAGCTAAGTTTCAGAGAATTTCTTGAAACTCATAGAGGTTAAGTGACTTGCCTAGTGTCACATAGCTGTTAAGTTTCTCCAGTTTCTCCTGCTTATATCTTCTATGTCCATAGTTATTTGATTGTCTCCTCCATTAGACTTTTTTGTTTTGTTTTTATGTTTTTGCTTTTCTTCAAATCCACAGTACCTGGCACAAAGTAGGTGCTTAATATGGTTGACTATTGTTGACACATCCAGTAAATGCCCGAGGAGGGCATCAAGCCTAGTCGATCATGCCCTACTGCTTCTCACATGATTTCCCAAGGCTACCATGTTTCAGCTGTTCTGTGATTTCTAGGCAATTTCATCTTTCCTACTCTTGTAACTGTTGAATGGTTCATATTTGAATTATTGTTTCTCTATTGTGTTCAATATAAAGTGTTTGGCAAAAGATAATCTCTAATCTAATAAATGAATGCAAGAAAGCCACACATTTCAAGACTCAATAAGTAAAATATTCCTATGCACAAATTTAAGTCAAGTAATAAATAGTGTGTTATGAAATCCTAACAAAAGGAGGTTGTATAAACCAGATATTTCAGATTATTCCAAAGGGTAATCGACTAGTTTCCAGGGGAAACAAATTCATTTCCATTTCTGAAAACATTAGAAAATGATTTAAAGGGTCTTTTTCCCCCAAAGAAAGAGTGTTATAACATTTAATAAAGAAAGAAGGATTATTTAGTTGTATTTTCTAATCTTACTTGCTTTACTCCAGAGAGCCACATGTTTCTGATAGGAATGCCCCCTTAAAATATGTTATAATCAGCAATCATTGGTATACAATAAATACTTTAACTTAATTTAACTAACTTAATTTAGGTGGTTTGCAGGCCAGAGTTTTACTCACTGCAGTCTTTTCTAGTCAGAGTCTCAGAACAAAAATGGGATTATTGAGGAACTCTCTCCCATAGCTTAAACAAATTCTCCTCCTGAGGAGGCTCCCAATGCAAGGAAAAGTCAAGCAGAATAATTTTACTTTCACACTGGTTTATCTTCAAGAAAGGCACAACTGCGGTCTGCTTTATCACCTTGCTAAAATATTTACCAAAGCAACAATACCATGGCAAGAAGCCACAGAGGCTCATGGAGATCTAGCTAGCTAGAACTAGGAAAGCTTGGGGTGAGTTTCTGGCTGCATTTCCAATTCACTGGACTGAAAGGGACAGGAAAAAAATTGGCAAGGGGTACATCAGGGTCTAATTGCAAAAGAAAATGTTCATCATGGACCTGCTTAGATATCTGATGGGGTATGTATCCCACACTTGACTTCCTGCCCCCATACCTTTATAACCCAGGGCTCTGGGCCTACAGTGCTGTGTGTTTATACTTGATGTAAGCCCTGACTAGCTCTAGACAGTCATTCCCAAGAGGAAATTTGCCTTGCTAATGAACGGCTACTTGGTATGTACAGCTAGGTCCTGATGAGTACAAACAATGGATGCGCTGAAACTTATCACATATATTAGAATATGCATTGTTTTAATTATGTAAAATATGATGATTGGTTCCAGGCCAATGGAAATATATAGTATGAATTTGAATAATGGGACCAGTTCAAGGGATTCATTCTTTATAATAACTGGGTCAAAAATGTGTAGTGAGTCCTAACCTACTGTGATCTAACGCTTAGGTAATCTTTGTACCTTGGCTGGCAGAATCTATCTTTCTGTCTTTCCACCTCTCTTGACAGTACCATGTATGGGTCCCACAGAAGACAATGGTGTCTTCTCAAGACATCAGGGTTTATTTTGTACTGAATGCTTTCTCCATTTTTATTAGTTTTTTTTTTATGAATGACTGAATGCAAATATTCAACAAAATTTAGATATGGAAAAGATACAAGAACTAGACATCCATGTATCCATTTTGACTTCCTTGATCTTTTCCAAATAAGGAATAGGCTGAAGCCCACTTCCATTCCTAGCCTTCCCTCCATTCCTAGTTTCCTTTTATGGACTAAGCTGGTCTTTTGGAGCCTGGTTAGAACATCCTGAGAAGCAAAGGTTGAATGAGGTCGTCTGCTTCAACCCATGGCTCCCTAAACTTCTTCTTTCTGGGCCTAAATTTCTGAAGTGACTCAGAGCCCTGGATCTAAAGTCAGAGGACATGGTTTTGAAGATCCTGGATCTCCCTGTCTGATCTTCAGCCAGTCACTTTACCTCTATAGGTGTCCATGTCCTTATCTGTAAAAAGAAGAGGCTGGACTCATTAATCTCTACGGACCCTTCCAGCTCTAAATCGATGATCTTTCGATTCCATGACTGCTTCCTAACTCTATAACCCTGAGAAACACAGTGTGGATGATAATGCCTGTCCAGGCCACCTTGCAGGGTTTTTGTAAGAATCCAGTGGCAGAGTTCCTTATCCAGAGAATGAAGCAATTATATTAGATGGTCATAAAATTCTATCATACTTCTAAAACTCAGTATTTCAGGTATTCATGAAGGACCTCTCCAAGCCCTTACTCCTGGGAGAAATTGGGCTGGTACACTTTTATGTCTCAAACACAAGTGATGGAGATTTCCTAGAGCTAACATTTCATTTTTTTTGAGCAGTTCACTGTCTCAGCTGCTTCATGAAATAAACCAGAAAAAAATAAAGTTTGATTTGTTGTAAAGATCAGAAAGGAGAGAGGTAGTCACCTGGGAGACAAGGATGGCCGGTCCTTGTATTTAGATTGACCACTGTAATTTGGCTATTTAAATTATTCCCCTAGAGGAATTGTGTTCATATCAATAAGTGTAACCGTGTAGGAAAAATGGATAAAATGTTCCAGAATTTTAGTTGAGTTCAGTGACAGAGGCAAATGTTTAACTTAAATTACCAGGTGCAGAGTTTAACTGTAAAAGCCAGTATAAAAATCTGTAGTGTTGGGAAAACAAATGAAATTGTAATTTCACTTAAAAAAAATTATACTGATTCCCAACTCTAGAATACCAGGTGTTCTTAATTATCTTACACATACACACACACACACACACACACACACACACACACACACACACACACACTTACTCTCTGCCCCCAACATAGATTTTCAAGGACAAAAATGTTAAAATACCCACACCTGGAAAGTCTAGGGGTTTTTTAAATTGCTTTAACCACAAAATTGTCTATTACATTCTGTTAAGCCTATTAAGCAGCAACATTTTTAAAAAATGCTTCCTGTGTGCAAAATTTTATGTTGGGTGATCTAATAGGAGATACCAAGGAAATGTTAAAAAAAAAAAAAGATTAGATATAGGGGATGGTGTTGTAACAACTGGTCACATAGAAGATACTGATGATGATCTCGCAAAGATTGTCAAACTATCATGGTGGAAGCAAGATATAATGGAGATGGGAAACTTGAAAATTTCAATATCTGCTGGAGCAGAGAATCAAATAAATGCTTGCCTTGTCTTTCTAATGATTTCATCTTTCAACAGGGAGAGGAAATGACCAGGAAAACTGCTATTTTGGATCTAATTTTAACAAATGAGGAGGAATTGGTTGGTGAAATGAGAACAATCTGAGCCTTGAAAAAAATGTTTTTTACTATGTTCCCCAAAATGATAAATGGCCAAAGGATATGAACAGGATGTTTTCAAAGGAAGAATCTATCAAAGCTGTCTATAATCATATGAAGAAGTGCTCTAAATAATTTTTGATTAGGGAAATGCAAATTAAAAGGACTCATACCTATCAAATTGGCTAATGTGACAAAAAAGGAAAAGATAAATGTTGGAGAGGATATGGGAAAATTGGGAAACTAATTCACTGCTGGTGGAGTTGTGAACCTATACAACCATTCTGGAGAGCAATTTGGAACTATGCCCAAAGGGCTATAAAATTGACCTAGCAATACCTCTTCTGGGTCTGTATCCCAAAAAGATCATAAAAAAGGGAAAAAGACCTATGTGTACAAAAATATTTACAACAGCTCTTTTTGTGGTGGCAAAAAAATAGAAACTGAGGAAATGTTCATCAATTGGGGAATGTCTGAACAAGATGTGGTATATGAATGTAATGAAATACTATTGTACAATAAGAAATGATGAGCAAGCAAATTTCAGAAAAAAACCTGGAAGACTTGTAAGAACTGATGCAAACTGAAATGAGCAGAACCAGGAAAACATTGTACACAGTAGCAGCAATATTGTTTGATGATGAACTATCAATAACTTAGCTCTTCTCAGCAACACAATGATCCAAGACAACTACAAAAGACTCATGATGGAAAATGCTATCCACATCCATAGAAAGAATTGATGGACTCTGAATGCAGATTGAAGGATACTATTTTCACTCTATTTTATTTTTTGTGTTTTTTTTCTTTTGGTCTGTTTCTTCTTTCACAACTGTGACTAATATGGAAATAGTTTTTATATGATGGCATATATATGTATATATATGTACACACACGCATGTATGTATATATATGTAATATATATGAAATATATATGTATATAATATATATATGTATATATATTATGTAATATATATATATAAAACTCCTATATCAAATTGCTTACCATTTTAGGAAGAGGGGAAGAAGGGAGGGAGAAAAATTTGGAACTCAAAATTTTGTAAAAATGAATGCTAAAATTTTTCTTTACATATAATTGGGAAAAATAAAAAAAACACTATGTTTAAAAATGTGACTATGTAGCTAGGTGGCACAGTGGATAGAATTCAGGACTTGGAAGTGGAAAATTCTGAGTCCAAGTCTTGCCTCAGACACTTATTAGCTGTGTAATCCTAGGTAAGTCACTTAACTTCTCTGTTTCCTCAGTTTCTTTAACTATAAAATGGGGATGATAGTAGCATTTACCAAGGGTTGTAGTGAGGATGGAATAAGCAAACATATGTAAAGCATTTTACAAATTTTGAGGTACCATATAAATCCTATTGGAGCTAGGTACACCATTTTAAAGTACATAGTAGATGTAGAGAACATTGGACATAATCTCACACATACCATAAACTTTACAAGTGATATCTAAAATTCTAAAAAGTACGGAGAAGAGATAGACAGGACACTATGGGATGAGTCTCTAAAATGGAATTTTAGAGTTAGGAGGAAAGAAGAAACTCTGGAGTATGGGGGGTAAGGGGGTGTTTTAACCCTTTATGGGTCACAGATCCCTTTGACAATTTGATAAAGCCTATAGACTCATTCTCAGAATAATGATTTTAATATATAAAATAAGATCTATAGGATTACCAAAAAAACAAACAAACAAATGCAATTGTCTCAAAATACAATTATAAATTTTTTTAAAAGTTCATGAACTCCGGGTTAAGAAACACTCTTCCAGAGAGAGAAAATTAATGATACAATTATGAATTATTCTAATAAGGAAGAAAGGGGAGGTTTTTAATAAAATAACTAGTGTAGCTTCATGGGGAATTCTCCAATGAGTAAATATTTTAAAGATTTAAGGGTGGGTATTGGGCTGAATAAAACAATTGTATCACCCCACCCTCATTTAAAATGATAAGGTACTATACCCTGAAACAATTGTCAAATGAGAACACATATTAATTATTCACTAGGTATGAACAGTTCCTAGATACCTCTACGTCTTGTTGAATTGGTTGATGGATTTATTCATGCTTTTGAGGACCTGTATGTCAAGTTAGTTGGAATCAGAGATATGAGTGCCTCTCAATAGAGAGGAAAGAATACTTTGGCTTCCTGAGATGGGAGGAAGATTGGAAGGAAGGAGTAGAGACCAAGCCTTGGTCTCAGTTCTGTTAGGAAGAGGACTTTGTGAGCTTCAATGGGTTAGGAGAATGTTAGACTTTCCATCTTTCCATTGGTGTTCTAGCAGCATCACTGGAACTGAGAACAAACTGAATGTGTTGAGGAAAAGCAGAATCAAGGCTCTCAACAGATAAATTATACCATATCTAATGAGGCTCTAGCAAAAGAACTTTTATGAACTGTGTATTACCTTTTTTGCCACATGTGATCTCTAAGCTTGACCCCACTTTCCCCTAGACTCTTACTTGTGGCAAGTATGTAAAAAACTCAGAGAGGGAGGATATTTTGTACCAACTATACCACCATAGTAAATATCTATTTCTAAAAGCTAATTAAACCTGGCTGACTAATTGATGCCAACCAATAGTCATGGCAGAAAAAAGAATAGTGTGAGTGTGTGTGGTTTATGAGCCAAAGACATTCTTCAACCCCTTAGGGTTAGCCCTAATGCCTTGAGAGGTATGGGAACCATGCTTTATTCATCAGTGTAAGTGGGAGTTGGGATAAGGATACCTCAAAGGCTATACATGTTACAAAAGATTATTTTGGTGTCAAAAAAATAGACAGTTCATTATTAGGAGAGTCTCATGAGAAATAAATAGGGCTTAAATAGGACAATAAATTGGGCTTGTTAATACTATATTCATGGGGCTAAGAGTGGTAAAATGGAAAACAGAGAAAGGATAGTCACTGCTTGAGTAGATTGGATGATGGTAATAGATTATAGATAGAAAGATTTAATCAGCTCCAGTTTTGTCTTTGTCTTCTTTATCCCTAGAAATGATTAAACAAAAGAAAATAAGTGAAGTGAAACCTAAGATGAATAAAGAGATTTAAGAGCTCTTGCTGTCTTTAGTCAATTCTAGTGGCCTACCCTAGACAATTTATATCCTAGGAGCTAAAAAACAAAATAGGTGATATGGTTACTGAACCACATTATCAATGATCAGTGATCAGGAATAATTCTGGAATTGAAAAGTTGCTTCAGGTCTAGAGATGACCAAATGGTATCCTCATTTTTGGCAGCTAGGTGGCAGAGCAAATAAAGTAAGGGGCCTAGAGTCTTCCTGAGTTCAAGTCTGACCTCAGATACTTACCAGCTGGGTGATTCTGGGCAAATCACTTAACCCTATTTGCCTCGATTTCCTCATCTATAAAATGAGCTGGAGAAGGAAATAGCAAATCACTCCAGGATCTTTGCCAAGAAATTCCAAATGGGGTCATGAAGAGATGGATGCGACTGGACAACAAACAACTATATAAATCCTCATTTTCAAAAAGAAAAAGGGATTTTTTTTTCTTCAAGCTCTAGGACTGTGAACTTCATGTTGAATTCTAACCTAAACATGTGAATGGGTTCTTAAAGGGAGAGTTTATAAACATTTCAGAAGGGGAGCAGTGCTCATCATAAAACAACAAAAATTAATAATTATGCTAAATATTATAACCTTGAGTTCTTTTTTCTCAGGGTTTCTAAGCTGGCAAACCAGGGAAATGCTGTAGAAGAGACCTAGTATATTTGTATTTCAGCAAGGCATTTGACAAACTCTCAAATGATATGCTTTGGATAAGATAAGAATGTAAGTTAGATGACAGTATCTTAGGTGGATTCTGAAGTGGTTGAATGTTCAGTCCTAAAGAATAGTGATTAATCAGCCTAGAGGGAAATATAGAAGATTGCTATAGAGCTCTGTCCTTGGTCCTATTCTGTTCAATATTTTCACCAATGACTTAAATAAAGGAATAAATAGCATGCTGTAGCAACAATCTGCTAGCAGCTGCTGTAGGTAAGACCCAACAACAACCAGCACACAGAAAGCTGCCAACACAGGTTCTTTGATCTGCTTTACTAAGGAAAGTAACTTTAAGGGGTTAACAATCTCAGTTGAATCAACATACATATATCATTCTCTTAGTTCGGGGGGGGAAAGGTCAACCCTTTGAACTTCAAGGCAAATACAAACAGAAATTACAAACATCAACAGACAGACCTGGTCTGATTCAAATCACAGTTCATAGGTACCAGGGAAGCATCAACATCATATCTGTCTAGGTTACAAAGCTGGGGGGCAATTATGGCTTGCCCAGAATCTCAACACTCCTTCCATGAGTGTGCCCCAAAAGTCAAACGCCAGGCTCTCCTCAATTATATCCTGTTCAGAGCCCTGAGGGCTCTGACCTCACCCAGGTTGGGTGTAAGAAAGTTCTCCATCGCCAGTATCACATCATATACAAATCAGTGACTCCCAATTGTCTCAGTGCTGAGAAATACTCCAAGAAAAAAAGATCCCACCTTATCTGCCCCATTCAAACAAAGGCCAGAATCCTTAAAGTCACTTAAGAGAACAGCAAAAAGTCCCACCTTAATTACTATTACACATGCTCATTAGATTTTCACATGAAACAAAATTAAGAGACATAGCTTAACTGCTTAAGGACAAAAATGAGATATAAAATATCTTGATAGGCTGAAAAGCTTAGCAGAATATTATTATAAGACGAATTTTTAAAATTGAGCATTAGAATACATATAAATGCATTTCTAAGGCAAAGTTCTACACTTAAGCTAAAAACAAAACTAGCTGCTCAAATACAGAATAGGTGAGACATGGCTAGATGACAGTTCTTGTGAAAAAGACCTAGGTTCTTTGGTAGTCTCAAAGCTCAATATGAATCAGAGTGATAACAGCCAATATGTCTGTGGCCGCATTAACAGAGGCATAGTACATGGAACAAGGGAGAGGATAGCCCCAGTAGACCCAGTGCATTTTGACCTGTGTAGACTTCTATATCTAGAGTTTTCAGAAGCTGAACAAACTGGAGCATGTTCAGAGAAGGGCGACTAGGAGAGAGAGAGAACTAGAAAGCATAACATGTAAGGCCTGCTTGAAGGAACTTGGGATGTTTAGCAGAGAGAAGCCTTCTAAATATTTAAAAGATTATCATGTAGACAGGGAATTAAATTTAATCTGTCTGCCCGGAGGGAAGTATTAATAATAATGAATAGAAATGGGGCCACTAGGTGGCACAGCAGATAGAGCACAGGCTGTGAGTCAGGAAGACCTGAATCTAAATCTAGCCTAAGACACTTTACTAGCTGTGTGACCCTGGGCAAGTCACTTAACCTCGAGTGCCTCCAAAACAAACAAACAAAAAGAATGAAAGCTATAGATGCGAATATAAGGAAGAACTTTCTAGCAATTAGAGCTGTCCAAAAATGGAGTGCATTGCTCTGAGATATAATGAATGCTCCATCACTGGAGGTCTTTAGTGAAGGCTAGCTGTGAGGAAATATATTAAATAGGGATTGAACTTGATTCCCATTGAGGTCTCTTAGATTCCCATGGAATCTAAGATTTTATGATGCTATGAAATGAAAAGCAGTTGTTGCTCTCATAGGTTCTATTATCTAGTTGCTCAAGCACAAACATGTGAAATAAGAGAAAGACAATCTTATAGAATAATAATTATAAAAGTGGGAGATTGATGATCTCCAATTAAGTCCCTGCCAGTTCAGAAGATATGTACTTGTGGGCCAGTGAAAAGATCATACCATATTCGGAGTCAAAGGACCTGGATTGGATTCCCAGTTCTGTTAGCATGGCCTTGGGCAAATCACTTGGGCCTCACTTTTCTCATTTGTAAAATGAGGGGGTTGGGCCAAATGTCCTCGGAGGTCTTTGCCAGCTCCAAATCTATAACCTTATGAGCTCATGACTCTAATAGGAATTTCAGTTTATATAGGTCTTCATGTATAGCACTTGGGACACCCCCTCTTACAAGTTGGCCCCCCAGAACTGCTACCCCAAGTTCAAGGTATTCTTTGGATCTGTATCTACTCAAAACTATAGCTCATGGGTCCTTTCCACTCCTCCATTATTTTCCTACTTAATAAGAGAACACAATTAGCTCAAAGTGCAGGAGAGGGAAGGGTGTGTCCTGCGGGGGAGGGCAAAGAACTAACATAAATTCAGTCTAGCTGAGCGTCTAGATAGGAGGCTAGGCTTTGGGCTCTGCCACTGACCTTCTACAGGACCCTGTAATATCCTTCCCCCCTTGAGCCTAGTACAGTGCCTTGTACCTAGTAGGCGCCTAGTAAAGAATTATTTGTTGAATGAATGAATGAATCTTAGATGTCTCCTTTCTAAATGGAAACTATTATTTCACAGTCAATACAATAATGGCAAGAGGAGATAAAAGTTCATTTGAAATAAAGGGATGGGTGAGTTATAAAAGGATCAACATTCTTCATTACTTCATCATTGGGGGTATGTCCTCCACTGACACAGAGGGAGAGCTCTCTACCACTTGCTGTGGTTAACTAAGGGTCCCTTTGGAAGGGGCCGGAATGCAGGCTAAGCACCATGCATCCTGGTTCACTGAGAATACAAATCCATGTATCATAGTTTTAGAGCCAGAAGGGATCATCTTATCCAATAGCTTCATTTTCACAGATGAGGAAAGTAAGGCCCAGATAAGTTAAATGATTCTTCCAAAGTCACATAGTCAACAGTAAATAGCAGACCCAAGATTTAAACCCATCTCTATAACCCCAAATTCAGCAATATTTCTACTAGACTATGCTGTCTCATTACCACTGTGTTTATTTTTGGATTACTAAAACAAAGCATTTGATTCTGTAGAGCAAGACATTGCCTTATGGACATGTCCAACAAGGTGTCTCTCGCATACGTGTCAAAGTCAGAGGCTAAATTATATTGAATATTTCTAATTAAAATCAATGAAATGGGCACAAGTAATGCCTGTCAAGAATGTAGGATACCACATGCTGGTAGGTTCATCTGCCTGTGCTGGCACAAGACCAGTTCTTGACCCTTGGATCTGAGCTTGCGGGTTGATCTTATAAAGATTGTTGATTTTAAAAAGAAAAATTTTATCTTTTATTATTTTAAACTGAATACTTGACACTAAACATTTATATATGGACAAAACAAATATAGATTAAATCTCAAAAGCTCTAAAATTCAAACCAGTCATTTTAATTGAAAATAATAGAATACACATCTTAGTAAATAAGAACAAAAATATAATATAATACAAGAAAAACAGCAACAGATTGGCTCTCTACCCTGTTGGGATCTATCTGTGTACTTACAAAGTTCCATTGCCTTTAAAAAAATGGATATATGGGAAGGGAGGGGAGAAGTTAAAACAAGTTGTACACAGTAGATTTGCAGTTTCATGTTCAATCCTCTTTTTCTAACCCACTTTGTTATGGAAATGTTAGTTTTATTTCTTAAGTTCAAAATAGAAAAAAATTAAAATTAAAAATGGTTAGAGCTAATGCAATTTTGGATACTCTGATGTAATTCTCTTTATGCTATTGTTTATCTTCTACAAAAATGCCTCCAGCTTTGATTCCAACTTACTTTTCAGAATAGAAAATGAGAAGGGTTTTCCAGGGTCCACAAGGAACCAGAAAGGGGCTTCTAGATGATCATTTTTAGAGCCCTAACGGTTTCTTGGAAGCAAAGCCAGAAACCAGATGCACAAAGCGTTCCTCTGGAACTCAGTCTAGTAAAATTAGACATTGGAGAATATCTAACATGAGGAATCAGGACAGGAGATTTCTGTTTCATTGCATTTTTTTGTAGGCCCCTGAAAAGATCATTTTGTCTTTCAAGGGGTGTCATCTGTTAAAAAAAAAAAGGCCATGATACACATATGACTGGACAAGATAGGCTGGGAGAATGGTTCCTTTAGTTGCATTATAGAAAAATTTGATATTTACCTCCACAACTGCTCATGACTTCTAGTTTTCAGAATTTATATTCATGAGGCTCTACTGTATTTTCATTAATTTGACAGACATTTGTTGAAACCTGCTAGGTACAAGGCATTGTAGGAGAATCAATGATGTGTTAAGGTACGGTCTCTGCCTTCAAGGCTGATCATCTGGCAACAGAGATGATGCACTTAAAACAAAACAATAATAACCACCCTATAGTCCAAGGTAATGTATCAGTAGGTTAATAGCATGAATAATAAAGATAATCATTTATATGAGCACACAGAAGGGAGAGCTCATATCTGGCTGACATCATTAGGGTGTCAAGAAGAGAGTGAGATTTTAATTTTCCCTTGAAGGATAGATAGTATTTAATCAGAGAGAGTAAAGGGAGGGTGTATTCTAAATTGAGGGCACAAACTCAAAGGTGAAAAATTACATTGAGGGGATGACGAACAGACCAGTTTGACTGGAATTGAGGGTTCATGTGAGGGAACAGATGAGATTAGGTTCAGAAAAATAGATAGAGAGTAAGACGTAGAGAGGATCAAATGGCCTCTAAAATCTATAGGGGGCTAATATAATATTTTTTTAGGTATATAACATTCTGATGAATAATGTCATTCATGGATTGAGCTTATGGAAACTAAAGGTAACATTGTCAAGTTTAAGGGTAGAACTGAGGCAGAGCCTTGGATCCCAATGGGAAAACACATGCCTAGGACATTTTAAAGGCCAAAACTCATTTAAAAGAACAAACAACTTTTACTTTTTTAGTTAAGATTTTTGGCTCTCTCTCTGCCTGTCTCTCTCTCTCTCTCTCTCTCTCTCTCTCTCTCGCTCTCTCTCTTTCTCCCTCTCTCTCTCCTAAGACTTAAGAAATCCACATGCTTCTGTATCCAGGTAGGCCTTCCTACATTTAAGACAGGTATTTATCATAATCTGGTACAATCCTCTTTAAAAGAACAATTATGCTGCTTGTGTTTTGGGACCATTTGCTAAAGATCCTATTTTTATCTTAGTAGTAATTTTTGATAAGACGGTATGTTTTACAGTTCATTACAAAACCAAATGGTTCACAACCAGAAAGAAAACAACCCTGTGGCTGAATAAAATGATGAGAATGGTAGTAAGCAGATTGTATGAAATTAATTTCTAATCTGGACAAAATGCTAAGAATAACCCCACAGTTCCCTATTATTTTCTTTCCCACCTTTCTTAATCAAAAGTATACAATTATTTTGTGTGATTCTATTTTGCAGGTGTGCTATGACCAGTGCCTAAAACAATCCCAAGAGTTATTGGACCCCATAAAATTTGATGGTATAAAAGCTCTGCAGCCAGTAGAACTTGGGTTTTTCCCCTTTTTCAGCAGGTTTGTTAACATACTGTAAAATCATTCTCTATGAACCTCTGAAATTTTTTTGGTTGTGAGAAACCCTATGCTATGCTTCATGAGTCACAATATCTCAAGTATTTCAACTCCTTTGAAGGGGATACTATTGACAAGAAAATTCACTTGAATACCAGGCTCAGATAATTGAGATGGGTTGATATCTGTCCTTTCTTGAAACATTTTATATAAGCATTTTGTCCAGATCAGAAATTAATTTCATACAATCTGCTTACTACCATTCTCATCATTTCATTCAGCCACGGGGTTGTTTTCTTTCTGGTTGTGAACCATTTGATTTTGTAATGAACTGTAAAACAGCTGCTACTACCCAGAGAGAATTGCATTTCAGACAGCCATTTGATTCACATGCATAACCAAACAACACAATTAACGGGGTTACGCATTCTCCTGAAGTTGAGTTTCATGAGCAGGAGCATGTTTATTGAGGAACTTGTGAACAGAGCTATCAACAATTTGAGAATATTATTCAGGGAGTATGCACTGGCAGGAAGGTCACTGCCACCAAACAGAACTCCATCAATCCACTAGAAAATGAAACTAATGGGCAACGCTTCCAAGGCAGCGAGGCTATAAATAGATTGTTAGAAATTTTTCCTTTCTTTGTATTATAACCCTTTGATAAGTTGCATCTCAGTTTGTTCTTCAAGCAGCTGGGATCTTCTATGCTGTAGAACTTCCCTTCAACTGACTATGTTCTTTCCAGAAACTTGATGCTTGACCCATTATTGCTGGTATGTGAACCTCTGTGTGTTATGTGAGCTTGGTTAGAGAATGGATTGCTTCTGGATGGGGTCTTCATGTCAGTGTTCTTAAAGGTGGGGAGTTTTCTCTGCAATGACCATGCTTGTCTGTCTATACTGGGAGAATAGGTGACTCAGTCTACTGAGAAAGCTTCCTTGACTGAGGAAACTAATCAATCTAGGGGTCAAGATGATGTATCTTTCTAGTTGGTCTCTGAGTTCTTCAGTTAGGCCTTTCCTGGTAATTGCAGGCCTAAGAACTACCCCCAAACCCAGAGCAATGGCTAAAACTTGATTTCATAGTCCAATAATGGCTGGCCTTGTTAGTAAATCTCTCACATGACTACTACAAGAGCCCTCTGGAGTGGGATTTCTATTTACCTTCCTTGTTGTATGTCACATTAATCCCCTTCGTGCATTCTAGCAATAAAGGATACCCCATTCAAAGGTGAGTGATGAAATATTATTTACAGAGGACATCCAGTTTGGCCAGAATAATGAGAATATAAAGGGGGCAAGTAGCATGGTACGGTGAACAGAGCATTGTCTCTGGTGTCAGAGAATCTGAGTTTAAATTGCTTATTACCTATGTGATTTTGGACAAGTCACTTTTCTTGCATAAGCCTCATCTGTAAAATGAAGAGGTTGGGACCAAATGCCCTCTGAGATCTCTCCCAGTTCTATATCTGTATAGTTCTAGACCCTGTGTAGTGATATGAACAGGTTAAGTAAGGAACACCAGGACCAAGTAGGTGGATACTCCATTCTGCCTTCATTAGGCAAGCTCATTTAATCAACCACCCAGCAGATCATTGTAGTAGCAATTAGATTTGAAGATCTTTCCCACCCATTAATAGGCCATGTGACCTGCTTATATCACAGAAAGCCTAGAACACACATGGTGGGAGGAGCTTCCTGGCAGGAAAAGGAAGTTATGTCACAGGAAATGCTGAGAGAGAGAGAGAGAGAGAGAGAGAGAGAGAGAGAGAGAGAGAAAGATGTTATGGCTGCTAATGGCTACCCTCATGATAGTTAGAACTGAACAGGCTGACTTAGCTGTAGTGTGAGTTTGTTTTGGGAAAGACTCCAGCAAGAGGTCTGAGAAGTTTTGGGATGTTGAGGCTCCATGTTGTGATATTCTGTATTGAATGTTTTGGGTTCCTTGCTGTTATGATGAAGTGGACTGACTGGCTATGGGAGTTGAGCATTTGGTTATGAGATATGGTTCTCTGGTGTCTGAGTAAATGTTATACTTCTACCTTCTATGTGGGGTGTCTCGTATATTTTGCAATACAGAACTACGGTAGGCATTTTGACAATTATCATCTACGTTGTTATTATTGCCTTACTGGTGTAATCATCCAACAGAAAAAGAATTGGGGCATGATGCTAGTGCCACAAGGTGCCAGGAAGAGGCTGTTTGTTTGCTCTTCTAGTGAACCTGTCCCTCCTGCCTTAAGAGACTAAGTATTTGCAAAAGTGGAGCCTGAAAAAGTGGAGACCATACATACCATGGCTCTTACTTCCTTTTATCCCTTATCCCTCATAGGGGAATAAATGCCTAGCATTTCTTGGGGTATATCCTTAGCAGAGAGATCTTCAGGTCAAGGGTTATGGATGCTTTAATGATTTTTTTAGCATAATCCAAGATGCTTATTTAGCACAATTCAGAATTCCCAATAATAATCATTACTTGTTGAAATGAATGGAATTGGGTGAGAAGTAGCATAAAAATATTATCAAGGACACATAGAACTAGAAAAAAGGAGGGGGCCATTCATGGAGCAAGACAAAGGGATAACAGATGGACTTTAACATAACATAACATAACATAGACTGCTTTGTCCCCTCACAAAATATTAAATCAACCAGGCAAAAGCTTCCGGATCCTTTATGACAGAACATTTAGACAGCAATGACAAAAAGCCATGGCCAAGAATCGCACAGGATGAGAAGGTGTAGAATCATAGAATTTAAGAGTTTGACAAGACCTCACTAGCCATCTGGTCCTGCCCACGTAAGAAAGGAATCCCCACCATAATAACATACCTGACAAGTGGTTATCCAGCCTCTGCCTGAAGACCTCTGAAGAGGGAATACCTTCCAGCTTTCCAGGCATCCTGGCCTACTTTTGAACAGTTCCAATTCTTAGTATGTTCTTCCTGACATCACACTCATATTTGCTTCTTTGAAACACTCACCCACTGCTCCTGGTTCTGCTCCCCCAGGGTCAAACCAAAAATGTCTAATTCCCTCCTCCCTTCTTCAAATACTTGAAGACCACTCTCATGGCCCTCACTGAATCTTTTCTCTCCAGGCTTAACACCCCTAATTCCAGAGAAGTTGTGATCTGCACCAAAGGAAAGAGGACCCACATCAATGATAATTCAGATTTGTGGAACCCCAGATGCCAAATTTGGTTATTTCTACTTCCACTTCCTTCACATCCATACCTTCTCTCCACTCATACAATCACACTTTTGTCAAGGCCCTCATCAACTCTGACCCCAAATTATAATTGCTTCCTAATTGGCCTTCCGGCTTCCTGTGTCTCTCAGTCTGATTCATCCTCCATATGGCTGCCACAATTATCTTAAGGTCCAAGTAAGCCCATGTGATTCCTCTACTACTTTGCTTGAAAAAAAAAAAAAACAAACCTTCAGCAATGACCCCTTGCCTCTCAATTAAAGCACAAACTTGATAAGCTGACATTTAGGGTCTTCTACCATCAAGCTCTACCTACTTCTTCTGTCTTTTTTCATCCAACTTCCCTCCACAAATCTATGTACTAGCCAAACTGGACTCCTAGCTGTCTCTGAGGTTGGCACTCCATCTCTTACCTCTGTGTGTGGTGAGTGGGGTCTGCCTCAGGTTGGTGCCCTGGTAGTTTAGGTCAATTAGTGCAACCAAAGAGGAGTCCTGTAAGTCATTCAACAGTTAATGAAAGGTTTACTTGGCTATGGTGGCATAAAAAGAATACTTAACAAGTATACAGTCAGTAAGGAAGTGCTTATTAGGCTCTTACTGGGTGTCAGCTCTGCACCATCCATCCATGGAACCATCATTTACAGCAGATTTGGAATGCTGAGGATAAGTTCACTTACCTTGACAGTATACTTTGCAGGGATGTACACATAGATGATGAGGTTCATGTACATGTTGCCAGAGCTAGCTCACTGTTTAAGAGGCTCTGAAGGAAAGTGTGCCTACCAAAATGAGAGTCTGCAGAGATGATGTGCTGACCTTATTGTTGTATGCCTGTGAAACCTGCACCGTCTACCAGTGCCATGCCAGGAAACTGAATCAATTCCATTTGAATTGCCTTGGGAAGATTCTGAAGATCACCTGGCAAGATAAGGTACTGGACACTGAGGTCTTTTCTAGAGCTGAACTGCCAAGCATTCAACTAGTTGCAAAGAATGCAACTCTGATGGGCTGGCCACATTGTTCAAATGCCAAATGTACATTTGTCTAAAAGACCATTTTATGGAGAACTCACACAAGGCAAGTACTCTTATAAAGGTCAGAAGCTATACAAGGACATTCTCAAGGTCTCTCTAAAGAACTTTGGAATCGATTGTGAGATACAGGAGTCACTGGTGCAAGACTGCTTAGCATGGCATGCCTACATCAAAGAAGGCACTGTGCTCTAAGGGATGAGCTAAGCAGAATTGCAGTAGCTCAAAAGAAACATGAGATGTGCAAATTTAGAGACATCTCCACCCCAAATGTTCACATGCACTTATTTGTGCCCGACCTCTGGTAGAGCCTTCCAAGCTCATATTGAGACCACAGTCAGCCACAGTCAGATACGCTGTAACTTGACCTCAACATAGTGATGTAATTTTGGTCCTCTTTGAGAAAAAGGACAACAACCACCACTAGGTGCCAGGCACTGCCCTAAAGAATGAAGACAAGGAAGACAGGAAATGGAGGTGAGGAGGGAGAGCATTGTAAGTACAAGAAACAATTAGTGCCAAGTCAGGAGATAAGAGGAAAGGCTGCTTTCCTCTAGCAGAAAGCTTTCCTTGTCTCCATATACATACAGAGCAGGATGTGGTGACTTGCCCAGCATTGGATACCCTCCTAATTTAAAGGCTCTCATGTGACCAAGTCTTTTTATATCCTTTGGTGACCAGGAAGCCCTGTCTAAAATTACCAGGAAGCTAGGTCAACTGAGATATTGCTTGAGCCTTAGTCTCCCTGGTCCAATCAAGGGAATGACTTACTTGTGTATCTGAAACTTGCCTTTTAAGAAAAGAACTAGCCTTTTCAGAGGAAGAAATTAAAGCTATCTATAGGCATATGAAAAAATGCTCTAAATCACTATTGATTAGAGAAATGCAAATCAAAACAACTCTTAGATACCACATCTCTCCTGTTAGATTGGCTAAAATAACAAAACAGGAAAATGATAAATGCTGGAGAGGATGTGGGAAAATTGGAACATTGTTACATTGCTGGTGGAGTTGTGAGATGATCCAGCCATTTTGGAGAGTAATTTGGAACTACACCCAAAGGGCCACAGGAATGTTCTTACCCTTTGACCCAGCAATACCACTTCTAGGGTTGTATCCCAAAGAAATCACACAAGCAGGAAAAGGACCCATATGCACAAAAATATTTATAGTGGCTCTTTTTGTGGTAGCCAAGAATTGGAAATCAAAGGGTTGCCCATCAATTGGGAATGGCTGGATGCCCACCAATTGGGGAATGGCTGAACAAGCTGTGGTATATGTAGGCAATGGAATACTATTGTGCCATAAGAAATGGGGATGATACGGACTTCGTAACAACCTGGAAAAACCTACACGACATAATGCTGAGTGAGCAGAGCAGAGCCAGGAGAACACTGTACACAACCACAGATACATGGATTCCGTGAGGACCAACCCTGACAGACTTCGCTCTTCTCAGCAACACAAGGTTCAAGGACAACTCCAAAGGACTCACAATGGAGAATGCTATCTACATCCAGAGAAAGAACTATGAAGTTTGAATGCAGATTGAGGCACACTTCATGCTCGCCTTTTTCTCTTCTCTTTTGTTTTTGTTTTTGGGTTTTGATTTTTTTTTGGTTCTGTTTCTTCTTTCTCATGATTCTTTCCATTGGTCATAATTCTTCTCCGTGACTTGACTAGTGTATAAATTAATTCAATATGAAGTTATACATGGTAGGTTTATGAGATTTCATGCCGTCTTGGGGAGGGAGGGGAGAAAATCTGGAACTCAAAATTATGTAGAACCGTCTGTTGTAAACTAAAAATTAAAATTAAAATTAAAAGAAAAGAAAATAAAAGAACTAGCCAAATCTACCTGGGGGTGAGGAGGTAGGTGGGGAACCCTGGCCTAATAATAGTGTGCATGTAATACAGGAGATCTCCAGTGCCGAGAATGCATTCCTTTCTCACTCCTACCTCTCTGATTTCTTCAAGACTCCGTTCATGGAACAATGCTTCTGTTAAGCCATCTCTCATACCCCCAGATCATTAGTGCTTTCTCCTCCAATTACCTTGAATTATGTTTATTTGTAAGCATGTTGAAAATTCCCAGAGTAGAATGTAAGCCTCTTGATGGCAGGAACTGTTCTGTTCTTAGCTTTGTCTCCCCAGGACCTTGGGCAATGCCTTGTACTTAGCTATTCAGTCATTTTTTCCATCATGTCTAACTCTTTGTGACCCTATTTGGGATTTTTTTGGCAAAGATATTGAAGTGGCTTGCCATTTCCTTCTCCAACTCATTTTACAGATAAAGAAACTGAGGCAAATAGGGTTAAGTGACTTGCCCAGGGTCACACAGCTAGTCAGTGTTTGAGTCTGGATTTGAACTCAGGAAGATGAGACTTCCTGACTCTAGACCAAGCACTATCCACTGCACCACCTAGCTGCACATGGTAGGCACCAAGAAAATATTTATTTAGGGGAGGGATGGAATAAAAGTGAAGAATGGGGCACACTTTTTTTTAGATATGACTAATATGTGGATTTGTTTTGAGTATCACACTTATTTATAACAAGAGAGGACTCTTATCATTATTATTATTATTAGTTTTGTGGGGGGGAAGGCAGGGCAATTGGGGTTAAATGACTTGCCCAAGGTCACACAGCTAGTACATGTGTCAAGTGTCTGAGGCTGGATTTGAACTCAGGTTCTCCTGAATCCAGGGCCAGTGCTCTACTCACTGCACCACCTAGCTGCCCCCATTATTATTTTTTTATGATGGGAGGAATAATAATGAGTCACAACCTAGTAGCCAGTTCACTACTGATGGTGAGTCTCTTTGTCCTCAGTTAAGGTTGGTCCTTGGAAAGCAAGCATAGTCTGTTGTTGGAATTGTACTCAAAGCCTGACCACTTTGGTAGGACCTGAAAGCCTGTGCTCTGCTGGCGTGGCCCTTGAGGCCCGAAGATCCCCATCAGAATGTAAGATCCTTCCTTGGGAGAAGGAATTGTTTCCTTCTTTGTACTTGTATCCCAGCACCTGACACAGTGCCTAGCATATAAATGCTTGTTGATTGATCTATAAGCCATCTGAGCAGGACTTTGTGGTGGACTCCACTGGTATCCATGCAAAGTCAGGAGAATTCAAGGAAGGTCTCCAACCCTTTGGCTATACCCCTAGTGATGAATTTACAGGAGAATATAGATAGGGAGGGATCCCACAGGGTAGACAGGTATGAATGGGCTCCAAGCTTCTCCACAACTCACATGGACTCGCATTTTTGTGAGTGGGTAGGATGACTCATCACTGGTTAACAAAAATTCTGGGAACCCATTTCCTTTGGTGGAGGCATTTGACCTTGGTAGTTTCCAGCAGACTAATTTGTAGCAACCAAATGAATATAATCCATTTTTTAAAACTCCCTTTTAAAAGTTTGCTTTCAAGGGCCATTTCCTTCATTGGTGCTCTCATGGCCCAGTTGGGAAGAAAAGACACAAAGAGAAATGCTCAAAGTAAAATACCCCACATGTGGCAATGGAGCCATATTCTTTCCCCTTTCCTCCGAGCTCCATCCTGGGAAGACTTCACATCTCAGATGACCTCCAAAGCCAACCTGACGCATTCTAAGTGCAGGGAATGAACAACCTACTCAGAAGTACGAAGGGGCTGAAGATATTTGATCTTATTTACACATTAGGACATTATTCCCCCAGGAAAAAAAAAGAAAAGAAAAAAGAATGAGTGAGATGGAAGAGACCACCATTTGAAAGTGAGTGTCAAGAGCAGGAATAAATGCAACATTATGTTCCATCATTTCTCTCACCTCAGAGGCATGGCCTTGTCTGTTTTTCTTCTAATCAGCAGTTGCTGTGTTCCTATTACAAAGTTTCAAAGAGTATTTTGTGTTATTGGGGCAAAGTGCAGAATCATTAGACCTGTGGAAAAATCCAGCTATTGGAGGCAGTAATCTATGCCCTCTATTACAGATCACTGAGGCCCAAAACATCTCCACACCACCCAGGGAGGACAAATCCTGTTATTAAGGAAAAGCATCTTTTTTTGCAATTAAAAATAATTAGTACCTTCTGCTGCAATTGTTTCTTCTCTGAGCAATTCTCTTTTTTTTTCTGATGAAAATGGGTTCTTCAAAGGCGTCAGCAAAGAACAAGACTCACAATTTCTGTTAAAGGGAAAACAACTTTTCTGGTCCTGACTTGTGACTTTTATCCCACAATTTCAATCGAGACCGAATAACAATATTAATTAATTAATTAGAAGTGCCAATGCTGACAACTTAACTCTGCCAGAGGCTGTATTTTCTCAGTGGTTAGATGGCCCCTGCCCAAGCTGGCAGAACCACATAGGGTCGGGCAAAACTAATACATTTGGAGAGAGACATTATTGTATTGCAAATATTCCCTTTAAAAGTTGAGCTAAGTAGAATTTTCCAAACCAACCCATTAACTACCAGAAGGTAATCGTGAGACAATAAGTTTTAAGAAGTTCCTGAGATGACTTGGAAACCTGTATGAAAAGTACCAGTTCCTACTTAAGCTGGAATTGTGGGGGTTTTTTTCTGCTAAATTCTACTTAATAAAATCTAATGACTCTAACATTTTGAAATGGTCCAAAACATTTCTCTCATTGGGTAAATGCCAATTTGGCTATTCATACATCTGACTCTCTATTTGCAAATACACTGGTTTCTACAAAGGGGCCATAACATACATATTTTTAAGATGAAAGAAAACTGGAAATTCTATGTTCTGTAAGTGATTTCTAAAGACAAAATTTGTTAAGTGTGTGAGGTAAATAAAATGTGAAGACTTCACAGGGAAGATATGTATAAATATATATATTTAGAAATGTTTAAAAATCAAGAAATAGGGAAGTAGAAAAATTCTGTTGAGGCTGTGAGAGTCTGATTGCTTAGTCTCTGGGAAAGTTTACCCTGAAACTTTTTGTTCTTTCTTATGGTTCTGGCTTAAAGATTTGCTTAGTAAGAATAGGGTCACTGTGACCTGCTTTCCTTTACTGTAGAAGTACTGTAGAAAAATGGAGAGGGTCTCCCCCTCCCGTTATTCTATTCTCCTTCTTCAGATTTATAGATGTTACCTCAGTTGTAATCATTAACTAAGGGAATGGGAACTGGAGTTTCTGTGCCTTGATTTCCTGGTTCTTTGTCTAGTTTTTTGTGCTCAGATTGTAAGCCCGCCTCCCAGCCAATGGTGAAAAGGGTGGGTGGGTGGGTGGGAATTCTCTTGAGTTAGGTATAATTATTGGTGCTTTGCCCTTTGTACTTTGTCTCCCTTGCTGGTTCTGTTCTGCGCTGGCAGAGGACGCCCTATTCTCAGGATAATTGAATAAAATTCAATTTCTGTTCCCACCTTGAGATGGCTCCTTATTAGTATTATTTGGTGAGGGTCAACTATCCCACACATTAAGTGACTTTAAAAAAAAAACCCAGGGATGACAGTCACCCTAGCTATAGTCCTTCCTTAAAACAATAACCCCTAAATAAATTTTGACACTTCCTCCTCTAGTCAGTCTTTGAGGATTGTGCACCAGCACACAAGGATTGTAGGGCTGGCCTCACCTAAACTTATTCTCTCTAGGAAGCTTTCTCTGAAGTCTAATCCCATCTGTCTTTAATTACTCCTTTATTATACATCTCTCATGTCCTGCTGCCTATGGCCAGACTCTTTTCTCTAAGGAGGATTGAACTTGGGGTCAGATGGGGGCTCTAGGCTGAATCTATGGGGTAAGTTATCATTGCTCAGATCCCCTCTTTGATGTATGCTGTGTTCCACCCCTGGTGCAGTGCAAGAACTGATCACATACCCACTTCCAGACGCCCATGGGAATGTAAATGCACCATGTGAGCTCCTGGCTGCCTCTCCTAGAGAGTCAACAGCCATGGACAGAGCAGACACAGAGGGAAAGGCAAAGGAGCACCAGACCAACATAGTTGAGTGCTATAAGCACCTCAGAGCCTTACCACATCTTGCCATAGACTTTACCATGGATCACAAAATCATGGAATTTCCAAGCAGTGATGGACTTCAGTAGTCATACAATGGACAACATACTTGGAAAGTGGTATTCAACCTCTGCTTGATGATCTTCAATGAAGGGGAGCCCTGAACATCCTCTGGGGAAACCCATTTCACTTGAGCATAGTTCTAATTATTAGGATGCTCCTCTACTGTTCCTCTCTGGAGTCGAACAGAACAAGTTTAATAACTATTCTATGTGATCTCTCAAGTACTTGAAGACAGTTATCATTTCCCCTCAGTCTTCTCCAAGCTAAACTCTTCCCACTTCTTTCAATTGATCTTCATAAAGCAAGAATTTGTGGTCAACAACTATGCCGGTTTGTTCCCTCCTTGGTGCTCTAACCTATGAAAGTCCTTCCTGAAATGTGGTACTCAGAACTCCAGCTGTGGCCTTTTGACCAGATCAGGTCACCTCTGTACACCAGCAATGATTGCAGTGCTGATCTCACAGAATTATTTTCTCTTATTTGACCCAAGGGCAGACAAAATTTAAAGAGCCAATAAAATTCTACCCCTTCTAAGGCCTCTTCCCCATTCATTCCTTAAGGGAAGGCAGTCATGGCCTATCTGAGAAATGTTGGTATAAATAGAAAACTAAGTGAGATACATCTGTCCTCTATTAATTTCTGCCTCTAATCCTTTTTTTACAATTCTGAAAATCCTACAATTGACAATTAAAAATCACCAATTGCTAATAAGTGGTTGAGGGGCAGTCACCAAGTTTGGCCAAAAGCAAGTGATGACTTATTTCCCAAAGAAAGTAGACCAGGAGCAATAGTAATTAGGGGATATTATTAGTCAGCAGACATTTTGGGAGTGTGCTGGTAGCAACATAGCAATGGTCATGTGTTGTTGAACTTTATTACCATAATGTTCCTCCATGTGAAAAGTCCACGTGTCTATGTGGTGTCATGGTTAAAAATGTATTTTTGTGGCCTATCTGAGCCCTTAAAAGTTTCACTATGAAGGGAATATTCCATTCTGGCTCTAGGTTATATATTTGGTGGAGAAAAAATCCTCCAGAAACAGAGCCTTACACTATTACTGGCAGTGACTGGCAACAAGTCAGTTGGGTGCGACTTCATTTGATGCAGACCTTTTTAAAAGGATGACAAAAAGAGTCTAAACAGGGGGCCCAGCCCAAAAAACAAAAGCAGTACACCCAGCAACCCAAAAGAAAAACCTGGAAATTATGGAAATGACATCTGCTCTAAAGAGGGGCAAAGATTCTTTCCCCTTGCTCCCCATAGAGACATTCTCCACCAGCAGGCACTTTGCTAGATGGTGCTGGTTGTAATTGAATCTAAGACCCAGCCATACTGTGTAAAAGAATAATTGATATGCAGAGAATCCAAAACAGCCTTTGGGAATCCAACATCTGGTTTGGAAGAGGTCCTTGCAGGCCAACCCCCTGTAGGCTGGAGTAGGAGAAGAAAACAGGAAGTTTTATTCATCTTACTTTCTTGGTTTTTCAAGTTACAGTATCCAGCTGTTTATATCAACTCTGTTTTTCCTGAAAAAGGAAAATGAAAAAAATAAAATAAAAAGGACCGCTATAGAGAATCATAAGTTATGGTCTTTCTTTAAAGTAATCCTTTGTTAAAAATGGGAGCTAGCCTTGTATTTGGGCAAGTTTTCTCTTTCCCTATCTTTTCTCCTAAAACAAATACTTTTCCCTTTTCCTTCCAGACAAATACAAGTGAGGAGAAATTGAAAGATACTGGGAGAAAAGCTGAAGGGGAAGGACTAGGAAAGAGGGGAAGAAAAAATAAAAGAGCCCGGAGGGGAAGAATGAGAGAAAAAGAGGCCATTTATGTGAAATCTAAGAAGCACATTAACATTGCCAGACTTGGGGATTCTGCCACATATGACAAATGAAAATTCAGTGGGGCACCACCAGATGTTTAGCAGCAGTGCTGGTGGAGACCAACAGGAAAAGAGTGTCTGCAAAGCAATAGGACGGAAAGGACTGTTTTTGCATGGTTTAAAAATGAATGGCAGCATTTCACTCACTACTCTGACTCAACTAATTACTCAACTAAACCTGCTTGGTTAGCATTGAATCAAAGTTTTCTTTCTCTTCTTATTGCCATTACGTGGCAGCTCCCTCTCCCCTTGGGCACTGTGGGGGAGTGGAATGGGATCTGAGCTAAGAGTTGGGAGCCAAGAGAGTTCTAGGCTCTGTGCTGATACTAACCAGCTGGGTGATGTTCGTGGGATCACAGGGAAAGTCTCTGCCAGCTCTGAGAAACAATGAAGCGACATATAGCTAGTTACTCTACTATTGTCTCTCCTTCTGCTTTAAAAAGAAAAGAAAAAAAAAGGGAATAACATGCTCAGGGCATTCCCAGAGAAGAGATTGGACCTTTTATATTGATAATTTAAAAAACTAGAAGGGATTCTCTAGTTCTAGAGAGTTCTTAACATTTTTCCATGTCCTGGATTTTTTTTGCCAATCTAGTGAAGCCTGTGTACACCTTCTTAGAATAATGTTTTAAATGTATAAAATAAAGTACATGAGATTACAAAGGAAATTAACTATATCGAAATGCAGTTTTCAAAATATTTTTAAAAACAACTTCATGGACCCCTCACTTTATAGATTAGAACACAAACCCAGAGGAGTTAGATGTGTCTAAAACTTCCTTCCAACTTCCCAGGGATAATGAAAAAACTAATTTAAGGAGCTCTCCAAAGGACTTTGGAATCATAAATTCTTGCTTAACAACAGCCACGGCAGTAACTTGTACTTATGATGCTTTAAGGTATACCAAGCACTTGACAAATATTAGGGACAAGGACAGTCATTTATCAAATAATCATTGAACACCCACGTAATATGTGACTCATTAGGTGTCTGAGATCCATCTAAAAATATACTGGCCTCTAGGACCTTACATCAGAATGGAGGAGGCAAGCTGAAAGAATAGGGAATATGAAGGTATCGCACACCCTGTATGAAGTCTCAGCCCAAGATCAACTGTTCTCTAGGAGCAAAGTGGCACCACAGCCTGGAAGATGGCCATTCATAAAATGGCATCCTAGGGCTTGAAAGAGCAAGAAGTTTATTTTCCAGAGAAGTATTTACTCACTTTGGCTTTCCCTGAGGACCAGACCCGATATAATTCTATTATTCCTCCCTCTTTGTACCTAACCTTTCAGCAAAGGGTCAAGCCCAGCTCCCCCCCAGTAAGGTCTTTGTGTGTATATCTAAGAACAAGGGAAAAACTTGGACCTAGGGAGGTCCAACGGAGATTCTGTATAACTAGGAATTATGCCATCTGCATTTATTTATTTTATATACAGTTTCAAATCCTTGAGGTCTTCCAGGACCTTGCTTTGGCAGACTTTGGGGCACTTTGAGCACAACAGTTTGTATAGTTTAGCATTTCATTGCGTTTCTCCCCCAGTTTCTATTCTGCTCCCAAGATTGGGGTCACCAAAGGGCCTACGTGGACAAAGAAGCCTTGGAGAGAGAAAATCAGATATCAGGCATTAAGTGAAAAAAAAAATCAGCTAAATCAAAAAGTGAGTTCCTAGCCTCTTCAGTGGAGGTTACCTCTACAGCTTAATGGATGAAGGATTAAACCAATTTGCATAGGTCTCCCTACCCTAAGGCAAGGAGACTCTAACTGCCTCAAGATTGAATTTAAAAGAGAGATCTGGAATGTGCATTACTGAAGGGTATTGTGTGTTTTACAAAGTGAAAATTATGATGTTTTATTGACAATAAATTGTAATCAAAAGGCTCTTAGTCTATTATGCTCTTTCAGTCTCCAGTCTTCATCTTCATTCCTCCTGTCAAATTGTTCAGCTTGTGCACTGATAGTAGACAAATCTCCTTAAAACACAACTCACAGAATCATATAATTGTAGAATTATGGAGTTGGAAGAGATCTCAGAAATCATCTAGTCCTTTCACATGGAACCAATGTCCTAGAACCTTAAGAGGGCGATTTCAGAATTTAGGTCCTGTCTTATGTCTCCATGGTTGAGGAAGAATGAGACACAGGTCCCCTGTGAGTTGATTATGTATATGGTTTTGCGTGTATTTTAGATAGAGAACAGCTTTTATTTCACTTTGGAGAAAATGCAAAGACGAAAGAGTCACAGGAACTCGTCAACAGTTGAGGAAAAAAACTTCTTTGAAATACCATCCAGTGGTTAAGACTCCTTTCAGCCTTTCATCTCAAAAAAAGAAAGGCACACGGGTTGCCAAAAAGTGATCTCTTTCCCATTAGATATATGCCATGTGAATATTTAATAATTGGAGAAAGATAAGGCCCAAATTTGCTCTCCCACATCAATTCTTGATGGTTCTTGATGGTCTTCGGGCTCTGCAGATACAATGTTGCTCCTTCCTCCAGGAGGCATTGTTTAGGAACTCTTCTCTCCAAAAGGCAGGAACATTTCCAAAAGACTGGTTCTGGGTACTTTTACTGCTCTTCCAGAAGTCTGGGTCCAGGAACACTCCATCACTTCCTGGGGCTGCCGCTGGTTTGGGCTTCCTGGTTCCCTTCTGTCCTGGGCTATGGGCTCTTCCTCTGGAAACTTCTGAAAGATTTTGCCATTACCTCTCTATGATCTGTCATCTCTGGCGCTGAAGGGGTTCTTTGGGGAAAACTGCATAAATAAGCAGATTCTCCCTCCCCAGAAACCAAAGACTACTTTCTCTGATTTCTGTGCCTATTTCTTTCTTGTTCTCTTGAAGCTATAAGTGCTCCCTGTAGAAGCCCCAACCCTGCAATCATATGGTGTTGTTTCAGCTCTTCCTGACTCCATTTGGGGTTTTCTTGGCAAAGATACTAGAGTGGCTTGCCATGTCCTTTTTCAGTTTGTTTTACAGATGAGGAAATTGAGGTAAATAAGGTTAAGTGACTTACCCAGGATCATACAGCTATTAAGCGTCTGAGGTTGGATTTGATCTCAGGCCTTCTTGAATTCAGGCCCAGCACTCTATTCACTGAGCCATCCAGCTGCCCAAAGAAGCCCTAACTAACCCTGGATGCAGCTTAAATCCAGCAAAGCCTTGACCCAATCAAATCTTCTCCTAATGCCCAGGCTCAGTCATCATCAATTAAGTGTTCATAGGTCAACAAGTACCCAAGCCAGACGTACTCCTCCACCACATTATCAAAGTCCCGAATGAGTTGTTGATGGGAATATTTGTAGCCATCAAAGATATATAATCAGAGTCTTAAAGTGCTAATTCTTTAACTTGTTAAAATGTCTAGTGGTTTACACCTGGTCACACTCTCTTTGGATAAATGAGATGGGAGCCAGGGGAGACAGATGTGATTCATTCAAGGTCCTGTAATTAGGCTAAAAGTTTGCCCCTTTGACCTTTCATACTTTTTTTTTTTTGCCAAATCTTCTTACTCCTAATGCAGATTACAAACTCCATAAAGGTAGTGATTATATGTGTTACTGGCTTTATAGTATTCAAAATACCTGTTATTGTATTATATAGAGAGAGCTATTGAACAGCTGCTCCATAAATACTCCTTCAAGTGGGGATTGGAATGGGTTAACCCATTCATGCCATTTCTCAGCTCACAAACTTGCTAAGGTTTCCCTCCCATTAAACAAAGTTGTTGGTCCTTAACCTCATATCTAAGGGCCTTCAGAATCTGACCTACTTTTCCAGTTTTGTTGTTCACTACTACTCAAAATAAACGCCATAATTAAACCAGACTGGTCTACCCAGCGTTTTCCCAAAATACCTCTCTCCATCCCATTTCAATGTCCTTGCTCATTCCATATTGTCCCCCAACTGGAATGTCTTCTCTTCTTCCTCTCCCTTCAAACCCTATCCATTCTGCAATGTACAAACCAACTCCCCCCTTTTCTATGAAACCTTCCCTGACTGTATACTGACATCTCCTTCCTCTGACCTCCTGTAACACTGAATACCTACACCAGGCATTTCGCACTTCATTATACTCTTCCTTATTATAATTTAAAAAAATATCTTTTCATGTACTTCTATCTCTATATAGATTGCATATCTTTGTATCCCCACTGTGCTTACCGTAACTGTGTATACAATAGGTGCTTCATGCGTGTCTGCAGAATGAAATTGATTATATTATGGTATAGATTGTTATCCTGTTTCCAACTTGGTAGCCTTGTCTCTCCAACCAGTCTGTAAATTTCCTGAAGCCAAAGATTGTGTCATATGCTTTTTTTTTAATTTGAAAAAGTAAAAGAAGAATCAAACACTGAACTTTCTTTTTTTTTTCATTCAATAAGTATTTATTAAAGTCCCTTTGTGTTACTAGATGGTGCAGTGGATAGAGCGACAAGCCTGGAGTCAGGAAGACTCATTTTCCTCAGTTCAAATCTCAGCTCAGACATTTACTAGCTGAATGACCCTGGAAAAGTCACTTAACTGTGTTTGCCTCAGTTTCTTCCTCTGTAAAATGAGCTGGAAACTACTGAAGTATCTTGGCCAAGAAAACCCCATATAGGGTCACAAAGAATCAGACATGGCTGAAAAGCAACTTAAGGACAAATTGTCTTCTAGGCATCGTGCTAGGCTGTGGGGACAGAAATAAAATAACAAGTTAGTCCCTGCCTTAATGAACCATATTTTTTTTATTAAAGGGAAACAACATGAATATAAGTAAATAAATAGAAATAAATAGAAAATATATATGTAGTGGGGGATATCTTCCTGCCTCCAAATGGCCTCATACAAGTTTCTACTTCCAGGCTGGTGTGACTCATCACTGACAGGCTGAAAATATGAGATGACAAAGAATCTTTTCATTGGCCATTGAGCTGGAGGAACTGATAACTCAGCACATGTACAAAAAACAATTCCCTTTTACCAATCTCAATCTTTCAGGCTATGAATTATGCGGGACTTCTTTAAATCTCCTCCCATGAATTGGTTGGGAGAGGCCCAAATGGCCCACTTTCCCACTGCAGACTTCATGACTGTGAGCACATGGCATCTAATGCACGTGTCTTGCCTGGGCAAGCCTGGGCTTGGGCTGCTGCTTTTTCGTTTTTAATCTTTCCTGATCTTAACTGAACATGGATCTCTCCTGGGATGAATATGTATAGAGCTGGAGGTGATCTGGTGAAGTTTTGAGATCCTGAGTCTGGGTCCAGAGATGCCATTGGTCACAGCAGCAGCAAGAGCAGGCTTGTAGCTGGAAAAGCTTCTGAATCAAAGAGGATGACAACGAACAAGAGTACTGACCCAAAGCTGGTCTTTGCCAGCAGATGTGTACTGGGAATTTTTTGGACAATGCTGAGCCACACTAAAAAGTAAAATGCTGTATTAGCAGTCCTACAAACTGCTTTATGTTCTGATGTTATCGACTCTCCAGGAAATTGTAGCAATAGTCGTTAGTCAAGTTCCTAAATTCTATTAATTGTTCTATTAATAAGTTCTATTAATGTATACTTGTGAAGCTTTGATGTTTAGCATTTCTTCTATGTATAGGAATAAATTCCCTGTCCCACGCTTGATTCAAGTTGTACATTGCAAACCTTTTTCACTCTTTTTTTGGAGTTGGCCCTGTTGTTCAGTCATGTCTAACTATTCTTGACCCTATGGGCCATACTGCCCATGGGGTTTTCTTGGCAAAGATACTGGAGTAGTTTGCCATCCCCTTCTCCAATAGATTAAGGCAAACAGAGGTTAAGTGCCTTGCCCAGGGTCACACAACTAGTAAGTGTCTGAGGCTGGACTTGAACTCAGGCCCAGCACTCTACCCTCTGAGCCATCTAGCTGCCCCCCTACATTTGACCCTAGATGTGAGCAATCAGTAAAATCATCCTTATGTTTGGGAGGTGTGGGAAGAAGGACTTAATGAATATGAGTATTAAAAAAAGAAGCCTGATCTCATTGGAGGAAGAATCCTCCTGGAGGAAAGCTGATCCAATCTTCATGCCTAAAGCAAAAGGGGCCCTCAGTAGAGAAGGAAACGGGTACAGTAGTGATTCCTTAAGGTTAGATATACAAAGTAATTTCATATATATGGAGATTAGGAAAAGCCTTAGGTAGGAGGCACTTGATAAAAGCCTTTAGCAAGCTAGATGTTCTAAGAGGTGGAGTTGAGGGAAAGGGAAGAATATTTTGAGCAGGAGGGACAGCTGGCAAACTGACTCAATCCTATCTCCACCCTCTTTGCTTTACTGATTTTTAAAAAGAAATATGAGATGACATTCATATACCACTACTTACATTGTGTTGTGAGAATTGAGGAAATAGATGATTTCAAAAAGATGTGGAAAGAGTTATATGAGTGGATACAGAGCGAGTTAATCAGTACCAGAAGAATGATTTAAGATTATGAAACATTAATATTAGAAAAATGAACCATTTAGACAACTTTTATAAAATGGTGAAGAATGAAATGAGCAGAACCAGGAGAACGATTTACATGACAACACTGTGAAAACAGACAGCCTTGAAAGTTATAAGAACTATGATCAATACAAGGACCACTATGATTTCAGAGAACTAATGATGAAGCATGCTATCCATTGCAAAGAGGTGATGCATTTAGGATATAGAATGAGATACTCACATACGTACGCGCATGCACACACACACACACACACACATATAAAATATATATATATATATATATATACAGATACATATATGTGTGTATAGATATGTGTGTGCATATATACACAAACATATATATTTGTATACAGCCACTGGGAGAATATGTTTTGCTTGACTATGAATATTTTTACAAGAAATTTGATATTCTTTTTCAATGAAGCAGGTAGAGGGAGGGAGAGAAAGTAGCTTTCCATCATATTTTAAAAAAATAGAGAGATAGGGTGTTACAGATGTGAAATGTGTGTACTTTTGGACAAGGTCACTGTATTATTCATTTTACTTAACTGTTTTGCTTTTTTATGAAAGACCTGTTACAAAGCAGGAATAATTTGCAAAGTTTTGTAATATAAAAACAAAACATTAACAAACTGAAAGTACAGAAATAAAAAAAAGAAATAAAAATGAATGTATTTCTCTCGTATCCCACAATCATTCGATTGCCTCCAAAAAGGTATACAAATTTTCTGGTGGCTGTCTTCCTGTAATATAAAGTTTTCTTTCCATTCCCAAAGTGTTCATATTTTAACGCACTGCCTATTTCCAATTGCCTATATACAAGCCTCCTGGAGCCTTTCACCTCTCTGTTCAACAGTTGGCATGGATTCTCAGTTGACTTCCTGCTCCAAGTCAAAGTTTTGCACGTTGATTTAGGAAACTTCATTAGAGCATGCTGCTCAAGACCTGTCTCCTCACACATCATCATGGCAAACAAAACAAGCAGGTGAACTTGATTTAAGTGTGTTACCTTTTCATTTCCATGAGTTAAGGGTACGGCTTTGGCAACCCAAGTTCCTCACCTCTGGGATTCCTTTTCTGCCTGATCCAACATGTTCTCACAGCTGTGTGTTTCTCTATGTGCGTGAAAATCTCCAAATTAAGTAAAGTTCATATTAATTGAGGCAGGAAAAGCTCTGTAACGAATGGTTCCAATACATGGCAAGTTTATCCGAAAGAGTCCTCTTAATGGACCACATCCTAATCATTTTGAGATTCTTACCTGTTTCCAATGGAACCAATGTAGTTCCATTAACCTGTACCTGTAAATCTGGTGCTAGATGTAGTAAAGAAAGCCAGATGTCCATCTGGAACATTGAAAGAGGAAAGTTATAAAGCTGACCTTTTACTGAGACATGGACCTGAATTGAATTTTCTTAGGAAGAATGAGAACTTTTCTGTCCCCAGGTTTTCCTTCAGTAATAGGAGTCTTGGACTTGTGTTAGAGAAACATACACACACACACACACACACACACACACACACAGCCAAAAAAGAGTTTCTAATAACATTTAGATGTTTTTAAAATGCCCTGGAAATTTTCCTGCTCATGCCTGGCATTGTCTGCTTTTCAGCCTTGGGTGATAACTCACGCATCTCATTGTTCTGTTTTCTCAGAACTGCCAGCATGTTCATTAATATAAGAGGTGGCCAGCTCCTTAACTTAACTTGGAGTAGTATCCTGAGTCTATCTTCTGATTCACTTAACATCTATGGGTGGCCTTAAAAAAACCAGTCTGAATCCTTGGACTAATCCATTTCTTTCCCAACTGGTAGAATAGATTTCAGAAAGGTCAGAAACTCGATTTGAAGAAGTGTTTAACTCAAGCCCAGCATACTGACTTGGCACTTTGAAAACCCTAAAGAATACTGGACCCATTTCCATTATGTTCTATTTCCTGGCAAAGAGCTCCAAGAGCATTTTCCACATAGGGCAACATCTTCACTGTTTTCCATTGTTAGAAAACTGGAGTTGGGAACTGTGAAATAGCACATGCTCAAGTATTGGTTTGAAAAAGCTCTTGGCAGAAATGGCTGTCTGTATTCCAGGTATTCCTTGACACTGAGGCTCAAGGGGGTACTCCAGGAAGGGAAAAGGCAGGATTTAGCTCTTGCTTAGCAAGCACTATAAACAGGAAATGAAGAAAGCTCTCTGGGAACTGCTCTTTCCAAGTTCTCTTATCTTAAATCAGATATTACTTTGCAGCACAGAAACGACATGTGAATGACATGAGATTAACACAAAATGACATGCAGATGATATGCGAGTGACATGTGAGTTACATGTGATCGATACAGACATGACATGTGAGTGACATGCGATTAACACAGAAACGACGTGCGAATGACATGCGAAGGACATGTGAGGAAACCAGAAATGACATGCTATTGCCATGCGAATGACCGGCGAATGACATGTAGTTGACGTAGGGATGACACACGAGCAACATGTGATTAAACAATGGATTATATGTGATTGACACAGAAATGACATGTGAATGTCATGTGAGCAAAAGCAGCATGCGAGTGACATGGAAATGACATGTAAGCAACATGCAAATGCCGTGCTATTGACATGGAAGTGGCATGCAGTTGACATGGAAATGGATATGACATGTGAGTGACATGGAAATGACATGCGGCTGACATGGAAATCACATTCGAGGGACAGGCTATTGACATGGAAATGACATGCTATTGCCATGGAAATGACATGCGAGTGACATGAAAAGGACATGAGGTTGACATATAAATGATATGTGAGAGGCTGTGATTGGCATGGAGATGACATGTGAGAGACATGGGACTGACATGGAAATTACATGCGAGAGACATGTGACATGGAAATGACATGCGAGAGCTATGCGATTGACATGGAAATGATGTGTGATTGCCATGGAAATGACATGTGAGTGCCATGGAAACGACATGGGAATGACATACGAAAGACATGCAATTGACATAGGGATGACACAGGGCAACATGTGGTTAACCCATGAATATGTGATTAACACAGAAATGACATGTGAATGTCATGCGAGCAAAACAGAAATGACACACAAATGTCATGTGAGTAAAACAGAAAGTGCTTGCTATTACTGCAGAAACAACATGTGAGTGACATGTGAATGACATGTAAGTGGCATGTGAATGGCAGACAATCAACAAAAATGACATTGAATGGCCCGTGAACTACATGTTAATGACATGTGAGTGGCATGTGAATGGCATGCAATTAACACAGAAATTAAATGTGAATGACATGTGAGGGACATGCATTAATTTCCATTCCATTCATTATCGGCAATGTAGCATCATAAGATACCTCCTTCAGGTCTACAGATTCTGTGGGAACACTCTGAGAGGGAAACTGAGGCATGGAACACTGAGGCACAAGTTGTATTGAGCATCAGGAATCATAGGATCACAGCCTTAAAGGAGGAAAGGATCTTATGATCATCTAGTCCAACCCTACCATTTGACAGATGAGGAAACTGAGGCCCAGGGAAGAGGTTTGTCCAAGGTCATCTATAATGAGCAGCAGACTGGGGATTTGGACCCTGATCCCTTGACCTCAAGTCCAGAGATCACTTCACTGCATAGTAATGAAAAAGAGTATGAATATAAGAGGAACCGGGAACCTTAGAATTTAGGGAACTATAATCATCTGAGGAAATCTGCTGACCTCACTAAGATAGGACGTGAAAAGGGTCTCAGTGCTTAAAAGTGAGATGATTGCTAAGGGTCCCATTATGGTAGCTCTAGTATGAAGGCCTGGGATAAGGAACTAGAAATCTGAAATAATTGTGGACTGCCTCAATATTTTTCTCCAGGTAAAATTACATCATACAACTTCCTGTCAATTAAAATCAGTGTGGACCTTCTGTGGCTGCTATCAGTGGATGATACATGGGTAAAGTGGGAAAAATCATTCCAGTTTATAAAGACTCATTGGAGAGAGTGATGCTTTGGTGGTAAATTCAGCCTCAGCCAAGTCAAGAAGCTGGACAACATTTCTGACTGTGTTGATTGGCTTTATAATGACCTCAGTTTCATTATTCCTTTACTTTCCAAAGGGAGTTAATTTGACCTTGCAAAGCAGAGAATCTCAACCTTATCCCATAAATAAAATCATTTAGTTTGGAAACATCATTATTTGCTGTATTCCCCCATGCCAACTATGTTGCCTCCTTTTCTTACTTCATTAATGATGACATATGTTGTTGTTCAGTCATTTGGTCATGTCTGACTATTCGTGACCCTATGGGCTTATAGTCCATGGGGTTTTCTTGGCAAAGATATTGGAGTGGTTTGCGGTTTCCTTTTCAAGTGGATTTTTGACAAACAGAGGTTAAGTGACTTTCTCATGGTCACATAGCTAGTAAGTCTCTAAATCCAGATTTGAACTCAGGTCTTCCTGACTCTAGGCCCTGCACTCTATCCACTGAGCCACCTAGCTGCCTGCAATGATGACATTTCTAGTCTGAGCATCTCATTTTAAAGTTAGAGACAGATCCCAGTTTATAAATGAACTATATTCCAAATATTTTTAAGTTGGGCATTTGGAAGTCAGAATATATTTTCTTATAGAAACAATGAGGCAAAGGTCATTAAATTTCCAGGGGATAGCCTACACCAGTTATTTAGCCCATAATAGAGCTGAACTAAACCGCTGGGGTAATAGTACTATAGAACCTAACCATTCATCTATTCTTGCAATAAACATTGATCAAGTACCTACTGAATAGAGACAGATATTCTAGGTTCTGGGAAAGATATAAAATTTAGATAATTCCTGACCTCATGGAGCTTACAATCTAGTAGGCAGATTACACATTGTTATCCATAACACACTATATTATATTGTTAAAGCATTAGAGAGTCACCCAATAGCAATTCCTTGATGTTAAACATATAGATATCAGTCATAGAGATAACATGTTTCCTACTCCTAAAGCAGGTGGAAAATTCCTTTGGAGTGCAAAGATTAGTGTTTGGAGTATCAAAAATTACAAAAATATTAATTAACTTGTAATAAGATCCAGGGTAAGAGATGACCACTGGTGAGAATAATAATACTCTATATAATGTAACTCCCATATGTAATGTCAAAGTACACATGTAAAGGACTGCCAATGAAAAGGTTTAAGCAAGACCCAACCCAACACGATATGTTAAAACTCAAGGTTCTTAGCCATTACTCCTTTTCACTCTATGGTACCAATATGGTTTATCAAAAGAAATACACGAACCTGTCTATTCTGATTAGCTTGTCAGCCAGTTAAAATTCTACCTCAGGGATTTCTCTCAAAGCAGCAGCTTCCCAAGTAAGAATACAGTCTGTCTGTGGAACGTGGAACACCTGGCCTTTGTGCCCCTTCACTCACATCCTTTACAATGGGACTCGTAGGCCTGAACAATTGTGGGCTAAGGACCATTTTGGTGGATAAGGAACTTTTTGGAAATCATTTGCAAATCAACAATGAATCACATAACAGATATGAAAAATTGTGCTTCTAGGGAAAGAGCATATTGAGGGACCCACAGAGATTAATAATGATGACTGCTTTATTTTTATATCATGAGTTAACACAATCATTGGGAGGTGCAGTGACAATCGATTTTGGCAAGATGTCTTTAGTTCAAACCTTTTTACAAGATCCAATGTAAAGATGGAACATACATTCCAGAAAACAGCATGTTTTATAAGGAGTCAGAATGGGTTAGCAGCCAAATGGAACATGGCAAGGAGGAGAATACTTAATAACAGATGTGGAATGGATCTATGGTTCCAACCAATCACTCCTTATTGCCTTCTAGATGACCATCCAAAGCCCAAAGGAACCCAAAATGGCACACAGTGAAAGAAAGAAGAATACAAAATACCTCCCTCCCACCATTCCTTTGGAGCAGATGGACTATATTGGCAAACGATGGAACAAATTAAATGTTTAAGTTTTGCTCTTTTTAACAGCTCGTAGGTGAGATGTGGTTGTTCTACGCTACAACAGGTTATTAGCAATAATAATATTAGTAGTAGTGCCAACTATACATTTTGTTCTATTCAATGACATTTTCTTGAAGGGATCTCAGGAATTGTAAAGTAGAGAATCATCACTTGAATTTGTCACATGGACTTAGTATCTTTAAAGAGACCTTTGAGGTTTCACAGTCTAAAAGAAAGACCCACTAGAAATCCAATCATTATATTTTCCGTCAAGGCATCTGATTTTAAGCTAGCCATAAGATGTAAACTATTTCTTTGCCTACAAGAAAAAAAATGTATTGCTAACTTTTTACTAAGTTTGTAATATAAGGCAGATAATAACACTGCAAGGTAAAGGGGAGGGGAATTAAAATACCTTTTGTGTATATAAGTGAGTTTTCATGTTCAAGTGAATTACATTTGAAATCATTTCCACTCAGCATCTGTTTTATTCTCCTGCTAGGGCCCTTTACAGATGCCTTGGCTAACCTTGTCCTTTCTCTAAAGAGACATGCATGCCAAAAGGGGATTGGAATTGGCCAAGAGTGAAGCAATCTCAAACCATCTGAGAAACTTATTCCTTGTCATAAGGGAGAACTCAGATGATGTTCCAAAGATACATGTGCAGATTGGGAATGATCTCTACAAAGATCATGGTAGCATTTTCCTGTGTTCAAAAGCAATAACTCTACTTCAGCACTCCTTTGTATGGGATTCATCTTTCCTTAAAGAGGCATTTGTGATTTATAACATTGGAAATAAGCAAAATCTAACTGGGTGGTGAGTATGGGTTGGAATGAGAGTTTAATTTTTGTCTGTCACACTCATAAACTAAGCAAGATGGAAGGAATAGAGGGTCTTCCCAGTTCTCAATTTCTTTGATTCTGTGAATATACTTATACTTTGGAATTACCATGGCTTAATGAAGATCTATAGTCAACTCAAGAGCTTAAATAAATTCAATTATGTAGTAAAAAACCTCTTTAGCTTCATAAAACATACAAAGGCTTAAAATCATTCTCTGACTAACAAGATAACAAAACCTAATGAGTCAGCATGGCACCACGTGACTTTGCTGGACATTGGAGAAGCTATGATTAGACAGTAGTTCATGTCAAAAAAAAAAAAGCTTAGAGCTTTTAGCACACAGGAAGCTCAACATGAATCAACAGTATGATGTAGTTATCAGACAAGCTAACCCAACTTACATGACACTAATATAAATTCAGTGTACAGAATCCTATTGGCTATACTGGTCTCACTACATCTGGAATGCTGTATTCCATTTGGGGCACTACACTCATAAGAGGGACATACAGACACACCCTCCATAAGAGGGTGACTATAGTATGAGGAATGGTTGAAGAATTTAGGACTATTTTTAGTTTTGAGAAGAAAAGATTGAATGGGGGATACATCATTGTTGTTCAGTCATTTCAGTTTTGTCTGACTCTTTGTGACCCCGTTTAGGGTTTTCTTGGCAAAGATCTTGGAGGGGTTTGCCATTTTCTTCTCTAGTTCATTTTGCAAATAAGGAAACTGAAGCAAACAGACTTAAGTGACTTATCCGTGGTCACACAGCTAGTAAGTGCCTGAGGTCGAATTTGAACTCAGGTCTTCCTGACTCCAGGCCCAGCACTCTCTCCACTGCACCGCCTGGCTGCCCCAGCTATCTTCAAATTTTTGAAAATGTGGAAGACGGATTATGCTTATTTTGCATAGCTCCAGACAGGAGAATTAAGACTGAGTGTGTAAGTCAGAGGGAGAGAATTTACGGAAAAACTTCCTGATGATTATCACATAATATTAGTACTCGAAGTAACCTCAAAGGAAATTTAGTATAACCCTGACATGGAACATGAATCTCCTTCACAAAAATCTTGGCAGGTACTCATCCAGCATGTGTTGAACACTTTCCAATTTGGGGGCTCTCACTGTTGCCCAATGGAGTCAATTCCAGCAGAATGTAAGCTCCTTGAGGTCAGGAATTTATGTTTATTTTGTCTATATATCCCAAGTGGCTAGCATAATACCTTTCACATAGTAAGCGCTGTATCAGTAAGGTAATAATAACAATGTAGATGATAATTGTCAAAATGCCTGTGTAGTTCTGTATTGCAAAGTATATGAGACTCTCCACATAGAAGGTAGGAGAAGTAAACCATGTTTTCAGACACCAGGGAACCATATCCCACAAGCCATTTATCCAATCTATAAGAGGAGTAAAACATTCAATACACAATATCACAACATGGAGCCTTGCCATCCCAAAACCTCTCTGACCCTCTGCTGGGGTCTTCCCAAAAACAAACTCACAGTACAGTTAAGTTAGCCTGTTCAGCTCTATCATGATGGCAGCCATTAGCAGCCATAAGCAGCCATAACTGCTCTCTCTTTCTCTCTCTCTCTCTCTCTCTCTCTCTCTCTCTCTCTCTCTCTCTCTCTCTCTCTCTCTCTGTCTCTCTCTCTGTCTCTCAGCATTTCCTATGACATAACCTCCTTTTCCTGTCCAGAAGGCTATTAATGGGTGGGAAAGATTTTCAAATCTGAATCACTATCACAAGCACTTAGTAAATATTGGTTGGATTGGCTTGGATTGAATTCCACTTAGGGATGCCTCTAATTGTCTGGAAGGTCTTCTGACTCCTCAGAATAAAATAGGCTTTTTTGCAAGGCAATGTGGTCCATTACATAAGAAGTGTTCTTTATATGGGTAGATGCCAAATGGCCTCTGGTTTGTGGTATTGTAGAGGGCATTCATCCTTTGAGAAATTGTCAGACTAGATGATCTGAGAGCTTCCTTATAACTCTTACACTGTAATTCTGTGATTTTACCTTTGCCTAAATCTCTATGCTTTCACAGAAAACTTTGCATTCCATGTAAAATCTGAGACAGACTCATTTTTAAAAAAGGTCTTTTATTGTATTTATATGTGACATACATTTTTGCATCTTTTCTATTTGTATCTCCCATGTTTAGCACAATGCTTTGTATGTAGTAATCATTTAATAAATCCTTCATTCATCCATCTTTGTTGAATTACTTGACTATTTTCAGACCTCTGTAGAATCATGGACTTTAAGCATATTGGTAGGCCTGCTATGTAAAGATATGTTTTCCAAGGGCAGCCTTCCATCTCTACCTATAATGAGACTTCCCAGAGCCTTGCACAGTGCTCCACATATGGTAGATACTTAATAAATCCTAACTGAAATGAATCGAGTCAAATCACATAAAGAAAATGTAGAATGTAGTTGAGCTGAATTGATATTGACCACTTGACCCATAAAGTCCACTTGGTTATGCTACTTACCAGTTATGTGACTTTGGACAAATCATTTACTCTGTCTGGGTCTCAGTTTTCTCATCTGAGAAGGGGTCGTGAAAGAGGATCCCCAAGGTCTTTTTCAGTTCTAAATCCTATTGTGCTATTCCCATCACTTTGAGGAGGATGGGGTAGGAGGAAAATAGAAGTCTAGACTTGTGATTTCATTGATGTAGAGAACTCCCTGTGTGGAAATAACCTCCATTGACAATTCACCCAGGGAGCACAATAACGGAATAGAAAACAACTTTGGAAGATTATAAGACTCAAGTCAATTCAGGGATCGATCAGGACTTCAGAAGCCTGATGGTGATGTACGTTGTTGTTTATTCTTCATTCCAAAGAGGACCAATGACCTCATGGGGTGAGGTCTTGATTGGAGTGTGAATTGGATTTAAGTGAGGCAGAGTTGCACAAGCGGTCAGCCTCTCTTCTGGAGTCATGGAAATCCAGTGACAAGAGGAAAGTCAGGATGACTGGTGATGGCCTGGAATGCAGGATACTGGATGACCTTTGCATCTTCTATGTCTAACCAAGCTCAAAGCAACTCTACAGCACCAGCTTCAGCCACCTTCATGGCTATTGGAACAAATTGTTCTCATCTGCCCATTCCACTGGAAGAAGCCTTCATGTGATGGGGACAGACATCCCCCTAATTCATCAATGTCTGTTCCCCTTAACCTGGTTTAGTTTGTCTGCCAAGATAGTTTGCCAGGGTGTGGCCACTGCACATGTTATAGGTTCTTGGAGGCACAGGTAAGAGTTGGGTGAAGGTAGACACCAAAGGTGGATGAGCATCCCTGGACAGTGCTCAGTAAGCCCTCATACAAGAGATGCTAGTCCTCTCTGAACAACTCATACATGACCTACCTCTTTGAAGAGGTACAGAATGAGACATGTATATCAGAAACAGCCAACGTATTGGTTTCTTTTGCTTGCCTATACTTATTTGTTACAAAGAACTATTGAGGTGAGAGGAGAAAAGGATGAGTTAGTGAGTAGTGAAAGATGAAGAAAAGAGAAAGAAAATAGCATTAAAAACAATAAAAACAAATGGAAGAAAACTAAATTAAGTTCAAAATGGGATACAAACAGGACAGTATTGTTATTATGAGTTAAAAAATTTTTAAACCACTTAAAAAAACAAAGCATGCAACAAATTCCTGGTTTCATATGCAATTCTCTATTTCGTTCTTTGTTGGTAGTTGTTTATAGTAAAAACAAAATGTTTAACTGAATAAGAGAAATTCCCTCCACCATGCAGCTAGGCATTTTCTCTGTAGATTATAGTTTCAGTTGCTTTGGGTGCTGATCATGAGATTCTCTCCCTAGACATTATGCACACTGCCTTTCCTCTGACTAAATTCCTCTGATGAGAAGGAAGCAAAGACAGATTCCTCAAAAATGTTCATCAGTAAGGAAATGTCAACAAGTGAAGGTCCATCCATTGTATGCAGACTCTGCAGGTAGAAAGGGAAGTGACACGGGCATATGATGGTCTCTTTCCCGAAAGCTATGGGAACACACCCACTCAAACTCTCCTCTTGAGCTCATGACACCATGCCCAGTTCAGACTGGTTCTTGGCTATCCCTGGGCCAGACACAGGCCAGTTTAACACAACTGTGACCAAAGATGTTAGACACGGCTTAACTCAGTGTGGATTAAGTCCCCTTCTCTGCTTTGTATCAGAAGTTTGGAAAGTCATACTCAGCCTCCACCCAAAAGGCTCCTCTCAGATTTTATATGAGAACCAACATGTGCTGTGGCTAGGCAACAGGGAAGGTCTGGCCAAGCCCCATGGATGCCTCTTGCCAAGGAGGTATCCCCAAAATAGGTAGGGTTCACTAGCCCTGTCCTTCCATGCTAAGCACCAGGGATGGTAGCCTCCTCAGAACCATGGTGAGACAATCTCTTCCTTTAAAAGTCATTCATTTTGGGTATTCCATTTCTAATATTTTAGGCTTTTACTCTGCTGATTACTGGTCAAAAAGACGATCATTTAAAAGAGACTCTATCATTCCCCAAGTTCCTGTATCTGTAAAAATGGATTACTGTGTTTGATCAAGCTTCTAAATTAGAACTCTTTAGAATCATTCTCAACACAATAAGCTCCTTTCCTAGTACCTGAATAATTTCCAATAGAAAGTTAGACACTGATATTATTAACTCTTTCAGCTACTAGAGAAGCATTTAATATGCTACTCAGAAAAATCCATTACTTCAGCTATTAATGCATCAAATATTCAACATGAAGAAAGTATTTTAGCTTTCTCTGTGGGAGGCAGTGGGGTTTGAGTGCTGGCTTTGGAGTCAGTGGAGCTGAGTTCAAATTTCTACTTGGATTCTTACTACCTTTATAACCCCTGGCAAGTCATTTAATGGGGAGTTGGATTTGATAACCAATTAGATCCCTTCTAGCTCTGATCTATGATCCTATGATTGATTTCTAGGGTATGTCCTAGGCTTGGAAATAGGTTTAGCCTCACCTCCATCCCTTCTATACCTCTAACATTGAACACTGATGGAGGAGGCAGAGTTCTATAGTAGAAAAAACTGGATTTGAAGTCAGGGGACTTGGGTCTGAATCCAGGTTCCATCACTTTTCACCTAGAATTACAAAGGAAAATAATTATATTGAAATACAATTATTAAAATTATTTTTAAAATAAGTGTTCAGACCCTGGTTAAGAATCCCTGTATTAAATGATCTTCAAGGTCCCTTCAGGCTCTAAATCCTAGAATTCTGAGCTGTGGAAGCCATAGGCAAGTCTCCTTTCCTTTGTAAGCCTCAGTTTCATCCTCTGTAGAATGGACAAGTAAGAGTTGCACTACATACCCATAGGATCCATGTGGAGAAAGTCCTTTTTCATTGGGTAAATGGAAGTGGGGGGGTGCTGTGGGAGCAGAATGTTAAATTCATCTAAAGTTCATCTCTGGGCAAATTTTTTTTTTTGTTTGTCTGCTTGTGATCACAAGAGAAGGCAGAAGGGTAGAAATATGTGTAGAAATGACTGTGATGTAAAACTAAAAGGCATCAGGTCCTAGACTGAGATTTGGAAGAGACTGTGGGTATCATCTAATCCAACTCTCTCATTTTACAGATGAAGAAACCGAGGCCCAGAAAGTCAAGTAACTTGCCTGAGGTGCCCCCAAATAACTAACTCAATGGCAGGGCTGGCAATTGAACCCAGATCTTCTTTTTCTAAACCCACACTCTTTCTCCTGCTTTATCAAGATAAAAAAACAACAACAAATGAAGTAGTATATGAGTGTGAATGATTATTTTTGTTATTGTAAACAGCAGGAAGGAGTGTGTAGACTGAAGGTTCTGCCTTGGTTATTATAGGGGAGGAGAGGAAATGAAGCTATGGACTAATTATACCAATTTTACCCATATACCATCCTCATGTCTTTTTTTAGTAGCAGTTGGGGAACCAGCTCCTCCTCCAGTCACTGCCCAGCAGCAACAGCACAGCCAGGGACACACCAGGGCTCCAGACAGGACCAAGCCTTTTCCTCTCCCCAGGGACAACTCAACTGGCTGGGCTTTTTTGTTTGTTTGTTTTCGCAAAATAGGGTTGTAAGCTGAGCCTGTTGACAGTAGAGGGCAGCAAGAGACAAAGAATCGCATGTTTGCCATTCATTTCCTTTCTTTGTCCAATGGTATGAAACCTTTGTATTTTAATGGTAAAAGAAAACAGATCCCAAATTTCCGCATAGAGAGATCCTCAGCTATGTGCATTTAAGCCTTTACTTAAGTTCACGGAGGACCATGGCCTAGTGTCCTCGCTTGTAAAATGAAGGGCTTGGTCTCTACAATAATGATATAATAGTTAGAATTTAGACAGTACTTTAAGGTTTACAAAGCATTTTACAAATATTATCTTATTTGATCCTCATAACAACTCTGACAGGCTGTTGCTATTATAATCCCCATTTTTACAGATGAGAAAACTTTGACAAGCAGAGTTTAAATGACTTACCCAGAGTCCCACCACTAGTGCCTAAGGCTGAATTTGAACTCAGGTCTTCCTGACTCTTAAGTCTAACACTCTACAATCTTATGATCAAGTTCATGGTCATCCTAGGAAACTCTTTGGAAGAACAACTCCCTGCAGAATTCTTAAAGGAGAGGGTCTTCCTCTCTTCCATCAACTCGGCACCACAAATATTGTTTAAAATATCTCATTACTAAGTTGAAAGAATTTGGTGCTCCTTAAGAATTAACAACAGATGTTGGAACCTCTGTGTCTTTTCTAGGATTGGAATTCTGGTATATAATGTCTAATTATACTTTGATACAGGATTTTTAGGACTCACATATACTGAACACAAAAAGAAACAGAAGATAATGGAATGAGAAGTTAATGATCCTGGTGGCAGAGTATGAAGTCTCTTCCCAGGCCCCTAAGTTATTGCTATGTGTGGAAGTAAGTACCAAAATGGTAGCTGGGGGAAGCAGAAGGAACGTTGGTGCAATTATCATCCAGGTACCTCATAGTGGGCAAGAAAAGGAACACCTAAGTGAAAGGTCAGGAGATCCCTTCTGAGATGCTTACCTGGAAAGGCCATAGGCATGCTCCAGTAAGGAATTCTCTCCCAAAGGTCTACAGAGATTTTCAAATAGAATGAAATCTCTCTGAGGTAAGGGACTGTTTCATTTTTGTCAGTGTACCCAACTCCTGTTAATAAAAGTTTGTTAATTTATTGGTTCAGTATCAGGAATGAATAGGCAGGTATTCTCTTGGCTCTTCCTGTCAGGATATAACTACCTTAGTCTTTATTCCAGAAGAGCTGAAATTTAGAGGGACCCATTTCTTCCTCTGGTAGACCTCTGACTGACCAGCTAGCCTATGTCAAGACCATCAAAATCTGTGATGTGACTGTCCCCACTCTCTCCCTAAGACTCTTAGAAGTCATTCCTTATAACATCACCCCCCCCTCCTACAGCTGGAAGACCTAGCAAGTAGGACCATCATGGAGATGAGGTGTTGGTGGTATGTCTTCTGGTAAAAGGAGATAATTTCCACTGCATAATCTTTATTGCTATACCCCTAGTCTGCTACCTGTCCCTATCCTCTACATCCTGTGTGGTATTGCCAGCAGCAGGGGGACACAGGCTATCACTTTCCCAACATGACCATAGTCAGCTCACAAGGATCCTTTGAGTAAGTATCTCTCACAAATGAATGGTTAGGTTCTATAGTACTATTACCCCAGTGGATTAGTTCAGCTCTATTACGGGCTAAATAACTGGTGTAGGCTATCCCCTGGGAATTTAATGACCTTTGCCTCATTGTTTCTATAAGAAAATATATTCTGACTTCCAAATGCCCAACTTAAAAATATTTGGAATATAGTTCATTTATAAACTGGGATCTGTCTCTAACTTTAAAATGAGATGCTCAGACTAGAAATGTCATCGTTGCAGGCAGCTAGGTGGCTCAGTGGATAGAGTGCAGGGCCTAGAGTCAGGAAGACCTGAGTTCAAATCTGGATTTAGAGACTTACTAGCTATGTGACCATGAGAAAGTCACTTAACCTCTGTTTGTCAAAAATCCACTTGAAAAGGAAACGGCAAACCACTCCAATATCTTTGCCAAGAAAACCCCATGGACTATAAGCCCATAGGGTCACGAATAGTCAGACATGACCAAATGACTGAACAACAACATATGTCATCATTAATGAAGTAAGAAAAGGAGGCAACATAGTTGGCATGGGGGAATACAGCAAATAATGATGTTTCCAAACTAAATGATTTTATTTGTGGAATAAGGTTGAGATTCTCTGCTTTGCAAGGTCAAATTAACTCCCTTTGGAAAGTAAAGGAATAATGAAACTGAGGTCATTATAAAGCCAATCAACAGAGTCAGAAATGTTGTTCAGCTTCTTGACTTGGCTGAGGCTGAATTTACCACCAAAGCATCACTCTCTCCAATGAGTCTTTACAAACTGGAATGATTTTATGATCCCACTTTACCCATGTATCATCCACTGATAGCAGCCACAGAAGGTCCGCACTGATTTTAATTGACATGAAGTTGTATGATTAATGCATGCCCCTCGCATGTCATTCACATGTATTTCCTGTGTTAATCACGTGCCATTCACATGCCACTCACATGTCATTAACATGTAGTTCACGAGCCATTCAATTACATTTTGATGATTGTCTGCCGTTCACATGCCACTTACATGTCATTCACATGTCACTCACATGTTGTTTCTGCAGTGATAGCAAGCAGTTTCTGTTTTACTCACATTTCATTTGCGTGTCATTTCTGTTTTGCTCGCATGGCATTCACATGTCACTTCTGTGTTAACCACATATCATTCACATGTTAATCACGTCGGTTGTGTGTCATCCCTATGTCTATTACATGTCATTCGCATGTCATTAACACGGCAATCGCGTGTCATTTCTGTTTTGCTCACATGTCATTCCCATGTTGTTCGCACGTAGTTTCTGTGTTAACCGCACGTCACTCACATGTCGCTCACATGTCATGTCTGTGTCAATCACAACTCACATGTCACTCGCGTATCATCTGCATGTCATTTCTGTGTTGATCGCATGTGACTCGCATATCGTTCACATGTCATGCCTATGATCGCATGTCGCTCACATGGCATGCATGTGTTATTCCTCTATTAATCACGTCGCTCACATGACATTCGCATGTAATTTCTGTGTTAATCACATGTCACTCACATGACATCAGTGTGTTGCTTACAGTCGCTCGCATGTCATTTCTGTGGCGATCCCATGTCGTTCGCATGTCACTCGCATGTCATTTCTGTGGTAATAGCATGTCACTCGCATGTCATTTCTGTGTCAATCGCACGTCGGTATCGTGTCACTTGCATGTCGTTCCTATGCTAATATCATGTCTCTCGCATGTCATTTCCATGTCGATTGCATGTAACTTCCATGCCAATCCCATGTAATTTCCATGGCAATAGCCTGTCACTCGCATGGCATTTCCGTGTCAGTTGCATGTCTCTTGCAGGTCATTTCCATGTCTCTCACATGCCATTTACATGTTAATCGCATGTCATTTCCATGTCCCTCGCATGTCATGTCTGTGTTGATCGCATGACAATTATGTGTCATTCACGTGTCACCCACGTGTCATTTCTATGATGATCACGTGACCCTCGCATGGCACCTGCATGTGATTAGTGTGCCATTTCTGTGTTGATCATGTCATTCGCATGTCACTGCATGTCTTTCGCATGTCACTCACATGACACATGCATGTCATTTCTGTGTTAATCGTGACATTCATGCTTTGCTCACATGGTATTCACATGTGGATTTTCTCTCTTGGTTGATTGAGTAGCCTCCTTCCATTGGGAGACTCCTTTGCTCTGTATTGTCTGGCATATATTTTCCCATGTTTACTTTATCGATTTTCTGTTTTGCTGCTGTTTTGGATAAATGGATTTCTTGGTCAAGTGCTGTGTGTATTCATTTGGGGACTGGTATTTGGTAGGAAAGGGGTCGAGCATTGGATATAAAACTTGGCATCCTGTTTCTCCCTAATATTGACACAATGATCAGAAATTATCTTGAACTTCATCATATTCCTTAGACTAACTATATTTAAGTGAGCAGTTAGATAGGATTCCAGCCTGGCACCCCCTCTCTCTGAGGAGAGCAGAGTGGCCCCAAATTCTGCTTCCCCTACTGGCAGGAATGGAAGCCTCCCTTGGAGAAGGGTTGGGGATGAAGAGGCTGGAGATGTCTATTCTGCCTTCCTTCAAGCCACAAAACAACAGCCCCATACTACACGTAGGAGGGCAGGCCCCACAACATTTTTTTATTTATCTTTCTCTAGGAGTCTGGGATAGTCACTCTTTCATACCTGCCTTGTGTTGTAATTATTTGACTCTATGTCTCTTGCTTCTCATCCTGGAATATAAATTCCTAAAGGGTAGGAACCAATCAGGAGTGTGCAACCAGCTCACAAGAGCCAAAACAATTTTCAACATGAGCACTTACACTTCAGAAATGGACAAATGCTACAAATCAGGGTTTGATTTATTGTTTTGTTGATTGTCCTAAACAATAAAGTGATGGAGAAAATGTTGTGTGTTGTGCATTCCTTTTTTTTTCTGAGAGAACTTGTCGTTAAACATTTTCTAGTACACTTCTGGGACCAATTTTATTCACCTTTGTATTACTCTCTGGTGTTCAGTGGAATGCCTCATACTTAGTAGGGCTTAAAAGATGTTTTTTGAATGACTAAATGGAACCTTGCTGATTTTGCTGCAACACTTCTCCCCTAAGAAAATGACAGTCACTATCGAGTCTTAAGTGGGAATAGGGACAGTAGTTTCTCTTTTTAACCAATCCGTCAAGCATTTACTAAGAGCCTACTAGGTGCCAAGATGCTAGAGATTTTCGTAAACTAAAAAAGAAAGAAGTAAGGAAAGAAAGGAAGAAGGAAAGAAAGAAAGAAAGAAAGAAAGAAAGAAAGAAAGAAAGAAAGAAAGAAAGAAAGAAAAAAGGAAAGAAAGAAAGGAAAAAAGAAAGGAAAAAGAAAGAGAGGAAGGAAGGAAAGAAAGAAAGAAAGAAAGAAAGAAAGAAAGAAAGAAAGAAAGAAAGAAAGAAAGAAAGAAGTTGTCCTGACTCTCAAGAAGTACATATTCTATTATGTACATGAACATATTACTTAATATTAAATAACATAATTACCTAATTTTGTTCCTCAGCATATATCTATCTCAATAATGATATCTATAGCTATATCATATGTCTATCGATTAATATATCTATTTATACCAACGTTGATATAGACATAGATATGTACTGAGACCCTGACAAAAATAGACTATTCACCATTTCTCAAACTCATCCCATTCTTTATCAGCCTTTTTCCTTTTGCTGAATCTGTCTCCCATTCCAGGAATCTCTCTCCTTCACCTTTGCCCCTTCTGCCATCTACTCCTTTTGAAATCCCTCCCAAATGCAGTTAAATGGTACCTCTTCCCTGATCCCTTCAGTCAGAAATCATGTATCCCTCCTCAGAATTTTCACATTTGTTCTTCTCTTGTTGCCTTTTCCACATCCTAATTTCTATTGTCAATATGTACTTCTTATGTTTCCTACTGGCTAGTACGCTCCTTGAAGTAGGGATTTACACTCCCTCCCACAGTGCACCTTCAAACACTATTTCATGCTGGCTTCCCATGATCACTTGATATTATGAAAAGAGCACCAACTCTGGAGCCAGAGGACACTGGCTCAAACCTAAGCTCTGACACTCTATGACATTGGACAATCCAGTTAAACATTCCTAGCCTCAGTTTCCCCATCTGTAGAATAAGGGGTTTGGACTAGACAACCTCTGAGGTCTGTTCTAGTTCCACATGGTCCACTTGCTGCAAAGTAATTTCTGATTTAAGATAAGAGAACTTGGAAAGAGCAGTTCCCAGTGAGCTTTCTTCATTTCCTGTTTATAGTGCTTGCTAAGCAAGAGCTAAATCCTGCCTTTTCCCCTCCTGGAGTGCCCCCTTGAGCCACAGTGTCAAGGAGTACCTGGAATACAGGCAGCCATTTCTGCCAAGAGCTTTTTCAAACCAATACCTGAGCATGTGCTATTTCACAGCTCCCAACTCCAGTTTTCTAACAATGGAAAACATTTTGTGATACTTACCCTGGGCTCTGGATCTGCTAATTGTCTCTAGCATGACTAATGCTCAACTGCTTTTCTGGGGGCAGACCTTGAGGACCTCCTTCACCACCATATCAGGGAGGACCCTCAGGATTTTCTCTATCTGCCAAGAGATATGGCTTTTCCTATGCTCCAGCTCTAGTAAAGCAATGCTATGCTAGGCACCTTGCCTCATGAGACTATTCCCAATTTCCATTACTCTTAGATGAAGGGGTGGCCATAGAATCATAGCTCTCATCCTGAAAGGGACCCCTGAGTCTATCTGATCTAACCTCATTTTACAGTTGAAGAAACTGAGGCCCTGGAGGTTATGTAACTTGCCCAAGGTTATACAGGTAGTAAATGCCCTGGTAACAGTCTTCTCAAAAGCTTACTCAGAGAGTAGTATCCCTTCATTCCTAAAAGTGGGAAGAAGGAAGCAAGGCAAGAAGGGACAGAAGAAAGAAAAAACAAGCACCATAAGGATGACAAAGTCTTTGTGGGCAGAGATTATCAGCTCTGCCTCTCCCTCTCCAATGTTTCTAGTGCTTTCTGAAAAGTTAGTAACACTTCAGGGCTATTCACATGGCCAGGACGCGGTCAGAGAGGGGTTGGATGTGGGGGGAAGGATGAAGCATGAGGGGAGCTGAAAGAACAAAAGAAAAAGAGGGTCCAGTTTTCGAGAGCCCCAGTTGGAGGTGCTGGCTGTGTTTGAGGTGCACATTGCCAGCCTGCACCTGGAGTCAAAGAAAGAGATAACTGGAATTCATTTCTTTGAAATCAGCTAGGACTGAGGGCTTCCAAAGGGAGGGACAATTCAGAGATGTCCTACAACTGCCCCAAATGTCCGTTTGTGCAGGTTAAAGACTATGTGACCGATTATAGACAGAACTGAAGGTTCATTGACTAGTGTAAGGCATGTGGTCTGGGCAATGTTGTACTAATAGAACTTTAATGCTTCTTTGACAAGATTCAATGACAGCTGTGGGTAAATAGAAGAAAACAGCAGTACTGGGTGGATCCTTGCCATATGGCAGCTATGGCAGCAGAGAGCAAGGGTCCCATCCTCCACAGGTCAAATATGGGATGAAACTGACAAGCAGTAGGTTTCCTGGACTTGCCAAGGGGCAGCAAAAGATGGAGTCCTATGGATTCAAGCAGGAGATGTTGTCTAGCGAGGCTCCAAAATGCTTCCTTGTCTCAGAACATGAGTTTTCCAGAACTTGTTTCCTTTTCCCACCAATGTCTGAGTCTGTGTGGAGGGAATGGAGAGGAGGAAGAAATGATCCCACTGCTCTCAGGTGGAGCCCAGTAGCTTTGTGACTCCCTAGATGAATAGAATGCCTATTTCAGAAGGAAAGAAATGGGTTTGTGCTTTATTTTTCTACTAGTAGGATTCTCAGATTCTCAATCAAGGGTTCTCAAACGTGGTCCACAAAGTTTCTTCAGGTAATCTATTGTCTAGTTTCCTATAAAATTAAGGCTTATGACATGGTAGTTTTTGCTCTTGTCATTCACGGATTATTTATTTATGTGTATGTGTAGGTATATGATACTTAATAAAAACAAGAAATTGGTGTAGTGTTGTTTCCTCAAAAGCAGTCTTCCATGAATTTGGACACATTTATATTTTCCAGGGGCACACGGGCAAGCATGGAGATTCAGAGACCTATAGTTTTTACCCCCATCAAAATGGATTGAGGCTAAAACACTTGAGAAAGATCACTCTAGGGTTTTTGAGGTATCAACTCAAATCAGCATGTATCAACATGTATATGAATATTTATATTGTGCTCGGCAGGCTCTGTGAGACACAAAATCACAAAATATGGCCTCTGAGTCTAAGACAATTCCATTCTAAGTGGGAAGACAAGATTTTATATATCTATAGATAGATATATTTATGTATCTATAGATACACCTAAAGATATATATTTATATATCTAAAAATATATATTCATATATCTAAAAACAGAGAATGACAAGAGAAACTATATAAAAAAGTGTTGCATTAGAACCATTAGTGGCATAGTAGTTGATAGAAAGAAGCCATTGTAGATTGGAGGAATTGGGAAAGTTTTATAAAGGGGGACTTGAGCTAGGTCTTAATCATTGTATAGATTCTCTACCTAATTTTAAGGAGTTGATTTTTTTTCCAGTGGATTTTTATATCTCCTTTTCTATTTGGCCAATTCTACTTTTTAAGCAGTTGTTTTCTTTCTCCAACCTGTTGATACTTTTTTTCATAATTTTCTTACATCACTCTCATTTATTTTCCCAATTTTTCTTCTACCTCTCTTATATGATTTTAAAGCTCCTTTTTGAGTTTTTGCATGAGTTCTTTCTGGGTTTGAGACCACCTCCCATTTTTCTTTGGGGTTTTGCTCATAGGTGTTTTGCCAATGTTGTCCTCTTCTGAATTTTTGTCTTAATCTTCCTTGCCCCTGTAATAACTTTCTATGGTCGGATTCTTTTTTTTGTTGTTGCTGTTTTGCTCATATTTTTGGCCTTTTTCCTTTCTTTTAAATTTGAACTCTGCACCCAGGGTGGAAGGGGCACTGTCTAGGCTTTTCATGCCAAGGGCTGCAGACAGGCTGTTTACCTGGTGCTGCATTGATGATGCCTATGACTCTTGTGTCTGGTGCTGTACTGAGGGGCTAGGGTATGGGGTGGCTGGCACTGCTGGAGGACATAGGGGGTCTGGCAGCTTACCTGGTGCTGAGCCATGATCCTAGTGGTGGTGTGTAGCATGTGCTGAGGCTGGTGGGGTGTTTTTGCATTTCCCTGGGGCTACATTGAAGCACCTGGAAGCACATAGAGATCTGGGTGCTGGAGGTTGCCTATTTGCTCAGGGCTATGCTAAAGCACAAGCACATGGAGGTCCCAGGGCTATGCTAAAGTATGTGGAGGTTCTCAGAGCTGGGGTCTGCCATTCCCCTGGCTATACTGAGGCAAGTGGGGGGTGCCTGTTCTAACACACTGGGACTCAGGATCTATTACTGGTTTGTTGCTGGTTTGCTGGGACACTTCCTGTCCTGGACTAGATAGACCTCTCTTGCTGATCCTCCAAATTTCCTAGGCTCAAAGATTGTTTCACCCCATCTTTTTGCTAATTCTGCTGTTCCAGAATTTGTTTTGGGGTGCTGTTTTATGGCTGTTTGTAGGTGAACATGGGAGAGCTATGGAAATTAACTGTTTACTCTGTCATCTTGGCTCCCAGAAATCCCAATTCCCACTGAATTATCTTTTGAAGAAATTGACTCTTTTCTCTTAAGTAAAGACTATTCTTGGTCTCCTGGCTTTTTAGAATGATCTACTATTACTTCTGAGCAAGACCCAAAGAACCATTATTTAGTTAGGAGCTGCAGTATGTAAGGACTTGATATAGCAGCTTTTGGAAGAAGCAGCTGGAGAAGGATTTATAAATGGAGAGCAGAGATGTAAATATCAGGTGTGAGGAGACACAGAAGAAGGAATGGTGGAAATAGATATTTTTTTAAAAAAAAAAATTTCCTCTCCATGATCCAAAGGCCAACAACTTACCCAACAACTGATAGAGGGTTTCTCATCCATTAAGGGAAAATCTAGTATTTTTCTGAATCAAGTAGACATACTCTCTTGATAAGAAGTTGTTGTACAAATAGTGTGATGAATGGTCTTAGGCCTTGTTCCACCCTATGAGAAGTCCATTGAGATGCTGTAAATATCCCCTTAAAGCTGACATTCTGCCCACTCTGGGTTATAAATTCAGAGGAAAGATTTTATTGGGCATTATTAAAAGGGTTAACTAGAATTCAGGAACTTGCTTAACAGCTGGGATATTTTGGAAATGTCATGAGAAAGAGACAAAGAGGCGTCGACACAGTGACTCCAAATAAACTAGGTTGGAAAATACCATAGTTTAGGGGATTTTGTAGTGTTTCTTTTGTTTTTTCCATTGGTTCTACAAATTGGCACAACTCACCATAATGTGTTGAACTAGAAAAGAAGTGTTTTTGTGCTATTGTAATGAAGTTTATCCTTATCATAGTCTAGCAATGTAGTCTAAATATGTAGGATTATGGCATTGACTGAACCTTAAAGTAATTTTCAAGGATTTTTATTTATTATTTTTTTGCATTGTTATAGATTTCTGGCTCTTTGGCCTTGGAAATATGTTGAGTTAGGAAAAAAAGGATAAACTTTAAAAAAGAAAATACTCAGAACTTGAAATAGAAACTATGTCAACAAGATACAATTACCATCACAAAATCTGGCTTTGGTAATGAAGGTACTGATGAGGTTTGGGGTTGAGGGGTGCTCAAGACCCCAAAACACTGACACGCTGGGTCCTGCCAAATGAATTCGACTCTAGCCTTCTCAGCCAAGGAAAAAGACAAAGTTTATTAAGGATTCGCCATAATGGGTTGTCTTAAGAAATCTTACCATTTGTGATGCTTGTGAAACAAGCAGTCCAGATTCAATCTGAGCTAGATTGAATCTGAGAGCCTTCACAGAGGCAAGATGAGATTATATACAGAAAGATTATGGGAGGGATTGAGGAGTGGTCTCGAGTAGTCTGGGATGACTAGAGGAGGGGTTTAGAGCACACTGGGACACAGGTAGAGGCAGCGAATGACACAAGATAAGGGAGACCAGAATTTTTATGACCCCGATGGGGGAGAGAGAGAATTCCGTGGCCCAGGGTGACAGGAAGTTTGGCAGTATTTCAAGATAAGGGGAGAGACTCTAGGATGCCCTCAGGATCAGGAGGGGCCTCACAAGGTACTGAAAAAGCAACCCTTAATATTATTTTTAATCCTTAGGGATCCACATCACTAAGACTTTTGAGGCAATTAAAAGTGATTTTAAATTAATTAAAACCTTTTACTTTCTTACACTCCAAATCAGTATGCAGTTCTTCAATGGAATCCCGCCTCTATCAAATCAGATCCCCTTAGAACTTTATTTCAATTTGATTCAATTCAATAAGCATTTATTAAGTACCTACAATGTAACAGGCATTGTGCTAAGCTTTGGGATGATGAAGACAAAAATAGATTCTCTCTGACCTCAAGGAACTTTCATTCTGTGGCAAACAAATAAATACAAAACATATACAAGGTGACTATTGTATTGTGTAATTTTCATATTGCATAATTGGGGGTTGGGGGAGCACTAAAATCTAGGATAAGGACTCTAAACCCCAAGGGGGCCATGGATGGATTTCAGGGGATCCAGGAACTTGGATGGGGAAAAATCCATTTTTATTTTTACTAACCTTTAACTGAAATTTAGCATTTCCTTCAATTATTTAAAAATCTTATTCTGAGATGGGGGTCCATAAGCTTTACCAAGACTGGTGAAGGGGACCATGAGAAAATGAGGGGGAAAATGTTATGCACTTCCGAACTTGAATAATTAGAAAGAGATTCATATAGAAAGCGGTACTTGAGTTGGAGGGCTGGGATTTCTTTTTTTTGATTATAAATTTATTTTTCATTTTTAGTTTACAACACTCAGTTCCACAGTTTTGGGGGTCCAAATTTTCTCTCTCTCTCTCCTCCCCACCCAAGATGGCATGTAATCCAATGTAGGTTCTGCATATACATTCACATTGAGCTTATTTATAGTCCAGTTGTAAAGAAGAATCATAACCAATGGAGTGAATCATGAGAAAGAAGAAACGAAACCAAAAAAGAAGGGAAAAAAAGAGAGCAAATGGTTTGCCTCAATCTGCATTCAGACTCCATAATTCTTTCTCTGCATGTGTATGATGAGGGTTTGGGGTGAGGGGTGCTCGACACCCCAAAGTACCGACACACCGGGTCCTGCCGAAAGAATTCGACTCAAGTTTTCTCAGCCAAGGGAAAAGATAAAGTTTATTAAGGGTTAGCCAAATAGGCCTGCCCCAAGAGATCCCACCCCTTGCGATGCCTGTAAGGAAAGCGGACCAGATCAATCTGAGTTAGATTGGATCTGACCCACTTCATGGAGGCAAGATGGAGATTATATACAGAAGGATTGTGGGAGGGATACTCCAGGGTAGGAAATAGCTAAGGCTACATGGAAATGACAGACAATAAAGGGCTAGGGTAACAGAGCTAGGGTATAGATATTTTGATCAGGATTAAGGATGGGAAACAGGATTAAGGGTGGGAAACAGCTGGACAATAGAGGACTGGGCAAGGTAGGCATTTGGGCCTAATGGTTATAGCCTCAGGCCAAGGCCAGATCAAGTGGGAAGATTCAAGGAGAGTTCAAGGGTTCAAGGGGTTCCCAGAGACTGTGCCCTCATCATTCCCCCCTCAAACAAATGGGACCCAAATTCTTTTGGGGTCAGGGACGAAGGTCTCAGCTTCTGAAATTGCTTCCTGCTGGCAAGGGGTGTAGAGTTTGTCCCTGCCTGAATGGGTCCTGGTCTGAGCAGTCATCTGGAAGTTGATGGCTTGGAGCCTGGAGGAGATAAACTTGGCAAAGAGGTTAAGCAAACAAGCAGCAAACAGGCAGTATAGGAGTATTGAGAAAAGACAATTTCCCCAGAGGGAATTAAAGATGACTATTTCATACCTAGCTCCCCTAACCACTTGTTCTGTGTACCACACTGCTTTGGGGTTCATGAGTGTGTAGCACATCCAAATTAGATCGGGGGTATCTAAGAGCAAGGTTTGATGTTTGGTGAGCCTGTGGTTAGCCAGGCACTGGTGGCCCTCTGCTTCCAGGGTGCTCTGCCAAGTCAGAGCTTCTAAGGGCTGGTCTGCTAGAGGCTTAGAAGCTTCCTCAATTGGAATGGCTGTAGCAGCCAGAGAATCTAATTGTTTTGGAAAACAGGGGTCAGATCCTAAGGACTGGGTTAGGATTCCCAAAGCCTGTCCTCTCCTTCCATCAACATACTGAGTGAAAGGTTTTTCTAATTTAGGTAAAGCTAAGGCTGGAGTGGTGGTCACTTTTTTCAAAACCTCAAAAACTTTAGCCTGGTAGGGGCCCCACTCTAGAGGGAGTGAGTCAGGGCCTTGAGTGGAGTCACAAAGAGGTTTAGCAATGAGACCAAAATTAGGGATCCAGAATCTACAAAATCTAGTCATGCCTAGAAAAGTTTGGAGTTGCTTAATGGGCCATATTGTCCTCTTCTTTTCCGAGGTTAAGGATTGAAAGGTAGGCATTAGTTCGTGGCCCAGATACTTTACAGATTGGCATGCTCTCTGGACTTTGTTCAAGGAGGCCCTATAGCCTCGAGTAACTAAGAAGTTCAGGGTTTCTGGGGCCACAGCCAAAGAAGCCTTCCAGGTGGGGCTACAATTAAGATTATCATCCACATACTGAATTAAGCTACTGTCAGTTAATTTCAGGTCCCTTAAATCTTTTCCCAAAGCCTGGCCAAATAAATGAGGGCTATCTCGAAACCCTTGGGGCAAAACTGTACATATTAGCTGACATGAACTTGATTCCCCTAGAAGTATCCATACAAGTACAAAAATAAATTGTGAGCCTGTGTGCCAAGGTATACAGAAAAAGGCATCTTTGAGGTCCAGGGTGGAAAACCATTGGGTACCCCAATATGGGTTGTGGTGATGCATAGCAATAACAGCTTCATCAACAGCCGTGAGATCTAGAACCATTCTGTATTCTCCATTAGGCTTCCTTATGGGAAGGATTGGAATGTTGCAAGGAGATTGACAAGGGACAAGGATTTTATGCTTAAGGGGTCTTTCAATTAATGGTTGCAGTCCCTCCCAGGCTTTGGGCTTAATTGGATATTGACAGCAATTGGGGAACACATTAGACTCTCTGAGGTGACTAAGAACAGGGGTGGCCTGAGCAGCTTTGCCAGGAATTCTCTGATGCCAAACAACTGGCTTGACTGTCTCCCACACTTCTGGGGGAGGTCTGGTGAGCAGAGGGAAAAGAGACCTGTGAGGTTTAACTAGAGAAAATTGGCTCCCCAATTTCACCATCAGGTCCCTTCCCAACAATGGGGCAGGGCCAGAGAAGGAGTGTTCAAACAGCAGATCCTTGATGCCCATGACCCGATGGGTTGAGGGGCATGTAGGGCCAGAGCAACTAGTTAAAACAAGAGAACATAGCCATGATAAAGTGGGTAACCTTACCTTCAGCCTCAATTTCGCCCAGGGCTCCGTGAGAGAGGTGGAGAAAGTGGGAGCACTGCCAAGCACCAGGCTTTCCCCTCCTTCCGAGTCTTGAGAAGACTGGAGCACAGGGTACTGGGAGGAGGCTCTACCACTTTTCCAACCTCGAAGATAATCCTTCCTCCAACGTCCCTCCTGGTTACTTGCTGGACAGTCCTGGAGGCATGGATCCTGGGGGCTTCCTCCAGGGGGGCACCCTAGAAGGACACTCCTTGGACCCTCCTTGTGGCATCGAAGGCAGGTTTCCCCACTGCCCAAGCCAATGGGCTTCCAAGGGGACTCCCTGGAGGGGTGCTTCTTGGGTCTTTTCCTGTGTGTGTTAATACTAGAACCATTAACATTAGCTGAGTCCTTTGTACTTTCTCCTGTACTGTGTTCAGGGGAGGTACCCATTTATTCAGGGGGAATAAATGTAAATTTATAGTTAAAACATTCCTGACTTCCCAATGAGTCTTGCTTATTCCTAGACAATGTGAGTATGTTTCTAACAAAATCATGTTACCACATAATTCTTATGCAAGTGAGCATTCACATTTTCTGCAATTTATTCTAGAGTAATTTAGTTTTGTTTTTCCTCTTCATCCTGGTCACCCAGAGTCTAAACCAACAGATTATTTGGACCATCTCAACATGTACATAACAATCAGATTGACCACTTAACGAGATACACTGTCAATCTACTGCTTCCACAATATAGTTAAAGCTAATGTTAATGGTTCTAGTATTGACACACACACACACACACACACAAAGAATTACATATAATTTTTTGGACTAGACCTGAGATTTTCTTAGTATATGGAATTCCCAAAGTGGAAGTTCCTTTGTCCAGTAAAGATTGTCGGCTGCCTCTAACTTTAGGTCTTAGAGAGTTGCTTGAAGTTAAGAGGCTTGTCTAAGGCTAGCAGCTAAAATGTGTTCAAGGCAAGACCTGAAATCAAGATCTTTCTGACACCAAAAGTTTTATGTCATAATGCCACTGGTGTGTGTGTGTGTGTGTGTGTGTGTACAATTGTAGACATTTTATTCCTCTTCAAATGATTGGAAGTGGGAAGCAGGAGGTATAATTCTCAGAACAATCCTTGCATAAAAGTATCATATTAATCTTTTTACTCTTTTGATCATTTGTTGAAAATTATTTCCATCATATTTTTCTTTGTCTCATAAGTTTTCATGGCCAAAAAATCATACCCAGGTGGCTGGTCTACTGGTGATATGCCCCTCTGTGATTAGTTAGTTTGGTCCTTGGAAATAGACTTACTTTTTTGCTGATGACGCACTCTTGAAATTCTTGCTATAAGTGAAACCAGAAGACAGAAGAAAGTTTCAATTAAATGAAAGGATGACTCTTACATTTCTTAGAGAGGCAAAGAAAGGAATTGGCAGAGTGAGTTTTATTGTACTTCCAAAGGCAACAAGAAACCTTATTTCATGAGATATTTGGTCCCATCAAGACTTTCTGAGCTTAAGCTTCTTGGGAAAGCAAAGGCCCATCTTTTTTTTTTTTTTTAATACAAACATTCTACTGGTATGGCTATATAGCAGTGAAATATGGAAAGTAACAATCTCCAAAGAGTTAAAAATGAACAACATACCAAGGGCTCAATGGAGAGATTCATGGGAGGTAGGAACAGCTGCAACCTGTGACCAATGAGGAACTTCAAGGAAGAACAGGAATAAAAAAAAGGGCACATAAGGAATCTTGGGATAAGAAGGGAAGAGGGGCTGGTCACATGTCAAGGTTGAGAGGTGGCGGGTGAGCAGGTGTGCTTTACCAGTACCTCTTCAATGTAAGGAGAAATCAAAGAGGGCTTCCAGGGCAAAGGGGGAATTAACTTCCCTTTAAGCTTAGCCATGTGATGCAGAGTTTGTCTAGCTTTTTAGGGAAAAGGAAAATGAGGCTTTGTTATCCTTAGATTCTCATTAGAAAGCAATGAAACAAACTAAATTTGATTGAGTTTGCATTTCTATTACCTCTCATATTTAAAGGAGATTGTATTTTAAACATGAGAGATGATATGGGGAGGCAAACACACACACACATATTTATGTACCACCATATCAAGGTTCCGCCTTGTAGCTGGTTATCCGACTCCTCATTTCTACAGAGAGCACCACCACCCCCAGGGTTCCATATTGGAGTCATCCCCTATTGTTCACTTTCCTCCATCTCTTGGTTAAGTTAGATGAAGTTGCATTTAAATGAAAGGATGACTCACAGGTACTCCTTAGAGAAGGAGAAGAAAAACAGGAATTGGCAGAGTGGGTTTTATTGTACTCCCAAAGGCAAGAAGATTCATGGGCTATTTGATCATTAAACCATTCTGTTTTTAAGCTTCCCAGGAAAACTCCAATAAGTTGCCAAGTGTGGTTGAGCCAACCTCCACAAAATCTGTTCCATCTGACCCCTTCCCTTTGTTTGCATGTCCACCCTCCTATTTCAGGCCTTTGTTACCTTTCAACTTACTATTACAATAGACTCTTAATTGATCTCTCTGCCTCCAGCTTCTCTTCATTCCATTCTGTCCCAATGGAGTTGCCAAGTGGACATGATTAAAGAACAGGTTTGGCCATAAAAGACAGTGGGTTGTAAAGAAATCTGAATTTGGAGTAAAAAGACCTAGATTCGAATCCCTGCTCTGCCAATTTTCTACTTTTGTGACGTTGGACAAATTACTTAACATCTCTGGGGTCTCAGTTTCTTCATGTGTAAAATGAGGATTGACTAGATGACTTCTGATATCCCTTTTGTAAGAAATGGGAGGAGTAGTTTTGTTTCCACAGAATTGAAGGTATACCTTCCCCCACCCCCCCAGCTTTAGCAGAACCAAACCTCATGTTGGTCAGGTGAAAGGTCAGAGGTTTGTATGCATGCTTAAATGAGCCATTTGAGGAGGGCATGACATAGGCAGTCAGGGGATTGCATCTGGCCAATGAAGAACCTGGAGGGAGATTCAAGGTGAGGGTCTATTAAAGGACTGGCATTCATCTGAGTCCTTGGTACTTTCTCCTGTACTCCGTTCAGGGGAGGTACCCATTTATTCAGGGGGAATAAATGTAAATTATAATGAAAACATTCCTGACTTCGCAACAAGTCTTGCTTATTCCTAGACAATGTGAGTATGTTTCTAACACCTTTCCACTCTATGTCTTTGATCCTCTGGTCTTATGCTTCAGTGGTTTTCTATTAACTTTAAAATTAAAAATATAAATTCTTCTGGTATTTAGAATTCTACAAAGTCTGGCTCCAACCTCTCCTTCTAGAGTGATTCCACCTCACCTGTCCTTGCATTGTGTCCCAGTCTACCTGGTTTACTTTTTCTTCCCATACATAACATCATATCTCTTGGCTTTTTTGTCCTTTGCCTGGAATGTAATCTGTCCTCACCTCCACTTCTTGAAATCCCAGCCCTATTAAAGAGGTTAAAGTAAAAATGATGATTGTTAGGGGAACCATGTGTTTCTAGGGGTGCTCGTGACCCCAAAATACCTACATGCCGGGTCCTGCTGAAAGAATTTGACTCAAGCCTTCTCAGCCAAGGGAAAAGACAAAGTTTATTAGGGATTCACCATAATGGGCTGTCTTAAGATATCCCACCCTTTGTGACGCTTGTTTTCACAAACGTCTGCTGGGCTAGATTGAACCTGAGCACCTTCATGGAGGCAAGATGGAGATTATATACACAAAGATTGTAGGAGGGTTGGAGGGGTGGTCTGGGGTGACTAGAGGAGGGGTTTAGGGAGGGTCTTGAGGAGGAGTCTAAGGAGGATGAGATGAGGTCAGACTCCAGGAGCCAAGAGAATGGGATTAAGGATGGGAAGTAGCTGAAGGCATGGATATCAATAGTATCAAGGTTGGGAAGTAACTGAAGGCATGCATACCTATAATAACAATAGAGGGTAAGGTTTAGGTAGAGATTTGGGCCTGATGATAATGTGAGGCTTATGGCCTTAGGGAAAGGCCAGATCTAGTTGGAAGATTCAAGGACAGTTCAAGGGGGATCCTGTCCAGATTCAAGGGGGTTCCCAGAGACTGTGCCCTCATCACTATCAAGGAGATGCCCATCAATTGGGGAATGGCTAAACAAATTGTGGTATGTGAATGTAATGGAATATTATTGTGCTACAAGAAATGAGGAGCAGACGGACCTCATTATAACCTGGAAAGACTTATATGAACTTACACTGAGTGAGGGGAGAAGAGCCAGGAGATCATTATACACAATTACAGACACACAATATCTGTAAGGAGTAACTTTGATAGACTTGGCTCCTCTCATCAATTCAGGGTTCAAAGACAGTCCCAAAATACTCATGATGGAAAAGGCTATACATGATGAGGGCACAGTCTCTGGGAACCCCTTGAACCCTTGAACTCTCCTTGAATCTTCCCACTTGATCTGGCCTTGGCCTGAGGCTATAACCATTAGGCCCAAATGCCTACCTTGCCCAGTCCTCTATTGTCCAGCTGTTTCCCACCCTTAATCCTGTTTCCCATCCTTAATCCTGATCAAAATATCTATACCCTAGCTCTGTTACCCTAGCCCTTTATTGTCTGTCATTTCCATGTAGCCTTAGCTATTTCCTACCCTGGAGTATCCCTCCCACAATCCTTCTGTATATAATCTCCATCTTGCCTCCATGAAGTGGGTCAGATCCAATCTAACTCAGATTGATCTGGCCCGCTTTCCTTACAGGCGTCGCAAGGGGTGGGATCTCTTGGGGCAGGCCTATTTGGCTAACCCTTAATAAACTTTATCTTTTCCCTTGGCTGAGAAAACTTGAGTCGAATTCTTTCGGCAGGACCCGGTATGTCGGTACTTTGGGGTGTCGAGCACCCCTCACCCCAAACCCTCATCATTATGGTTCCCTGAACTGGGAAGCACCGCTAATCTCAAGTTCTTCTCCAGCCAAGACTGAAGGTATGTGAGCCTCCCCCTCTCCCAATCCCCCTCCTCGCTCTCCAAGCATTTTGGATGTGCTTCTCGGGCCTGACCTCAGCAGGTCCCAGTGGGTCGGACAGCTAGGAACCTGTCCCGTTCAGCCTAACGCTATCAGGTGGTTCTCGGTCCAGTGGTCCCAGTGGGTCGGACAGCTAGGAGCCTGTCCTGTTCATCCTGACGCTATCAGGTGGTTCTCGGTCCAGTGGTCCCAGTGGGTTGGACGGCTAGGAGACTGTCCTGCTCATCCTGACGCTATCAGGTGGTTCTCGGTCCAGTGGTCCCAGTGGGTTGGACGGCTAGGAGACTGTCCTGCTCATCCTGACGCTATCAGGTGGTTCTCGGTCCAGTGGTCCCAGTGGGTTGGACGGCTAGGAGACTGTCCTGCTCATCCTGACGCTATCAGGTGGTTCTCGGTCCAGTGGTCCCAGTGGGTCGGACAGCTAGGAACCTGTCCCGTTCAGCCTAACGCTATCAGGTGGTTCTCGGTCCAGTGGTCCCAGTGGGTCGGACAGCTAGGAGCCTGTCCTGCTCATCCTGACGCTATCAGGTGGTTCTCGGTCCAGCGGTCATACTGGAGGCCATGAACCTAAGCATGGCTTCTGAGGCATGAAGGACATGGACGGATGCCCCATCCGGAAGCATGTGCCAGATCCTTTCAATTGTTTCGGTGCTGGAAATTTGGGAAAATTTCAGGTACCTTTTGTATATTCTGTTTTCTTGTTTTATTTTGTTTGTCTCCTGGGGGCTTCCTCCAGGGGAGCGCCCTAGGGCCCTAGAGCGCCCTAACTTCTCCTCTACTAAAGAGGAAGGAATTTCCAGCTGAAGGGACCCCTACTCAGGTTTTGGCCTCATAGCCTGCCTCCACTGCAGGCCCTGCAACATCTATCACCATGGGCCCTACCCCCAAGGCAATCCCTACTCAGGTTCCAGCCTCGGGCCCTGCCCCCACGGCAATATCTCCTCCCCTAACCCCTCTCTCTGAGGTAGCACGCACTTGGGTCTCTGGGGTATCTTCCCCTCTGACCTTTACCCCTCCTCAGGTATCAACTGATTTTCTCCCTTGTCAGCCTGATCCCCTGGCCTGGCAGTCCAATTTAGTTCAGCCAGCACTGCCCAGTCCCTACCTCACAAGAAGTGGGACTTCCTATATCCCTCCCCAAGCCTCAGTCTCCACAGCAACTTCGAGGCTTTTTTCCCTGAGGGAAGTGCCTGCTTCCTCTACGGGGACAATCAGGGTACATGTTCCATTCTCCATTTCAGAGATCATTCAGGTTAAAGAGAAGCTGGGGAGATACTCAGAAGACCCCACTAAGTTTACTGAGGGTTTTAGGGATCTGTCCCTACAATTTGAAGGGGCAGCAATCCTTAGCATGTATTTCATTAATCAGTCTGCCCCAGATGTTAGGAGGAAACTGCAGAAATTGGCCATGGGACCCCAAACACCTCAGGTCCAATTGCTGGAGACGGCCTTTGGAGTTTTCAACAATAGAGACCTGGTTGCAGCAGAGGAAAGAAAAAGCAGGAAAAGGGCTAGAGACAGAGAACATGCTCTATTCTTGGCTGCTGCCATGGCCAGGAAAAGACCCAAGGAGCGCCCCTCCAGGGAATCCCCTTGGAAGCCCATTGGCTTGGGCAGTGGGGAAACCTGCCTTCGATGCCACAAGGAGGGTCACTGGTCCAAGGAGTGCCCCTCTAGGGCGCTCCCCTGGAGGAAGCCCCCAGGAGCCACGCCTCCAGGACCATGCACAGCATGTAACCAGGAGGGACATTGGAGGAAGGATTATCCCCGAGGTTGGAAAAGTGGTAGAGCCTCCTCCCAGTACCCTGTCCTCCAGTCTTCTCAAGACTCAGAAGGAGGGGAAAGCCTGGCAAGCCTGGCGCTTGGCAGTGCTCCCACTTTTTCCACCTCTCTCGTGGAGCCCTGGGTGAGATTGAGGCTGAAGGTAAGGTTACCCACTTTATCATGGCTATGTTCTCTTGTTTTAACTAGTTGCTCTGGCCCTACATGCCCCTCAACCCATCGGGTCATGGGCATCAAGGATCTGTTGTTTGAACACTCCTTCTCTGGCCCTGCCCCATTGTTGGGAAGGGACCTGATGGTGAAATTGGGGAGCCAATTTTCTCTAGTTAAACCTCACAGGTCTCTTTTCCCTCTGCTCCCCAGACCTCCCCCAGAAGTGTGGGAGACAGTCAAGCCAGTTGTTTGGCATCAGAGAATTCCTGGCAAAGCTGCTCAGGCCACCCCTGTTCTTAGTCACCTCAGAGAGTCTAATGTGTTCCCCAATTGCTGTCAATATCCAATTAAGCCCAAAGCCTGGGAGGGACTGCAACCATTAATTGAAAGACCCCTTAAGCATAAAATCCTTGTCCCTTGTCAATCTCCTTGCAACATTCCAATCCTTCCCATAAGGAAGCCTAATGGAGAATACAGAATGGTTCTAGATCTCACGGCTGTTGATGAAGCTGTTATTGCTATGCATCGCCACAAGCCATATTGGGGTACCCAATGGTTTTCCACCCTGGACCTCAAAGATGCCTTTTTCTGTATACCTTGGCACACAGGCTCACAATTTATTTTTGTACTTGTATGGATACTTCTAGGGGAATCAAGTTCATGTCAGCTAATATGTACAGTTTTGCCCCAAGGGTTTCGAGATAGCCCTCATTTATTTGGCCAGGCTTTGGGAAAAGATTTAAGGGACCTGAAATTAACTGACAGTAGCTTAATTCAGTATGTGGATGATAATCTTAATTGTAGCCCCACCTGGAAGGCTTCTTTGGCTGTGGCCCCAGAAACCCTGAACTTCTTAGTTACTCGAGGCTATAGGGCCTCCTTGAACAAAGTCCAGAGAGCATGCCAATCTGTAAAGTATCTGGGCCACGAACTAATGCCTACCTTTCAATCCTTAACCTCGGAAAAGAAGAGGACAATATGGCCCATTAAGCAACTCCAAACTTTTCTAGGCATGACTAGATTTTGTAGATTCTGGATCCCTAATTTTGGTCTCATTGCTAAACCTCTTTGTGACTCCACTCAAGGCCCTGACTCGCTCCCTCTAGAGTGGGGCCCCTACCAGGCTAAAGTTTTTGAGGTTTTGAAAAAAGTGACCACCACTCCAGCCTTAGCTTTACCTAAATTAGAAAAACCTTTCACTCAGTATGTTGATGGAAGGAGAGGACAGGCTTTGGGAATCCTAACCCAGTCCTTAGGATCTGACCCCTGTTTTCCAAAACAATTAGATTCTCTGGCTGCTACAGCCATTCCAATTGAGGAAGCTTCTAAGCCTCTAGCAGACCAGCCCCTAGAAGCTCTGACTTGCCAGAGCACCCTGGAAGCAGAGGGCCACCAGTGCCTGGCTAACCACAGGCTCACCAAACATCAAACCTTGCTCTTAGATACCCCCGATCTAATTTGGATGTGCTACACACTCGTGAACCCCGAAGCAGTGTGGTACACAGAACAAGTGGTTAGGGGAGCTAGGTATGAAATAGTCATCTTTAATTCCCTCTGGGGAAATTGTCTTTTCTCAATACTCCTATACTGCCTGTTTGCTGCTTGTTTGCTTAACCTCTTTGCCAAGTTTATCTCCTCCAGGCTCCAAGCCATCAACTTCCAGATGACTGCTCAGACCAGGACCCATCCAGGCAGGGACAAACTCTACGCCCCTTGCCAGCAGGAAGCAATTTCAGAAGCTGAGACCTTCGTCCCTGACCCCAAAAGAATTTGGGTCCCATTTGTTTGAGGGGGGAATGATGAGGGCACAGTCTCTGGGAACCCCTTGAACCCTTGAACTCTCCTTGAATCTTCCCACTTGATCTGGCCTTGGCCTGAGGCTATAACCATTAGGCCCAAATGCCTACCTTGCCCAGTCCTCTATTGTCCAGCTGTTTCCCACCCTTAATCCTGTTTCCCATCCTTAATCCTGATCAAAATATCTATACCCTAGCTCTGTTACCCTAGCCCTTTATTGTCTGTCATTTCCATCACCCCAGACCACCCCTCAATCCCTCCCACAATCTTTGTGTATATAATCTCCATTTTGCCGCCATGAAGTTGGTCAGATCCAATCTAGCTCAGATTGATCTGGCCCGCTTTCCTTACAGGCGTCGCAAGGGGTGGGATCTCTTGGGGCAGGCCTATTTGACTAACTCTCAATAAACTTTATCTTTTCCCTTGGCTGAGAAAGCTTGAGTCAAATTCTTTCGGCAGGACCCGGTGTGTCGGTACTTTGGGGTGTCGAGCACCCCTCACCCCAAACCCTCTTCAATTACAGGTATTTGGGCAGAGATCGGCTGATCATTAATTGGGGATGTCATAGATAGAATTCATGCTTCAGGTCAGGGGTGCGTAGACTAGGTCCACCTCTAAGGTTTCTTTATAGCTGTAAGATTCTATAAGATAATTATATGGTTAAGTGATCTATAAAGAGGACAGAGCAGCTGGTTGTCTTTTAAATTAGGTTTGGCTTTGCCACCTTTGGACCTCACCAGTAATTCATTTTGTCGTCTTTATTGAGTTGTTATCTATCCCCATCTTTTCTCAAGAAAGAGACAACAAGTAACTCAGGAATTGGGATTGGCAGGCTCTTGCACAGGGCACTGATATCTGAAGGACATGCTTCCTCCCCATGTCTGTTCTCTGGTCTATCAGCGCTTTCTTCTGGAAGTTAGGGCATTGAAGGTCTTCCTGATCTGGAGTTTCTGGGAGAAGGATGTTTCTTTTCCCAATACAACTGCATCTGATGAGATGGACCACCCTCTGCTTCCCATTCTCCCACTCAAATAAATTTGCCTTGGGTGCTAGCAATCCTATTACAATTCTGAAGGTAAGGAATCATCATTTGTACTTCTGAGAGTTTAGCTGGTACAAAGTGTGAGAACAAAGCAATATGAAGTACATGAGGGCTTAAGTGTGTGTCCCATTCAGATTTCAAGTGGCTGAATTTGTCATTTGTAAGAAAGTGGAACAGAAGTCCCTTTGAACTTGATTGATCACATTTGCATATCAAAAGGGCCAAAATTTAGCTAAGTATTAATATTTACCTGGGCAAATAGAAGAGCTTTAGAATTTAAAATTAAGGAATCCAGAAGCCCAGAGCTGTTGAATAATTATCAAGCAAATAACCATTATCTGCTGTACAGCCTGCTAGCAGGGACGAATATTTGGGCAATGTATTAGGCAGTCACGATAAACTTGGGTCAGGTCTCTAAGTGACCCAGCTCAGTACCGGGAAGGGACAATGAAAGAAAAGTCCAAGCCCAAGGGCATTATTTTGGGGCAATAGCCCTATTCTTTGTTCCAGAGAATTTAGCAAGCTGCATCAAGGAAGCTGGAGCCAATCAGGTTGTGTAGGGGGGAGAAAAGTGTATCAGGGAAGTGAAGGCCAAAGAGAGTTGCATCAAGAAAGTTCTATTCTTATCACACCTTTAAAGCCATTGCCTTAGGCTGCTAGAACAATGATGCCACCATTGACCAAAATATTGTTAGACCTCCTTTGGAATGGTCTTTGAACCCTGCACCTAATTCTTTTGAATATCCTCAATGATGGTGTGTCTTCATTCTTTGAGAGTGAACTTCTTTGGAGGAATAGCCCTAAATCTTTTTGTAGCCAAGTGAAGAAAATACAGCTAGGGAATAATTTTGTGGAGCTTAGGACAAAAGGGTGGCTCATAAACTAACCCGGAAGGCAATCTCAAAGGAGAAACTCCAGAAATAATGTAAGCTTTATTAGCATCGTGATCATCATTATCATCACCACCATCATAGATAGTATTAATATAGTGCCTAGGGCAGCTGGGCCCTGGAGTCAGGAGGACCTGAGTTCAAATTCAGCCTCAGACACTTACTAGCTGTGTGACCTTGGGCAACTCACTAAACTCTGTTTGCCTCAGTTTCCTCTTCTGTAAAATGAACGAGAAAGAAATGGCAAACCACTCCAGTATCTTTGCCAAGAAAACCCTAAATGGGGTCACAAAGAGTCAGGAACAACTGGAAAACAACTGAACAACAGCAAATATCGCACCTACTGTGTGCCAGGCACTGTGTTAAGCACTTTACAAATATTCTCTCATGTGATCCTGACAACAACCCTGGGCGGCAAGGTGCTATTATTATCCCTGTTTTACAGATATGGAAACTGAGGCAAACAGGTTAAGTGACCCACCCAAGGTCACACAAGTATTTAATGTCTGAACCTGTATCTGAATTCAGTTCTTCCTGACTCCAGGCTCAGAGCTCCAGGTCATAGCCAGCCTCCTTTGAAGGCTGATGAAGGTGGTGTGTATTCTAGTGTACTGACTTTTATTATTAAACCTCTTATGTCTGGGATGGGTCCTCTAGTGTTTCCAAATTACACACAGGCAAGGAAGGGTAGGTTTGAGGAAAGCCTCAGTGATGGCAACTGTTACATTGATTTCTGCCCCCCATCCCCACCCCCCCCCACCCCCGCCAGGTCATTAGGGCTTTGGTTATAGTTTTTATTTCACCAAATGTCTTTTATTTCTGACTTTAAAGGATGTTTCCAGCCCTTCTCCCTGTGGAGAGAGATGCACAGTATACTTAACTGGGAGTCCTCTGCCAAATAAATCAGGAACTATTCTGCCTCAAGGCTCTGCTGGAAAAGTGTCCCTGCTCCCCGAACATCCCCTCCTTCCCTCCACTGCCGTAGCTGAGTAGGCATGGATTAAAGATGACTGGATGGAATTGGTCATCTCACCTGGGGCAGGAAGCTGCTGCCTGCTAAGTCTCTAGAATGTGTCACCCAGACGTCACACAGACATACCTCAGAGCTAGAAAAACTGCTTGCTTCCACCTGGAATTCTACAGTGATTGATTTCCTGCCCAGGGTAGGAAGTGGGTCCATTGTGAGTCAGGAGGCTTAACTTTCCCCCATAGGAGCCATATGGATTGGGCAATTGAACAATTAGACCTTTGTGTCAGGCTAGACTTGTAAGCAAATTCAATTTTTCTTCCTTGCTGTGAGCATACTTAGCAAGCACCTCTAAATTCACCCATCCAACCTCTAACCTTTGAGGAAAAAAAGAGATGGTGCATGGAGGAGAAATCGGACATGAACTATTTCTTTAAACTGGGACAAAGGAAAATAACCAAATTTATTGATAATAGACTTTACAACCTTTCATATCTTTAAAAATGTTAATATGCAATATGATCTTTTGATGCAATTATTTGTTTGCTATTATTTGGCATCGAGTTCACAAGATTTTAACCCACCAGTTAATTCTTCATCATGAATAGATGTTCACAACATTCGCTCCCTCCCCCCTCCCCCAATCATAAGGTCTTATGAAAGGTCACTAAAGCTAGACAACTCAGTGGGAAGGAAATTGAACTGGCTTTTCTTTTCTCCCAGCTCAAGAGAATCATAAGACATTAGTGCTCCAAAGCAACTTAGAGATGTCTTAGTCCAAGTCCCTCATTTTCCTGATGAAGAACCTGAAGCCCAGATGGTTCAGGAAACTCGCCCATGGTCATAGAGGGAGTCAGAGAGAGAATCAGGACTCAGGGACAGGTCTTCTGACCAACCATAACAGTAGAATGAATTGATTCAGGTGGTTGAGTTCCCCATCACTGAAGGCTTTTGAGTTGAATATGGATGCCCATTGGTTGAAAGTAATGTCAAGGGAAGTTTTTTTGGTATTGGTATAAATACATGACCTTGTACCCTTGGGCAAGGCAGTTACATTCCTTGGACCTCACTATGTGCCAGGAACTGTGCTAAACCCTTTACGCATAAAATAATAATAAGATGGTGCTTATTTTGTTCTAGGCACTTTACAAATATGTTTGTTATACCTTTATTATAATGATACTTTGATAAGTTCCTATATAAAGTACATTACACTTTACAAATATAATATTATATAGTAAGCCATATCATATATAAATGGCCAACTTGCCAATATACAATATTCCATGTGCCTCCAAGCCTGTTCCCACCCCTGGAATGCTCTCCCACCTCACCGATGATGATGGAATCTCTAGTTCCCTTCAAGGGCCATCAAGACCCCTTTCCTGATCCTCCCATCTGTTAATGTATTTCTCCCTCCCTGGCCCTCAAATTTCTTTGAATATGTTTTGTATTTACTGTTCTGTGCTTATGTTTTGGAGCCCAAGTAGAATAGAAGAACAGAAGGACCAGTTCTTGGAGAACAGGAAATGGTGCCTAGAAAAGTTGTATATGATTGCTCTTATTTCAAATTTTTCTTCTCTCCTTGAGCCTCCCACACCATTCCTTGGCCTTTCTTCTAGCAGAGAACCTTGTCTCACACTCCATTGAGAAAGCAGAGAGCATCACCAGAGCTTTTTCTTCCACCCTACATAGCATCATTTTATGTCCCATGATACCATTTGCATCCTTTCCTTCTTTGCTCCAGAAGTGACCCTTCTCCTTAATAAAGCCAACCTCTCTACATGAGGTCTTGATCCCGTCCCCTCCCATCTTCCTCAGCATCTTGCCCCAAAGTCTCCTCTCCCCTCCTTGAAGAAAGGAAGGAAAGAAGGAAAAGAAAGAGGAAGAGAGGGAAGGAGGAGAGGGGGTTTAAGAAGTATTTGTTGAAATGAATTGCTTGCCATCATTTTGAGGGATTAGAGAGTCAGGACCTGTGATTTCATTAACGTAAAGAGTTCCCATGAAGAAATTCCCTCCCTTTTCCGATCATCAATTATTCTGCAAATAAAGGGCTTAGAGAATTGCCTGGGGCATTGAAGGGTTAAGTTGGTTGGTTGCTGTCCCTCTTTCTCAAAAAGGACCAAAATGATATCACTATGTTGGGGTCAAGATCCAGTGTGTCCAACTGTGGCTGATCAGACCAATACTAGCTGGAAAGGTTCTACCACAGGTCAGAGATAAATAGTCTATATGAGGTGCTAAGTGACATGCACTGGGTTACACAGCCCATATGTGTCAGAAGTAGGAGGACTTGAACTTATTTGATCCTCATAATAACCTGGGTGGTAGTTACAGATCTTACAGGTCAGGAAACTAAGATTGAAGGGTTAAATAACCTTCCAAAGTTAGTAAGTGTTAGAGGAGAGATTCGAACCCAGATATCATCTAACCCCATGTCAGAATTCTTTTCTCTGTCCAGAGGTGTCGAACTCTGCTGCCCGCCTGTAACAGTTCTGAGGAACCAGATAAAAATGTAATTGGGAAATATTTAACAAAATAAATACAAATACAATACAACATAGATAATGTCAGTTTGTGGTTTTCTGATTCAATAGGTGGGGCTCCCAGGGATCCATTTCTATTTGTCTTTGATACCAGTGCTGTATCCCATGAGTAGGTCCCCTCTGACTTTTTAGCTCTTCCCCCATGGTAGGGATGAAATGGACTTGGACGCAATGATAGGCCAGACCTGACTCAGGCCAGGCTGGTACCTCAGGTTCAAAACTGGAATGAAATTATTCCATCTAAGAGTTAAAAGTGGATTTACTAAGCCATAGTAGGGGGAAGACATTCAGAGCAGGAAAAATCTACGCATGAGGGATACACACTTAAGGGGCAGCTAGGTGGCACAGTGAGCAGAACACTGGCCCTGGAGTCAGGAGGACCTGAGTTCAAATCTGGCTTCAGACACTTGACACACTAACTAGCTGTGTGACCTTGGCAAGCCACTTAATCCCAATTGCCTTGCCTTCCCTCCCTCCAAAAAAAAAAGAAGTTTAAAAACATGATACACCATTAGTTCCACTGAGTACAGCAATCTTGACCTGACATTGGTCATTCTGCCAGCCTGTGGACAGACACCTGAGGGAAAAGCTCAAGCCCTTCATGTCCTTGCTGTTGTGTGCTTAGGCAACCATGAAGTTACATCAATGGTTGTAATGTTAGTCCCCTAAAGCAATCAAATCTCAAGGATGGTCTTAATACCTTTTAAGGAAAAACTACCTTAACATACATGAAGCAGGGCAGGGGTGGGGAACCTGAGGCCTGGAGGCCACAGGTCCTCTAGATCCTCAAGTGCAGCCCTTTGACTGAATCTTGGATTCACCCCTGAGGTAGGGCATTAAGATATTACTCCCACCACAGGTGATGATCGGTAGTTACTGAGGGGGAAGGGATATGATTTTTGGGCTCCAGAAATTAGAGCTCAAGGACAGATTGAGGGAAAAAATGGCAGCAGGGATTTCTTACTACCTTTGAGTCCACTCTCTTTGTCCAACAAATGATGTAATAACCATGGCAAGAACCACTCAGAGATCTCTGTCAATGACAAGAGCCACAGAAAAGTCTGTCTGTTGTGGGGGTTTGCTCTAGTCCATGTCCTCATACTAGGAGTAGTAGCTGACTCCCAGGCCTAGAGTTCTCGAGCTAATTATTGGTCCTACTAGATGCTTTCAGTTGAGCATCAGGTGGAAACCGTGGAGTATTTTTACTATTTCTTTGCTCATGGATGGATCAACCATGGGTCAGGAATAGCATGACAGGGAACTGAACCCCTAAACTGTGCCTTTCCTAAATCTCCTGGGTTTATTGTGAACTCAAGGGCACTCTCCTGCCTCTTTTTGTATCCCTAGCACTTAGCACAGTTCCTGGAATATAATAAATTCTTAATAGACATTTATTGACTGACTGTGTCTAGAAGAAATTGTAGATGTGTAGTTGCAAGTTATATGCTCCATTACTCTTTATTTAAATCTTTTATTAATGCTGAGTAAAGAATAAAACACTATATACTGTTAAACATGTATGTTAATTGACATGGAGGTTTGACTCCATCATACCAAGATCACATAATTAGGGCTCAAGAAATATAGTTAATTCAGGGAAGAAGTGAGGTTGGCAACTGGTCAGGGCTCATGAGTTAATATTGATCGGTAAATCCACACTAACCACATCTCTTGGTTTGAGATGACCATCCAGAGCAAGGAGAAGTTTGCGGATAAAAGTTAACCTTGTATGGGAACCACAGAGTGTTTCACACTCCCTTTCAATGGAGAGAAGTAAATAGACAAGAGTGAATGGGACTGCTCCCTTATTAGTGACTAGGATTGAGTTCATGGTTATCAATGACACATAGACATACATAAAAATTATATGTATACAAACACACAATATATGTATATATTTATATATATTTATACATGTATGCTTATGCATATATATTCATATTTATATACATGTACTTATGCATATATATGTAGGCACACACATACATATACACATGTATACACACACACACTTTATATATACATGTGAATGGAATATAGTTAGGTAGTGCAGTGGATAGAGCATTGGACTTGGAATCAGGAAGACTCATCTTCATGAGTTCAAATCCAGCCTCAGACACTTACTAGCTATGTGACCCTGGGCAAATTACTTAGCCCTGTTGGTCTCAGTTTCCTCATCTGTAAAATGAGCTGGAGAAGGAACAGTATCTTTGCCATGAAATCCCCAAAATGGTGTCTGGAAGAGTCAGACATTACTGAAATAGCTGAACAACAAAGATATTTGAAATGAAGATAAGAAAGCAATACAACCCCTCAGCTTTATTCAACAAGCCTATTCCATTAACAGAAATAATAAAATGATTGTATTATTTCCAAGACTCATTCTGTTTCTCATCTTTATGTTAAGATATATATTTTTACTGGGTCTGGCATCCAGGCTTTGAGAATAAATGGTATAGTAAACATGAAAAACATTTGAGCTCTTAGCAGGGAGGGTTTAAAATAAATACCAGGCATTATCTTCCCAATCAACTCATGATTAGCTGTACTAATGGAGGTGAGCAGTGGTGTGGGTAATTTGAGCCAGTCAGCAACATAAAAATTTGTATTTGGCTTTGGAGCCATTCTATGGTTTTGTGTTTGTTTTTATAGCTTTGCCTTTCGAGTGACGTTTAGCTCTGGCTAACATTAAGATTACCTTCATTCCTTGCACACGTACCAATTGAGAGCGGGAAGAGGTGGATCTAAAGTGAGTTGAATAGAGGGAGGAAACAGGCCCAAGATTTAAAATTTTGTCAATCCATTGGCTGTACTATGGCCATCATCAACAGCATCATCATCTTCATCATTGTTATCATCATAATCATCATAACATCATAACATCACCATCAACAACAGAGATAAAAGAACAATATGAATCCATTCTTTAAAACGACAGCCAAGAACTTTGTGTTTTTCATAGGACAATGGAGTTTAATAAATGAAAAGAAGCAGCTTTTGCCATGACTCAGTTAAGAAATGGACTGTCCATGTTGCACGCCTTCCAATCAGCCCAGGGCTGGTCACCTGGACCCACTGTGCAGCAATTGGAACAATTTATCCATCTTCCAAAATTGGGCAATAAAAGAAACAGATATGTGTGGAAATAGCTCTCCCTCCAAGGCATTTTATTAAGGGCCAGAGTCTGTCATGCTGAGAAGAATAGCTCTGTTCTCTCATTGCTGCCCATTACTTAGTGAATTCCTCCTGACCACTGCGCATTTGCTAACACATTGTGAGTATCATCCATGCATTAACAGTTAATGGGAGTAGAACTTAGGTACGTTAATTCTCCTTATTCTAGGTCGGCAAAACAGTAGACCTTCCAGGCATCAACCTGTGCCTACAGGAAAAGGGGACAAGGGCTAAGAGCCTAGGAGCCAAAATTATTGTAGTGGAAAGAATACTGCATTTTGAGTTTAAAGCCCAGGGTTTAAATCTTGTCTCGGCCATTTTATTATGTGTGACCCTGGGCAAGTCACAACCTCTTTAGACCTCCGTTTCTCATCTATGAAATAAAGGAGTTGGATTAGAGGTACTCTTAAGTCCCTTTCAGCTCTGTATCTTTCATTATAGATCTTTGACAAGCCTGTGTGACTTCTGGTTAGGTTCCGATCCGGATGGGACCTTAGAGATCCTTTAATCCAATATCCCCATTCCATCAATCAGGAATCTGTGGCCCAGAAGACAAATGACTTATCCAAAGTCATACAACCAATAAATAGTAGAGCCTGAATTCAAACCCAAGCCTTCTGGCTCCAAATCAATCAATTAAGCCTGTACTATGGACTACCACACCACACATTATACAACCATTTCTAGAATTTTCAGAGTTACTCATGGTCACCAGACCTATTACTAGCAATTTAGACCCCTGAGGCAAGCAGCATTAAATAGACCCTCAAATTAACCATGGAGAAAGAGACTCCAAGACACCAACCCCACTGAGCAGGAGCCTTCCTCCTCACCCCGTAGCTCTAGCCCCATGTGAGGAATGACCCAGCCACGCTGCCATATAGGACAAAGACAGAAATTTCACTATCCCAGGACCACAAGCCTGCTGCTGGGGAGTCTGCAGCCTGGGGAAGGGTCGACCTGTTGTGTAGTCACAGGAGGAAATCAGGTTATCTAGTAGTTTCCTGGTTTAAATAATTATTCTTTTTAATGAGTTTCTCTATCATTGGAGTGGAAAAGGCTATCAAAATGTATATGTAACAAAATTTTAAATTGCACAAACTTTGAAAATCATTATTTAAAAATTTTGCATCTTTGTAATTTTGATGCTCTGGTAAAAAGCTCTAATGGCCCACCCCTAGTCACAACTCTGATAGTCACTAGTATTTACTGAGAACCTTCTTTGGGCAGGACAGAGATTCCCTGTAAGAAAAGGAAACAAAAGAAATGTTCCCAACCCTAAGTGATCTTAATGTGATAGAGGAGCTAAGACAACACAATGAGTATCTAAGTCCTAAAAGGAAAAAGTGATCAGTTTGTGAATATACAAAGTAATTCAAGGCTTGAAGGCAATGAATTTAATTTTAAAAGTATCTTATTAATGTAGAAAAGAGTAAGCTAAAGAAAATGTTCTTTAAAATGGCCATGGTTTTCACATTTAATGAGGGATTTCTTAAGTTGATTTCATGGCTTTTAAATTAACAATCTGTTAAAAATTAACTTAAAAATTATCTTGTGATAAATAAAGGAAAGAGAATGGGTCAGAGCAAGGGATATGATAGAAGGTCTTAAATCAGTCATTTTAATCAGAGTAGCTGAATATATATCAGATACATCTTCAAGTAAAGGATTCATGATTGCAAAGCTATACCAGAGTCTTTGGCTCTTTTCCTTCACTACCTCTGAGATATTTCTTTATATCTAGCTAACTTGATCTTTGTTGCTATTGTCTCATTTTCCATTCTTCCAACAAATATACGTTAAGTATTTCCTGAATGCACAGCACTGTGGGAGAAGTTATGGGAGAGGGTTTTAGGTTAGATGTGGGCCCTGCCCTCATAGTACTTACAGTCAGTTAGAGGGGAGTGATAAAACACAAATAACTATACTACACCTGATTACCTGGTGTTATGAATATACTCACGTTGTCTAGGAATAAGCAATACTCATTGGGAAGCCAGGAAGGTTTTAATTGTATTTTACATTTATTGTTCTGAATAAATGGATACATCTCCTGAACAGGAAATAAGGGAGTACAAGGACTCAGACAGATGCCAGGCTCTTCATTGACTCCCAATTTGAATCTCCCGCCAAGCTCTTCATTGGCCAGATGCAACTCCCTGTCTGCCTATGTCATGCCCTTCTCAAATGGCTCGTTTAAACCTCTAACCTTTCACCCTACCAGAAGCCTGGTCTGCTAGATTACAGCTCTGATTAGAACTGGTTCTAATCATTCACTTTACTTACATTCTGCAAAAGCTGGGGGTGGGAGGGAAGGGGAGAGATACTTTCAACTCTGTGGAAACAAAACTGCTTCCACCATTTCTCACAATTTCCTTCTCTTTTCTTTTATTCAGATTTTTTGTTTCCACATCTTTAATACTCCCTTACTCTCTTTCTCCTATGAATTTTCCCTGTTTAGGTAAATATGGGAAGGGTTGATCGATGCATTGACAAATCAAAGGAGGTAATCCCCTTTATAAATACAGATACAGAGATCCAAAAACAACCAATAATGCAATTGTTCCTTTAAGATTCAAAAGTCTCTTCTCGTACAGCTGTCTGACAGGGAACATCATCAATGAAGTCCTCTGGTCTTTGGTATTTGTTCCAGCCATCTCCAGCACAGCATCTCAGCACCTTCTCCTTCTCGTCTTCTTGTAGGAACCAGCTTCCTGTCCATTCTCTTACGAAAGTGACCTTAGCACAATTTTAAGTTACTATTTCTAATCCTTTTATACCCTTATCATTCTTACAAATTCATAAGTGGAACCTTGACCAATTGTCATGTTTAAGAAATTCACATCAGAACCCAGTTCCTTACACTTTACATTAATCCATTACTAATTTCCTCACCAGGAGGAGGAGATTTCACTAAGGAATTAATAATAGGCTCCAGTACATACATAAATACATTAAATAATCAATTTTTAACGCAGTACATATAAAATCATAAACAATTCCTACTCCTAGTCATGCCATGTTTCTTTTAAGGCATTTACAAAATAAACCACAGACCATTCTTCTTTTAACATTAATTAATTGTGACAAAACTTTAGATAAGTATTATATTAACCAAATAACCAAATAACATTCTCACAAGCCCTTGACCTAATTGTCTCCACACTATTACAAAGAATTAAAGGACCCTAACAAGCTATATACAGGATAAATTGGAAATAAGTAAAAGAGGGAAAGCACCGGAATATTGAGGGGTTGTGGAAGGTTTCCCATAAAGGTGGAATTTTAATTGGGACTTAAAGGAATCCAGAGAGGTCAGTAGTCAGAGCAGAGAAGGGATATTGTGGAGGAGAGAGATCATTCCAGGCATGAGGGACACCCAGAGAAAATGCCTAGAGTAGAAACAGAGTGTTTGCTCCTAGAGGTAATGGGATGCCATTGGAGTTTATTGAGTAGGCTGGTGACTTTAATGACTGAACAGAGAATAGACTGGAGTGGGGAGAGACTTGAGGCAGGCAGACCCACCACTGCAATAATCCAGGTGTGAGGTGATGAGGGCCTACATTAGAGTTGAAAGCAAGGTCAAATTGGAAAAGGGGGAGTATTAGGGAGGTGTTACAAAGGTAAAATTTTTGAGTCTTGGCAACAACTTGGATATGGTAGGTGAGAGATAGTGAGGAGCCCAGGATGACTCCTAGGTAGTAAGTCTGAGTGACCAGGAGGATGGCGTTGCCCTTTACGATAATAGGGAAGGTAGAGCCAGAGACCATGGCTTGGAAGGGTCAATGTTTTAATCTACAGAACTTCCTCCCTGGGGCTTCCTGATTGGACTAGTCCCCTATTTTAGTCAGTTCCATCCCACAAAGTTTCATTCCTCTCCCCAGTCATCCTTGCCATACCCTCTTATTCACCTCCTCTTCCAGAACCCAGATCAAAGGAGCTCTGCTACTGCTCCTGGACAGAGTTTGACAATCAGCACCCTTTGGTCTCCAGTCACCATTCTGGACCAAAGTTCCTTTTCCTGATGATTTCTCCCCTCTGTGTACTGTCTCCATTTATTAGAATGTACGCTGTCTAGACAGTGAATAGAGTATTATGTAAACGTTAGCTACAACTATTATTATCACCTGCACTTAACATAGTGCTTGACACATGATGAGAACTTAACAAATGCCTTTAATTAATTTATTAATACAACAATGTACTGTTCTTCATATGTGAAGGTGACGCTCATGCCTGATGGAAATCATTCCCATTTAGAGTTGTTATCCTTCTGGGCATGCCCTGCACTTAGCTCTTCAGGCTTTCTCCTGCTTCCCCTTCCCTGTTTCAAACAGAACTTTTTGTGAGAAGTGGAGTCAGGGGATAAAGTCAGGGATGTGCTGGAACCAGCCCCTACTGGCTCATGAGAGCTCATTGTTACATCTTCAATATAAGCACGTTTATCTCAGAAATTGGCAAATACTATCAATCAGGGCTTGATTTACTGTTTTGTTGACCATCTAGGCCTGAGAAAATGATGAAGAAAATGTTAATTTAGATTAAATTTAAAAGTGTGGCATTGTATACATTTGGGGGGTAGGAGGTGGAAGCCAGTTACTGAGTAAAGTCACATGTAGTCATGGAACAGAACAAGGAATGTAGTAGAAAGAATTGCTAGATTTAGAGCCAGAGGATGTGGGTTTAAATTCCGGCTTCTTATTCCCTGTGTGACTCTGGGCAAGTCATTTTCTCTCTCTGTGAAATGAGAGGGCTCGTCTAGAGGATTTTCTCCATCTACTTCCAGGTCTCAGTCTCTGGCCTTATATGGCCACCCCAGATACCAAATGCGCAGCCTTGGTCTCCTTGTCATCAAGCTCTAGTCAAGTGGCATTCATTTGTGTGACAGTCATTTACCTTCTAGGGCTTTCTGAAGCCCAGATCATAAATTATGGCAAATATTTTGTTCTATAAAATGGATTAATAATTTTGAGTTGCCCATAATGCTGTGTTAGAATGTAGAGAAAATGAAATGTCACAGAGGCTCATTTCTAAAATATACAGGGAACTGAATCAAATTTATAAGAACACAAGTCATTCCCCAGTTGATAAATGATCATAGGATATAAACAGGCAGTTTTCAGAGGAAGAAATTAAAGGTATCTATAATCATATGAAAAAATGCTCTAAATCACTAATGATTAGAGAAATGCAAATAAAAACAACTCTCAGGTACCACATCTCTCCTCTTGGATTGGCTAATATGTCAAAACAGGAAAACGATAAATACTGGAGAAGATATGGGAAAATTGGAACACTATTGCATTGTTGGTGGAGTTGTGAATGGATCCAACCATTCTGGAGAGCAATTTGGAACTATGCCCAAAGGGCTATAAAAATGTGCATACCCTTTGACCCAGCAATACCACTTCTAGGGCTGTATCCCAAAGAGATCATACAAGGGGGAAATGGACCCATATGTACAAAAATATTTATAGCAGCCCTTTTTGTGGTGGCAAAGAATTGGAAATCAAGGAGATGCCCATCAATTGGGGAATGCCTAAACAAACTGTGGTATATGAATGTAATGAAATACTATTGTGTTATAAGAAACTAGGGGCAGATGGACTTTATAAGAACCTGGAGAGTCTTATATGATCTGATGATGAGTGAAGGGAGAAGAACCAGGAGAACATTGTATACAACCACAGACACATTTCTTCTGTGATGACTAACTTTGATAGACTTGGCTCTTCTCAACAATGCAAGGTTCTAAAATAGTTCCAAAAGACTCATGATGGAAAAGGCTATCCACATCCAGAGAAAGAATTACGGAATCTGAATGCAGATTGAAGCAAACTATTTGTTCTCCCTTTTTTAAAATTTTATTTTATTTTTGGTGTTGTTACATCTTTCTTATGGTTCATTTCATTGGTTATAATTCTTCTTTACAATTTGATTATTGGGAAAAGAAGTTTGATGTGAAGGTATCATATTATATGCCGTCTTGGGGGAGAGGGGGGAGGAGAGGGAAGGGGAGAAAATTTGGAACTCAAAAACTTGTGGAACTAAATATTGTAAACTAAAATAAAATTAGTAAAAACAAAACAAAAAGCAACAAAAAAAGAAAATGAATTGTCACGAATGGATAAGCATTTCTTGTCTTCGTTCACTCATTTATAGTAATATCCGACTCCTTGTTGACCCCATTTGGGGTTTTCTTGGCAAAGATACTGAAGTGGTTTGCCATTTTCTTCTCCAAATCATTTTACAGAGGAAGATACTAAGGCCACCAGGAGTACTGGTTCTGGAGTCAGGAAGACTCTTTTTCCTGAGTTCAGACAAACTATATGACCCTGAACAGTACTCTGTCCACTGCACCACCTCGCTGCCCCATGGATAAACACAATTAGTGATTTTTACAATACTCAGAAACACATTATTGGTGCACATTGAATATACTGATGGGTTAATCAGTGCACATGAAAATGTTTACTTTAAAGGATGTGGAAGCACTTATTAGAAATACACAGATTCTTTTCATTTCGTGTGAAAATTTCTGGTGGGAATTCAGTGGGCTGACTCACACAAAAAACTAGTAATTATCTCAATAGTAAATATTTAATGTGGCCTCCAAAGCTTCATATATTTTGTCTTAGAGATGGAAAGGAAACTTCAGTGCGTTGTCCCAGAGCGAGAGGTCATCACAGTGTGTACCAGCTCAGCCTCCTAGGTGAAGCAAGAGTGTAGCCTCTCTCAATCCAAACATTGCTAGAGGCAGTTTGCTAAGGGTCTCAGTGTAGGAGCAAAAGTTATAATGCCTTACAGACAGCCTGGGTCCCCAAGGAGCAAAGAGACAGAGAAAGAGAGAGAGAGAGAGAGAGAGAGAGAGAGAGAGAGAGAGAGAGAGAGAGAGAGAGAGAGAGAGAGAGAGAGAGAGAGAGAGATGAGGAGATGAAGGAGCTCTGAATACTGGAGGTAGTCCCTGGAGCAGGTGGGGGAAAGGCTTCCCCAAATTCAAGGACTGGACTCAGTTCTTCCTCTACAAGACCCCCAGAGCCCTGCCCCACACCTCTAGAATTTAGGGGGACTAGGATAAAAGCAGTTAAACCTTTTCTTGTGGTTTGGGGCTTGGGAGAGGATTCATCATGAGAATGAATTGGGTGAGGAAAGACTGATCTAAGGGTACATAGTTTTCTCATCTGGAGTGGATCCTGGGTCTTCAAGAACGAAAATGTGTTCATTTTCAGGTCTGGGTCCAGGCAGTCCTCTGGTCCTGCCCATGCAATGAGAATCTAAAATTCTAAGCCCTTCATAGAAAGCACTAAGAACTCAAAAGCAAATGAGTTCTTTCTATTGACAAGAAAGGCACTTAGCTGTTTCCTGTATTTGAGGACATTTTTCACTTTTCTCTGGCACTAGTTTAAAATAGCATAAATGCAAATGGTGTGTCATGATATGGTTTGCCTTCTGTTCATCCACATGCCACCACGGAAGAATTTTTTATCTCATCTCTAGAGACTGGCACATAGCTTCAGGGTGGAATCATTAGCAGTAGAAATCAACCTACACTTCTAGAATACCCAGCTGGGTCTGGAGCTATAGAGTGGCACACATGTTAATGCAAGGAACAATCCAGAATAGTCCTGGTTTTATACCAGCCATGCTGGATCAATGATTATCCTAGAAAACAAAAAAGAGGATAGGTTCTTCTCCGGTAATTACCTTGAGGATAGGAACTATTTTTTGTCTTCAGCAAGAACCCTTGATTTGGAGGACCTAGGTTGGAATCCTGACTCTGCCACTTAACCAGGGAATCAATAAATCAAATATTTATTATAGGCATACGAGGTGCCAGATGTAGAAATAATAGGACACAAATAATATTAATAGGTGGTTTTCTTAGTCAATATGCAGGCTGCAGGGATTGGCTTTAGGGTCCGTGTTTTTGAGTTTGACATCACTGCTCTGGGCAATTCTAAAACTAAATTGTGGAGAAGGAGTCAACCTGAGTCTGTAGAGTGAGTTTTCGCATCAAGGAGTTCCCTATTCCATTGAAATCACAGATCTAATCCCATCCACACATGGGTGACGCAGTGAAGCAATCCTTCCCTGCAAGAAGCTTATGTTCTAATGGTCAAGACAATAAGCACACACATAAGAATACATATAAAAATATGAAGAGAATAAATGCAAATAAGTACAAAGTAGTTTAAATTCAAGAGGTAGTGAATTAGCAGGTAAGGGGATCAGGAAAGGCTTTATACAGAAGGTGGCAATTAAGCTGCACTTTGATGAAAGAGACGGATTCTGTGAGATGGAGGAGAGGAAGAGGGCCCAAGTTTTGTCCTCTGTAAAATAAGGGGGTGAACTAGATGACTTCTAAGTGCTCTTCTAGAAAATAACTTTTTCTTTCATTCTTTCTTTCTTTCTTTCTTTCTTTCTTCCTTTCTTCCTTCCTTCCTTCCTTCCTTCTTTCCTTCCTTCCTTCCTTCCTTCTTTCCTTCCTTCCTTCCTTCCTTCCTTCCTTCCTTCCTTCCTTCCTTCCTTCCTTCCTTCCTCTTTCTTTCGTTCTTTCTGTCTTCCTTCCTTCCTTTCTTTCTTCCTTCCTTCCTACTTCTTTCTTTCTTTCTTTCTTTCTTTCTTTCTTTCTTTCTTTCTTTCTTCCTTCCTTCCTTCCTTCCTTCCTCTTTCTTTCTTCCTTCTTTCTTTCTTTCTTTCTTTCTTTCTTTCTTTCTTTCTTTCTTTCTTTCTTTCTTTCTTTCTTTCTTCCTTCCTTCCTTCCTTCCTTCCTTCCTTCCCTCCATCCTTCCCTCCCTCCGTCCTTCCCTCCCTCCCTCCCTCCTTCATAGATATTGTGGAAATACAATCAATAGGTCTATGCAACTCTCTGAGTGAAAGAAATGATAGAGAGGGAGGTGCCCAGCACCCATGACTGGGAAAATGGTGGTGCCATTGACAGAAATAGGGAAGTCAGGAGCAGGATTAGTCTGGGATGGGGGTGGGGTAGGGGTAGAAAGCTAAGGAATTGAGTTAGATGTCTGGTAAGTTTGAAGGAATGACTCATACACCTGGGAGTCACCAGATCTTTGTTACAACTCACTTCTGTTTTTCATTTAAATGCTTTGCTTAGCTGCTGACCTTCAAAAGTCCTTAATGTGCACCCACAGGATGCCTAATGGTATTTGATTCGATTCAGTTGCTGTGTCCTGAGGAGGGATATTGTATATGTTTTTGGCAGTTCAAGTAAAACTCAGTAACTTGAGCTAGAGCAGGCAACAGACCACATCTAATAGGATGCCCTTCGGTAGCCTGGGTTGATGGGGTCTGATAATACATAATAAGAGCAGTGTGTTAAGTGACGTGTGTGATGAAAATTACATTTGTTTTGCATATTTTCTAAATTTGATTAGAAGCTTGTGGGAAACATGCAATGGTGACCGTGGCCTTTTTGCTAAATGATGGGGGAAGTCAATTTCATTTTGTGAAACTGATGGCTCCAACATAGCTGGGTTTACAAACCTTTCCCATGTGCTACTACTAAGCAGTCATTTTTGTAATGCTCCTGTGAAGTCTTCAATGGATTCTTAAAAACTGGCCTCACTAGAGACAGGGTCACATTAGCCCAGAGGGAACCTGGGCATGTTCCCAATGGGTCTCAGGTGGGATGAGCTATACATTTTACACTTGAAACTTTGGGAGCAGATAGAGAAGCAGAGAGCTGATGCTCCTAGAACTTTCCTAGTGACCTGGCATTGTGGGAATTGGCTTGGTCTCTTTCTCAGAGGTAGCCCAGCTGTGCTCAAGGGATTAGATAAAAGGGGAAAGACAGAAGAGTTTAATGTTTCAGGTTGTGCTTGCTTCAACACATGGAGGTGGTTATGGTGTAATGGAACTGGCACCACACCCGGCATCAGACCTGATTGAGTTTGAATTCATGCTCTGCCACTTAACAGATGTGCAGCATCTTAGTCAAGCTGATGAGGTTTAGACTGTGGGAACCCCCTTGAGCCCCACCCTGAATCTTCCCACTTGATCTGGCTTTTCTTGCCCAAATAGCCTAGTTTAGCTTAGCCTAGCCTAGCCTCCCATTGTCTGGCTACCTCTGAATTGCCTTCTGGCTGTTTTCCACCCTTGATACTATCAATATCCACGCCTTCAACTACTTTCCACCCTTAATCCCATTCTCTTGGTTCCCAGAGTCTGACCTCATCCCAGTCCCATCAAGCTCCTCAAGACCCTCCCTAAACCCTCCTCCCATCACTCCAGGACCACCCTAGATCCCTCCTACAATCTTTGTGTATGTAAGTCTCATCTTGCCTCCCTGACGGGGTGCTCAGATTCAATCTAACTCACCTCAGATTGACCTGCCCCCCTGGCATTAGCATCACAAATGCTCAGGCTCCTTAAGAGTCTACCCAATATGGCAAATCCTTCATAAACTTTGTTTTTCCTTGGCTGAGAAGGCTTGGGTCGAATAGTTTTGGCAGGACCCAGTGTGCTGGTATTTTGGGGTCTCAAGCACCCCTCAACCACAAGCCTCATCAAGACTAGCCACTGTAAATTAAAGTTTTTTATTCTGCTGATATTTCCTTCACAGGATATAAATTCTGCTCTCACAATTCTCATTTTTCTTTTAAACTATTCAAGAATCATGTGTTGCAGTTCTACGTTCTCCTCTAAATCCAAAGGGTCCTCTGCCTCATCAGGTGTTGAATTGTTTTATTTTGTGGTATTTACTCATAGATAACTGAACTTGTTTACTAGATCAGGAGGCCATATTTTCTTCTGCTGGTGATGTTTTTCCTCTTGGTTTATTTGCTTTTATTCAAGTCTTTGAGTTTTCTTCCTCCTGAAATGTTTAATAATTTCAATCTTTTTTTCTCCCTTTATTTTCCCATATTGCTCACTTTCTGACTCCCTTCCCTCAGATGGTAGTTTTACAGTGGGCCAGGCCTCAAAGTATCTCAGCCTCTTCCCATACTGGGCAATCAAAGATTTTGAAGGGACAGAACTGACCCCAGCTGAAAGCTAGGGTTCTTTTCTTCAGACTTTAGTAGAGTGCCACACAGCATCCCCTCCCCCACCATAAAAACACATGGTGTCCTGCCCAATGTCCTCTGTTCCCCCACTCTTTGGACCAGAGATACAGAGATACAGTCTGGACAAATTTCCGTAGTTTGGAGTTTAGATCCCTGCAGCACTGAGGGGAGGCTGGGGGTTAGGGCATAAGGCTGAGCTCTACTACCAGCATGTCCTGCCCCATTCCCTCTGTCTTTTCTTTTGCAGCACAGAACCCTGCCACTGTGCTGGATATCACAGCATCAGCAAATGTCTACAGGATGAGGGGCAGCTAGGTGGCACAGTCAGTAGAGCACCGGCCCTGGAGTCAGGAGGACCTGGGTTCAAATCTGGCCTCAGACACTTGACACATGTACTAGCTGTGTGACCTTGGGCAAGTCACTTAACCCCAATTGCCCTGTCAAAAAGCAAAAAAAAAAAAAAAATGTCTACAGGTTGTAGGTTGGCTCTCCACGGTACTGGAAAGGGAGGAGGGGTCAGGTGTAAGGTTGCTGTTGCCGCCCATGGGTCTGGTTGGCTCTCACAGCCATTTTGCAAGGAGCACTGCAGGGAAGGGGGCGCTGAGTGAGGGTGAATTGGGCATTAGTTCATGCAGCTTGTATCTTCTTTGGTTCTTAGTGTCATAGACCATAGAGACAGCTGAGTTTATTTTATCTTTGGCACATATTTTCTGTTTTGAACAGATCTGAGCAGTCTTGAAGATCAGAGAACATGTCTATTTCACCATTTTATTGATCATGTGACCCTCAAAGCACTCTACATATGTTATCTAATTTCATCATCATAACAACCTTGCAAGGCAGATGCTATTAATAAGTCCATTTTACAGATGAAGAAACTAAGGCTGAGAGAGATGTGACTTGCTCAGGGTCATAAAGCTAGTAATGGCTGAGGCAGGATGCAAACTTGGGTCTTCAAGACTCCAAGTCCAACATTTTACCCACTGAGGCCACCTTGTTATCTAAGTTTATGTTAATGTCCTCTCTCCTTTGAAAAGTATAAAGCTCTATGTAAAGGTAATGAATTTTATTTCACAATTGTTACTTTACAAGTTTTTCCACCAATTGGGGAAGACATAACATTTTATCTCCTTGAGGGCAATTCAACACAGTTCAACCAGCATTTGTGGAGTTATGTGCTGTGCTAAGCCCTGAGAAAACAAAGCAATACAAGCATTCCTTTCTCTTAAGGAGCTTCTATTCCACAGGGCAGGAAATTCATCCATAGATAAGTGCAGAGCACATTCCAAATAAATATAAAGTCTTAGGGTCAGGGGAGTGGAGAGGAACAATAACCACCAGAATGATGATCAGGAAAGATCTTATGCTGGGATAGCACTTGAGCTGAGGCATGATTGAACCTAGGGGTTCCAAGAGGCAGCTGTGAGGAGAGAGAAGAATTCCAGGAATGAGACAGAGCCTTTGCAAAGGCACCTAGGGGAGAAATGGAATGTCTGCTGTAGGGAATAGCAAATGAGCCTATCAAAGTGGCTTGGAAATACCTTTTCATTTTTATCTTTGCCTCCCCCCAGAACCTGGCATAATAGCTAATAAATGTTGATTGAGTTGAATTATCTGTGAGAGAGCTCCTCTCCACTGAAACACTGGACCCTGACCCTAGAACCACCCTAGACTCTTATTGGTGAACTTCTTCCTTAGCTTGCCCAGATCCAGGCCTCCACCTCACTTCTTAGCCATGCCAATATGGGTGTATGTGCCCTTTACAGCTCTTTCTGGTTTCCTTTTATCTATTGTCTCCTCCTATTAAAATGCAAACTCCTTCAGAGCAGGGTGTGTCTAGCTTACTTGTACCCCCTGCCCTTAAAATAGCTCCTAGCACACTATAAGAACTTAAAAGTTACTCTGTCTGCCTATCATCTCTCTCTCCCTCTCCCCTTCTCTCCCTCTCTCTATCATTTATGCATAGAGCTGGTCCATCTTTTTATCCTATAACTTATATTTTTGGTTAGTGAATTAATAAAGGCTTTATGTTCTAAATTTTATTCATCTTTTATGTTTCTGTCATGAGTTGGCCTAAATGAATTCTTTAAATTTAAAAAAAAAAAAGAAGGATTTTCAGAGAGATAGCAGGCAATAGTAGAAAGAACGCTGGACAATTAATAAACCTGGTTCCTTGTCCATACTCTACCACTGACTAACTATATGACCCTGGCAATCACTTCAGTTCAATCTCTCCACAGCAATTTCTGAAATTTATATAATCTTTCATGGGTGATATAACCTTTCCATCTATTATGTCATTTGATCCTTCTGGAACTCAGTGTTGAAATGATTTGCCCATGGTCACCTCAGAGGCAGGATTAGAACCCATGAATCTGCTCACTCCAAGTCCATTGCTCATTCCACTTCAACAGAGAATCTCTTCTCTAAAGTGAAAAGGTTACATCAGTTTGGCAAAGATGATCAAAAAATGGGAGATAGTGTCAGAAGTTCTTCTGAAAAAAAAAAAGGTAAATTAAAGCAACTGTTGGTGAAACTATAAAAGCAATTTGGAACTATACCCCCAAAGTCATTAAATTCTGCATATCATTTGATCCAGTGATGCACCTACTAAGTCCATAGCCCCAAAGAGATCAAAGGAAGAGGAGAAGGATTTTTATGTATAAAAATATTTACAGCAACTCTTTTTGTAGTGATGAAGCACTAGAAACTTAAAGGGTGCCCATCAGTTGGGGAACAGCCAAAGAAATTATGGTATATGAATATTTAGAATACTACTATGATTTGAGAAATTATGACTCTTCTGATGAGGAATTATGAGAATCTAAGAGAAATTATGAAAATAACAGCTGTAGAGCAATCTAGGAAGATTAGTATGAACTGATACTGGGTTAAGTGGGCAGAATAATGCATACAATTGTAAAGATAATTAACTGAACAATTTAAGAATGCTATACAATGAGCAGCCATACTTCCAAAAGATCAATGATAAAACATACTAACCATGTCCTGACAGAGAGGCAATAGACTCAAGATGCAGAATGAGGCCTTTTTGGCAAGACCACTAGGGAAATTTGCTGTGCTTGACCACATAGCCATTGCAAGAGTTTTGTTTTTCTTTTGTTTTCCCAAAGGTGGGAGGGATTGAAGGGAGAAAAAAATAAATGCTTTTTAATTGGAAAAAGTCAAATCAAATAAAAGCGGGGTTTTTTTTAAGGACAAAATGAGAAAGTTGGACTAGATAACTTTCCAGGTCTATAATTCTATGAATCTTTGCATTCTAGTCTTGGCTTTAACACTCGAGATGAGTCTCTAAGTCTCTCTTGGTCTCAGTTTTCTATAATCTTGACCTCTGTTTCCATCTCCAAAATGGAAACCATAGGATCCTAGATCTAGAACTGAAAAGGACCACAGAGGTCATCTAGTTCAAAACTCTCATTTTACAAATGAGAAAACTGAGGCACAGGGAAGTTAAGCGTGTTGTCCAAGGTCAGAAGTAGGATTTGAACCCAGTTCTTCTGACTTCATAACCAGTACTCTTTTCACTATACCACAGATCATAATTCCCACTGACCTTGGCTCACAGAATTGTTTTGAGTGTCAAATGAGAAAGTGTCTTGGAAAGCATTTTGTAAACCATTAAAGTACTACATAAGAAGGAGCTATGGGATATAAAAGCTAAGCTCCAAGTTCTGACCTTTTGGACCCAAAGTGTATAATCACAGCATGTGACAGTGAATTTGCTTTTCCTGGCTGAGAAGGTTCAAGCTTTGAAGGCTCTTATCAGAGCCATGTGAGTTAATCCGTTGAATCAAAGTTTCAGATAATCTGACACCACCTCTGGTTTTACTCCTTCAAGATCAGAGCTGCTGATATTCATTTTGTTTGGCATTTTGAGGATCTGCAACTGATTTCCCTCCCTGCTCTACCTTATATTGTAGCTGACTGTTCCCGCGTGATCTACCATCTTGCAAACACTTCTATCAAAATCAGACCTAACTGCAGTGATGTCTGATGGCTACCATCCCTGCTAAGAAGCTAGGTTCACATGATAACTAAGTGGCCCTTAAATCAGAACCCTCTGAGAGGTCATTTGCAGATACAGTCTTCCTTCTTTCCTAGTGCTTATATAAGCTTCTAAGACTACAAAAAGAGGTTGATTAAATACTCATTTCTGTAGTTTGAAAAGTATGCCCAAGCAAGGGAATGTGGAGGAGAGAATTTCATTAGGAAATTGGCAGTGGTCAAGCAGATCAAAGTCTCTTGACCCTACAATAGCCTTTCATCGTTCACATAATTCTAAAAAAAAAAAATAGAGAGATACAAAGAAAACATTTCAGACATGTAATTTCTACATACAGGAGACCTCCTCCTCTTCTATCTTAGTGTCTGGGGAAAACAAAAACAGAACAGAACAGATTGTCCTCAGAAAGCTCCAATAAAACGTTATCAAAGGCTTTATTCAAGTCAAGAGCGCAGTATACTTTCACAGGATTCAGCAACAGAGGGGACCCTAGCCCATCTAGCCCATCCCTTTTATCTTATAGAAAAGGAAACTGAAACCTAGAGTGAGGGGTGTCTTGCCCAACCAAGATCATACAGGTCGAATGCAGCAGACCTGGGATATGAACCAGAGTCCCTGACTCCATCTAATAGTCTTTCCCCCCTACATTCCATCTTCAGCATGCATTTGTACATGCTCTGAAAGCCTTTGAGAGATTATACGTCTTTAGGCTTTGCTTTTTCTTGTAACCTCTGACTGGGAGAAAAAAAAGGAGCTCTTTTCCCTCTAGACTTCCTGCTTACCCTTACAACTCTATGCTAAACTCTAATGGATTTTCTGGACTTGTGTCAAGGGCATAATTAGCCCTTTTGGCATGCCAGGGTTTGGGCTAGGACAAGCTACTTAACTGCAGTTGGGCCTGTGGTACTGACAAAGCTCTGCCAGCCCTAGTCTCTCCCTCCTACCCTTTTTAAAAAATAATTATTTGTTATTACTTTGAGCTTGACAAACAACATGAACATTTGAATGCATCCCAGACCTTCTTAGCCAGCCATACCCTGCCGCATTACAAACCCTGGCATAAACAGGATCTCATTTCCCTCCTTGCCCTGCCCTTGAACCCATCACAAACCTTCCTGCCAATATTTCCATCCCCTTTCCTCTTTGTGGTGGACACTAAACCTTTATCTCCATCCCTGCCAGAGAGAATACAGAAGATCCTCTCCACTGAGACCCTTAGACCTACTTCCTGCTTCCTAATGCTGGTTAACTGCTCCTGAGGGGTGAAAACCTTGATGCATCCTAGGGATTCTAGGGCCTTGTCTTTGGCCTTGTAGTGGCACCTTATGACCATTGGGGCTTTCTATTCTGACTGCAGTTGAACTGTCCTCTATGTATTATATTCCCCAATTAGAGTATAAGCTCTTGGAGAACAGAGACCATCTTCTTTTTTTTATTTGTACACTCGGCGCTCAGCAGTGTTTGGTGCATGGTAAGTGCTTAATAAATATTTTTTCATTCATTCATATCAAAAGGCTTCTGCTAGAGAGCACCAAGAGTCCAGTGCCACCTTTGGGGTTGGGGCCCAAACAATGTAGACTTGTGCGTAAGGGGAAAAGGCAGGAGAGAGGATTGTTCAGTACAATTCAATGAAATTCACTTCATTCCTGCCATTCAACAGAAAGGAAGAGACGGTATAAGCAAAAACCCAGTAAAAGTTGAGCTAGAAAAGAGGATTGTGCAGGGTCAGTGGGAGATAAGACTGGAAAAGAAGATTGGAGTCACCTTATGAGGGGCCCTGAATGCCCAGCTTGGAGTTTATTCTGTTGTCACCGGGGAACCAATTAAGGATTATTTGGATTGGGCTAATGGAAGGGTAGAAGAAGAATGCGTAAGGAAGCTGCTCGTGATGTTCAAGATACGTTGAAGAGACTGAAGGCAAAGAGATCATTGAAATAGTCTAGATGTGAAGGTAAGTTGGGCAAGAACCTTTCTGTAGAAGAGTAATCCCATCCCCACTTCTCTTTGCAGATCAACGGGCCCCTCTGTCTGTGACCACATTTCATTTTTTTGCCGGAAGCTGGAGGCAGCAGAAAGTTATTCAAGATCCAGTAATGGATGGGTACCTGGCCTAGGGGAGCCTTCAGTTGGGAGGATGGTCCCTGGAGAAGCCACAAAACCAATCACCTGAAACACACAGGGAAACAAACTTCCTCTCATGGTTGGTAGGACACATTAAAATGGTTATATGTCATTAAAAAAAATTTTAAATCTTAGCAATAGGATTAGAAGTTAGAGTATGATCCTATGCTTCTGGAAGACTTACTCCCTTGGGGCCTGGGGAGAGGACCGCTTGAGTATGTCATCAAAGAAAACTTGGGGGAGTGGACAGGGCAGGTCATTTGAACTTGTTCAGGCACTAGGATCAAGCTGTGTCCATCACTTCAGCCTCATCCCCAGTGAACAAATTTTTGGAACCATGGAGCTGAAGGTCCCCAGGTGGTCTAGCAACTAGATGAGAATAAGTCACACCTTCTCTCTTTGGAGCCCTAAGCCAAAATCAAGGATTTTTTTTATTCCATTCCAGGAAGGCATCATCCAGATTTGCCAGATTACAACTAACTTTTGCATCACATGGTACAGAAGCTTTATTTCCCAAACAGCCTGGAATTTCAGTGATGGAAGGAATGTCAGCAGCCAAGAAACCTAATTCATATCCCCTAAAAGAATTCCCACAACACCTTCCACATTTGATCTTCTGGTTGGGTGGATGGTTGTCGATTTTTGCTCTCAAAGAGGACCAAAATGATATCACTGTGTTGGAGTCAGGGTATAGTATATCCGACTATTGCTGATCAGACCAATGTGAGCTTGGAATGCTCTACCACAGGTCAGGCACAAATAGTCCATATGAACATTTGGAGTGAAGATGTCTCTAAATTTGTGCATCTCATACCTCTTTTGAGCTACCACAACTCTGCTTCTCTGATAGAGCACAGTGCCTTCTTTGATGCAGGCATGCCATGCTGGGCAGTACTTTGCCAGCATCTCTCATGTCACACGATCAATTCCAAAGTTCTTCAGACAGGCATTGAGTGTGTCCTTCTATCTCTTGTTCTGCCCATCACGTGAATGCCTTCCTTGTGTGAGTTCTCCCCCCTCCTAAAAAAAAATCAGATCTTCTAGACTTTACTTACAGACCTCAAATGAGGGGGAAATTCCTACCTCTCAGAAAAGCTCGTTCTATCTTGGGATTGTTGTAGTTGTTTGGAGGTTTTTCCCTTAAATCAAAGTAATGAATTTGCCACTTTCACCTCTTGGTCTTAGTTATATACTCTGGGGGCAAACAGAATTAAGCCTCTTCCTTCTTCCACAGGAAAGCCCTGAAGATAGTCACCATGCTCTATAGCCCCATCCCCCTCTCTGCCATAAAATTTTCTTATCCTCAGACTAAACATTTTCAGTTCCTTCCAATAATCCTTCTATGACAAGGACTCTGGAAACAAAATAGATCACGTCAGGACATCCTTGGTTTCCACTAGTTCAGCACTGGGAGTCTGATTGAAACATGGGTGTAGAGTGATAACAGTCAAAGACTCTGAGTGTCTGCAGAACCAGGACAGATTCCATAGCTGTCTCAGTAGTCTGGCATGTGACATGCAGAGAGTAACCATCCAGCCCTTCTGTTTATCTACCCAGGACTCAGGAATGATAAACACAGCCAAAGCAAAGATCACTGGCCTCGGAGTTGGAAGACCTGGACTCTACTCTTTGTGGGACCCTAAGCAAGTCTCTGGGTCTCATCTTTCTCATCTGTAAAATGATTAAATTAGATTGATCTAAATTAGATATCTCTAAAATCCACTCTGGCCATAATGGCCTATGATTCATAACCATAATTCCCTGCACACAATTTATTCTCATTGGACACTGGGCAGTGTTTGTTGAATTGTCTAAGTCTATGATGAGTCCCAATCACCAGTCTCTTCTTGGTGGAGCTGTATTCTCAGCAATCCCTAAGGCAACAAAGTCATGGGCTCTTGACTTCAGCACTATGTCAGTCTGGGTAGGGAAGAACTCAGAAACTTTGGGTCCTGCTAAGCAAGGGAAACAGTGGATCATAGTGGATAAGGAACTGGCCTGGGAGCCAACAAGGCAGTTGTTCATCCCCTCAATTTCTAATCCTTTGTTACCACAAAAAGAGCTACTATAAATATTTTTGTATATTTTGGTTTTTATCTCTTTGGGATACAGACTTAATAATGTTATTACCGGGTCAAATGGTATACACAGTTTTATATCCTTTTGCACGTGGTTCCAAATTTGAGCCAAATTATTTCTAAGGTAACTTAGGGATATAAAATTCTATTTTTCCACTGTCCTATCCCTCTTTTCCTAGTCCCTGCCCCTTCCCCTGTCAGCAGTACACGGCTTCTAAATGGCAATGAAAAGACCTTAAGACGGCCAAAGGAAAAGGAACATAAATGGGTATGTGAATTCCTAAACACCCCACGCCCCATCAGGGCTGGAAAAGCAAAGAACACTGCAGAGAAAAAGAAGAGGATTGGGATTAGCAAGAGGAGAAAGAGGAGTTTCTTCTTGTATAATCAACAGGCGATAAACTCCTTTTTGACCACAAGAGGGAGAACAGAATTCTCAGAGAGCCAGATAATAGCACCAGGCATAGAATGCATTGAACTTGTGAGCCTGGACAGAGGTAGCCAGACAGAGGAAAAGCTATAAGAACTGACCATGAACCTGAGCAAAGGTAAGACTCCTCAGTGCCTGAGATGACCTTACCTGCACATACATTCTCTCTGGCTCTGTTCTCCCCATAGGTAGCAAAGTAGATACTGTACTCGGAAGACTTGCCTAACCTAGTGAGAGCGTTACCAGGTTTATACCCTAAAGACATCAAAGAAAGAAGAAAAGAACTCATCTGCACAAAATTATTTCTATCAGCGCTCTTCATGGTGGAAACTGAGGGGGTGCCCATCTACTGGAGAATGGGTGAACAGTTGTGGAACATGAATGTGGTTTAACGCTATTGTGCCCTATTGTGATGAAGGGGATGGTTTCAGAGTAATGTGGGAAGACTTGTATCAACTAATATAGAGTGAAGTGAGCAGAAACCAGGAGGAAAAATTATACAACAACAATGATATTGTGAAGACAAATAGCTTTCTAAGACTTAGCGATCCTGATCAGTAGAAGGACCAACCACAATTCCAAAGGACTCATGATGAAACATGTGACCCATTTCCATATAGAGAGATGATGGACTTGGATAGTAGATTGAAGCATATTTTTTGTTTGACTGTATATGTCTGTTTGATTTTCTTGCTTTTTTGTTGGGGGAGGAAAGGAGGGAACTGAGGGGAGAAAGAATTCAGAGCTTAAAATAAAATTAAATTGAATTAAGTAAAACAAGACCAACCTGCTTGGGTACCAAACAGGACAGGCTAGGAAGTCAAGTCACAAGTGAAGAAGGGATGGAAAGCCTTCTAAGGAAGGCGGGGTTTGCCATGGGCTAATTGCAGTTCCCAGAGGTGCTGCATCTCCTCCAAAAAGGAAAATCAGTCCCTAGAAAAGTCAGCTGTTAGTAGTATCTTAACACTATTCATGTGCCCCTGAAACCAAAGGGCCCACGAACACATTCTTGCCTTACCTTTATTCTATGCTCTGGAAAGGTTGGGGGGAATAGAGGCTGGTATTGGTCTTGTGAGCAGGAATTAAGTGGCCTGGCCCTTCTACTCCCAAAAAATATAAGGTTTAATCTCTTTGTTTTTAGAATAAAATCTTTTAATCAGCTTTTTAAAATGCTAAAGAGCAAACAACTTTGGCCAAGAACCCCAGTGCAGGGGCACACAAGGTTTCTAATCCAGTGTTCAACTTGACTGCTTTCCCCTTCCCTTCAGGGATTTAACAGTGGGATAAATATATACCAGTCATTTAATTAATTTCACTGAGCTCATTTTCACTTTAGCATTTTGGTACAGTACACAGGAGCTCTGTTTATAGTTTTCTGTCTATGTTTTCATGTGATGCTATGGTAAGACTTTTTGCTTTGGAGTTAGAAGGTCCGGATTCAAATCCCAGATCTTCTACTTACTACTTGAGTGATCCTGAACAAGTCACTTAACCTGCCTATGCCTCAAGAAGGAGGAAATTGGAAGAGATATAGACTAAGACCACTTGTAGCCTTAAAATCTATAATCTAACATGTGGGCCAATTCCTATGAAGTCGTAAGCTCCTCTGCAAGCATGGTAGAGTCATTGGATTTGGAGTCAGAAGTCCTGGGTTCACATCCTATCTATGTGAGATTTGTGCCCTAATAGGGTTCAAATTAAAGTACTATGGGAATTAAGGCAGGGCATTTTATCAATTTGAACCCAAGTCTTTCCATCTATAAAATGACAGAGCTGGTCTACTGCCGATGATCAGTCTCTAAGGTTCCTCCAATGCTGATGTTGAGATATTCAAAATCTAATTCTTATATATTTTCCTGAGGAAATACTAAGAGTATGGACTGAGTCTATAAGTTCTTTTGTACCCCTTATAGTACCTAATATAGGGATTCCCAGTCAGGATAGTGGTGTGTACTGGTAACTTGCAACAAGTAACCTGAAGCCCTCACCTTCTGATTTGTTTTCAATTACAAAAGAAAGCAAGGCTGAAAGAACCTCCCATGGGACTTTATTCTCAGTAGTCCCCCAGTTCAGACACTTCCTTGGCATCACTGTCCACCCTCTAGAATCTCAAGACTGCAGGGAAATGAAGGGCTGAGGGGCCCTGATCTAGTGTACACAGTAAATACCATTGCCAGACCAACTGATTTTTCCAATCTTTTTTAACTAAACCTGTGATATCATAAATATTGGGCATTTTGAATGAGGAAATTCCCTCTACTAATACACTTATTCTGCAATTTATAGTCTTACCTGGGGGCAGCGAGGGATCAAGTGACTTGCTGTGTTGGTAAGCAAAATGGGCTCTTAGCACTTAGTTGGCTTTTGTCTCCTTTGAGTAATTCAGTGTATTTCATTGAGCCTTACTAAGTACTAAGCCCCTGCCCAAACCCCTATTAGGTGTAAAACCTATGTGGGTGTGGATTGGTAACTAAGGTGGGGCTAACTCAGGGGAGGGCCTAGTTTTACACATGAGGTTGAGTGATAGGTTTGGGACATCAGAGGCTCTTAGGCCATGTGGGTTTAAGTCGCCTCTTTGTGACAATTTTAGGTCTCACCCCTGACGCTGAAAGAGATATAAAACCAGGGGTTGGCTTTCTATTCTTTGGAGGTCTTTCCCACAGCAGTGGTGGTATGCATGACTCTGGGCCAGCCCTTGTTCTGAGCTCCCGGGCTGAACCTAGATGTTGGTAACTATGAATCTGTATTTGGTCTGTCTGTTGATGTTTGTAATTTGTTTGTAATTTGCTCTGAAGTTCAGTGTGCTGGTCTTTTCCCCTGAACTACGTGAATGATATTTGTATGCTGAATTAAAGTAAGCTTGTCAACCCCTTAACATAGCTTTCCTTAGTTAAGCAGATCAAAAGAACCTGTGCTTTTGCAGCATGCTGGTACCGTGCTTGTTGTTGGGCTTTCACCCCCACAACAGTTGCTAGCTGGATTGTTGAAACACTTGCCCAGGGTCACTGCAAACAGTATGCACCAGAGGAGGGAGTTAAGCTCAATTTTTCCGGTATCCAAGGCCAGATTTCTAACCACTATGCTGTGCTATCTCTCTGTCACATGTCTTGTTTTTAAGTGGCAGAGGAAGATACTTGTGGTAGCTCTAAAGAAAAAAAATATTACTACATTGTACAAAGTCCCATCAAGAAATGTGAACATACAAAAGTATGGCATGAGCAACACCTTGGGTGATCTCTGACCCCCTTTCACAGAATCCTCTCTTCATTCCTTATATTCTTGTCCTGAGGTCACCCCAGATATTGTTCCTATTCCTGATTCCTACTGGGCCTTGCTCTCAACTGTCAACTTTGTTGTTCAGTCGTGTAGTCTTATCTGACTCTTAATGATCCCCTGGACCTTAGCACACCAATGCCATCCATGGGGTTTTCTTGGAAAAGATACTACCATTTCTTTCTCATTTTACAGATGAGGAAACTGAGGCAAACAGGATTAAGTGACTTCCCCAGGGTCACCCAGCTAGCATGAGTCTTCCTGACTTGAGGCCTGGCACTCTATCCACTGTACCACCTAGCTGCCCAATGATCATGAAAAGTCATAAATCATGGGTTACAGAACCAGACGGTATCTTAGAGATTTATCTGATCCAATTCCTTCATTTTTATGGATAAGAAACTGAGGTCCACAGAGTAAATTAGGCAGGGTCATATGATAGAGTAAGGATTCAAACCCAGGTCTTTGTATTTCAAATTCAGCAACCTTTGGCTGGATAGCCCTAGACTTTCAGTATATACAATAACTCAAAGAGCAAAATCTGTGTTAAAATGGATAAAATCTTATTGTTAAAGTTTTCTGTTATACCACTTAGGTAGTGGGGGAATTTGGGGAGGCAGGAGCTGGCCTTATGTGGCACTCCTTAGATTATACCATTTTGAAGCTTGTTATTCTTCATTGCCTAGAATAGAGCAGGAGGAAGAGAGGAGACTGGATTGCATTTAGGAAATCATGCAGTGCATTCAACAATCCCTAGATACTCTGCCTTTTTAACAAAGGTTTTTAATGACCAGCATTGCTGCATATCTATAAATCTTGGAATATTACAATCTCCACCTACATGCAAGAAGTGGACTGGAGAGTACCTCTAAAGAAATTTTTGATAAAAAATGGAGGTGGGATAGTCCTTATGCTAAAAGTTGGGGGATAACAGCTGGAAAGTCTGAGTGCTGAACTCACACCTAAAAAATGTAAAGAAGACCTAGAGGAAGGCCTTTGGCATGCTGACTAAATCTTTTGTGTGGGATCTATGGGAGAATGTGGACCAGAATTGCATAGGATGAGAAGACATGGATGGGCTGCAATCTGTAGAATGGAGTGACAATATTTATGAGATCATAGATCATAGATCCATTAATCTCCCCAAATAATTATAATTTTAATAGCTCATCACTGCCTGTGACATCTTTGATAACTATGCCACCTCCTAGCCCTTTGATTACTTATTTGCCCTGTAAATCAGCAGAAATCTTTGTTTCCTATTTCCTTTCACATATCTGGCCAGCCACAATTTGTTCCCTTACTGGTTTCTTGAATTCTTCTCTTTGTTTATGGTCCTTTATCGTTATTAACTTTTCAGCATTTGAATACAAATTCTCTATGTTTCTTTAGCCATAAGTAACTATCAAATGTAAGCAGAGAGAAAGAGTGTTTGAATGTGGAGGCCCAATTTTCCAGCACAGGCTGCAGAATGATACAGCATTTTGATGGTTTTCAACACCCTTGCTAAAATTCTCACTTGCCAGTCATTCTTTTTTCCATTCCATCTCAACTCTGTCTTCATGCAGTCTGCCTGCAGGGATCCAGTGGAGCTCAAAGAAAGTGATGATTCCCATCCCAGTGAAATGTGGGACTGGAAAGGGAGCTACATGAAGGATGGATGTTTAAAAGGAAATTCACCAACTTATGCAAATGCCAACAACCTGCCATGTTCCATGCCCTATACGGGGTGCTCCTAATGTCTGGACACATGGGCAAAAACGCATATTTTCAAGAAATGAAATGAATGAAATTTTCAACAATGTTTTATTTATTTGGAATATTAACAAATAACATCTTCAATATGATTTCCGTCATTTGTGATGCAGAGGTTGATGCGTTTTGCAAGATTCATGTGAACTTGATGCAATAACTCCACATTGCCGCCTATTTCAGCACATTCACTCTTTATGCATTCAATCAAGTGTGTCGCATCTGTGATTTTCATTGAGTACACCTTCTCTTTTAGCATACCCCAGAAAAAGAAGTTGCTGAACAATAGTCTTAGGTAAAACGGTTAATGAGATATTAATGAGATTTCCTATGTGTCCAGACTTTAGGGACACCCTGTATACTACCTGTATTCTCTTTAAGAAAGCTGACATTCAAACCAGCAGGTACAAAACAGATCAGCTTAAGTGAGGTTTTGGAAAAGAGATGAGGAAATGTACCTTCCTCCCATACATGGTGTGGTGAGTGGACAGGGAACTATACTTAGAAGGCTCAAGACCTGGATTCAGATCCCACCTCAGATTCTTACGAGTTGTGGGATCCTAGATGAGTCATTTAACATCTCTGTGCCTTAGTTCTTTCATCTGTAAAATGGGGTAGGGGGGGTGAAGCGATGTCTCAGTGGCTGTGGTCTTATGATCCCTTCTTTACTGAAGTGGATGGGGAACATTCCATATATTGTCAGACTTGACTGATACGGTTAATTTTGCTGAGATGTCTTTTTTTCCTTTCTTTTTTTTTATTCTTTGTTGTAAAATATGGAGAATAAGAGAAGAATATAAGCATTTTCCTTTGTGTATTATTGTGTATTATGTGCCGGGCACTGTGATAAGTGCTCCACAAATATTATCTTATTTGATCCTCACAACAGCGGTGCAAGATAGGTTCAATATAATCCCTGTTTTATAGTTGAGAAAACCAGGGTAAATAACAATTAAGTGACTTGCCCAGGTTCACACAGCTAGTACATGTCTGAGGCTGGATTTGAACTCAAGTGGTCCTGACTCCAGACCCAGGGCCCTATCCACTGGGCCATCTAGCTACTTCATGGTAGCTTTCTGAGAAGGAGGAAGAAGAGTAGTTTGGAAATTAAGGTTATGTCAAAACAAAAGATGCATTAAAAACTCTTTTTAAAAGAAGAAGTTATGAAAGTGAAAAAAATGGTTACCATCAAATATTTTTTCCTCCCATCCTTCCCCTCGGAATTTGAACACTGAGAAACAACGGGCCTCTCAAACCTATGTGGCCAAGGCAGGACACCAGAGTCAAGTAAATAGCCCCTAAATTCTAACTTGCTGACACAGGAAGCCACGAGGGCTCCCTGACATCTGGATGTCATTACTGAGCAGTTCCTGGGCTGGGCTCAGTCACATGTATGGGGTCCTCATAGCATGAGTGCTATCTGGGAGTCTGTGTGGGGGTCATTCCCCAGCACAGATTTGGGTTCCAGCTGAACCTTCGGTCTCCAGCGTCTATATGGAAATGCAGTAACCCCAGTCTGTTTTCCTGGTGGCTCTGCTGAAATGATTGGAAAGACACGAGTCCCACTGAGGAGGAAGAAGCATATTATTGATAATGAGAGCTTGGTTTCCTCTGGAAAGTTGCTGTCAGGAAATTGCTTTGAGACTTGCTTTTGTGACAACCAAATTTCCTTCCAGCTTCAGACCAGGCAGGCAGCCCATTTTAGTCACAATTGATTTGCTCTTTTCAAGGAAAGCACATTGTATTTATGGGGGTCTCCATTAGCAAGAACGTTCCTGGCTGTGATTTGGGTTCATTACTGCCGTTGGCACTTCAAGGTTTTTTGACATGTTTTCTGAGCAGCTAAGGGAAAAATGCAGCCAAATTCAAGTTTAGAATGTTGCCTTAAAATAAATGCCTAATCCAATTCAACAAACATTCATTGACCACCTGTTATGTATAAAGCAGGCAGGCACTGTGCTGGGCATCTCAGGGACATCCAAAGAACTGTCCATCCAGCCCCCCTCAGCCTATCTACCTGAAAGTTATACTTAGTTTCAAGATACCCTTTGGATAAATACTCATTCAGAACCTGCACCAGGACCACTCATCCTGTGTATTCTCTCACAAACCAAACCTTGTCTATCAATGAATAGGAAGCCATCGATGGTGATTTCCTGTTCCATGGACATTCTTCTTTGTTCAGTAAAGATGATATTCACTCGCATTGTCAACTGTGCCATAGGACACATTTCAAAGGATGTGTGTTCTCTACCAGTGCTAACTGTTAAAATAGAATTTTTTTTTAATATCCACCAATCTTCTAAACCTGGGAACAGTATCCTAAAGCATAACTATAAAAAAGCAAAGGATTCTTGTTTTGCAGTTTCTATGGAGATCATGCAAATAGCCACAAAATTGGAAGGTTGCTGTCACTTAAGGAGCAAGAGAATTCAGTTAGTTTGGTACCTGCTTTTTTTAAGCCTCTAGCAGATACAGAAAGACCCTGTAGTAGGGCAGAGTGGAGAAATACTGGATGGGACATTGGGAGTTGTTGTTGTTCAGTCTTTTTTGACTCTTCATGACCCCATTTGGGGTTTCCTTGGCAAAGATACTGGAGCAGTTTGCCATTTCCTTTTCCAGCTTATTTTACAGATGAGGAAACTGAGGCAAATCACGTTAAGTGACTTGCCCAAAGTCACACAGCCAGGCAGTATCTGAGGTCAGATTTGAACTCATGAAGATGAGCCTTTCTGACCCCAGGCCTAGGGCTCTATCCACTGTGCCACTTAACTACCCCTATCGTCCCATTGGGACACCAAGGTATTTATCCTCATTCTGCCACTTTGTTACCTTGGCCAAGTTACAACCATTCCTATTTTCAGTTATTTCATTTATAAAATGAAAGTGTTGTGCGAGGTGATCTCTAATGTTGCATGTAGTCTCAAAATTGTATCATTCTATGCTCTGCTATCATAGAGTGACATTGGCTAAAATTCATAAGAATTGCTTCCCTCTTTACGCTCTCACTCAGGCCCAGACTATATGCAAAATCATTCATGATCACTGAGTGGTGGGAAGAATGGTCATCATCAGGGGCACCTTTTCCCCTTTGACCTCTGCTCTGGCAGGTGTTACTCACAACTCATCCGGGCTGCTTGATCGCCCTTGTGTCTTAGATGAGACGGGAATCATCAGCTCTTTATTTCTGATGATATGAAGGACCATCATGCCCTGCCACTGAATCCTACAGTTCTCTAGGATTTATGATGTGCCCTGTGACAATATACAGATGCCTGACACTGTCACTGGACCTACTGATATAGCTGTAGTATCCCTGGACCTTATTATTTGCCCTTAGGACTTTGGGGCCTTTCCACCTGCCCTGCAGCCACACTTTCTTTTATGTAGCATCTCCTCCAATTGGAGGATGAGTTCATCTTCTTGCTACACTCTGTATTCTCCTGCCTTTGCATGTGTATCTCCTCTTCCATCTGTGGAGGGGGAGAGAATCTTGTATTGGCTTAGCTCTGGATTGCTATCATCGGTCAAAAGGAAGCTGCCCAAAGCTCCTGCGGATGCCAGCTAAAAGACCCTTTATAAAGAGAATTATTGAGCAATTAGTAAACATGGCCCACAGAGCCTCCAGGGGCACACTCTTGTGCCTTCCCTGGCACTTCCTAAGTCGTCTTTCCCTGAGAAGCTGCATGGCATCCTGGAAAGGATACTGGACCTGGAGTTAGAAGCTCTAGACTCCAGTCCCAGCCCCAATACTTCAAAACGCCTCTTCCTGGGCAGGTTATTCAATTTCCCTCTTCCTCAGTTTCCTTGTCTTTAAAAGAGGGATAATGATATCTGCATTATGGACCTCATAGGGTTGTTATGAAGACCAAACGAGGTAACATATGTAAAACATTTTGTAGGCTTTAAAAGCACCATATAAATGTCAGTTATTGTTATTATCATGGACAACCCCCAGTTATTTGTGCCAACTAAACCATTTGTTTGGACTTTTGTCCAAATGTTGTGGCTGGTCTGTTCAACAGAGTTCAGACTGAAATAGTAGGTGTGTCACAATTTAAACATACCCATTCACACGTCATTTAAAAATAAGAAACCTTCATTCCTTTTCAAATATATATATATATATATATATATATATATATATATATATATATATATTGGACTTTTAAGATTGGACAAATTGGATAAAATTGGACGAAATTTCCTTCTTCCCCTCCCATCCCAATTCAGTGAGGTTTTTAGAAAGCAAAAGTAAATTGTTTTATAGAAGCATATTAGCTGAATACATCCAAATATGCTTCCTGGTCTGATAACTGTCTATTGTCCTCTTTTGCTTACTTCATGTAAATGTACAGTGCTTTCCTTGGCTCCTCTTGTGAAAAGCCTATAGAAACTCAGCTGCACGGATCTAATTTAGCTGGCGACCACAGCTGAGTTTGTTTGTTGTGTTAGTCATCCAGTAATTACATAACAATGCCTTTAACAATCCGTCACTGATTAAGTGATGGAGGTCCCTTGCCCTGACATTGCTGTATCTGCTTGTTTCTTCATAGGAGCAAAAAAAAAAAACAGAAGAAGAAGAAGAAGAAGAAGAAGAAGAAGAATAATTAGGTTTTCAATTAAGCTGCAGCTCTGTTGCATTAGGAGTGGTCCCACATTCTAGTCAAACTGAGAGAGGGCTTGCTGTCTAATTACAGAGCCAGGAAGCAAAAGGGCTTGCCATCCCAGTTTGCCTGTCTCTGTAGCTTATAGCAACATTGGAGCGATTCCAAGGGAAGTCTAATTCCAGAAATATCTTGACTGCCCCTGGGGAGGTTTGCAGCTCTTCACTTCACTGTGTTTGGGTTAATGAATCCCTGTGGTCTTAAAACAAAAATTAAAAAAAAAAAATCACCTTCAGCTATTGTGCTGTGTCAGCAAAAATAAAAGATTCTGTCAGTAGAGTGACCCAGTGCATAGATAGCAAGGTTAGTTGGGTTCCTACACCAGATGAACTGCAGGCTTGGTCCTTCAGTGTATCCCAATAATTCAGACTCCTACCAATCACATTGTCCTTCCTTGGAAGCATACTGCGTTATAAAGCTCCTACCCACAGAAACTCTAGGTCGTATTCCTACTGATGCTGAAATTCAAAATTTTCTTTAAATCAGTTAAAAAGGGCAGAGGCAGCACCATCCCTAGGGAGGTGGGCCCCTGAGTACATCCCATGCAAGGCTCTTCTCTTCCCCCTCCATATTTTTATACGGAAGTCTTTTTATAATGAACATCAAAGGCAATTATAGCCAGCAGGTTGAATATTGATAATTCCCTGTTGTATAATTATAATGGTGTTCTATTATATTGTACTTCTTACGCATAATTACAGTATAATGAAGTTCATGTAATTAAAGAAAATCTCACCAAGCAAGAACAGCATTTTTCTCACTAGCTGAAACATTTTTGGGGGGGAGAAACTGTTCCAGCAAACATCTGGGAGTCTTGTGCCCATTCCTTCTGTCTCTTTCTCCCCCATCTTTCTCTTTCTCCTCTTACCCCAGAACTAAGTCTCTGCTCCGAATAGCTGTGGCTACTGGACAATAGAAAGGATTGTCTGATACTTTGATGTAATCATCAAACTAAGGATCTCAACCCAAATCAAAAATGAAAAGCCAATCTCATTCAAAGGTTACTCTATCCTGACTGTTTCCTAACCACATGGAGTATAGGATTTTGTGGTTAACTAAAAGCTTTCTATTTATTAAACACTCATGTACATGATACACACACATATACACACATACACTTTAAGTGAGTCCATGACGACTTTCAGCCTGAGGTTGGATAAAGACTTCATAATGATCTCAAATGCTTATATCAGATATCAAAGAGACTTACCACCTACTCAATGATGCAATAGCCAGTAAGCTATTGCAATAGACCAGGTGTAAGGTGAAGAGGGCCTGCTTTAGGGTGGGTTCAACATCAGAGGAGAGAGTAGGGACTATCTTTTACCTTTCTTTGCATTCCCAGCACTTAGCACAATTGAACATAGTAGGTGCTTAAAAAATATTTATTGATTGACTGACTGAATGTCCCATATACATATAAGGTCACGGATCCTGTTCTCAAATCTTTAAAAAAAATCTGCCTCTATCCCTTCCAGATTGTTCACACTTCTTCCCTTTGGAATCAAGTAGAATAAGTCTAATCTCTCTTGCACAAGAGGTGGAGATCAGGCACCTTGTGAATCTTTTCTTCTCCAAGCTAAACTTCTATAGTTCTGTCAGCCGGTGCTAGTATGATGTGGTTCCCAATGCCCTCATCATTTCAGTTGTCCTCACCTGAATACACTCAAGCTTATCAAAAATGTGGTGCCCAGATGGAATATGATCTTCCACATATGCTCAACCCAGGAGAAAATACAACAGGACTATTATTGCCATAGTCTGGGATTGTATGATTCTATTAATATAACCTCAAAGCACAGTTACTTTTTGGTTGACCAGGTCATAACTATTGCGGTCCATTAGGATCCCCAGGTCTTTTTCACATAAACTGTTATCTAATCACATTCACCCCATCCTATACTTAGGCATGTAGGCAGCTAGATGGCGCAGTGGCTAGAGTGCTGAACCTGGAGTCAGGAAGACTCATCTTCCCAAGTTCAAATCTGGCTTCAGACACTTATTAGCTATGTGACCCTGGGTAAGTCACTTCACCCTGTTTGTCTCCATTTCCTCATCTATAAGAAGGAAATGGCAAACCACTCCATTATTTTTGCCAAGAAAAGTCCAAATGGGGTCATGAAGAGCTAGAGTAATTGAGCAATAACTGAACAACAAAAAATACTTATGTACAGTGAATTTAGGTTGAAGTTTTGAAGGTGATGAACTCCCTATGAAACTTCCTCTTATTAGTTTTGGCCTCTCATTCTAGATTATCCCAATCATTTTGGATAATATCTAGTATTAGACAGCCATCTAGTATTAGCTGTCCCTTCCAGCTTTGTGTCATGCCCAAATTTGTAAGTATGCCATCTATACTTTAATGATTCCATCCATTGATGGACAGAACAGGCTGTAGGACCATCTAATAGACACCGCTGGCATCTCTTGGAGATCTAAAGTCAAAGAAAGAAGGAAACAAGGAGCTCCTTCCAAACTTCAAAGTGAAGAAGACAGATGGATTTTGGTAAGGAGCTAATAGATTCCCAAATAGAACTGTGTTTCCCATTGTGATGACCATGTACTCATAATCAAAACACTTCTCATACTCTTGGCTTTACATTTATGAGGAAGACAATTGAAATAAGAGGTGGGGTGGGGAAGATAAATCTTGAGCTGATGTCTGCCAGACTAGCAGAAGTAGCAACAGCCAAGACAAGACTCCTTTAGAGATCTGCCTCCAGCTTGACCTCAATCCATTAATCATCGCTCTTTGGGTCTAGTCATTCAAATACTCCGAGAATCCACCCAATTATACTTTCCATCCAACACACCTCCATCTTGTCCATGAGAATGTTGCAAAAGACTTAGACTAAGGCTTTGCCGAATTCCAGATACGTGTATTTTGCCTATAGCATTCCCGGGATCTGCCAGTATATTAATCCTGTCAAAAAATAGGAAATGAGGCTAGTTTAGAGTAACTTGATCTAGGTCAGTTAATAAGCATTTATTAAACACTGCCTATTGTCATCTCTTCCCCTTCTGATTTCTGAGTATTCATTCCTTTAATAATGCATTCTAGAATTTTGCCCCAAGTCCAAATCAGACACATTATGTCTTCTAACTTCCAATCTGTTTCTCTTTCCAGTAAGCCAGGCTGCCTTAAAAAAAAACCCTTAAAATAAGGTTCCTTTTTAAATTGATTAACCCTGCAAGATAGGAGTTATTATGACCCCCATTTTACTGAAGAAGAAACTGAGGCAAACAGAGATTAAGTGATTTGCCCAGGATCAAACAGCAAGTAAGTGTTGGAGGGCAGATTTGAACTCAGGTCTTCCTGACTCCAGGCCCAGTGCTTTATCAGCTGTATCACCCAGCTGCTACCCTTTCTGGTGCTGTACTGTCAAAGTTGCAGCTCCTGGAAAGGCAACAAATTAGCCGTGGCACCTGACATCTGCTCTAGGAAAAGGATTTAATAATAACAATGCCTGACATTTATATAGTGCTTTGCAGTTCCCAAAGCCCTTTATATAAACCATCTCTTTTGATACTAACAAAACCCTAAAGCTGAAAGGGACATTAGAGGGCAGCTAGGTGGCATAGTGAATAGAGCATCAAGCCTGGAGTCAGGAAGGCCTGAGTTCAAATTCAGTCTCAGACCCTTTCTAGCTGTGTGACCCTGGGCAAGTCACTTAACTCTGCCTCAGTTTCCTCATCTGTAAAATGAGCTGGAGAAGGAAATGGCAAACCACTCCAGTATCTTTGCCAAGAAAACCCCAAAAGGAGTCACAAAGAATCAAACCTGACTGAAAAACGATTAAACAATCCAACTACCTCATTTCTTTCTTAAAAATTTATTTTATTCTGAACTCAAGAAATAAAACAAGCATTTCCATAAAATAGTGAAACAGAAAAAGATAATTGTACATGAAACTGAAAATCTATTTTGTACAATTTGCTATTCCTTTTAAACATATAATTATTATATAACTTTTTAAACTTCATTTCTTAAGGTCAGGAGCGTGACTTGTCCCAGGTCACAGAAGTAATAAGCATCAGAGGCAGAATTTGAACCCACTTCCTCTGACTCTAGAGTTTTCAATACTCTTTCCATTCCACCAAGCAGACTAGTCTCCAAGAAGAAAATAAATGATGGAAGTATATGATCTGGGAATTGAAATGTATTGAACTTTATTTAGATTAGCAACCAAAAAACTGTCATATCTTAGAATGACAAATATTCACCAAGATGTTCATATGTAAATCCAACAGCATCTCCAGTTGATACACTCTCTAGAAATAAAACTTCAAAATTATTGAAGAACATCAAATAAGAAGAAATTCTCTGTTGTTATTGTAGTAAGCTTTGTAACAGTCAAGGATTCTAGAATGTTGAAGATGCCTTTTTTGGTGAAGTTACCTACAGATTCCTATTTTTTGCGAAACAATGAAGTACACAGGTGGTCCTACCCGGAGACATTGCTGGCCTCTCTTGGAGATCCAAGGTCAAAGGAGTGAACAAGTTGCTGCTCCAAAATCTCAAAGTGAAGATGACAGATGGATTTTAGGAAGGAGTTAATAGGTTCCAAATAGAATTGTGTTTCCAATTATGTTGACTATATACCCCTAATCAAAACCCTTCTCAAACTCTTGGCTTTGCATTTATGAGGAAGACAATTGAAACAAGAAGGTGGTGCAAGGAAGATTAATCTTGATCTGATGTCTGCCAAACTACCAACCGAAACAGCAATCAATTTTGTCCATTGGTGGGGCCAAGAGTTGGGTGGAGGGATTGGTTATAAAGACAAAAACCGCTGGAGGCTTATGTTTTATTTGGAAGCAATGTGAAGGAGAGTGGAAGCCAATGAACAAAAAGAGAACAGAAGGGAACATTTCTGTCTGAAATGGTGGGCTGCCAAAGCTGTTAATGGTCCAATAGTGACCTTGTCTGAAATCAGTATTGCAATAGAAAGAGTAGTCTTTATGAGTTCTCTCAGGCTTGGAGTTCTTACAAAAATATTTTAAACTGCAAACAAAGGCAAAGCAGTGAAACATGCTAGGATTATAACTGAAGTTCCTGCTAAAAGTCACTATAATAAAAAGGAACAAGTCAATAGGTACCATGAGGACCACAGCAAATACCAGCACCAAAAATATACCCTAAGACCAATGACAAGATGTGGTTTAGTGGAAAGGACATTAGATGTGGGGACAGAGATCTTAGACTGGACTCAGGCTCTGCCACTTGTTGCCTGTGAATCTTTGGGCAGGTCACTTGAGACATATTCCTTAGTCCCCATTCTAGATACCTCAACAACATCTGCAACTAATGCTCTTCTCATGGTTGGTCATAAATGCTTTCACGTTATATACAATAGTTGACTCTATGGTACCTTCCACTCTCCTGACACATAGTTGGGTGCTTGATAAATGTTTTTTGATTGACCAATGAGGCGGGGGGAGTAGCTGAACAAATTGTGGCCTATAAATGTAAATTAATACTACTATACCATAAGAACCAATGAATAGGAAGAATTCAAAGACACATGGGAAAATATATATGAACATGTTCAAAGTGAAGCAAGTAAAACATTTATAATGACTACAACAATATAAATGAAAACAATAAAAGACAGCCACACTCCCATTAACTGCAATGAGCAATCTTGGTCCCAAGGAACAGGTAATGAAACAGCACTTCCTTACTCACTTCAGAGGTAAGGGACTATGGGCACAGAATGCTGTATCTCCTGTCAGAAAGATCACTTACTTGGTCAGTTATTTCATTTTCTTTTTTGACAAAAAAAGGCTGAATATGAGCATAAGAAGGTAGGTTTGTGAGGAAATGACTATAATGTGAAAAATACAAGGCATCAATAAATGTTTAAAATTAAATGAATACATAAGAATATAAGCAAGTATGTGGTCCACTTTAACCATTTGAAATGATTAAAATTAAACCATTTGGGTGCATGAATAGGTCAGTCTTGGTTATTTAGATAACTCACTTCTCCAATCTAGAGCAAAGCCTTGTTCCCCAGCAATTCCAGAAAACGAGGTCATAGGATCATAGATTTAGAGGTGGAAGGTACCTTTGAGGTCATGAAATCCACCCCCTTTATTTCACAGAGGAGGAAACTGAGTCTGAGAGAGGTTAGGTAACTGCCCAGGGTCCCACAGCCAGTAATTGTGAGGGGTGGGATTTAAACTCAGACCTTCCTGACTCCAAGTGCAATGCTATCCACTTCACCACCTGGTGGCCTCTAGGTGTTACTGTGGGTATTTTGTCTTAGTAGTTTTCCTCTCTGCATGACTATTGTTCTATTTTTTAGAAATTCCAGGTTCTCATTTATAATCAGCCTTGGCTTAAAACACCAAACACCTACGTGGTATTATTTTTTCTCCCCACGCTATCTCAGGAGCCCAAGATACAATGCCATTGCAAGTACAATTGGTTCTTTTTTTTCCCCTATTCACTCAGACAGAAAAAGGGATAAAAGCCTTAATTTCAGCTCCCACTTCCTTTGAGACATGGAAAAAATGGAAATGTACTAGCTCCCCGAGAAGCACAACTCTAAAATGAGCGTCCTCACTGGTGATTCTGTCAGTCTCTGAAGGCTACAAAATCGAAAACAAAATCTTCCCAAAATGGAATATATACTTGCCTACTTTCTTGTTTATTCATTTATCTTAACAAATTGATTTGACTGATCTTTTTCACCCCACAGTCATTTCCTGATATACCTGTCCTCCCATCCTCACATTGAGCCTTCCTTGTCAGAAAGAAAAAACTGGTAAGAAAGTGACCAAGAAAATGTCCACTTCTGACAGTAGATAAAATATGCCTGTACTAAGTTGAAATGGGTTACTTCTGTATTTATATTCTGCCAGACCATTATGGTCTCTGCCCAATATTTCTGGTGAAATCTGTAAAAATTCTCTGAAGTCATGAACTTTAAGGTCACAGCCACTGAATGCACTAAAATTTTTTTAAGGTTGTTCAGCCATATTCTAAGCCAGGATGCATTTTAAAACAACAACTAGAAACAAAGCTGAACCAGAATACCCTTTTTCCCTGGACCCCTCTGCTGAAGATAGTATCTTGGCTAGTGAATTGCATTACTCAAATAGGCCAGGAAGTGGGTTGACGTAGGGCTGGCTGGGGGCCTAGAAAAACCTCTTAGCCATAAAATTATTGAGAGCTAAGCTTTTTTCTCCCCAACTTCTTTACTTCTTTAAATATATATGTATATATATATATATATATACATATACACACACACACACACACACACACATATATATATATATATATATGTACATATATGTAAATGCTCTAAACAAACATGACCTTGAAGATCATGGCTCAGTCCCTGTGGTCAATGGCCACAGTCTCTAGCAGAACCCAAGAAAATAAAGAATAGGAACTTCCAGCCATATGCAAAGATACTTGGCAGCGTTCTCCCTTTTAGGTTAGGTTTTGGTCAAGTAAGGCCCCCAGTTTTTCCAGAGTTTTCAGTGCTAGTCTCTTGGAAAGCATGATGGAGTTTCATGGCCTATTGCTAACATCAGCAGAAGATGAGAAAAGTTTTTCGTTACTTTGGTAGTATGAGTACATGAGGCTCTGTTCCTATTAAATATAATATAGGGGGAAAAACCTGGTATGATTTCCCAGACCCTTACAGAATCATATTCTGAAGCTCTAAGCCAGTCTCACACACACACAACATTATCGGTTGCCTGACATTCGGTTAACCAGAACTTTCTGTTAACCACTGTCTATGTTAGGGAAAACAAGAGGCCCCTTCCTTTGGTGCAGGCCTGATGCAGGGTCTCTGTCTCCGTGGAGATGATTCCATTCCCTCCCTTCTCATGGTTGGGGAGATTTTTTTAGGTGTAGGCAAGAATAAGGAGAGCAACCTAGAATGTCTTTGAGAAACTGAACAGGGCTTTTAATGATCCCAAGTTTTTGTTTTTCCTCTGAAACGAAGGCCCATGTTTTCACATCAATATCCTTCCAGCAATATTCTTGACTTTGCATTTTCAGGGTTAATTCACTGTCTGGCATAGTAGGCACTAATAAATGTCCTTTGGTCGATTCTAGTGATCCTATATTGACCATAAATACCAGAGACTCTGGAGAATTAAACTGGCATTGTGAATGACTTAGTTATTCTCAGCAATACAATGATCCAAGACAATACCAAAGGACTTATGATGAAAAAAATGTTATCTGATTAGAGAAAGAACTGATGGATTCTGAATGCAGATTGAAATATACTTTTTAAACTTTATTATTCTTGAGGGTTTTTTGGTCTGCATTTTCTTTTGTAACATGGCTAATATGGAAATGTTTTGCATGACTGCACATGTATAATCTATATCAAATTGTTTGCCTTCTCAAGGTGGGGGGAGGGAAGGGAAGGAGGGAATTTGGAACTAAATTTTAAAAAAGTGTTAAAAAATTTTTACATATAATTGAGAAAAAAAAATTTAATACCTGCACACGCGCGCGCACACACACACACACACACACACACACACACACAGGGAGAGAGAAATAAAAAGTTGCATTAATACGATGGTCTGAGGAAAGGTTTGTGGTGACCTTGAGTGGGCTGCAACAAAGACAACAAAATGAAAGTCCCTGCCCTCAAAGGGTTACAGTCTATTCTCTACCTTGACCACACAAAGATAGCATGAGAAACTTTTCTGGATTCTTTGCTGAAATCAAAGAATACTACACCTCCGGCATTCCTTTGATTTTTCCAGTCTAGTTTCTCCGTCCCAAAAGAAAGTGAAGTGATTCTGGAATGACTTGTTCTTGATTAAGCTATATGGGCCTTTAGGGATCATTGCTTCTCTTCCTAAGTGCCTACAAACCATACCCTTAATGAATCTGTTCTACTGTAGAATTTTGATAGGAATAAAAGTCAAGTTCACTCATACTTTGTGGACTCCTCTAGCTTCCTTTTCTTGGAGCTTAGGCTATTTGTCCTGAGGTGTCCTGGAATTTCTCACCTATTCTCCAAAATCTTTCAAATTCACCACTCCCTGGTCAGTAATCTGCCAGCTCATTCAGTACTCTGGGCCAAGTGACTTGAACTCAGTAGGAGCAGCTGAATGTTTTCTTCTTATTTCCCTACTGGAGAAGGAAGGCAAGGTGGATCCAACCAGGGCATTGAAAACGAACCTCCTAGGGGGAGCAATGTAGCCTAGGACTGGCCCTTCTCATGAATGATGTAGTTCCATCTGCCCCCAGTACCCTGTCACCCCTATATTTTTCTCATGGGCAGCTAGGCAGCACATGAATAGAACACTGCACCTGGGGTCGGCAAGACCTGAGTTTAAATCCTGCCTCAGACACTTACTAGCTATGTGATCATGAGAAAGTCAGTTGAGAGTTGACCTTTGTCTCAGTTTCCTCATCTGCAGAATGGAGATAATAACAGCCCCCAGGGTTGTTGTGAAGATAAAATTGGATGTTTATGAAGCATTTTGCAAACCTTAAAGTATGACATAAAAGCTAGCTCTTATTTTTATGTCACCCTAGTAATTTCTTTTATTACAGACTCCCCTATTTAAAAACCCTGTTATGCCTTGGCCTCTCTATGCTTGCCTACGTCTGAGTGACTATCTTAACAGGATTGCATTTACTGATTTATACGGTTGTTGTCCTTGGTTCTCCAAGAGGATCAAAATGACATCACTATGGTAGAGTCAAGTTTCAGTGTATCCAACTGTGGCTGACGAGACCAATATGAGCTTGGAACGCTCTACCATGGGTTGGACACAAATAGTCCTTGTGAACATTTGGGGTGGATTCTCTAAATTTGTGCCTCTTGCTTTTCTTTTGAGCTGTTTCAATTCTCCTTTGCTCATAGAATGCAGGTGATATGAACAGTTGGGCCTGGCAATTCAAAGACAAATGCTGTAGCCCTTTTCCTCACTAATAGCACTGCTATCCTCTGAACAACAGAGAGAGAGCCTTGGGTAGGACAGGCTGATAAAGCCTTAGATCTCCCTGACTCCAGGCTCTGTGCTCTATCCACAACACCTGCCTGCCTCAACTACAAACTGTAAGTGCTGTGAGAATCCTAGCTCTGACATTAGCTATGTGACTCAGGGAAGGCATTTTACCTCCCTTGAAACTCATTGTTTTGAAGAAGTCTCAAAGCTTTGGCATTATCATTCTCATTGAGACAAAACCTCTGTATTTAACTAGCCTGGAAAAGACTGAGCTCAGCCTTGGTTTACCTATTTACTTATTTATTCTTATTGTTTGAAGGGGATGGGAAATATTCTCTTTTCTGTGGCTGCACTACTCTGGGGTCCTTGCCAAGAGAATGCATTTGGAAAAAAACCCATTCATTTCCTAGAGTTAATATCATCCAGTTAGTTCGATCGTATTCAGTACTAGATTGTCCTGAATAGAACTGATGAGTTCTCTAGAATGACTTTTCCTGCTTTGGTCTAACTCTCTGGGTTTTGAGGTTCCATACGTAGCTGGCACCACCATTTATTAGATCCTTTGGAAAAGTGTAACACTTCTGCAATCAACAATGTGAAGCATCCACAGGCAGCAGGATGTTTTGCATTGATCATTCTGCTATAAATCATTCAACACTTCTGGGATTCTCTGGTATGATAGCTAAGGTCCTATTCTTTTATGTCTTGAGAAGAGGCAGAAAAAAGGGAGAATTACCTTGAAGAATTAGATTGGAATCTGCATTGGGACTTAGAGTCTATCTGCCCAATGCACTCACTTCTCTAAAGCTAGATGAGGGATTGATAACTAGGAAAACAATGCATCTTTCCATCAGCCTTCCAACCATGAATGCTGCTGAAAGGATTTGTCCTTTTCATCTGCATCAAGAGAATAAGTATGAAGATTATTTGGATAGTTTTGATTCTCCCCAGATGCCACTTGGGTCTCAACATCAATGCTACTGAGCTCTATTCCTATTATACAAGACTGGAGTTGGAAAAGGGCGATTAAGTTTGTTCTTACAGGGCACCTCCCACTCCTGGTTCTTAAAATGTTTTGTGTTGACTACCATAATACCCTTTTGAGGAAGACAAGGATGGAGCATAATTTACAGATAGAGAAACTGAGTCATAGGATCATTAAGATCATAAATATAGAGTTGCAAGAGAACTCAGAGACAATATAGTCCAACCCCCTCATTTTGTAGGACAGGAAGCTGATGGTCAAGGACTTGACATTATTTGCCTTCCATAACACAGGTAAGAAACATCAGAAACAAGATTTTAACCACTCCCCAGAAAGGATTCTCTTTCCACTCCAAATCACTACCTTGAATCCTAAAGGAAGTAAAGGGATTTGCCTGAAACCACATAACAAATTCATGGGGAATCTGAGAACAATACCCAGTGTTTTTGATGGAAGTCCCATGTAACTTAGCTATATGACTTAAGTTTGATTCTCCTTAGGTGTGTCTGGATGGTATCTTAATTCACTATATGGTATCCTAGAGTAACCTCAAAAAGTCAGAGTCTGTTTTACTTACAGCTTGGGAGAAATGTAGATGCTGAAGAAATTAGGACCCATTGTTTTGTACTGGCCTAAGTGTTATCACTTCAGGATAAGAAGGATCTGTGTTTTTGTGGGTGTGAGATCTTTCTAAACCAATGCAGATCACAATCCGTTTCTAGTCTTGAGGAACTGCCTAAACTTCAGAAAGATAAAGGGGCTTGTCCATAATCTCAGAGCCACTTTGTAATCAGGGGTGGGATTTGAACTCAGGTCTTCCTAACTCCAGGTCCAGTAATCTAGCCATTAAGCAACATTGCCTCTTGAGTATTATTATATTAAATAATAAGAGAAATGGTATGGTATAGTAGACAGAAAGCTGACCTTGAGTCAGAAAGATCTGGATTTGAATTCTTTCTATGGATGTGTGACCCTGGGCAAGTCACTTAATTCCTCAATGTTCTGGTCAATTCTCTAAGAATTTAAGTTACAGAAAAGGTGCTGACCTTTATCTATAGAGAGAGTTTCCTCATCTGAGAAGTTTCTGCATCAATGAAATTATAGGGTCAGTCACTATACCTATTAAATAATGTGTTTCATTACAAAGTACGTATATATTGAATTGTAATTCACATTCACATAGCACTTTAAAGTCTATAAAATATTTTCCTTACAAATATTCTAAGATATGTGAATTAATTTTATATGAACTTCTAACATGTATGTGTATATATGAAAGAATAAGATAGAACAAAATAGACAAGTCCTCTACAATACTGTTTCCAAACTAGGGAATCTATATTTTCATCATTATTAAAGAGATAAATATGGCTCGGACACTGTGAAAATGATTGGCAGGAATTGCAATACTTATTTTTTTTAAAATATTTGTTAGTTTTAATTTTCAACATTCACTTTTATAAGATTTTGAGTTTTAAATTTTCTCCGCTTCCTTCCTCTTCCCCTCCCCAAGATGGTGTGCAATCTGATATAGGCTATACATATACAATCATATTAAACATATTTTCACATTAGTCATGTTGTAAAGAAGAATTAGAACCAAAGGGAAAAATCATGAGAAAGAAAAAAACCAAAGAATAAAAAGAAAACAGTATGCTTCAATCCACATTCAGACTCCATAGTTCTTTCTCTGGATGTGGTTAGCATTCTCCATCCTGAGTCTTTTGGAATTGTCTTAGTTCATTGCATTACTGAGAAGAGCTAATTTGGTCATAGCACAATGTTGCTGTTACTGTACAATATTTTCCTGGTTCTGCTCACTTCACTCAGGATCAGTTAATGCAAGTCTTTAGAGGTTTTTCTGAAATCTGCCTGCTCATCATATTTTATGGAACAATAGTATTCCATTACATTCATATACCACAGCTTGTTCAACCATCCCCCAATTGATGGGTATCCCCTCAGTTTCCAATTCTTTGCCATCACAAAAAGAGCTGCCATAAATATTTTTATACATGTGGGTCCTTTTCCCATTTTTATGATCTCTTTGGGATACAGACCTAGAAGTGGTATTGCTAGATCAAAGGTATGCACAGTTTTATGGCCCTTTGGGCATAGCTCCAAATTGCCCTCCAGAATGGTTGGATCAATTCACAATTCCACCAACAATGCATTAGTGTTCCAATTTTTCCACATCTTCTGCAACATTATTTTCCTGTTTTGTCACATTAGCCAATCTCATAGGTGTGATGTGGTACCTCAGAGTTGTTAAATTTGCATTTCTCTAATCAATGGTAATTCAGAGCATTCTTTCATATGACTACAGACAGCTTTAATTTCTTAATCTGAAAATTGCCTGTTTATATCCTTTGGCTATTTATCAATTGGGGAGTGACTTGTATTCTTATAAATTTGAATCAGTTCTCTACATATTTTAGAAATGAGGCCTTGGCTGTAAAAATTGTTTCCCAACTTTCTGCTTCCCTTCTAATCTTGGGTGCATTGGCTTTGTTTGAGGAATTGCAACACTTTTAAAGGGCAAATCTGGAGCACATTAGGCTCCAAAGACTCAGCCTTTGGTGGGTATCGGTTTATTTAACCTTCTACCTTCCTCCTGCCTTTATGCATGAATTTTTCAATGATCACTCTTGTGTCCCTTTCCTTCCTATGGTATATATTTAGAGCTTTGCCCAGAATGCCCAGAGTGAAAAGTAAAAAATAAACCCACAAAAAATCCCTAAACCTACAACCAAACCTATGAAAAAAAATGATCATTAAAAAGATGGGTCCTTGTTTCCTGGAGAAGTTTGTGGTCGTTGAAGGAGCTTAATAGCTTCCAAAGGCAATCCAAGCTGTTATCCTCTTCCTGTCTGATTCTGGGCCTGACTCCAATATCTGTGAAAATTGTACTGTGAAAGATGATGCTAGCCCACCTCCATAGCAGAGCAAATGTTCATCGGGTGACTCCGTCCTGGCTGGATTGAGTGCCAGATCTGTGGTCAGAAAGACCTGAACTTAAATATAGCCTCAGATATTTACTATGTGACCCTGGGCAAGTCACTTACCCTCTCTAAGCCTCAGTTTCCTCATCTGTAAAAATGAAGATCAAAGCAGCACCTACCTCCCAGGGTCTTGTAAAGATCAAATGAAATAATAATTGTAAAGTGCCTGGCACATAGCAAGAGCTATAGAAGTGTCGGCTGTTAGTATTATTATCTACCTGCATGCCATTATCAAGATAACAGGCATTCCTGGTTTTTCCTTGGTGGATTGTTTCCTGCTCTACACCTCAAGATCCTTTGGCACACTCCATTCTCTCCCCCTTTACTCCTCTCTAATGACTATCTTGCCAAGGAAAACCTGTCTACTTGTCCTATCCCCTTACATCTCCTATGGCAAATTGCCCCCACAATCCTCCCCTTTCTCTTTCCCTATCTACTGACTTGTTTCCCTATTGCTGACAAACATGTTCAGGTCCCCCCATCCTTTCAGACAAACAAAAGTCCTCATTTCACCCTACCATGCCGTTAAGCTGTTGTCCTACATTTCTCCTGGCTTTCACAGTCAAACTCTGCTAGAAAGGGATCTACCTTTGTTGCTCCCACTTTTTTTCCTGTCATTCATCTCTTAACCTCTCTCAGTCTGGCTTCTGACTTCATCATTCAACTGAAACCACTCTCTCCAAAGTTCCCCACAGTCTCTCAATTGCCAAATCCAACGACTCCTTCAGAGTCTTCACCCTTGGTTGGTCACCCTATTCTTCTCTATAATCATTCCTCTCCGGGTTTTCATGACACTGCCCTCTCTGTTATTCACAGTTTACCTGTCTGGCCACCCCTCACTCTCTTCCGCTGCATCTTCATCCATCCCATGCCTTCCTGTCTGTGCACTCTGAACTGAGCCTTCTTTTCTCACTGTCCTCTCTCTTTCTTATCTCATCATCTGCCTTAGGCTTGATTTAGCATCTCTATGTAGATGACTGCCAGGTCTACATATCCAACCCCATTGACCCTCTTGAGCTTTAGGATTACATTATCAACTGCCTGTTGGACATTTCCAAATGGACATCCCACAAGTATCTCAAATTCAACATGTCTAAAATAGAACTCATTATCTCTCAGAAAAACCATCCCTCTTCTTAAGTCCCCCCTTAAGACCACCCACCTTCTAGTTACTGAATCAGTGAGTCAATAAACATTTATTAAGTACCTATTATGTTTCAGGCACTGGGCAAAAACCTGGGGATACAAATAAGGCAAAAAAGACAATTCCTGCCCTCAAGGAGCTTACAATCTAATATGGGAAGACAACATATAAAAAGAAGCTGAAAAGGGGGGAGGGAGACTACCTGATGGGGTGAGGATGCAACAGGGGGAATGATGAGGTCCCTAGAAATGCCATGATGGATGGGAAATGATAAAAGGACGGCCCTGGGCAGCCTCCCTAAATGGAAGGTTTGAGAGGAGCTCTCTGATGGAGAGAGGGGCTTCAGGAACAGGGGGACCTCAAGTTCACAACCTCAGAGATATCCTCAACTCTTCCTTCTTCCTCACCCCTCCCTTCCATATTCAATCAATCAATTGTCAAATCTTGTCAATTCTATCTGTACAATATCTGACCTCTATCTCCTACTCTCCATTCATATGGCCACCACCTTAGTTTACCTCCATTATCCCCACTCTGGACCATTGCAATTGTCCCCTAATTGATTTCTTAATTTCAGTCTTTGCCCTCTATGAGAATCTATCCTCCTAACGCTCACCAAAATAACCTTCCCAAAACATGGGTCTAATCATTGCATTCACCTGTGCAATCATCTTCAATGTCTCCCTCTATTGGCTCTCGGATAAAATACATACTTCTCCAATTGGCATTTAACATCCTTGACAATCTGGCTACTTTTCTAGACATTTCACATGATGGCTCTTCATTTACTAGTCTACATCTTGCCAAATTGACCTACTCAAAGCTCGGAAGTCCATTTCTTGTCTCCAGGACTATCTCTCGGGTCTGGAATCCACTCCTTCCTCACCTTTGCCTATAAGAATCCTCAGCTTCCTTCAAGGTTCAAAGCAGATGTCATCTTGTCTTATACAGGAAATGTTTCTTCATTCCTCTAGTTGTGAGTTATGGGCAGGGCTGATTTCTCAGAACCAGAATGAAGGTTAAGTACTAGAGGCAGCAAGTCAGATTCACATGTTTTGTCTCTCTCTCTCTCTCTCTCTCTCTCTCTCTCTCTCTACATATATATATATATATATATATATATACACATATATATGTAGACACACACACACACACATATATACACACGTATATATACACACACATAATATATACATATATTATATATATATACACAGAGACTATGTAGACTATATATTATCCATATATTTTATATAGAGAGACTATATGGTCTATATATAGTCTATATATTGTATATATAGACTTATATATAGTATATTGACTATATATAGACCATATATTGTATATATAGACTGCATATATTGTATATATAGACTACATATGTAGTATATATAGACTATATATTGTCTATATATAGTCTATATAGAGACTATATTATTCATATATTATATATATATAGACTATATTATATAGAGAGACTAAATATATTCATCTGTGTGTGTGTGTGTGTGTGTGTGTGTGTGTGTGTGTGTGCATACCACCAGTCACCAGTGGCTTCTGTACTATCAATATACATCATAGGTCAAAAGTGTGTGGGAACTAAGGCTCTGTTCCTCAAAATTCTGGAATGTACTAGCAGCAAGGTCAGGGCACATCATGTCATTCTAGCCTAATTCTGTCATTAGGAACCAGAGCTAGTCATATTATAAAGTCACAGTATAACAGCATAGACACAGCTTAATATTCTGGTGGGAATGCTTTAAATCTCCATTGGCCTGTAAATGGTGGGTTATGGTAGGGAATATCTGAAGCCCTGAAGTCTTTGTTGAAACCCTCCCCAGAACTTGGCTGTAAACTGTCATTTCCTATAGAGACAATCTGTTTATGAGCTCATCCCAGCAAGTGATCTTTAGAAAATGCCACACTGTTTGGAGGAACAAATGATAACTTGGGACTTTCTTGGGAAATGATCTCTTGGCATTCCAGTGCCTTCCCTTTCTTAATTATTTCCTACTTATTCTGTACACAGCTGGCATGTACGTATTTGTTTGTTGTCTCCCCCATTAGACTGGAAGCTCCTTGAGGGCAAGAACTATCTTTTGCCTCTTTTTGTATCCTCAGCACTTAGTACAGTGTCTTGCCCATGGTAAGCACTTAATAAATGATTATTAGCTGATTTTTACTATGCAAAATCACATTCATATTTCCCTATCAAGGTATTAAATCAGGTGTAAAATTAAGCCCCATCCTCCTGCATGGCTGAGGAGGTACCTCCAATGACTATCATCCAAGCTTCCAAGCCTTGGTTCTTACCTACTCTAGATGTATGACAAACAGGACAGCCTGAGGAGCACCTAAGCCTTGTTCTCCATGGCACAAGGACTCTACGGCCTATCCCTGGAACAGTGACAAGCCAGAGCCAAATCACGCAGGGAGAGCTGATTGCTACATATTCATTGTAAGCATTTGCACTTTAGCAAGTGCTAAAAATCAGGGCTGATTTATTGTTTTGTTGGTTGTATAGGTTTAAGAAAGGGATGGAAAAATATTAATAATGCAGATTGAACTTAACTTCTCCTCCCTCCCCCAGCCAATTGCTAAACATATACCAACATACCCCTGCCTAGACCAGGGTATTCCACAATGTTTATGACCAGTACCCATAACTCCAGGGCAGATAGTGGCTCCACCCAGGTCTCTTCCTCCTTGGGTTCCAAATTCCATGCAAATGGATTTAATGACAGTGTTTCTCATTTGAGATATATAAATCATCCAGATTGTTGCTTAACTACCCCAAGTTAGTGCCAACAGGTCTCTGTTTTGTTCTTTAGTCATTTTTCAATCATGTCTGACTCTTTGAGACCTCATTTGGGGTTATCTTGGCAAAGATACTGGAGTAGTTTGCCATTTCCTCCTCCAGCTCATTTTACAGATGAGGAAACTGAGGCAAACAGGGTTAAGTGACTTGCCTAATGTCACATAGCTACTAAGTATCTGGGCTAGATTTGAACTCAGGTCTCCCTGACTCCAGGCCCAGCATTCTATCCACTGTGCCACCTAGCCGCCCACAATAGGTTTCTAGAATAAGTTTAATATGGAGTCCATCACAGTGTAATTTCACAGTTCATAAAGTCATTTAGTCCAACTCCCTTATTTTACAGATGTGGTCCAGAGAGGTTAAGAGCCTTGCATATAGTAGGCATTTAATAAATATTTCTTGATTTGAAATGACATGACCAAGGTAAATGAACCCAGATTCTAGATCCTCCCACTGTTCCACACTGTCTCTGCTGACATCAGCAGTAATAAAACATACCTGAGAGTCCCTGTGTCATAGAAAGGGAAAATGAGGGCCGCTGCCAATGAAAGGTGTTCCTTACATGTTCTCAGGAGCATACAAACACAGATAGAAATGGAAGCCAAGCCTCCTACTCTCCAATCTCTGCATTTGACAACATTCACACTGAGAAACTCAGTCTCCCAGACAGCAGAACCCAGCCACTTAGAAGGAGGGGTTGATAGGATTAAACACCCCTTCTCTCCATTTACACAGCCACTGCTCTAGACCAGGCCCTTTACCACCTCCCACCTCCTCCTCCACTATTGCAATAACCTCTTAATTGGTCTTCCTGGGACCACTGTCTTTCCAATCCATCTTCCACACATCTGTCCAAATGAGATATTTAAAACATGGGTTTAATCAGGCTTTCTCAAAACCTCCAGAAGCTTATTGCTCCTTAGATAAAATACAAATTCCTCTATTTGGCTTTTAAAGTCCTTCTCAATTGATACCAGCCTACTTTCCCAGACTTATTCCACATTACTCTTTTATAACACATCCTATGGTGTAGGAAAACTGGCCTGTTGGCTTCTCTCCATACAAAACATTTCATCACCTATGTTCATGCCCTTGCACAGGCTAGAATCCACTTCTTCCTCACCTGTCTCATTTGTTACCTTTCATAAGAAACCTGTCTTGATGTTCTTGGTTACTAGTACTCTTCTCCCCAATTACCTTTTATCTAATTTGTCCATGTTTTATATTTAATATTGTATGTATGTGTTGCGCACCCCCACCCCCCCATAGAATATAAGCTATTTGAGGACAGGGACTGTTTAATTTGTGGGCAAATATTTTGAATGAGAGTGGTGAATCTTGGGAAATTAACCCCTTCCCCCCATCCTTAGTCCAAGAGAAGATGGGGGATTTATAAAACACTAGAGCAAAGCTTGAGTTGAACTCACAAAAGAGTTGGGCCAAAAAGAGGGAGTGGGAGAGAGAGAAATAGACAGTGTGTGGGAGCTGGAGCAGAAGAGATGGCTGAGGGTGAGCTGAGACAGAGCCGGCACAAAGACATCAGCACACAGAGAAGCCGGAAGTTTCACCCACAGGAGATTGAACTGGGACACAAGTCCCAAGCTTCCTGAATGTTCCTCACCTCTCTCTCTTCTCTGTCCATTTAGCTAGGGCTAAACAACAAACACCAAAACAGTGATTCCTATTTACCTATTCACCCTTATTTCCAATGGTTGTATATAAACACGATCCTCTTTATAAATGAGTCTGTTCCCATTGTCTGAGGACACGTTATTACTTATGATCAACCGTAAAGGATCTTACATTTCAGAGTATATTAAATAGCTCTGACTTGGGGAAGGGGTAAAAAGACCACCCTCCTACCGCCACCCAAAGTGTCCTATGGTTTAGTTTTTATGAACGATCCTATAACTCTCCTGAGCAGGACATTAAATCTGCATTTGGGAGTTAACTTTGATTTCCCCTAGAAGAATGAATTTACTGGGGCCAGGGTGGCAGGCTAAACATTGCCTCTTTAACCTAAACGGAGGGGGAGCTAAGAAGGGCTACATGAAAAGTCTTGCCTCTGAACTGCCCCAGTAGATAAAATCAGGTTTGGTCTGTGAGGGTGCCAACCCCACCCCTTTCTTTTTGGGAACAGGAAATGAGGATAGCCCAGATTCCCTCCTTCCTTTGCTACCTAGTGACACCTGCTAATTACATTTGTATCTGGGGCTTATAGGGGGTGCTGGCATACAGATCCTTAATAACACTTTTAAAAAGGGTCAAGGTCTCCCACTGCATCCAGGGCCATCATCCGTAGTCCTGATCTATGTCTTGATACTTGACCCAGATGGCTCTAGAGGAGAAAGTGAGGCTGGTGACGTTGCAATCCCCGCCTCACTTAAATTCAATTCACTTTTGAGTCAAGATATCACCTTCCTGATGTCACTGGTCCTCTTTGAGAGCGAACAACAACACAACAATAATGAATGAATGAATACAAAATACTCAAGGCAAAGGTGGTGATTTGAGGAGTCCAGTTCACTAAGCATTTTTATCATGAGAACTATTCCAGGGAGAATACAAGTAATTTATTGGACCAAGTAACTTTCCCAATTGGTTACTGGAGATATGTTCTTAACAGTAGTTACACGATGTCTGAATTCACCTATCAGGCCGTCCTGATCCAGAGGAAGATTAAGCTTTTTCAATCTCAGGAAGAGAAATGAAATGTATTTAAGTCCCAAGAGAGCCATTACAAGGCCATATTCTCTGAAAAGATTACATTTTACACTGAGAACAATCCTTAACAGTTATTTAAAGGGAACAGAGGATTGGGACAAAAAGAAAAAAAAAATATGTTCTAGCATCTACATAGAAGACTTAACAAAAGGCAGAATAGATTCATAGCATCACTCTCTCCTGGTCCAGGCTACCTGATGGCTGCAAGTAACTGCCTCCATGGTTAGGAACCAAGCAACACCCAAATGAAGGGGTCATTTGGGGCGTTACATACCTGATGCCATGTTCTACGCCAAGGAAACCCTACAGTGACTCTAAAGAAAAGCCTTTCCTTTGACAATTTGTCAAAATGTAATAATTGTTATTCACGTCAAGGAGACATTCCATCCTTTCTCAGGACTCCCAAGGGCTTGTGATTAAATAAAAATAATCATTCTGCTTTCCCTACCCTCCTCCCCACACCACTCATCTTGGACTCTTTGCACTGGACTGGGCAGTTCAAGAAAAGATCCTTGATATCACCTCCAAGGAGACCCTTTCTGTGCTCTGTAAGCTTTGCAAAAGTCACTGACCAAAAGCCATGAAATTCTGACTACAAGATTCTCTTGATTTAAGCTTTGTCTTCTCACTTTCCAAAGAGAAAAGCTATGGGAGGAAATAACACTGATCTTCCATACTTGTAAGGTAATTGGGGGGACCCAACTTGGCCTTACCTGGAGCACTGAACCTGGAATCGGGAAGACCTGCGTTCAGGTCCTGACTGTAGTACTAGCTATCTGATTGTGACCACATCATTTAACCACTCTGAGCCTCACTTTTCTCATCTGTAAAGTGAGGATAATGTCTGTATTATATACCTCAATTGTTCTGAGGTTAAAATGAGATAATATATGTAAAGTGCTTTGGAAATTTGAAAGGACTACCTGAATGAATGAATTAAAAAAACACTTATGTGCTGCTAACACCAGTGCCAGGAATTGTGCCAAGCCCTGGGCATAGGAATATAAAAAGTGACATAGTCCCTGACCACAAGGAATTTATATTTCAACAACATGGCTGAGAGTGAGGGCCAGGAAAGGGAGTTTTGGATGGGATGGGTCACAGGGATGATGAAGTAGAGTTGATTCATAAGGCAATCAATTCACACTTTTTCCAAAAGATTTTGTTTACAAGGAGTGAATGAGTGAATGGATGACAGAAAAGGCATTTGTTAAGCATCTGCTATGTGCAAAGTACTATCTGAGAGCTGGAGATGCAAAAAAAAAAAACCTAGCTTTTGCTCTCAAGGAGCTGACATCTTAATGGGGGGAGATATCACATATGGAGGTTTTAGCTGTAAGTAAGATGAAAAGGTCCTGTTGTCTTTAGGGTGGTGATGAGGAGTAGGGGAGGACTACTAACCCCAATGGTAGGGCAGGTGGTGCATAAGTGTTAGAAATTACTGTTATTTGAGAAGGGGAAAGTTACAAAATATATGTCCCATCCTACCTGCCTTGATCCACCTTATTATCCTACCAAGTCTTAAATTCCTAGTAACAAATTCCAGCCAAGGAATACCAGAATTAAAATGCCAATCTATTACCTGGGATTGACCTTACAGCTCTTTCTCTCAGCTCACTAAGACTGAATGATTGGCTTATTTTTATATAACATTAAAGTAGATCCTCTTTTCCCCTTCCCTCCTCCCCAGATCCGTACCTCTAATCATACTGACTTCTTCCTTCCTTCCTTCCTTCTTTCTTTCTTTCTTTCTTTCTTTCTTTCTCTCTTTTTCTTTTTCTTTTCTTTCTTTCTCTCTCCCTTCCTTCCTTTCTTTCTTTTCTACTTTCTTCCTTCCTTTATTCCTTCCTTACTTCCTTTCTTTCTTCCTTCCTTCCTCTCTTTCTTTCTCTTTCTTTCTTTCTCTTTCTTTCCTTCCTTCCTTCCTTCCTTTCTTTCTTTCTTTCTTTCTTTCTTTCCTTCCTTCCTTCCTTCCTTCTTTCTTTCTTTCTTTCTTTCTTTCTTTCTTTCTTTCTTTCTTTCTTTCTTTCTTTCTTTCTTTCTTTCTTTCTTTCCCAGACCTATTATTTCATCCATAGAGGGAAGTCATGACACTACTGCAACTACTGCAGATCTGTTAACTCCTCTGAAACTTGTAGTCTTAGAGAGTAGCACGGGGCACTGAGAAGTTCAGTAATCTACCCTGGATCACACAGCTCATACATGTCAGAGACAGGACTTGAACCCTTGGTGGTCTTCCTGACTCCAAGGCTCCTCCTCTATCCATTACACCATATGCATAAACAGAGTGGTATAAAAACAACTCAAATTCATATGAGATTTGAAGAATCATAGATGTAGAGGTGAAAGGGATCTCAGAGGCCATCTAGTATAACCCCCTCATTTTACAGATGTGGAAACTGAGGCCCAGGGAGGTCGTCACTCACCCATTATCACACAGATAGTAAGCATTAGAGACCACCTTTGAACCCAGGTGCTCTGACTGCACAGCCAGTGTTCTTTTTCCCTGTATTAACCTGCTTCTCTTTTCAAAGCAAACTTTCCCCACAACAATGCTGTGAGAGCTCAGCCCATGTCACCAATGAAGAAACTGATACTCTGGGAGGCTAAGTGATTTATCCATGGTCAAATAGTAAGTGTCAATAAGTACAGCCTCCTGTTCCAGTTGAGTTTTATTTCCACTACAGCATCAGTATGAATAAAGTTTCAATTTCTGGGCCCTCTTCTCTATGCTGACTGGCACCAGCATTGCAATAGCATTGTTCCAAAGGTGGTACTGAGCCTTAGGCAAAATTGAAAAGTCAGTCTGGGTTTTTTAGATGGTCTTCCACCTCCTTTTCTGCATCCTTGCCATCCTTCTGGCACAGCCTGTCTTCCCCTCCCCAGACAACCTCAGGCAGTCCTATGATTGTCTAAAGCCCTTTCTTACCAGGTTCTCCCCTAAGCTTCCCCATGCTCCAAAATGATTCCTTCCCTTCCCTATACCATCAATCTAAGACAATCTGGTGATCTAGCAAAAGAAATTCAGAGTCAGATATGGACTCCTTTTAGAAGTTCTCTATACTTTTTGCCTACATTTCTCCACATTCCAAGCTCATCTCAAATCTTTAAAATCTACTAAAACTGTTCTCTTGGAAGTCACTGACTAATTTCTAAATTCAGTGCCTTTTAAAAAGTCTCCATTCTCCTTGTCTTTTCTATTGCGTTTAATATTATCACCAACTTCCCACTCTTGGATACTGTCTTCTTCCATGGCTTCACAAACACTGTGCTCCCCTCTTTCTCTTCCCACCTTTCTGACCAGTAGCATTTATTCACCCACATACACCGTATCTAAAACCTTGGTTCTAGCTTTGACTCTTCCGTCTTCCTCACCTCTCATAGCCAGTAAATTATCGAGTCTTTTAAATATTACTCCCCCAATGTCAAGCTATCTCTCACAACCAATCCCTCCTTTCTGTCCTCACTGCTAATGATTCTAATACAGTCCTTCATTAATGACCCCCTGAGCTATTGTAATACCTCCCTACTTTCTCCTCTGTTCTCATTTCCATCCAGATCCATCTTTTAAACTGTTGTTGAACCATTTTTCCAGATTTATAGGTTTCTTCGTTGCACCTGTGCTCATAAACATTTAGTAACTCCCTATTGTCCTCTCATTAAATCCAAACTCCTTAGCTTGCCAAATAAGGACACCAACCTTTATCTCATAGTATTTCCTCTCTACAGGCTCTATGCTCTGACTATACTGCGCTGAATTATAGTCCTCATATATTTACCCCAAATCTGCAGCCTCCATATTTTTGCTCATGTTCTTCCCTATATCTGGGGTGACTTTCACTCACTACATTCCTTGTGGTTGTCGTTCAGTTGTTGTTCAGTTGTGTCTTACTCTCTGTGACCCCATTTGGGGTTTTCTTGGCAAAGATAATGGAGTGGTTTGCCATTTTCTTCTCCAACTGAACTTTTAGCCATCCATTAAAACACAATTCAAAGGCCACATCCTCCTCTCTCATACCCTTTAGTCAGTGATGACCTTTCTCTCACGAGACCTTACATAACTCTTTGTTTGTTCCGCCTTTATCCGTTGACAATGTATTAATATGTATTATAGCTATGTATATTCTGTATACATATCCTCCACGTGCCATATTCCCCTACTGCACTAGCAGTTCTATAAGGGTAGGGACTTTGTCTTAACTAAACTGCGGATTGACTTCAGGACCTCGTACAGTACTATGCACAAAATAGGCATTTAATAAACATTGATTGAATTGTATAGGGTGGGTAGGACTCCCTTGAGATTTATTTTCCTTAACAGTTCTTTGTATTCCCCACACTGAGCATATGCCTGGCTTATAGGAAGCTCTTGGAGCGGGGTAAGGTAGACCTCCCAAATCCCTTTGGGCATCAATCTTTATGCCTCTTCTCCCTAACACTGTTCTGAGTCCCTTAAACTACTTATGTGCAAACACAGGAATCCATAAACTTCATTCCTATAGTTGCATGTGCTCAGTTAAATATATCCCCTCTAACTTGGCCCCGGGGAAGGAGGGGAAAATTCGCCTCTCTTGCTTTTTTGCAGAGGTGACGGATTTTGGTTGCAGAACACTGCAGATGCCATCAAACGTGCTAATCTACTGATTGGTTTGCTTAAAAAAAAAAATCCCTCTTTCTTTTGTGTGCTTTGTTATAGGGATGGGCAGGTAAGGGGGGAAGATATATATTTCTATATTTTGAAGTTGATGATTTACGAACAAAGGACATCAATGGTTTTTTCTGAAAAAGAATGTATCTCCAGGATCAATCAGAGTTCCCCAATCACTTGACATGGGCATCCCCCAGAGAAGCAAAAAGGGGATGGGGTCATCCTTAACATTGTTTGTACTTGAGTAGCAAGGCTAAGGCCTAAGATGTCCAGGGCAGATAGTGGGGCAGAAGGAGGAGAATGAAAAAGAGAAAGAGACACAAAAAATAAATTTACTTGCTTTACATTTTTTCCTAGTACTCCACAGGGAAAGAACTTTGGCTTAAAAAACCCATTATAGCAGAAACAGTCCTGACTTGGGGCTAGAAAGTTGTGGTTTTTGAACTTCTACTTTGACACTTCATAACTGGGAGACCTTGGGCAAAACATCGAACCTCTCTGACCCTCAGTGTCCTCATCTATAAAATGGTGATAATTATAGCATCTACTTCATGGGGTTATTGTGAAGATCAAAAGAAATGATATATGTAGATAGCTTTGCAAACCTTTTCACAGAGATGATCCAGCATATGGGGCAGCTAAGTGACCAAGTGGATACATCTTCTAGATATATCTTCTTGAGTACAAATCCAACCTCTGGCACTTACTAGCTGTGTGATCCTGAGCAAGTCACTTGACCCTGTTTGCCTCAGTTTCCTCATCTGTAAAATGGACTGGAGAAGAAAATGGTAAACCACTCCAGGATCTTTGCCAAGAAAACCTCAGATGGGGTCATGAAGAGTCAGACAGGACTGAAACAACTGAACAACAACAAAAAACAACGATGCTATTTTTCAATAGTGTAGAACTGAAGCTTGCTTCAGGCTTTTCACAGTCAAGTCCTCATGGGATATCTGCTTTCCCATCTCTGTTAAGAGAAGAGAGATGGAGTTAGTTGCACGGCAATCTCAGGTCTCACGGGTCTCACCTGTGTGCTTGCCTCTCCACCTCACTAAAAGCACTCCCTCTTCAGGGTTCACCTTTGGCTTGATTGACAGTTCTAGGATCAGTCTTCCACAAGAGAAATGGGCTTGTTAGGGAGAATGATTTCTCAGTGGAGGCAAAACATACCATCTACTCTACTCTAAAACTGCGCTTCTAACAAAGGTGATGCAAAGCCCTTTCTCACACAGCCCATGGGGAAATTTGTTTTGATTGCTTGTGTGTATTTGTTTTAAGGGATCTTTTTTCTTTTTTTCGAAGGGTGGGGTGTGATCAGAGGTTGGGGGAAGATAGGGACCCTGTAGCAGAAAGAAAGACAGAGAGACACAGAGAGAGAGAGAGAGAGAAAGAGAGAGAGAGAGAGAGAGAGAGAGAGAGTCATTGAAGCATCTTATAATACAGAGAAGAGAACAAAAGGAAGGCCAAAAAAGAGCATAGACAAGTAAGACAGCTCTGAAAGTGATTAGTTAAATTTATTATGTATTTCAGGGCTGTCCAACCTTAGGTTTTTATTGAAACAATAGACGATATATTTTGATTTGCCATTTTAATGAGAGCTCTGTGGTAGCTCCGCTTCATTTACTAAAGCATTTGTGTAAATTTCTATGCTTGTAGGTGGGCGCATTTTGGATAGCCCTGATATATTTTAGAAGAAAAGCAAGCTCTATATCATAGAGGCATGTAATTTCATGCAGAATCCTCTTTTTCTGTTCTACAGTGTAAATGGATATGCTCATTTTATTCAATGTTTGTTAAGTTCAAAATAAATATTGAGGGGGAGGCAATGGAAGTTAAACCACTTGCATAGGGTCACACAGCTAGAAAGTATCTGAGGTCATATTTGAACTCAGGTCCTCCTGACTCCAGGGCTGGTGCCCTAACCACTGTGCCACCTAGCTGCTCCAGATTAAACATTTAAAAAAAAGAATACTCCTGGCAACTAAAACCATAAGGGATCAAATAGATCCTTTTCGGGCTTGAAGTCTTCCATCACAGGATTTCTCCTTTTTTTCAAGGCCTACTTTTGCTATACAATGATAGGATACTGGGGGAGGGGTCATAGAAGCCATGCTTTTATAGATGAGGAAATGAAGGCCCAGAAAAGTTAAGTGACTTACCTGAGGTCATTTTCTCATCATTTCACTTTTTTATAATAGGTCCAATGCAAAAACCAAAAATAAGACCAAACTAAAAGAAAAGCAAACTGCTAAGAAGTCTCTTGGGTCAAACATAAAATAGAATAGAATAAAAGTTCAGTATCTGAATCAGTGTTTGCATCTCTGAATCATCAGCAGAACAAATTTGGGAAATGCCTTGTGTCTTTTAAGATGGGGGGGAGTATATCCTCGGTTTCCTTATCTATACAATGAGACGTTTATATTATCGGGTCACCAAGTCCAAATTAGCTGCCAGACCTAAATCCTAGGAACGATGAAATTAACCAGACAGCATGACTATTTGGAGACTCACAAAAATGTCTACAATGAAGTGCTTAGAACATGATATTAATTTCTACGTAAACCGATGGGCATATCATTCATCTTCTACAAACAGGATGCCATAAGCCGGTTATGCCTCTGGGTTTAAGATCGTAGAGTCTGTGAACAGCATTGCCTCTTTGGTTTCTTTTATCAGAAATCTTCTATGATCTAAATACATGGAGGAGAGGATGTCTGGGCAGAGACCAGGATTTCCTATAAATGGAGGTTCAGCGGATGTTACGATTTGGTGTCAACATTGTTCCGATTTCCCCAAGCCCTGCACCAATAGAAAGCCTCCCAAATGAAGCACTCAAAGATCACGAGATCTCAAAGATCTCAAATGAGATCAGAAGCACTTTGCTTTACAAACATTATCTCATTTTATCCTCACAACAACATGGGCGCTATTATTGTCCTCACTTTATAGATGACAAAACTGAGGAAAACATGACTTACTCAAGGTCACACAGCCAGTAAGAGTCTGAGGAGAGATTTGAACTCAGGTCTTCCTGAGTCTAGGCCCAGCATTCTATCCACACCTAGCTCCGACTGTATTTGTTCTTGCACTGGGGAATCCCCACACACCTTTCCACTCACACCAGTCTACCAGATCTTTCTGTAGTAGTGATGATTGCCATTAAACCATGGGGTGGTACACCGGTTTTGTTCAGTTGTTTCTCAGTCGTGTCTGACTCTTCATGACCCCATTTGGGGTTTCCTTGGAAAATATGATGGAGCAGTTACCCATTTCCTTCTCCGGCTCACTTTACACATGAGGAACTGAGGCAAACGGGGTTAGGTGACTTGCCTAGGGTCACATGGCTAGGGAATGCCTGAGGCCAGATTTGATTCCAGGGCCAGGCACTCTATCCCCTGTGCCATGTTGGTGCTTGGTACACCAATACATAATCTGAAATACCTGAAGGAAATGTCAGCCTACTATGGCTGACAGAGGTTCCTTGTACATATGCATGCATTGTTATGTTTGATATTCCTCTGGCTGACAAAAGGAATGCTTAATAGTTCGTTTGTTTAAAACTCTACATAAATAAAATTATAATAAAAACCTACTATACTTTCTGTATAGCACTTAAATATAGTTGCTTTACTAGAAAAAATCCATTCTGAAGTGCCTTCTGAATTAGAACAGAAGTTCAAGGAATGTCTTAAAAGTAGAAATAAAGATCATTGAGGAAAGAAGGAGGCACCTTATCAGTTACAGGTGCAAGACAGAAAGAGGTTTACGTATTCTTCCATAGCCTCAGAATCAGAATTCATGGATGTTTAGACAAATGAAGCCAGGTTGTATATTTGCTCCCCATTTGGGCCCATTAGCTTTGCTCCCTGTTCCAAAGGACCAGGCTGCACACTTAACTAGTAAGTCAACTCTGATGTATGTTCTTGGTCACAGGAAGGATTGGGTGAGAGTATGGATGAATCAGCACAAATGTAAAGCACGTGCCCTGCTAGTCATGTTGTCAGTGTTGGTATAATCTTATATTATAATGAGCCAATTATTACAAAATTTTATAAAACAAAACTATATTGGAGATGAATAGATTTCTGCCTGAATGACAAGAGTAAAAAGATGGGAAATTTTCATTGCAAGTTTCCAACTCTCTGTCATCTGAAGTTAAACATTTAAACGTCTTGGACCTCTTTGTCCTTTATCATATAAAAGGACTCAGAAGATTTTTCTTCTAAGAAACTCCAGTTAATCAATATTAAGCATGATAATAGTACTCCTTAAAAAGCATTCATCCCATTCATCTTGGAAAGGTAGCAATGATTCAAGTCTAAGAGTGAGAGAGGAGAAAGAATCTCAAGGCCTCTCCCTGAATGGTTCAAGTAAAAACTGCTCTGTCTCTCCCTCTTGAGCTGACTGACCTGGCCACATCCTTCTGCAACTTGAACTGGCCTTCATCACCTCTTATCCTGGCACCTGTGGGGGAGGGAAGGGATAGAATGCAAGCACAAGGAAATGATAGACAAGATTGCCATCCTAGGTGAGCAAGCTGGGAAAGGATGACATTTCCCAGGATGCATGGATCCAGAGTTCAAACCCTCATTGGAAGAACAAAAACTCTACTTCCCTTAAGTTGTGTTGGTTGGCAGAATAGGCTTTATTTCAGTGGGGAGGAGAGAAGGGAGGACTGATGGGCAAGAGCAGCAAGATGGAGAAAAATGGAGCTCACTCACTCAGACACTCCCAGTGCTCATACAGCTCCCCATTTGGCTCACTTCAGGCCTCGGTGGCCTTTGGCTGCTTTCCTCAAGTGTATCTCATCTCCTTGCTCTACTCTAGGCAAACTTCCTATGTTGAATCCAATTTTTTTTTAGAAAACAAATAAATAAAACTTCTCCTGCTTCTGTGATTTTGTCTTAATTGGGTCAGTTGGCTTGTCTCTAAGTGTGTTTGGGTGAGTTTGTGCCCTGAGCTCCAATAGAAGCAAATGAAATCCATCTTGCTTCTTATCTCTTCTTAAAGAAGGAGGTACTATATATGTCCTATAGACATGTAGGCTGGACCTGAGGTTAAATCTTGAAGTGATCTTGGCAACTTCTAATATCACAAAATCTCCCTTCAAAGAAGCCAAGAAACTGGTTAGCTAAGGGTGTGGCCCTTTGACCGAATCCAAGCTTGGATTCGGTCAAAGGGCTGCACTTGAGGACCTAGAGGGACTCACGTGGCCTCAAGGCCACAGGTTCCCCACGCCTGGATTAGTCTAATAGAGGTCATGAAGAAACTTGTCAGTACTGAAGACTAATGACACTTTTGTATTATTTTGTTGAGTATTTAAAATTATGCACTTGGTTATAATTTCTAATGGGTTTTAATCATTGATTTATACAAAATTAAATGTTATTAGTGTCAACCATTCACTCTATAAACATTGACAATATGGGGAATGGATAGAGAGCTGGCCTTGAAGTCAGAAGGACCTCTGACCAAACCAGATTACGTGACCCTAAGCAAGTCACTTGACTTCTCAGTGTCCTGAGTAACTGTCAAAGACTATATGAATGATAGGGAAAGTGTTCACCAGCATTGGTAAAGATTGTTTCTGAGCATGAATTCCTTACTCTGATGAAAACACAGATGACGTCAAAAGAAATCCATTCAAGAACTTTGCTCATGGGTAAATGTAGGTATTATCAGTACTTGGAAACACTGGAGGAGAAGGTATTACACATATATCTCTGTGCTAACTAGGTGTGGCTAGGTTTCATTCTTTTAGTTTAAGGCTCTGATCCCTAGGGGATCTCCCCTTCTAATCTATCCTTCCCAACACTGCTAGAAGAATCTTTCTTATATAAATGTGAGCAAATCAATCCTTTGCTTAAAAACCTTCAGTGACTCCCCATTTCCAAGCAAATCAAGTTCCCCCTAATAAAAGGTTTGTTCTGTGAAGTTTGGACTGAGTCGAAGGGCCGCACCTGAGGACCTAGAGGGCCACATGTGGCCTCGAGGCTGTGGATTCCCCATCCCTATCAAGGAAAAGAGTCCTGCCATTTAACACAAAAATACAAGCTCTCTCAATACTAAAACTTTGGGTTTTCTCATTAAATGAATAGGATAAGTATGGGTCAAGTAAAATATTTAATGCACTTAAGAGAATAAAGTCTTTTCAAATACTTTAGAAGGTTCCATTTCAAATAAATAATTTATATGCACATCATAAATCATCTTTATCTGTCCATGAAAGCAAATCCCCGTAGACCGATACCTGCCAACATTTTATTAGCTCAGTTTGAGTTATTATGTAGATTTGTAAGCAATTACAATTTTTTGTTTTTCTAAGATACAAACTTTTCACTAATGTAGAAAGGCCTTCCTCCTGATTAGCTTGAATCAATGAGGTTCTCCTTTATTTGGATTTCATAAAATGTGTTCCACAATCAGTTAAAACAAAATGTTTAAAAAACTTGATGGGCAGTCAGCAGGAATGAGTAGTGGGGGGTAGGGTGTGGAGCTTATACAAAAAGTCCCAGGCACAAAACAAAACAAAACTTTGAAACCATGTGTGAATAGCCTAATCCTCAGGAAGCATTAATCACACAGCATGAATTAAATCTGCTATGTAGGGGATGCCTGGTATGTGAAATATCCTCTTTCTTAAATAGCTAAGATGACCCAAACTATTGTTTCTTTGTGAAGTTTTCAGTTCTTTGAACTGTTTGAAAATTTTGGATTTTTTCCTCTTGTGGAATTGTTTTATCTTATAGTAGAACTAAAGAATAAAATGCCTGAAAATTTGAGGTATTAAGAGGATAAAAATCCATACAATTGGTAGGATAGGACAGTTATCCTATGAGATAAAACCAGGCAACCAAACACCATGGGAAACAGGCCGGACTTTTCAGTCATCATAGTCAAATATTTCTAATTCTTGGCCATCCATTTAACTAAGTAAGAACTGATTTTCCTATTCTTCTATCTGTGTGAGTTTAGCTCATGAAAGAACAGACTAGAGTTCATAGGATCTTATAATAAGAAGGAACCTTAAAAACCAAGTCCAACTTGGTCATTTCATTGAAGGAGAAAGTGAGAGTCAGAGCCCAGAAGTGATTTTCCCATAAAAACACAATGGTGAGATGAAGACAGAGCCTGGACTAGAATCCAGGTCTCCTACCTTCCAATCTATTGGCAAGGTGTCCCTATATCTGGAATAAAAATATAACAACATGATATAGGTAGGTCACTTGAATGATGGTGTTGGAAAATCACTTAACTCAATCTGTGCCCCTTTTCACCAACTTAAAAAATGAGACGAACACTATTCACTTAAATAAGGTATGGGATAGGCACTGGATCTATAATTTCATTAATAGAGGGGTCATTTAGATGAAGAAATTCCTTCTACTAAAGCAGGTCAGCAACTTCCCCTTCGACTTCAAGTCTTAGAGTTGCCTAGAGCATTGACAGGTTAAGTGACTTGCCCAGGGTCACAGAGACAGTATGTGACAGATGTCGTATTTTGCTTCCTTTCTTTATTTGTGTAATTACCTTACCAAAATAATGGAAAGAAATATTTTAGTTTTGGGGTGAAAAGAATACTCATTGAGTTAAAACTTAGAATACTCACTAAGTTAAAAGCTTTTTGAGCCTTTACTAAGTTTGACTTTGATACTTTCTGCTTTTATCAGTCATTGTTGAGGACAGAACTAGAAAAGTAAGATGGCACCAAATTGTAAAGCACCACAAATGAATTTGAACTTGACTTGCTTGGAAATGTGGAGTCACTGAAGATTTTTAAGCAAAGGATTGATTTGCCCAGATTTATTCATGAGAAAGATTCTTCCGGCAGTATTAGAAAGACTAATTAGGTTAGAAGGGGAGATCCCCTAGGGATCAGAGCCTTGAACTAAAAGAATGAAAGCCAGCCCCAGTACTGGGATTTTTAAAAGGGAGAGGGCTTTTCCCTGGCCAACACTGAAAAGCCAATCACTTCTACCTGCTGAGTAAAAGGCAGCTCTGCCCTTAAGTCCTTAGAAAGAAAGGTGCTTTGAAAACTAGGGTAGTAAAATTGTAGTTTTGAGATATCAGTGGCAGACAGACACTCATTACAAATGCTAAAATTTTATCATTTCACAAATCATTTCATTAGGCAGTGATTGTCTCAGTTCTCAGAATCTGTGTCTAGCAAATGCACTCTGTACTCCCATTGTAAAAGGGAAGAAGATGAGAATCCAGGTTACAAGACACTCTGATTTACAAATATCTGGCTTCCTTTGCATAGAAATCAAAAAGAGGCAATGATAGAATTTGCTACTGGGGAGGGAGAGGAAAGTAGGGGAAAAGGTCATCAGCCTTTTCAATGTTCTCCAACCAGCATGGTGCTTATAATTTACAAAGAGCAGAGAAACATGTGGAAGGTGATTGAAAAGTTTCCTCACCACAGTTTCACTCAACTTTTTTTTTTAAGGAAGTAAAACTCAGTGCAGGCTTGCCCAAGGAAGAGCATATGATTAGAACTGAGAACTAAATTGGGTTTCTGACCATAAGTGAGAGTTGAGTCAAGGCAGCCAGAAGAGATAGTGGAGAAAGAAGTTCAAAGAAGAGATGACAGCTTAGTCTGGTATATGGAGCAGCCTGACTAAGGGAAAGTATTTCAAAAGCACTGGCTGAAAGATATGTAGTCTTCTCCTGCATGGGAGAGGCTTACTAGTCACAACACCCAACTGTGGATGCTGAACAGGGTAGCAGGAAGCCATGAAACTATCATCTCAGTTGAAAAATATAACTTAGGGTAAAAGAGCTGGCTGAAAGTATGATAGCCCTTTCCTACAGGAGAGATTTGCTAAGAACGGCACCCACCCTCCCACCTACACACACACGCACAATGGAAAGTGGAAATGATTGAAAAAGATATGATACTCTATTTCAAAGGAGAAGCTTATTAACCACGGTTCAAACCATAATATCCCTCAGTGTGTGGGAGACATGTGGCCCTGAAGATACCCAGATGGCTGAAGACCAAATAGAGCACAATGTGATGTCAAGCAAAGAATAAGAAAGATGTAATACCCAGCTGGGAAGTGGTATGGCCATAACACTTGATAGGTAGTAGGCCAAGCGAAAAAGAG